>NC_073385.1:64583923-65183923 GCF_028641065.1 Leucoraja erinaceus
CCCCCCCATTGACGAACTGTACACTGCAATGGCCAGGAAACGAGCGGGTAAGATCATCTCTGACTCCTCTCACCCTGGCCACAAACACTTTGAATCACTTCCCGGACTGTCAAAGCTGCCACAGCCAGACATAAATACAGCTTTTTTTCCCCACAAGCAGTAGCTCCACTCAATAACCAAAAGTCTGGAGTCTCCTTTTACTCTGGTATTTTATTGCATTCACATGTTTAAACTATAATGTTTTGTTATTAATGTTTAATGTTTTATGTGTCGTTCTTAACTGTTACAGTGTTGTTACTTGCGAGCGGAGCACCAAGGCAAATTCCTTGTATGTGTATATACTTGGCCAATAAACTTATTCATTCATTCAATCAAAACAAAACCAGAAGATATGCTGCACATGCTTTCATCTCCATCTATGCACACAGTAAAATAAATGATGATATATTCTATCAACCTCCATTTAATTAGCTATTGCAGTTCACTGCAGAGGGAAAATACTACAACTTCTTGCCTGATACCATTACCGACCCGTCCTAAAAATAGACATCAATTCATTGGAAGAAAAAGACGTTTGTTAGAGCATATAAATATCACTTTCTAAATTTACCCTCTTGGGGAAACAGCTGGAGAACTCAGAAACGTTGCCATCGATATTGCTGCACAGAGTCAGACACACTGAGCAATGGGTGGCCAGTTCAAACAACATGGTTGTTGGCACCTCATCTTCTGGAGGTTACACCATCAGAGGAAGGGTGCCTTCATGAAGCAAACTTCCTCATCAAGAGGGAGCCGGTCTTGTGTCTCAGCGATTGCCCTTACAGAATTAGTAAATGTCTTAAAGGCCTGTCCCACTGTACGAGGTAATTCAAGAGTTCTCCCGAGTTTTCTGCCCCCGATTCGAACTCGGAGAATGTCCGTAGCGGGTCCGTAGGAGTTCGTGGATGTCTCGAAGCGGCTCGTACGAGTAAAAAGTAACAATTTATTTAATCACGAGTATTTTTTTTACTTGTGAACATTTTTTGCAGCGATGAAAAAACGTCACGAGTTTACCAGATTTCCCGAGCTACGAGACATCCACGAACTGGCTACGGACATTCTCCGAGTTCAAATCAGGGGAAAACTCGGAATTACCTCGTACAGTGGGACAGGCCCATTATGCCCCTTCCACTCACTCTGAGACAGACCACCGTATCACGATCGTGCCGGCACATGTCCCAACCCTGGAAGTTTCCAGTGAAGTCGACCTCTCTCACCGTCCCTTCCCCACCCTAGTTCTCCGACTAGTCCTCCTGTCCTCCTGACTAATCTTACTGTTTGTATTCCTCGTTGTCACCCTCCCCTCAGCCAACAGTGAACCATTCCACATTTTCTTGATCATCGTCTGATTTGATCTGTCGTTTTCACACCTTACCCTTCCATATCTCTAAACTCCCTCTCCCATGACTCTCAGTCTGAAGAAGGCTCTCAATCTGATCCCACAATCCCACAGATGAGCACCAGGCCTTAATCTCAAACGCCATTACCGATTTCATCACTTCTGGCTGTCCCGCCTTCTACAGCCTCCAACCTTATCGTTTCCCAGCCCTGCACAGCCCACTTTTAGCTGCTCCCCAAAATCCACAAACACAACTGCCCCGGCAGACCCATTGTTTCTGCCTGCTCCTGCCCCACGGAAATCATTCCACATACCCCACCTGGTCCAATCGCTCCCGACCAATGTCCAAGACACCTCACATGTGCTTCGTCTCTTTAATCATTTCCACTTTCCGAGCCCCCACTCCCTCATCTTTACTATGGATGTCCAGTCACTCTACACCTCCATCTCCCACCAGGAAGGCCTTAAAGCCCTCCAAAGCTTCCTCGACATCAGAAGCATCCAATTTCCCTCTACTAACACTCTACTCCGCCTAGCGGAGCTGGTCCTCACCCTTAACAACTTCTCTTTTGACTCCTCCCGCTTCCTCCAAGTCCAAGGCGTAGCTCTGGATACCCGCATGGGCCCCAGCAATGCCTGCCTATTTGTAGGGTACGTTGAATAATCATTGTGCCAGGCGTACACTGGCCCTATCTCCGAACTATATCTCCGTTACATTGATGACTGCATCGGTGCTACTTATTGCACCCACGCAGAACTCATGGACTTCATCAACTTCACTGCCAATTTTCATCCTCCACTCAAATTTACTTGGACCATCTCCGAAACCTCCCTCCCCTTTCTTGATCTCACAATCTCCATCACAAGAAATGGACTATTGACTGACATCTATCACTGACTCCCACAACTATGTCGACTACACCTCTTCACACCCTGCTTCCTGCAAAGACTCTATCCCCTACCTATTCCTCCATCTACGCCGCATCTGTACCCAAGATGAGATGTCCCATACTAGGACATCCGAGAAGTGTTCATTCTTTAGGGAACAGGGGTTCCCCTCTCCTATCATAGATGCGGCCCTCACTCGTGTCTCCCCGAGGCTCAGCCCTTGCTCCCCCTCACCCCTAGTCACAACAGAGCCAGACTCCCCCTTACCTTCCGCCCCATCAGCCATCACATAATACACATAATCCTCCGAAATTTCCGCCACTTCCTACGGGATCCCATCAATAGCCACATTTCCCCATCTCCACCCCTTTCCCCCTTCCGCAGAGACCATTCCCTCCGCAACTCCCTGGTTAACTCATCCCTCCCCACCCAAACCACCCCCTCCTTCCCCTGCAACCACTGAAGATGCAGCACGTGTCGCCATACCTCCTCCCTCGACTCTGTCCAGGGACTCCAACAGTCCTTTCAGGTTAGGCAGAGGTTCACTTGCACCTCCTCCAACCTCATCTACTGTATCCTTTGTTCAAGATGTGGACTCTTATACATCAGCGAGACCAAACGCAGACTGGGCGATCGTTTCACTGAACACCTTTGCTCAGCCCGCATCAACCTGCCTGATCTCCCGGTTGCTGGACACTTTACTTCTCCTTCACATTCCTACACAGACAGTTCTGTCCTCGGTTTCCTTCATTGTCAGAGTGAGGCTAAACGCAAATTGGAGGAACAGCATCTCATATTTCGCTTGGGCAGCTTACAGCCAGTGGTATGAAAATGGATTTCTCTCACTTCAGGTAGCCCCGGCATTCCCTCTCTCTCTATCTCTATCCCTCCTCCACCCAAGTCGCACCAGCTTCTCGTTTTCATCCGACAAAACAGCTTACAATGTGGCCTGTTTCCTTTATCATAATTACTTTATTGCGTATCCTTCATTCATTGTTCTTTATCTCTCCACATCATCATCTATATCTCACGTTTCCCTTATCCCTAACCAGTCTGAGGAAGAGTCGACCCGAAACATCACCCGTTCCTTCGCTCCAGAGATGCTGCCTGTCCCGCTGAGTTACTCCAGCTTTTTGTGTCTATCTTCGGTTTAAACCAGCATCTGCAGTTCCTTCTTACCCATTCCTTTGCTCCAGAGATGCTGCCCGTTACGTTGAGTTGAGTTACTCCAGATTTTTGTGTTTATCTATGATGTTTTTTTTCCGACTTGGGGAAAAACTCCAGCCCTACGTCCCAAATGGAAACAAATTGATCCACCTGGATGACTTCAAGGCAGGATTGAAAAAGATGCGACCTCTGGCAAGGTTTAATTACCAAGGAAGGAGTAATAAAGCCCATATTCCAGGATGTCCATCTCACCCTGTTCCAGGGTCAAGCCCGAGTCACCATGTCAACACTGCCCTTCCCCTCACCTGTGAGGATATCACTGCACAAGCAAGGGACTGAAAAGGTGTCCACATCTCCTTCCCCAAGCCATGAAACAATGAGTGTTGGAATAACCACCATCTAAATCGCAGGCCCTGCTAACCAAAACAGCACTGCTGAAAGATCAATGATGAAGGGCTGAAAGGATCAAGGTCGGCGCGGTGGTGCAGCGGTAGAGTTGCAGTGTCGGAGACCCTGGTTCGATCCTGACTACGGGTGCTGTCTGTCTGTAAAGAGTTTGTACGTTCTCCCCGTGACCTGCGTGGGTTTTCTCCGCTTTCCTCCCACACTCCAAGACATACAGGCTTGTAGGTTAATTGGCTTGGCATAAAATGTAAAATTGTCCCTATGTGTAGGATAGCGTTAGTGTGTGAGGAACACTGGGTGGGCCGAAGGGCCTGTTTCCGTGCTGTATCTCTAAATTAAACTAATCTACTAAAACAGCCCTTCTCAGACAGTGCGTCTTGGACAACCTGCCAAATGCTGCCTACAGGGGATGCAGAATGTCCGCAGTCAAGGGCAGCCCTGAGGTCTTCCGATGGCACTCATTAGTTCCAGTCTCCTGGCCAGCCTTGGACTGCAGCGGTTTGTGTACCATCACAACGGGTTCACAGCAAACAGCATCTCCCTGGCCCTAGACACATTTCTGGAACATCTAAACAAGGACTTCTAAAGTATTCATCAACTATCAACTCTGTCTTCAATGCCATAATCCCATCGAAACTCATCTCCAAACTCGCAAACCTAGAAATCAGCACACCCTTCTGCCACTGGATCATTGACTTTCTGATGTATAGACCACACAATCGGTGAGGACACGGTGAGGTGATCACACCTTCTCCACAATAATTCTCAATGCCCATCCCACACAAGGATGCATTCCGCGTCCCCTACTATACTCCCGACACACTCACGGCAGTACGGCCAAATTCGGCTCTAAAGGGCCTGTCCCACTTGGGCGTCGTTTGCGTGTCATTTACGTGACATAAATTACGCGTCACGATGCGCACGTGATGCGTGCATGGTGCGCATTACACGTGTATGGTGCGCATTACGCGCGCATGGCGCATGGTGTCGTAGGCAGTGACACGCAATCGCGCGCGGCGCCCCAGGATTTTGAGATGTACAAAATCTTCCCGTGCCATCTGCGTGACGCGCAAATGACGCCCGTGAGATAGGCCCTTCAATCCATCTACAAGTTTGTGGCGGGCTGGATCCCAAACAGTGATGAGACAGAGTACAGCAAGGAGATAGAGAACTTAGTAACATGGTGTCAGGACAATAACCTCTCTCTCCATGTCAGGAAGATGAAGGAGCTTTATCGACTTCAAGGAGCATGGTGTACATGCTCCAATCACCGTCAGTGATACCTGTGGTCTTCAAGGTCCCTGGCGTTAATATTACCAATGATCTGTCATGGACCAACCACACTGTTTCCACTGCCAAGAAAGCAGCACATCAACACCTCTAGTTTCTTTGGAGACAGTGGAAATTTGGCACATATCCAACGACTCTTCTACAGATGCACCACACAAAGCATTCTCTCAGGTTGCTTCACAGTTGGCTTTGGGAACAGCTCGGCCCAAGTGTGTGAGTAATTGCAGAGCTGTAGATATAGCACACAGTCCATAACTGTGACCAGACCAGACTGCCCACTATTAACACCATCTACATCACGCTGCCTTGGAAAAGCAGTCAATATCATCAACGACATCCCACCCCAGTCATTCTATCTTCTCCCTGCTTCTGTCCGGCAGAAGGTACAGAAGCTTGGAAGCCCGTATCACCAGACTCAGCACCAGCTTCCCCCCCCTCCCCTATTATCAGGCTTCTTAAGAGTCCTTCCATAAGCCAGGGTATAGGGTGATTTCACTAAAGGTCACTGGAGCGTAGATCCGCACCCACGTGACCAAAATTCTCAAGTGGAGGACACTCGAGGGTTCGGTACATGTTAGTGGATGGGGAAAAACGCATTTTCCCACCCGTTAAAAACATAGAAAACGGCGAGGTTGTGAGCTGCAATTTACTGTGCCAGTCGGGGTGACCGTGAGGCACAGCTACCTAGATTTACAGGAAAAAAAAAGATAGCAAGTAAGGTAAATTCAAGAGGGAACTGAAGGTGCCAATCCGGCGGAAATGAACAGCCGACATTTGCCGTGGATATTTAAAGGTCCAAAATATCGGGAATTATCGCGTTTGCTCGCTGAATTTATCAAAAGTAAGGCATTATTAACTTACTTTTGATAAATTCAGCGAGCAAACGCGATAATTCCCGATATTTTGGACCTTTAAATATCCACGGCAAATGTCGGCTGTTCATTTCCGCCGGTTTGGCACCTTCAGTTCCCTCTTGAATTTACCTTACTTGCTATCTTTTTTTTTCCTGTAAATCTAGGTAGCTGTGCCTCACGGTCACCCCGACTGGCACAGTAAATTGCAGCTCACAACCTCGCCGTTTTCTATGTTTTTAACGGGTGGGAAAATGCGTTTTTTCCCATCCACTAACATGTACCGAACCCTCGAGTGTCCTCCACTTGAGAATTTTGGTCACGTGGGTGCGGATCTACGCTCCAGTGACCTTTAGTGAAATCACCCTATTGACTGATTCACATCTACCCCATTGCGGTATTTAAACTTTGTCTATAGAACTGACTCGTTACAATGCTGAGAACTATATTCTGCACTCTGTGCTTGCACTTTCCTCCATCTAATGTACTTGAGTTTGAAAACTAAACCACAATTTGGACCAGTAAAGACATTCTTGCTTTCATTTCCAAAGGGGACCGCGATCAGTTCCATGAGCATGAGCAGATCAGGGAGTTAATTAACCAGAAACGCAAGAAGATTGTCCCGTGTTGGGAACTCCACTCCACCTCGAGGGAAGAGAAAGAGATTTAACACACCTGAAGGCAAAGGTCCAACAGAAAAGCACAAAGCTCAAGGACAGAGCACAGGATAGAAGGGCACACTCATATTCCAGGCCCACACACAGGAGGAATGAGGGTGGACTCATTAAGAACAGAGAGGCAGTCAATACCTGTCTGATTAAATGCTTTGTGGACCTCCTGAACTGTGACTGTCCTTGACAAGAGACACTGCCTCAAAGCGGTGGTATCTGTCATCAAGGACAAACCACTGCCTCTCCTCACTGTTGCCCTCATGCAGGAGCCCAAGGTCTCGCACCAGCAGGTTCAGGAACAACTCTTTTCCTACAACTATCAGGTTCTTGCACTGACCTGAACAAACCTAATTCCACCTTGGCAATATCACCCTACAGGCCACTTCTCACACCACCGTGGAGTCATTTTACAATTGTATTTTCAATTAATATCTTGACTTTTGCTCTTTTGCACAGTCTTGTAGAATTTGTGTAATGTGCAATATGTTTTTGTTTTGGGTCCAGACCATCTGGAGAAGGGCCTCGACCTGAAAAGTCACCCATTCCTATCCAGAGATGCTGCCTGTCCTGCTGAGTTACACATTGTGTGTCTATCTTCGGTGTAAACCAGCATCTGCAGTTGCTTCCTGCACAATATGTTTTAGTGTTCTGTCTGAGTCTATGTACCCGAGATCCTGTTGCAAGCAAGGATTCCTTTGTACCCGCACCTCAGGTTGAAAAAGCACTGGTGCATATGACAATTACCTTGACTTGACATCGCATCCTTGACTCCATTTCACATGGACGGGCCGGGCTTGCTGCCACTCCTCACCAACAGACATTGGAGAAGCCCAAATCTAACACAATAATAACAACAAGGTCCTGGGAGCAGATGCTATCACTGCTGAATTCGTAAAACCCCCAGCAATGAAGGGCTTCAGGCACAAATCCACACTCATCATCCACTTCTGGAAAGAGGATGATCTACCAGGGGACATCAAAGATGTTGTAGCCATGACCATCTTCAAGAAAGGATACAAGTTAGACCCTGGCCATAAGTGATAGGAGCAGAATTAGGCCATTCGACCTATCAAATCTACTCTGCCATTCAATCATGGCTGATCAATCTCTCCCTCCTAACCCCATTCTCCTGCCTTCTCCCCACAACCTGTGACACCCGTACTAATCAAGAATCTATCTATCTCTGCCATAAAAATATCCATTGACTTGGCCTCCACAGCCATCGGTGGCAAAGAATTCCACAGATTCACCACCCTCTGGCCGAAGAAATTCCTCCTCACTTCCTTCCTAAAGGAAAGTCCTTTAATTCTGTGGCTATGATCTCTGGTCCTAGACTCTCCCACTAGTGGAAACAGTCCCTCTACATCCACTGGTAACTGCAGAAGGGTCTGCTGCTACACGGAAGGTTAAAGTCCTCTTCAACACTTAGTGGCCAAGAGTTGTTCCTGGAAATGGGGCGGATCTTGCCCATACAGAGGCACAATGGAAACCATATTCACCACAATGACAACACCACCAATAAAACACCTGCAGCTGTACATGGCAACTTTCAACCACAAAGCCACCAGTGGGCTAGGACTGTGGAATATCCTTCTCTAATTTCGCTGCCCAAAATAATCAGCTGCATTTTCTGTGCTTCACGACAGCACGTGCAAGACGTGATTTTAACAATACGTCTACAACAGAACCATTTCCATGCAAGAAGACAGGTCGTCAACAAAGCAGTGTCATTGCTCCAATATCGCATCTCAGCAACAATAACCCTCCTCTGGGAAAGCAGCTAATTTTCAGAATTAGTAGGAAGCTGGTCACGGTGACCATACTCCCGGTCTCAGTCAAGCAGTAAAATGTAGAAACATGGAGCTGTAGATGCTGATTTACAAAACAAGACACAAAGTGCTGGAGTAACTCAGCGGGTAAGGCAGTATCTTTGGAGAACATGGATAGCTGACGTTTTGGATTCAAAGATCTTTTATTGAATCCTTCCATCGAGGGGAATTATCGCAGTCGCTGCCTCAAAAAGGCTGGCAGTATCATCAAAGACCCACACCATCCTGGCCACACACTCGTCTCCCTGCTACCTTCAGGTAGAAAGTACAGGAGCCTGAAGACTGCAACACCCAGGTTCAGGAATAGCTACTTCCCCACAGCCGTCAGGCTATTAAACCTGGCTCGGACAAAACTCTGATTATTAATAACCCGTTTTCTGTTATTTGCACTTTATCAGTTTATTTATTCATGTGTGTATATATTTATATCATGGTATATGGACGCACTTATCTGCTTTGTAGTAAATGCCTACTATGTTCTGTGTGCTGAAGCAAAGCAAGAATTTCATTGTCCTATACAGGGACACATGACAATAAACTCACTTGACTTGAACTTGAACTTTATTGTCACATGTACCAATTACCATGCAGCCATACGAAAACAAAAGCAACAAGACACACAACTACATAAAAGTTAACATAAACATCCACCACAGTGGATTCCCCACATTCCTCACTGTGATGGAAGGCAACAAAGTCCAATCCTCTTCCTCTTTATTCTCCACGGACGGGCAGTTGAACCATCCGTCGGAGCGATCGAAGCTCCCGCATCGGGGCGAGTTCCCAAAGCTCTGACCAGAGCCCGCGGGCTCCCTTAACGTCTGCAAGCATCCACGGTTGGAGGTCGACCCCTGGCAAAGGGATCGTGAGCTCCGCGATGGTAAGTCCGCAGGCAACTGCAGTGCAGCTCTCAATATAGGTCTCCAGCAAATGCCGCCAACTCCTCGATGTTAGGCCGCAGTGCGGACGGTGATACGATACGGAAATAAAATTGCATCTCTGTCGAGGTAAGAGACGAGAAAAAAAATTCCCCAAACCCCACCCACCCCCCACATGAAACAAGCTAAAGTACACTAAAAACATACATTTAACACATACAATGAAAACACAAAGAAGGAAAGGATAGACAGACTGTTGGGGGTGGAAAAATAGCTGGAAAATAAGAACAAGGCTTGGCAAGTGATAGGTAGAAATAGGGGGGTTGATAGGCAGATGGTTGCACAAAGGCCAGCAATAGAAGGGCAAAAGGTTTGGGATAAGGAAAGTAGAGTTGTGAATTGTGAAGCCAGATGATGGAATGTAAGTGGAAGTGGGTGGGGAGGGAAGAAATGGGTGCAAGTCCAGGTGGGAAGAGAGGGGGGAAGGAAAGGAGGGGGAGTGTTTCGGTTAATTCCCCCAAAGTTGGAGGTGGCGGAAATGTCGGAGAATGATGTGTTGGAAGCAGAGGCTGGTGGGATGAATGACGAGAGGATCAGAGGAACTCTATCCTTGTACCATCTGGGGGGGAGGGGGAAGCAAGAGCTGAACTACAGGACACTGAAGAGGCACGGACTAGGGATCCATCTATGACAGTGGGGGGGGGGGGGGGGGGGGGGAACACTTTTACTAAAGGAAAAAAGAGGACATCTCGGATGTTCTGGAACGGAACATTTCATCTTGGGAGCAGATACGGCAGAGACAGAGCTTCTTTGCTTGAGGTTGGGTGGGAGGAAATGTAGTCTGATAACTGAGGGAGTAAAGCAGTAGGTAGATGGATGCACACTCAGAGGCTGAGGTCCCAGTTATTATCAGTGCTTCGACTGAAGTGTATTGGGATAACTACACGATAGGCACAAAAAGCTGGAGTAACTCAGCAGGTCAGACAGCGTCTCTGGAGAAAAAAAAAAGTGACATTTCGGGTCGAGTCCCGTCTTCGGGAAGAGATGCTGTCTGACCTGCTGAGTTGCTCCAGCCTTTTTGTGTCTACGGTTTAAACCAGCATCTGCAGTTCCTTCCTACACATATTCCTTCCTATCCATGATTTGTCCTCTCATAGAGTAAACGGATACAATAGATAACAAACAGAAATTTTCAGAAATTCTCAGCAAAGGTTAAACAAAAGGTACAGAAGCCAAAAATTAATATGACATGTTCATTGGTGACAGCACCATTCCCCCAGATGGGTGGGTTTCATTCATGTCAAGTCATTAAAACTAGGACACCGGATCTTCAAAAGGTGTACAAGCTGGACAACCAGTGGACAGCCCAGCTATTCAAGCTCTGATCTAATTTGCTTTGCTGGTCTTAGACAATAGACAATAGGTGCAGGAGGAGGCCATTTGGCCCTTCGAGCCAGCACCGCCATCCAATGTGATCATCCCCAATCAGTACCCCGTTCCTGCCTTCTCCCCATATCCCCTGACTCCACTATTTTTAAGAGCCCTATCTAGCTCCCTCTTGAAAACATCCAGAAAACCTGCCTCCACCAGAATTGAGGCAGAGAATTCCACACTCAAAACTCTCTGTGAGAAAAAGTGTTTCCTCGTCTCTGTTCTAAATGGCTTACTCCTTATTCTTAAACTGTGGCTGCCCCCTGGTTCTGGACTCCCCAAATATCGGGAACATGTTTCCTGCCTCTAACGTGTCCAAGCCCTTAATATGTTTCTCCTCTCAAACTTCTAAACTCCAGAGTGTACAAGCCCAGCTGCTCCATTCCCTCAGCATATGACAGTCCCGCCATCCCAGGAATTAACCTTGTAAACCTACGCTGCACTACCACAATAGCAAGAATTGTCTACAACGGCCAGATAAAGACCACAGCATCAGGAAACCTTGCAATCTGCAATAAGGCAAGGAGGGCGATTGACAGGTTTTAATGATGCAAACAAAAAACAAACTGCCAGAGAAACTCAGCAGGTCAGGCAGCATCTGCAGAGGCAGAGGCTTGACGCGCCAATGAGAACGAAGGGGTACCCAGCATGTGGGGGGGGGGGGGGGGGGGGGGGGGGGGCACAGAGCGAACAAAGAGAACTAAGTAAGGGGATAGAGTCTGGGTAAGGAGAACTAAGTAAGGGGAACCTGGCGTGGAGGGGGAGCGGGGATCACCGAGAACAAAGGTGGACCATTGGGGATTAAATGGAAGACTTTGTAACATTGTCGGTGCCTTTTATGTGGCGACTCTTTGCATACTTGCGTATGCAAAACCAAGCACCTCACTGTGACATATCACATGATAATAACGTGTCATTCATTCATACCCTGCATCATGGCTCAGACGGGCCTCAATGGCGATTTCTATGCCTTAGAAGCACACGAGTACTTTTATTGCCAGCGCTCCAAGTTTCCCTAATGGCAATGCAGCGCCAAATCACAGCCCAGTTTGGAATCCCAGAATGTGAACCAGGTCCACTTGATCCTGCACTCACTCCATCGCTCTGGCTGCTGAGCCTGCTGATCAGACCGACTCCGTAGGATGGAACTCCAGATGCTGGTTTACACCGAATACAGACACAAAATGCTGGAGTAACTCAGCGGGACACAGGCAGCATCTCTGGAGAGAAGGAATGGGTGACGTTTCGGGTCGAGACACTTCTTCAGTCTGATTCAGCCAGTCACCCATTCCTTCTCTCCAGCGATGCTGCCTGTCCCGCTGTTACCCCAGCATTTAGTGTCCATCTTCGGTTTAAACCCGCATCTGCCGTTCCTTCGTACACCAATCAATACCTACCTCGATGACCGTGTCGCGTACTAAAAGGGAATTAGTGCCCACACATTGGGCAAGAGCTTTGTTACAGCGCAAGGCATGGAGTGGTCTCTCACATGCATATCCCTGCTCTGACACAACCACGCAAACACAGGCACTTCAAAACATCTTGAGAATACGGCGCATGGGGAAAAAAACACAGAAATCGTTTTTTTCGTGGTTGCCGCCAGCTTAAAACTGCATATTTAAAGATGTAATATGTTGTATCTGCATCCATTAGCCTCTTGAGATAACATTGAACTCGTTTATTAAGGTCGAACAATGAAACAGCATTTCAGTAACGTGACAGCTCCGGAGTCAACAGCAATTTCAAAGTACGGAGGATACTTCACGACATCAGGGGGTGCTAAATCACTTGCCAGGGTCCAATTTAAACAAAGCAGAAATTAACTCTAAGCCGCCATAATGAGGCAGGCGATCAAAAGCTTGGACAAAGAAAGAGGCTTTAAAAGGCGTATTATTGGGAAGGCAGCGCGGCTTGGTGCCAGCGGTTGGACCTCGGGTGCTGTGCGAGTGCAGTCTGCACAATCCCCCTGTGACGGCGATTGTTTCTGCCACATCCTAAACATTCGTGGGCGAGTAACTGGAGATTGTAAGCGAGTGGTAGATTTTAGGATGCGTAGGAAGGGACTGCAGATGCTGGATTTAAACCGAAGATAGACACAAAGAGCTGGATGGAGTGGGTCTGCAAAAGGGTCTCGACCCGAAACGTCACCTATTCCTTCTCCCCAGAGATGCTGCCTGGCCCGCTGAGTTACTCCAGCTTTTTGTGTTTATCTTCGGTCGGATTTGGGGGGATTTGTGCGAAGGGACCGGTTCTGCGACGGGGGTGGATTTCCAAAGCTTGTGAGCTGGCAGCTGAAGGCACAATGAAAATCAAGGGATGCTCATGTGGCTGGATTAGAGGTGGGCAGGGCTCCAAACATCGTCGGGCTGCAGGAAGTTAGATAAAGGGGAGGATGAAGCGACGCAGGCATTTGAAAACAAGGAGAATTTTAAAACCAATTTAAAGTGCCAATTTAGGGTGGTAAACGGGGGCGGGGGCAATGGGATGGCAACATGGACAGGGGCAGGGTTTGGGGTGAGCTGATTGCTGGGATCCAAGCCCGTCTGACTGTAACAACGTGATTTGGAAATTGCAGCAGTTACGATCAGAGCCCACAGCGGAACGCGATAGGATCCTGGCTCGGCTGCCCCCTCCACAGACGTGGGAAGAAGGCATGTTGTCAATTGAGACAGATAAAAGGCTCTGAAGAGAGACACAAAAAGCTGGAGGAACCCAGCGGGACAGGCAGCATCTCCGGGAGAGAAGGAATGGGCGACATTTCGGGTAGAGACCCGTCTTCAGAGACTCCCCCGAGGTCTGAAGAGGGCGGTTAAAACACGGCGACTTGCAGCGAGTGCGTTGTAAATCTTAAACGCCGACCAATAAATTAATAATGCGCTAATAAAGATGAAAGAGGTTGACAATCATCCTTAAAAACCCCGAGGGCACGCAACTGCGATAAGGCAATTTTCAAGCATATGCAATAAATATCATTGAGCTCAAAATGCAACAATCCGTGTTGTATTTTGTATGTAACTGATAGAAAGTAGATACAGTGTTTCAAAATCCCGCAATACACAGTCAAAATAGCTGTACAATAACCTGTATAATATGTTGCTCCAACTATTTAACATATAAACACACACAACACACAGCAACACCGATTACCCTGCACTGTTGAAACACATAAACGCGACTGTGTGGATTTTAACAGTAAAGCAATGAAGAACTGGATCCCATTTGAAAGGTAACTTGTCTGAAGACAACATACGTGAAATACGGAACTGCTCGTGCACGCTCTACAAAACACATTCTTTCAAAAGTTTGCAGCAAAATGACAAGACTCATTCAAACTTTGTTATATTTTTTAAAAGAATACACATCATCGCGTGAGAAATATCAAGGGTCGGAAGAGCCGTTATAGAAAAACGGGCACATTGCAGCTTGCTGTAAATTAAGATAAACGAGAATAATTCCACGTGGATTCAATTAATTGCAAATACATTTTGCTCTCTCTGATGTGGAGAGTGTGTGTGTGTGTGTGTGTAAAAAAACAAACAGCAAGGCCGTGGTTGCAGGCAGCAGGTGAATAGCAAGTGTGGAGAGGGTGAGGGCTGGGAATGTATCCCTTCCCTTGGTTTCCCTTCCTCTCGGAGCCCGGCCAGCTACGGGAGGGAGGTGTCGCCCGGTGCATCAGACGGCAGGAGATACGTACGCCAGAGATATATATGCACTGCGAACTATGCATCTGTCAAAGGGGGCGCCGGGCAGGGCCAGCCCAGCCCAGCCCAGCCGTCCCTGGCCAGACCCCGGCTCCCAGCCATCGGTGCTGCAGCAGTAGCACCTACCCCGCTCCGCAGCCCGGGAGCAGCGCCCACCGCGACCCGCCCAGCGCCAACGCCGAAAGGGAAGGCAGTGCCCGCGGCTCCGCGGCTGGGCAGCGGTGCAACAGCTGCTTACTTACGATTTGAGGGGGTTGTGAATGACGGCCGCCATTCCGCCACAGTGTAGCCGCCTCCAGCCGGAGCTGCCGAGGACAGCGCGACCGCCAATGGGCGAGGAGCCGGGCGCGGAGGGCGGGTCGGCCCGCTTCATTGGCCGCTGTGGCCGGGCCGAGCAACGCTGTCACACCCACCCACTCGCCTCCTCCTTCTCCCCGGCCCGGCCCGGCTCGGCAACGTGCTGGCCTCCGCACTCTTTACCCAGCGCCTTGGGACCTGCGAGCTGCCTTCCCACTTTACATTTACACCCCCCTCCCCCAGCCGTCTCCCCAACCCCCCCAACCTTCCCCGGGCATCAGCTGGAGGTGACAAGCCACGACACAGATTTCTGACATTCGCATTTTACAGCAGGAACGCAAGTGAAAGCAGCAAGCACGGGTGAACGGAGCAGGCAGGCGGGCTGTTTACCAGTGATATTTATCTGTATATATTTAGGTTTCAATATACCATCCTTAGTACACGAACACTGGTCTGGATGACAAGCAGAGCAGGGGGGGGGGGGGGGGGGGGGGGCTAATGTGTGAACCTGAACGGTACAAAGAAAGCCTGTCCTGTTTGACATTGGTTCTCTTCCTTTCCGTATAACGCTCGCTGAGACGTCTATGGCAACCTTCCAGTATTCTTCTTCATCGGTGAGTCTGGACAGGCTGGTGAACAGTTCACTGACTGACGCTCCCCGCACATCCACACACAGGGTTCAGGAATGAAAGCTCGGCTGACTCTTGTTGTTCGCCTTTCCCTACACCGTATCCCCCCCACCCCATAAAACAAGAATGCAAACAGCATGTATCAAGCGCACTTCCCATGTTACGAATCTTTCAGACTTCATATATACAATTTGATTTTTGATTTTTTTTAATGGTTTATTCCATAAATTTCATCTTATGAAATTTACAATATGTGACAACATGCCAGGAACATATTGGTAACACTGTGAAATTGGAACAGACGGCAATTATTTCCTGCCTGTCATATATATCACTTCCTCATGAAACCGCAGTTAGATGTCAGCCCAGATGTTGCTGATCCAACCTTTCACACTCGAACAATGCGAGTTTTCAACCATCATTATACGTTTATTATTTTTGTTCCTCCATAGTTGCAGGTTGCATCAGGAACACTCCTGCCACCTTCTCGCCCTGTGTGCAGGATCTGCAGCCCAGTCTGAAGAAGAGTCTCGACCCGAAACGTTACCCCATTACTACCCTCCAGAGATGCTGCCTGTCCCGCTGAGTTCCTCCAGCATTTTGTGTCTGTCCCAGCCTCTTTAGCATTTACCATCTACAGCGCAGCAGGTTGCAAAGCTTCCCGCAACCACATTGTTTCCACGCAGTTGCAACCTTTCTCCTCACACCTGCAGCCACGTTTTCAAAGGCCAAGAAAAGGAACAAGTTTGCAGTTAGTTACTCGGAAAGCAGAGGAAAGTGTAGTGGGATTCTAGGAATTAAACCCAGCAAGGACGAAAGACCAGCACTTTAAAGATAGTAGTGATCTCAAGCACCTGTTGTAGTTTCATTCTAATAATGGCTGCCTTACTATGGTTTATGCTACATTGGGGGGCTGTTGCAGTACAAACATGGAGCTGGTGTGTGGATTACTATCCTAACTAGTGGAGCTGGTGTGTGGGTTACTGTCCTAACTAGTGTAGCTGGTGTGTGCATTACTATCCTAACAGGTGTGTGGGTTACTGTCCTAACTAGTGTAGCTGGTGTGGGCATTACTATCCTAACTAGTGTAGCTGGTGTGGGCATTACTATCCTAACTAGTGGAGCTGGTGTGTGGGTTACTGTCCTAACTAGTGTAGCTGGTGTGTGCATTACTATCCTAACTAGTGTAGCTGGTGTGTGGGTTACTGTTCTAACTAGTGTAGCTGGTGTGGGCATTACTATCCTAACTAGTGTAGCTGGTGTGTGCATTACTATCCTAACTAGTGGAGCTGGTGTGTGGGTTACTGTCCTAACTAGTGGAGCTGGTGTGTGCATTACTATCCTAACTAGTGGAGCTGGTGTGTGTATTACTATCCTAACTAGTGGAGCTGGTGTGTGGGTTACTGCTAACTAGTGGGGCTGGTGTGTGGATTACTATTGTAACTAGTGCAGCTGGTGTGTGGATTAGCACTCTCACCTTTGACCAGTTATGTTGATTACCACTCTAGCTAGTGGAGCTAGTGTGTGGATTACTATCATAACTAGTGCAGTTTGTGTGTGGATTAGCACTCTAGCTAGTGCAGCTGGTGTAGGGATTACTATCCTAACAAGTGTAGCTGGTGTGTGTATTGCAATCGTAACTAGTGGATCTGTTGTGGAGTACTATCGTAACTAGTGCAGCTGGTGTGTGGGTTACTGTCCTAACTAGTGGGGCTGTTTGAATTATCATCTTGCTCCTGGAGCTGTTTTTGTGTTTACACCTTCCTCTCTGGTCCCCAGGTGCATGCTATTAACCAAGACGTATTTTTACTCATGATTGTACTCAAGTTGTATGTTCAGACCAAAGATCCTAGCTCCTCTATAATCTTTGGTTCAGACCATGTTAGTTTTTATGATCCTTGTGGAACCATGGGGTGTCTGAGCATCGCCTGGTGCGGTCTGTCACTTCTTGGACTTCCAAAAAAACCTTCATCTCGCAGCTTTTGAAGAAGGGTCTTGACCCATAACTTCTCTCCAGAGATGCTGCCTGTCCCGCTGAGTTACTCCAGCATTTTATGTCTATCCACCTCACAAACATGCAATGCAGATTAGTTTCATGCTAATTACTTAGGGAAAAGGAGACAATATCCCTCTCCCTTGAGTGGAAAATATCAGTCAACTTCATCACTCTATGGTGTATGAGATTTTATTTTGGGGGAGTTCCTTGGGGTTAAGAATGACTTGCTTCAATTCCAGTTCTGTGGGCTCCTGAAGGGGCCACAGATTCTGCCCGAGGTGGGTCTGGTGGAGCTTATAGAGTTGGGGGGGGGTGACAGCCATTCTGTTGGTTCCTTCCACTGTTTGCATGTGGTCCCCACTACTCCTATCAGAGAGACTCGTGGTGTTCAGTGTCTTCCTAAAGGGCCTGTCCCACTTACGCGACCTTTACAGGCGACTGCCGGCACCCTTGATAGGTCGCCAAAATGTTCAACATGTTGAAAATTCAGCGGCGACCAGAAAGACGCTAGGACTCTTTCGAGACCTCTCATGACCATAGGAGACCTGTCACGACCATATAGGATGTAGGGCCGTGAGAGGTCTCCTAAAGTCATGAGAGGTCACCCGTGACATGTCGCCAGGGTCACTTGTATGGTCGTGAGAGGTCTCCTATGGTCTTGAGAGGTCTCCAAAGAGTCGTAGCGTCTTTCTGGTCGCTGCTGAATTTTCAACATGTTGACAATTTCGGCGACCTATCACGGGTGCCAGCAGTCGCCTGTAAAGGTCGCGTAAGTGAGACAGGCTCTTAAGGCTCCTTTGTCAATGGTCTTGGGTTTGGTTTGTTTTTTTGTTATTTTCACACATACAGAAATACAGTGAAAAACTTTAGTTTGCATGTTAACCATATCATGCATGAGTATATTAAATAGTACAAAGAGAACATAATGCATGGAGAATATAGTATTAGTACAACAGAGAAAGTGCAGATGAAACAAAGTGCAAGTGCTGCAATAAGGTGGATTAGATCAGGAATCCATTAGTAGCATTTGAGGGCTGTTCAGGAAAGTGATAACAAAGGGGAAGAATCTGAATCTGAATCTGGTGAAAGTTCTTGAATCTGGTGGTACATGCTTTCAACATTATGGTGCCTGAAATGGGGGGACTATGTATAAACACTGCTGTAATTTCTACATGGTGAAACCAAAATGTATAGAAATGGCCTTTATTAAAATTTGACAGTGTGCACTTTAACCACATGTGATTTTTTTTCTATTACAAATCTCAAATCGTGGAGTACAGAGGCAAATAAATAAATGATGGGTCTTTGTCCCAAACATTATGGAGGGCACTGTAGGTGATATAGAGCGATACAGAACAAATGAATGAAAGATATGCAAAAAAGTAATTTGGTCCAGTGAATTTCAAGGAAATCTAACGATATCATGATGACTTTTATTGATCCTAGCCTTTTCTGAGATATTTATAAGATGATATTGATAACAATTTGTGTTTGATTAATAGCCAATTGAGATAATCATTCTAATGTCGAATCAAAACTCAAGAAATATAACTGCTTTTCATGCTTTCAATTCACTGACTAAATAAGAGATTTTGCATAAAATACTAAGCTCTGGATATTTCATTGCCAATCATTTTGTTTTGATTAGTGTGGGTGTCAAGGGTTATGGGGAGAAGGCAAGAGAATGGGATTGAGGAGGAGAGATAGATCAGTCATGATCGAATGATGGAATAGACTTGATGGTCCGAATGGCCTAAATCTGCTCCAATCACTTATGATCTTCTGCCATTGGTTGGAGCAGTAAGCATTGTTGCAAGGCTCTCTATTTTGTTTTTCAAAACCTCTGAAAAGACAGAGAGATTTACCAGCTGCATTAAAACAAAATAGTCCTGTTGTAAACCACAGACAAACAATCACAACTTGAAGAGAGACACAAAATGCTGGAGTAACTCAGCGGGACAGAAGGAATGGGAGACATTTCGGGTCGAGACTTTCTCACAGCTGATGCCACTGATCCATACAGCTGGACACCCATCAGCCAACCTTCAAAGGCCCAGCAACACTGTTCCAGATCCTGCTGAGTATGTTATATTTCCAAGGGCTCACCATTGATTGTGAAGGACGGGGAGCATGCTCGTAGGTTTATGGATGGATCATGAAAGGCTGATGGATTCATTCACCTGCAGGAAGTAATAGTGCAAAAGCAGGCAACACTGATTCTCCACAAAACCCAAAGTGGACACATGATTTCCAGAGAGGTATCTGCTGGAAGAGGTGTCTGATGCGGTAGTTACCACCTGGACATGGCACATAGTCTCTTTGCAGATGAGCATGCTGAACCCGATGGGGTGGTGGGATAGATCAGGACTCTATCTTGATGTTCTTGACCAAGATACATCAGGTATAGTTATGTTGCATCGTAGCACAACCTCATTATTTGTTATGGAGTAGGTCTGGCCAAGCTCTGTGCCTTCCACCACAGTGATGAATGCTGTGGTGGATGTTTGTGTTACATTTTTATTGTGGTTGTGTGTTCTTTATTATTGTACCGCTGCTGACAACCCAAATACCACCGACCCTGGATGTGTGGCAAATAAAATTCTATCTATCTATCTATGTATGTCTTTACCTGTAGAAAGTACATCCACAATTAAGAGACATGCTTGGTGATGAAATATTTTCTAACAAAGATGTAATATCTGCAGCAAAGCCTGACACGTATTCCTTCATAAGTTCATAAGCAATAGAAGCAGAATTAGACCATTCGGATTGTCAAATCTACTCTGCCATTCACTGATGGCTGATCTATCTCTCCCTCCTAACCCCATTCTCCTGCCTTCTCCCCATAACTCCTGACACCCGTTCCTTTTCGTTGTAGTCTTTCCTCCGAGACAGGGAAGGGAGCCCTGAACTGCCGCTTACTGCCCCAAAGCAGCTCCCAGAGTCATGTCAACAGCACAAAGAAATGGCAGCATCAGGAACTGCTGTAGTATCGCTGCCCGTTACTTCAATGTGCCTGTCTCCAGAGAGCAGCATCTCCCATACTGCTTATCACAGAGTTAGAGAATAGATCAGAGGGGCAAATTTCACCAGGGGGAGGGGGACACACCTGATGCTTGCATGCCACAGCCAGGCATTAGGGGAAGTGGATGGCATGGGATAGTAATAGCTAGAAAGGAGAAGTGATGGATGAGGGAAGATGATAAGGAAAAGAGGGGTAGATAAATGGGGAGAGCGATGAGAGAAGGGAGCATTAGGACAGATAGAAAATAAAGAATGGGAGGGAGAGAGAGAAGTAGTAAGGAGATTTGTACAGGAAGGAACTGCAGATGCTGATTTAATCCGAAGATAGACACAAAAAGCTGAAGTAACTCAGCAGGTCAGATAGCATCGCTGGAGAAAATGAATAGGTCGTGTTTTGGGTCGAGACCCTTCTTCAGACTTACTAGCTCTGAGAATGGATAAATTGCTGGGACTAAATAAAATCTATCCCAGGCTGCTACGAGAAGTCCAGGAGAAAATAGCAAAGGCTGTGTGAAGAAATTTGAAATCTTCCTTACTTACCAGATTGCTGGCAATATGCATTCCAAAAATGCTGCCAATTCAAAACTGGAATATTGATAAAAGTATACGTTGCTTTCAAAATGAAGCAAAATGAAGCAATAAACATAAAACCACTGCAGATGCTGGAAATCTGAAATAAAAGCATTTTTAATGAAAATACATCACGTTAGGCAGCATCTTCAAAGAGAGAAATTAACATTTCAGGTCAATGACCTTCCATCAAAACTAAAAGTACAGGTCAATTTGTTTAACCTGAGGTCGACAAATTATTTATTGGGTCATTCTAAGGAGCACTATAAAGATTTATTTAGTAAGGCAAAGATTCATCAGGGACAGTTAACAGGGATTTGTTAAACTGGTGTCTGACTAACGATTACATTATTTGAGGAGGTAACAAGGAAGTTCAAGGAGGGCCACACACTATGTAGTTTACAGGGATTTTAGCAAAGCTTCGGCAAGGACAGACATGGCAAGTAGGTTTAGTTTAGAGATACAGTGCAGAAACTGGTCCTTCGGCCCACTGGGTCCGTGCCGACCAGTGATCCCCGCATATCAATACTATCCTACACCCACTAGGGACAATTTTTACATTTACCAAGCCAATTAACCTACAAACCTGTACGTCTTTGGTCAAAGAATAGAAACCCTTGGCTTCTAAAAGAGTGGCAAATTGGATCCAAAAGGGAAACAAAGGGCTATGTTTAATTGGTGGTTTTAGAAAGGTTTGGTAGGATAGCGTAGTTTTCTTTGGAACAGAAGAGGTGAGGGAAGACTTAAATGAGGTGTATAAAATTAGGAGAGGTCAAACAGATGATAGGAAAGACTTATGGCCCTGTCCCATGGTACGAGTTCATTCCAAGAGCTCTCCCGAGTTTAAAAAAGTCAAACTTGTGGTAAGCACGGAGAATGAACGTTGCGGGTATGTCGGAGCTCGGGGACGTCTATTAGCGGCTCGTAACACTAACGGCAGGTACTCAGGAAGACTCGCTAACGGCAGGTAAACTCTGGATAACTCGTAAAGAATTTTCAACATGTTGAAAAATGTCCACGAGAGCCCAGAGTACCGACAAGCGGCCATTACCATAAATCTCCGAGTTCAAATCAGGGCAAACTCAAGAGAGCTCTTGGAATGAACTCGTACCGTGGGACAGGGCTTTTACTTCCCTCAGTATAAGGCACAGAAACCTGGGACACAGGCTTGAGGTTAAACAAAGCATGAGAGCAGAGATAATGTTTTGGAGTAGATTCTGCCCCATCAGAGGAAGGGTGTGGAGACTTTGGAGAGGGTGTGGAGAAAGAATGACAGAATGCTGCCTAGATTAGAGGATTTCAGCCACAAGGAGAGGCTGGGTAAAGCTGGGTGTTTTTCTCTGAAACAACAGAGGTTGAGGGGAGACTTGGTAGAAGTGTATAAAATGATGAGAGGCATAGATAGGGTAGAGAGTCAGAACCTTTTTCCCCAGAGTGGAAATGTCCAACACTAGAGGCCATCGCTATAAACTGAGAGGGGGAAAGTTTAATGGAGATGTGCGGGGCAGGTTTTATTACACAAGTGGGGTCTGGAAAACGTTGCCAGGCGTGGTGGTGGAGGCAGTTATGATATTGGTTTACAAGAGGCGTTTAGATAGGCACACGGAGATGCAGGGAATAAAGGGATATCACTCATGTACAGGCAGTTTAATTTGGCATCATGTTAGGCACAAACATTGTTTTTCACCTAGAAGATGGAGGGGACCTGGGTCTCTTGCCTGAAGTAATGATGGAGGCTGAAATCCTCATTCCATTTAAAGTCATAAGAACTACAGATGCTGGAAATACGAAATAAAAACAGAAAATCCTGGAAACACTCAAGCAGGTCAGGTAGCATCAGTGGAAGGAGAAGCAGAGTCAAACTCCATACAGACAGTACCTGTTGTCAGGATTGAACCCAGCAACTCTACCACTGCACCACCCTAAATCTCTCGCCTTTCTCCACCATCTATCAAAAACCCTCCTCACCTGTATAAACCTATTGTCCTGCCCTTTTCTCTTCCAGCTTTCTCCCCCAAGCTACAATTAGTCTGAGAAGGGTCCCAAACCAAAACGTCACCTAGCCATGTTCTCTAAAGATACTACCTGACCCACTGAGTTATTCCAGCATGAATTGTTTTTTGCCGTAGCTTCGTAATTCTGTGCCCTCTAATATCTAGAAGATGCAGTTAATATTTGGGTACCTAAAACCCGCACATGTACTGCTCTTCTGGCTCTTCACATGTCAGCTGCTTGCGAGGTCATCTACTCCAACCATCTTTCTTGCACTGTTTGGATCCTTGTTGTACACCCATAATAGTGTGACTGCCCTTTGTTTGTTCTTCAGTTCAATCCATTTGGCCTTATTTGAGTAGGAAGAATGCAGATGCTGGCTTACACTGAAGATAGACAAGAAATGCTGGAGTAACACAGCAGGACAGGCAGCATCTCTAGATAGAAAGAATGGGTGACGTTTTGGGTCGAGACCCTTCTTCAGACTGAGAGACAGAGGAGAGGGAGACACAGAGATATGGAAAAGTAATTGGCCTGTCACACTTAGACGATTTTGTCGGGGACTGCTGGCGACCGTCACACTCATAGCAAGTCGCCGAAAAAGCAGCGACTGGACTCCCCCAATGACAATGTCTACGACAACCTATCACCTAGTCGACGTCAGGCTACCGACAACCGGTGACCCAATCGTCGTGACTTAGGACGTCCACCTCCGACCACACCTACGTTAACCTACAACATCCAAAGTCAACCTACAATAAGCATTAAGATTGCGGTGCTGCCTTAGCAGCTGCAGCTCGCCTGCAGTCTGTCTGTTTTTTCTCTCTTTTTTTGTGTTGTTCTTTTGTCCTGTTTAGTTGATTTTTGGTTTATTATGTTGTGTATGTGGGGGGGGGGGGACACGTTTTTGGTCTATTCCTTTGGGGGATGCGACATCTTTTGTCGTATCCCCCGTCTCCGCCTGTGCCGAGGCCTAATGGCAGAGCTGGCGGCCTTGGAGCTGGGGCAGCGGCCGCCCGGCATCGGAGCTAAGACGGCGGCGTCAGCGGCTGGGACGGCGGCAGCGACAGTGGCGGCCTGGCCTTGTAGCGGGGGCAGTGGCAGTGGCCACACAGCATCGGAGCCGGGATGGCGGCGGCAGCGGCTGGAACGGCGCCAGCGGCAGCAGCGACCTGGCCTCGGAGCTGGGGCAGCGGCAGCGGCGACCTGGCCTCGGAGCTGGGACAGCGGCGACCAGAACTCGGAGCTGGGGCACGTACCGGCGGCAGCGGCCACTCGACCCGACCACGGACCCAGTGGAACGACAGCGGCGGCTGGGACAGCGGCAGCGGCCTCGGCGCAGAGGGAGAATAAGAAGGGATGAGACAAAGACTTAAGACTTTTGCCTTCCACCACAGTGAGGAGGTGTCTGGTGAACTCACTGTGGTGGATGTTAATTTGTGTTTATTGTGTGATTTGTCATTTTTACTATATGTAGGACTGCAAGGCAACAACATTTCGTTCAGAAAGCAAGGTCTGAATGACAATAAAGGCTACTTGTTACTTGTTACATCCACCCGCGACAAGCTACGACAAGCAACGACCCTGTCGGCGACACCTGAAGATAATTCAGTCGGCGGTACCTGTCGCCGGTTGACGTAGGTAGTCACCAATGGAATTCACCGAGGTCAGCACCCGGCGACAACCAACGTCACCTGCCGACAACCTGCGCCATCCTGGCGACAACCTACGACAGCACCTACGACAGGAGAAGACAAGCTACATCAAGCACACAGTGGCCGAAAAGTTTTGAACATTTCAAAATCCAGCAGCGACCAGAAAAACGTTACGACTCTTTAGGTGACTTGAGGAGACTACGCACGACCATACAGGCATCACCCCGCGACCATGTGGCCTGTAGACGCCAAAAAAAAAATCGCCAAAGTGGGACAGGAGCATAAGATGTGAAAACGAGACCTCAAAGGGGATGATGATCAAGGAAAATGTGGAATAGATCATTAGGGGAAGGTGACAACAAAGCATACAAAGATGAAATTTTAATCAGGAAGACAATCAGAACTGGTCGGAGAACTAGGATGGGGGAGGGATGGAGGGAGATGGAAAGGAAGAGTGAGAGAAGTCAATATTCATACCGCACCTCATATTTTGCTTGGGTAGTTTACACCCCAGCGGTATGAACAATAACTTCTTTAACTTTCGATAGCCCTTGTTTTCTCTGTCCATCCCCTCCCCCTTCCCGGTTCTCCCACCAGTCTTACCCAAGCGAAGGTGCTGCTCCTCATTTGATAACCTTATAGCTTATCATCACTTCTCACAGAATTGCTATTCCCTTCCCTTCTATCTCATTTGAAAACTATATATCCAGGAATGCTAAATGACCATTCTAACCCCTTTTAACCATCTCCAAAATATCATATCCACATCTTCAGTTCAATGGCACTATTCACTGAACTCCATATCCAAAACAAGGGTCCCAACCCGAAATATTGACTATCCATTTCCTATCACAGATGCTGCTCGAGTTCATCCAGCAGATTTATTTTACTCCAGTATCTTACGGCTCCTTATTCGCTAAACTCCCCGAATTGTGGTAAGCAGTACCAAACATAGATAGACAAAAAGTGCTGGAGTAACTCAGCGAGTTAGGCAGCATATCTGGAGAAAACGAATGGGCGACTTTTCAGGTCGAGACACGGGCATCTCGTATTTTGCTTGGATAGCTTACAACCCAGCGTTATGTATGTTGAATTCTTTCATTATAAGTAACTTCCACCTTCACTCCTCTCCCCTCCACAAAAAAAGCATTGCCTTTTTTTTCCATTTTATAATCTGCTTCCTCTCCTTTCAAACTCTCTCATCATTTTTCTGCCTTCCATTTCTAGTTCTGCCTTTCTGAATCTTGTTTCCCATTTGTCTGAGCAGCTGGTTTAATCCCTCTACACACAGCACCGGGAGTCATTCTCCTGAGTATGTTTATGCCAGTCCTGTTGAGCTAAACTCATCTGATCACACAGGTCCCACGAGTCCCAGTACTCAGGAATCTAAAATCTTCCCTCCTGGACCTTCTTTCCACCCACATGTTCTCCCATTTCCATATTCATTGTCGCATGACAAGAGGTGTATTCTAAAGATAAAGAAGTCCAGTTTCATAATTCTTTGCCTGCCACCTTACAATCTATCTGCAGGACCTCACGCTTTTTTTTTAAACCTCCATCGTTGGAGCCAACATGGACATGGATGAACTCGAGTTTAGAGTAGCGCCGAAACAGGCCCTTCGGCCCACCGAGTCTGCACCGACCAGCGATTCCCGCACACTAACACTATCCTACACACACTAGGGACAATTTTTACATTTATATCTACAAGCCTGTACGTCTTTGGAGTGTGGGAGGAAACCAAAGATCTCGGAGAATACCCACGCGGGTCACGGGGGGAACGTACAAACTTCATTCAGACAGCATCTGTAGTCAGGATTGAACTCGGGTCTCTTGTACTGTAAGGCAGCAACTCTACCACTGCGCCACCGTGCCGCTACACAAATGTTCCACAAACTTTCATTATTGTTATGCCCTGGCTTCAGGGAAGAAACATACCATCCTGGAATCTCGTCTATAATGACAGAAATACTTACTTGCTCCTCCAGCTACGTAATCCCTTACACCTGCACCCTGTTTGTGTTTTGGAGCAGCTGCATCCATTCTGCATGAGCAACTTCGAGCTTCATGTTGTCTGCCATTTTAATCCTCCATATTATTCCCACTCCAACTTTAGACACAAAAAGCTGGCAGCATCTCTGGAGAAAAGGAATGGGTGATGTTTCAGGTCAAGACCATTCTTCAAACTCAAAAGAAGATGCTGCCTGTGCCGCTGAGTTACTCTAGCTTTTTATGTCTATGTTCAGTTTAAACCAACATCAGCAGTTCCTTCCTACCCACTAACTTAATACCTAATAGACCAAATGGGACCGGTTGGGTCCCAATCACATGGGAGGCTTTGTGTGGGGGGGGGGGGGGGGGGGTTGTGGTGGGGTGGGGGGGGGGGGGGTGGGGATGGGGGGAGGAATAGGTGTGTGGAGGAGGGGGTGTGGAGGGGGGTGGAGGGGTGTGTGGGGGAGGGTGTGTGTGGGGGCGGAGGTGAGTGGGGGACTGTGTTATACTTTTACAAGGCAACTTTAATTAGCAAGGCAACTTTAAATAGGCAACGCAGTTTTATTACTTCCAAACTTTAGGCAACACAGCTTTAGCGTTTCCAAACCAAAGGCAACACAGCTTTAGCATTTCCAAACCAAAGGCAACACAGTTTTAGCATTTCCAAACTATATTTTCAAATCACATTAAGGGCATTGACAGGTCAGTAAAACCACTCATAGTTTAGTAGACATGTGTTCAGTGTTATTCACAGCCCAGACTGAGAGATATGTCCCTCACGCTTTCCCCATCTTGCAGAGACTGACTGAGGCACTCAACACTTCCTGGTTTTATAGTCCCTCCGGAAGGGGCGTGGCCTTCAGGAGAGAGAATCTCAACATTTTTTAAACACTAATAACTTTTATTTTTCATCGATGGGAAAAATCCTCTTGTCCTGCGCAGCGGAGGGGGATTCTGAGTAAGATGGTCAAAAATCACAACCTTAAGTAGCTACGTTTTTTCTAAAATCAATATACAGAACAACAGGAAGTGGTCAAGATCAGATTTTTAGATAGATAGATAGATAGATAGATAGATAGATAGATAGATAGATAGATAGATAGATAGATAGATAGATAGATATAGATGGTCCACACTGTTATGAAGCCCAATGCAAATGTGAGGAACTGCATCTCATTTTCTATCTGGCCTTTCAGACTCAATATAAGATTCTCCAACTTTAGGTAATTTTCCTTCCATAAGAACTGACCATTTGTGCCATACGTCATCCATCTGTGATTTGGGACCAGTTTTCCTCTCACCTTTTGTACAGCTTGACTTGCCGGGGAAGTCCCACAGTCCTGTTATTAGCAACACACATCACGGAAAAAATCAGCAAATTCATCTTTTAACTTCCCCTGTTAATCCATTTGCCTTGGTCTTACCATACCACAGGCATTCTCTCTGTCCTATGCCAGCTGCTGCCATCTTCTCTACAACGTAAACATATTTTTTTCCAACACTTTCACAGCTCAACAAAAGTAAAATGTTATCTGTTTCTCTTTTGACAGAATGTGCGGGAATGAACTGCATCTCTGAGGAAAAGGAATAGGTAGGTGACGTTTCGGGTCAGAACCCTTCTTTAAACTTAGGATTCCAACCTGAAACATCTCTCCTGAGATGATGCTGGCCCGCTGAGTTACTCCAGCTTTTTGTGTCTATCTTCTCTTTTGATAGAAAGTGCCTGATCTGTGGTTTTCTAGCAACTAAAACTATTCCGCTCTTGACTTCTGGCTAGTTCTCTGCACACCCGAATAATAATTTTTGTTGCTAGGGTCTTGCCTGTGACTCCATTACCATCAGCACTGGTTCAAGAAAATGATTTTATTTTTGCAAAAATGCATTTTATCTATAAAAACTACCAATATGGGCAGTACATGCCGTCTTTCTCCGTATGAGCCAGAGAATATGTCAGAGGGTAGTTAATCTGTGGAACTCATTGCCACAGAGGGCTGTTGAGGCCAAGTCAGTAGATATTTTTAAGGCAGAGACAGACAAATTCTTGATTAGAACGGGTGTCAAGGGTTATGGGGAGAAGGCAGGAAAATGGGATTACGAGGCAGAGATCAGCCATAATGGAAGGGCAGAGTAAACTCGATGGGCCGAATGGCCTAACTCCACTCCTATAACGCGAACTTGTGAACCTTAAAAGCCCTGTCCCACTGTACGAGTTCATTCAAAGACGTTCTCCCGAGTTTGCCCTGATTCGAACTCAGAGAGTAATGGCTGCTCGCCAGTACTCTCGTGGACAATTTTCAACATGTTGAAAAATCTTTATGAGTCTTCTCGAGTTTATCGCGTTTTCCGAGTACCTGCCGTTAGCGTTACGAGCCGCTAAAAGACATCCCCAAGCTCTGACGTACCCGCTACGTTCATTCTATGTGCTTACCACAAGTTTTTTTTTTTTTAAACTCGGGAGAGCTCTTGAATGAACTCGTACAGTGGGACAGGGCTTATAGTGTTCTATTTACATCAGCCTGATATTCATTTTCCATTACATACTTTCTTTGATGTAATATTTCACAGGATTTGTACACAGCTTCTTGTCCCCTCAATGTACACAGCAGTAGGGTCTCAGTCTGTGGCCTTTTCCTATTGAGCTTCTGTAGCAGCTTCATCAAGGTTGATCTTGTCCTGGAGTTCTGGACCTTGGAATGTGCCAGCCTTCACATTATATCTAGCTTCTTGCACTGTAAGATTTACAAGGTTCAGGTAACCAGAGGGTGTCTTTCACCGAGTGGATGATCTTCTAGCAGCATTTGATGATTTTCTAAGTGTATTCAGAGCACATATACTTGTGTTATGAGGCTACCCAAGTTGAATCACAAAATGGTCACTTTCCACACATCTTTGGCTAATACAGATTCCAGGAGATAGATGAGGGTCTCCGAATGGTGGCACAGCGGAAGAGTTGCTGCTTTACAGCGCCAGAGACCCGGGTTCAATCTTGACTATGGGGTTTGTCTGTACAGAGTTTGTACATTCTCCCCATGACCTGCATGGGTGTTCTCTGGGTGCTCCTGTTTCCTCCCACACTCCAAAGACATACAGGTTTGCAGGTTAATTGGTGTGGTAAAATTGTAAATTGTCCCCAGTGTGTGTAAAATAGCTTTAGTGTTGGGGGAATCACTGGTCGGCGAGGACTGAGGGGGCCTGTTTCTATGCTGTACCTCTAAACTGAACTAACTACCTTGAGTGGTGGCCTCTGTGAGACTCTGACTGTGTAGGAAGGATGTGAGAGAATAGGTTCTTCACGGCTGTAGGTCTTAGGGCAGTTTGCAAGTCTAGGAATGAGGTATTCTATAAAATGGCTGTCAGCTCAGGAATTCAACAGGAACTCCATCACTCTTTCATCCAGATAATTGAAGACATCCTGTTTGACTCTGCACAAACCTCACATCAAAAACCTTGGCGTGATATTTGACTCAGCACTGAAAATTGACAAACAAGTCAATGCCGTGGTAAAAGCTAGCTTCTTTCAGCTTCGGATGATAGCTAAAATAAAACAATTCCTCCAGTTTGATGACCTCGAAAAGATCATCCAAACATTAATCTCCTCCCGCCTCGATTACTGCAACTCCCTTTACACTGGCATCAGAAAATCTTCCCTGTCCCGCCTGCAACTGGTCCAAAACGCCGCAGCGAGACTCCTGACGGGCACCAGAAAAAGGGACCACATCACCCCGATCCTGGCCTCTCTCCACTGGCTCCCTGTGCGGTTCCGAATAAATTTCAAGATCCCCCTTTATGTCCACAAAGCCCTCGCTGGATTTGCCCCCACCTACATTAAAAGTCTGCTCACCCACCACACCACCTCCAGGTCCCTCAGATCGGCCGACTTGGGGTTGCTGAATATCCCACGGTCTAGGCATAAGCTCAGGGGTGACCGCGCCTTTGCAGTTGCAGCTCCTAGACTGTGGAACAGCAGCCCTCTTCCCATCAGAACTGCCCCATCCATCGACTCCTTTAAGTCGAAACTAAAAGCTCATCTCCCAAGCCTTTCTTGACGTCCTCTGAGCGAGGGCTATATGTATGTAGTGATGTTTGTATTTAATCTATGAACCACTGTTGTCTGTTATACTATTCTTATACCAATGTAAAGCACTTTGGCCAACGAGAGTTGTTTTTTAAATGTGCTATATAAATAAATGTGACTTGACTTGACTTGAACAATGGTCAGGAGATATGGAGTAATAACCTCATAAAACCCTGGAACCATTTACCTGCTTTTTTGTTTGTTTATCTGACAGTCACCCTATGTTTATCTTTCCAACCATCCTTCGAAACGAGGGTGACCACGCTTTGAAACATGTAATTCATGAAATGCTCAGTCTGGTGGATGGTTGAAACAATTTCAGCTCAAGCTCCGGGACCCATCTGTGGTAATCCTGAGAGGCCCCTGCAGTCCAAAATTGTCCCTGCTGTGTCCATGGATCCGAACTGCCCCATTACGTCTCTTTGTATCAGATTAACTTGGCAAACACAAATACGGTAACACAAGGTTTGAAGAAGACCCCCGAAACATCACCTATCGATGTTCCCCAGATGCTGCCTGTCCCGCTGAGTTACTCCAGCACTGTCTTCTATCTATATCTATACTATTACCAAAACTCTCATCTGGTCCTATTCCGGTTTGCGTGGGTGTGAGAGTGAGTGAAGATAAGAGATAAAATGCTGGAGCAACTCAGCACGACAGCATCTCTGGAGAGAAGGAATGGGCGACGTCTCAATCTGAAAAAGAGTCTCTCCAGAGGCTGAAGAAGGGTTTCGGCTTGAAACGATGCCTATTCCCTTCTCTCCATAGATGCTGCTGCACCCGCTGAGTTTCTCCAGCATTTCTGTGTACTCTCCACAGATGCAGCCTGTCTGTCCAGCTGAGTTACCCCAGCATTTTGTGTCTATCTTCGGTGTAAACCAGCATCTGTAGTTCCTTCCTCCACCGCTGAGCCCCAGCTTTTTGTGTCTGTCTGCTCTGTTTACATGTGTAGGGAAGGAACTGCAGATGCTGGTTTAAACTGAAGACAAAATGCTGGAGTAACTCAGTGGGACAGGCAGGCAGCGTCTGTGGAGAGAAGGAATGGGGGACGTTTCTGTTGGAGACCCTATGTTTACATATTCCGTTGTGCTGCTGCAAGGGAGAGTGTCATTGTTATATCTGGGACATATGAAAGATAATGAAACACTATCACTATGAACATAATGAAACACTCTTGCCTCTTGCCTGTGTCTCCCTGCGACGGCGAGCGGCCCGGCCGGGCCCCTCTGAGCATGCGCGCTGGGCGGGCTCTAGGCCTGCTGTAGGCCTCAGTGGAGCTGGAGGCCGGAGTACCGGCGCTGCCGCCTCGCAAGGACCCGGGGGCCGCCGCCGCCGCCGCTAGTGGACAGACGGACGGACAGACAACTGTGTGTGTGTGTGTGCGCATCGACAAGGTGAGGTAACAACGACGGGGGCTGAGCGCCACCGCGCCACGGACCGCAAGCCAGTCTGCAGAAGGTTCTCGACCCCCCATTTCCTTCTCTCCACAGATGCTGCCTGTCTGTCCCGCTGAGTTACTCCAGCATTTGGTGTCCCTCTTCGGTGTTAACCAGCATCTACAGTTCCTTCCTACACACTCTGGGCTGCAGTTAACTTCCTGCACAAAGCAATCTGCAACTGCTGAAAGTGAAAGTCTGAATTAAACCCTTTATTGATCTACGTCCACTTTGATCTGTCGTTTTCACACCTTACCCTTCCATATCTCAATGTCTTCCTCTCCCCTGACTTTCAGTCTGAAGAAAGGTCTCGATCCGAAAAACCTCAACCTTTCCTTCTCTCCAGAGATGCTGCCTGTCCCGCTGAGTTACTCCAGCATTTTGAGTCAATCTTAGGTATAAACCCAACAAATATTGGTGATAGACACACAAAGCTAGAGTAACTGCAGAGACAGACACAAAATGCTGGTGTAACTCAGCGGGTCAGGCAGCATCCCTGGAGAAAAGGATTATGTGACGTCCCGGGTCGAGACCCTTCTCCAGGGATGTTGCCTGACCTGCTGAGTTAATGGTCCCCTTTAATCTCTCATTTTCACACACTACCCTTCCATATCTCGTTTCCTTTTTCCCTGACTGTCCGAAGAATAGTTTTGGCCCGAAACGTCACCCATTCCTTCCAGAGATGCTTCCTGTCCTGCTGAGTTAGTCCAGCATTTTGGGTCTGTAACTTGGTAATTTCTGTCCCATCCCTGACTCGCTTAACTAGCATTCTCTCAGTCTGAAGGGTTATGAGCTGGAGGGTCAGTCTGAAGGTCATGACGTAAAGCGTTGCTTGTCCATCTTCCTCCACAGACACTGCTTGACTTGCTTAGTTCCTCCAACACTCTTTTGTCCTCATGTTAACTATGATTTGCCTGGATAACATGCAAAATATTTGTTTTATCTTGGTACACATGATGGTAGTAAACCAACGTACCAATAAATAAGCTCGCTAAAGAATATATAGATAGTTTAATAATACAGTAGTTCTTGATAATTGACATAACTTGTACTTCAAACTTCGAACTAAACCTATCTGAATTGCTAAAGTGGATTACTTACCTTTCGTTGAACAACAGGTCTGATGTCTAATGAAGTGAGGTGCAAAATGTATTATTTAATGAGACATCCTCATTATTTAGTTTAATTCTCTCTGCCTTGGATATATTAGGCCAAATATAAAGTATGATGCCTTCATTGATATGCCTGAATGCAGTTCAATAATACAGAATAACTCCAGAAATCTCATTTGGTTTGGTGTCTGGCTCAGCAAGGGATGTTTCCCATGACCCATTTATTTGAAAAAGTAATTTCATCTGTAATTTATTTTTGCATCACTGTATGACATGATTTAGGTTAACAGTAGCTCAATGAGCTCAATATAAACAATCAATATTAAAGGTTACAAATTTAAGTTAATTTCAACTGTTTTTAAATGCATAGGTGTTGTTTGATGTTTTGAAAAGTGAAACAGGCCTCTGAAGTCATGAGCTGTTAAAAGTTGCCAGAGGAGATAGTTGAGGCTAATACAGTAGCAACATTTAAAAGGCATTTGGGCAGGAACATGGATATGAAAAGTTTAGAGTGGTTATCTTGGATGCGAGCTACAAAGTGTTATCTTGGCTTGCATGGATGTGTTGGGCCAAAGGGGTTGTTTCATGCTCCATATACTGTGCTCTATATTTTGTGCTCTATTTACTGAAATCATTCAGTCGGGCGTCATCCATCGAGTGAGAAGCGGTTGAAGCTTCCAATTGAAGACCCTTTATTGGAAATATTGAAAGTGTCAACTCTGTTTCACTTTCCACAAGTGCTGCCCAACTTCCCAACTGTTTCCAACATTTTAGAAACATAGAAAATAGATGCTGGTGCAGGCCAATATGATCATAGCTGATCATCCAATATCAGTGCCCCATTCCTGCTTTCTCCCCATATTCCTTGATTCCGATAGCCCGAAAAGCTATATCTAACTCTTGAAAACATCCAGTGAATTGGCCTCCACTGCTTTCTGTGGCAGAGAATTCCACAGATTCACAACTCTCTGGGTGAAAAAGTTTTTCCTCATCTTAGTCCTAAATGGCCGACCCCTTATTCTTACATTGTAACCCTGGTTCTGTACTCCTCCAACATTGGGAAAATTTTTCCTGCATCTAGCCTGTCCAATCCCTTAAGAATTTTATATGTTTCTATGGGATAACCTCTCATCCTTCTAAATTCCAGTGAATATAAGCCCAGTCGATCCATTCTTTCATCGTATGTCAGTCCTTGTCCATGCCACCAGTGGATAACCTCACATTTAACCACATTATACTGTATCTGCCCACTCACCCAACCTATCTAAGTCACCCTGAAGCCTCACGGAATCCTCCTTGCAGCTTACTCCGCCACCAAGCTTTGTGTCATCCGCAAACTTGGATATGTTACATTTAATTCCTTCGTCTAAATCGTTAATATATATTGTAAATAACTGGGGTCCCAGTCTGAGCCTTGGGCACGTCACTAAGCCCTGCCTGCCATTCTGAAAAGGGCACGTTAATTCCTACTCTTTGCTTCCTGTCTGCCAACCAGCTCTATCCATGTCAGTACCGTATGACTCTATAACTGCCTGTTCTCCACTTATTGTGGAGTGTGAAACAGGTTTAAGGGCGGCATGGTGGTGCAGCAGTAGAGTTGCTGCCTTACAGGGCTTGCAACGCTGGAGACGTGGGTTCGATCCCGACTACAGGTGCTGTCTGTACAGAGTTTGTACGCTCTCCCCGTGCCCTGCGTGGGTTTTCACCGAGAACTTTGGTTTCCTCCCACACTCCAAAGATGTACAGCTTTGCAGGTAAATTGGCATGGTAAATGTAAAAATGATCTCTAGTGTGTGTAGGATAGTTAATATGCATGGATCGCTGGTCAGCGCAAACCCGGTGGGGTTTAGTCTCTAAACTAAACAAAACCATTGGTGATTTGAAAAGAAAACTATCAAATATTTGAGGAATTGAATTCTTGCTCTTATAGAGTCATAGAAAATGGAAACAGGCCCTTCGGCCCAACTTGCCCATGCCAACCAAGATGCCCCATCTACAATAGTCCCAACTACCTGTGTTTGGTCCATATCCCGCAAAATCTTTCCGCTCCATGTACCTGTCCAAATGCCTTTTAAATGTTGTTACAGTACCTGCCTCAACTACTCCCTCTGGCAACTCGTTCCATATACCCACCATCCACTGTGTGAAAATGTTGCCCTTTGGGTTCCTATTAAATCTTTGCCCTCTCACCTTAAACCTATATCCTCTGGTTCTTGATTTCCCCAATTCTGGGCAAAAGACTGTACATCTACCAAATCTATTCTCCTTATGATCTTATTAGACCATAAAATATAGGATCAGAATTAGGCAATTTGGCCCATCGAGTTGACTCTGCTATTCGATCACGGCTGATCTATTTTCCCCTTGCAACCCAATCATCCTGCCTTCTCCCCACAACATTTGACACTCTTACTAATCACGAACCTATCACTTTATGCAAATGTCTTGCCCTTCACAGCCGTACGTAGCAATGAATTCCACAGATTTACCACCCTCTAGCTAAATAAATTCTACCTCATTTCCATTCTCATATATACCTTTGCACCCCTAAGATCACCCCTCATCCTCCTGCTCTCGAAGGAATAAAGTCCTAGCCTGCCCAACCTCTCCCTAAAACACAGGCCCTCAAGTCTTTGCAACATCCTTATAAGTCTTCTCTGCATTCTTTCCAGCGTAATAACATGATTCTTATAGCAAGATGAGCAAAACTGAACACAATACTCCAATTTGGCCTCACCAAAGTCATGTACAATTATAAAATAACATCCTAACTTCCATACTCAAATCCCTGACTGATGAAGGCCAATGTATCTAATGCCTTGATCACCCTAAGTACCTATCTACCTGTGACGTTCACTGAACTGCGCTCCTAGATCCGTCACAGTACCTGCACTCCTAGATCCCTCTGCTCTACAACACTCCCCAGAGCACTGCCATTCACTGTGAAGGTCCTGGTCAAAGATCCTATAGCGGAGCCGCTATAGGATCTTTGGTCCTGGTCAGGTTTGACTTCCCAAAATGCAACACTTTGCACTTACCCGCACTAAACTCCATTAACCATTCCTCAGCCCACTTACACAACAAGATCCTGCTATAATTTTTGATAACCATCGTCATTATCTACAGTACCGCGCACTTTAGTGTCATCTCCAAACTTACTAATCATCCCTTGTACAGTCTCATCCAAATTGTTGATATAAACCACAAACAGCGATAGGCCCCAACACCGCCCCCTGAGGCGCACCATTAGTCACAGGCCTCCAGACCGAAAAACAACCTTCCTGCTAGTTGGTGAATGTTTATGCAATCCTAATCACAATGCTGCTGGACCTGTTCAAAAATATTCAAAACTGTTTTCTTACAGTTACAAAAATGGAAAGAAGCAAATGGCGTGACAGGAGGCAATCTGCACAGCACAATCGGCGACAACATAACCGATGGCAACACCGAGAGCATTATAGTCACAGGTGATCATTACAATTTTATGTCATTGCAAACAAATCTGTTTTAGTCTCACATGTTACATTTTAAGAAAGACTTGCCTCCTTAAATCATGGATGTTAGGTTGACAGTAGTCCTGATACCTCAATGGTTGATTAAATTATTCGTACAAACATAGAATGATTTGCTCTGGGACATGACTACGCAGCACAATATCATTTGCTCTTTGAAGGTTTTTCTGTTGGTCCTATACTCCTTGTCTTTTCTCGATTGCTGGTGATGTTGAACCTGTTTCTGTCACCCTTTCAGACAGTTAGCCTTTGGTTGAGTAAAGAGAAATTTATGTTGAAAGAGTACTCATCTCTCCTGCTGCCTCTCAAATTGTATACTTTGGGTTTGAAACTTGACATATTACTGAAAGAGTTTCAGTGATTAAAATGCATCTGTGTAGAAGCGATTTCTTCACAGTTCGGTTAACAATCTAGTTAATCAGATACATCTTGTTGATCTCAATAATGATACCATAAAACTTGTGTGGAAACTGAAGGTCAAATGTGGAAGATGTCTTCTGAATCCAAATAATTGGTAATTTGTGACTGTATCAGCTGACAGGGAGATGAGTTGTTTAATTTTTTTATATGAATTTGTTATTTAGGTGGAAGTGTGTTTCATTCTCTGGAACTCTCTGCCGCAGAGGGTAGTCGAGGCCAGTTCATTGGCTATATTTAAGAGGGAGTTAGATGTGGGCCCTTGTGGCTAAGGGGATCAGAGGGTATGGAGAGAAGGCAGGTACGGGATACTGAGTTGGATGATCAGCCATGATCATATTGAATGGCGGTGCAGGCTCGAAGGAATGGAAGGGCTGAATGGCCTACTCCTGCACCTAATTTCTATGTTTCTATGTTTCTATTAGACAGTAGTTCAGTGCTTAAGAAGGAACTGCAGATGCTGGAAAATCAAAGGTAGAGAAAAGTGCTGGAGAAACTCAGCGGGTGCAGCAGCATCTATGGAGCGAAGGAAATAAACATCGTTTATTCAGACTGAAGAAGGATTTTGGCCCAAAACGTTGCCTATTTCCTTCGCTCCATAGATGTTGCTGCACCCGCTGAGTTTCTCCAGCACTTTTGTCTACCAGTAGTTCAGTGCAACAGATAGACAGGGTGGTGAAGAAGAATGTGAAACACAAAGTGCTGGAGTAACTCGGCCATCCAGAAGATGGATGGTGAATGCTCGCCTTCGTTGGTAAGGATATGAGTACTGGAGTTGGGATGTAATTTTATAGCTGTAGAAAATGTTGGTAAGACACATTTAAAAGTATTGTATGCAGTCCTGGTCATCCTTCTATAGGAAGGATGTCATTAATCCAGAAAGGGTGCAGAAAAGATTCACCAGGATGTGACCAGGGCTCGAAGGCTGGAGTTATAGGATGAGGCTGGTACTTTTTTACTTGGAGTACAGAAGGCTGAGGAGTGGTCTTAAAGCATACAAAATCATGAAAAGCTTTGGATAAGATGAATGGTCACTTTTCCAAGGGTAGGGGATTCTAAAACTAGAGCGCTTAGATGTAAGGTGTGAGAGGAAAAATTTAATTAAGACCCGAGGGGTAATTTCTTCACACATTGAACAGTGCATATATGGAACGAGGCCACCAAATGAAGCTGAAGAGGTGGATAACATGGTTACACTTAAAATACATTTAAACAGGTACATGGATAAGAAACGTTTGGAGGGATATGGGCCAAAACAGGCAATGGAACTGGTTCAGTTATAAAACCTGGTTGCATGGGCAAGTTGAGCCAAAAGGCCACTTTCTGTGCTGTTTGACTCCATAACTACATTTTACAGCTTCTGAGAATTTGAGGACTTTGAATACACAGCACTTATTATTTTCTCTCCTAAATTCAATATGATGCTTAGGAATCAGCATTATGACGCTGGTGAATCGAATGAACAGAATAGTTCCAGAATGTCAGCAGGGGAACCGACTAGCAGTACTTCAGTGCCATCTGATGTTCCCGGCAAGTATTACTTTGACAACACATAATCTCGTGCCATTCATTCTTAATGTTTCTAAATAAGTTTTTAAAAACTTTGGAAGTATCTAATTATTCATATTAAATACCACAAGTAGAAATTGAAAACTAACTCAGTTTTGACAAAGGGCCTCAGACTATTTCTTTATAAATAGTTGCTTGCTGACCTACCAAGAGTTTCTTGCATTTTGGGGTTTTATTCAAGTGGGAAACAGTAGTCAAAACTATATTTTTTGATAATTTGGATTGCGTACCAAAAGTACAGTGTGTTGTATAAGTTAAGGATTTTATCTCAGACTTGGCCAGTTTGGATTTGTTGACGCTTGCATCCATTTTTCTTGGAAGATGGGGAATCTTCTTGGGTACAGTATTCTGTTAATACTCTATCAGAAAATGTTTTGGTGTGATACACAGGAAGCTACAAGTGCTAAGGTCAGACTAGTCAGAGGACTGTTACCGTGATTCTGACCGATTCTCTCAAACCCTGATCACTAGAGCAGCAGTCACATAGAAGCGTCACAACTGGCAAGTTTTCCAAGTCAAATGTCATAAGTTCATATGTGATGTGAGCAGAATTAGGCCAGTTGGCCTGTCAAGTCTACTCCTCCATTTAATCATGGCTGATCTATCTTTCCCTCAAACCTTCTCATACCTTCTCCGCATAACCCCTGACACCCGTACTAATCAAGAGTCTATCTCTGCCATAAAAATATCCATTCACTTGGCCTCCACAGCCCTCTGTCGCAATTAATTCTACAGATTCACCACCCTCTGACTTAAGAAATTCCTCCACCGTCCTAAAGGAACGTTCTTTAATTCTGAGGCTATGCCCTCTGGTCCCAGACTCTACCAATGTCATCCTGATCAGGAAATATCGCCAGCTCTTCATTGTCAATAAATATAAATCCTGGAACTCCAAGTCAACAGCAAAATGGGAGCACCTTCATCAGGTGGTACTGTGGCACAGCTTGTGGTGTCACTGCCTCACATCTCCAGTGATCCAGGCTCAATTCCAATCCAAACACTGTCCATGTGGAGTTTACATATTCTTGTTTCCCCGGGTGCTCATGCTGTCTCCCACCTCCCAAAGAAGTTGGGGCTATCCTACACACTAGCGACAATTACAATTTATAGAAGCTAATTAACCAACAAACTTGTATGTCTTTGGGATGTGGGAGGAAACCGGAGCACCTGGATAAATCCCATGGGGTCACAGGGAGAATGTACAAACTGTATAAACTCCTGTAGTCAGGATCGGCCTGGGTTTCTGGCGCTGTAAGGCAGCAACTGTAAGTGCTGCCCTTTGGCTGGGATAAATGTGAGGAGAATGAAACGAGGTATGTGTATGGGTGGGTACTTGATCAGCAGTGGTGTGGTCCTGTTGGGCTGCCAGGTCCTGTTTCTGTATTGCAGGGGTCGGCTACCTGCAGTAACCCGAAATCATCTGGCTCACAGGCGGATTTTCTTCCCCGTAATCATCAGGCCAGCGCTCGGTTGCGCCCGCCCCGAACACGGCCAAGCGCCCGCCCGAAGGGCAGCCGAGCTCTGGCAGTACCGCATCGTGCACAAAGCCGCCGGCACGGCCGTGAACCTTCTGTGAAACTAGTTTAAGAAAGAACTGCAGATGCTGGAAAAATCGAAGGTAGACAAAAATGCTGGAGAAACTCGGCGGGTGAGACATGCAAGGATTGCATGAGGCTACCTCACCTGCTGAGTTTCTCCAGCATTTTTGTCTACCTTCTGTGAACACATGATTTGATGCCTGCCATCCGGGGCGGGATGGGGGCGGGACCCATGTGTACACATGATAGATGTGGCCCGCCATCCGCTTACAGACATGCGTCCCGGCCCCTATGCAGAACAAGGTAGTCAGCCCCTGCCATATTGTATCACTCTCCGACTATAATGTCAGAACTAGTTCAATAAGACAACTCATCACCATCTACTGAAGGAGAATACAAGATATAAGATACAATTTATTTGTCATTTGGACCCCTTGAGGTCCAAACGAAATGACGTTTCTGTAGCCATACATTACAAACAAATAGACCCAAGACACAACATAATTTACATAAACATCCATCACATTGCTGTGATGGAAGGCCAAAAAAACTTATCTCTCCACTGCACTCCCCCCCACCCCCCCCCCCCCAATGTCAGAGTCAAAGTCAAAGCCCCCGGCTGACGATGGCGATTGTCCCGCGGCCATTAAAGCCACGCCGGGTGATGCAAGGTCGCACACCGGGTTCTTGATGTTAGAGCCCCCGGCGTGCGCTCGCAGAGTCCCGCAGCCATTCCAAGCCGTGCGGGGCGGTGCTGTAAGGCCCCGCTCCAGGAGCTCTTCAACCCCGCAACTCGGGCGGGAGAAGTCGCCGTTGCGGCAGCCCTGAAACTGGGGAAGACAATAAATGCTAATCTTTCTAACAATGCCAACAGCTCAAAATGAAATGGTGAAAAGGGATGGGTAAGTTGCTGTGTAAAACAAGTTTCTGTTTGAAATCTGCCCCTTTGATTTCCTTTCCTGGAAAGAAAATAACAAGTGCTGTGTATTTACACTCTTCAGAGGCTCAGAAGAAATCAAACTGTAGCAGTAAACAATTGCAGTGGAAAGCACAATGTGGCATGTTCCTACAACAGCCTTTTTCAAATAAAATGCATCTCCACAGACAGATATAACACATTTGCGGTTTGCAAAGGTGAAAGTTGCCAGCCTCCCAATCAGCCGACATATCACTGAACTCCTGTTGTGCTGTACAGAAAAAACATTCTATTACGTAATAGTCTGAAGACTGAAGAAGGGTTTCAGCCCGAAACCTTGCATATTTCCTTCGCTCCATATATGTTGCTGCACCCGCTGAGTTTCTCCAGCACTTTTGCCTACTTATTACGTATTATACGTGTTTGGCAACTTGTGAACCAGGTGAAATTGAGTGAAGACAGTACCTGAGTTGGCATGAGCTGGAATGTTTTAATCCAGAATGCCCTGGCTTCTATCCTGGTTAGACCTAGGATTTCATGGGCTCAGGTTTGTCCCTATAATGTACAGAGGAGGAGTGACCCACTGATTTCCCTGTGCACTTTGTGTCCTCTCAATCTGAAGAAGGGTCTCAACCCTAAACGTTACCCATTCCTTCCATCCAGAGATGCCTGTCCCGCTGAGTTACTCCAGCATTTTGTGTCTAACTTTGTGTCTTACTCAAGATTCCAGCATCTGCAGTTTCTTGTGTCTCCATTTTACTGCTATCATTTACGGTCTCATGAAGAGTGCTGACTTGGCTCTGTCCAGCCAGAATTAATGCTGGAACAAGGAGTTCAGCAGTGTAATGCAGTGGCCCCTATCCTCAAATGAGCGCATCAGTGGGTCAGCACCCAGGCTTGGAAGGCATCCAAACTAAAGGGGGGAACTTCAGCAGATTGGTGCCAGCGGTTGTAACGTCAGCATCAGAAGTGCAAGCCTAACCTAGTGATGTCCATGTCATTGTGTAACAAGTAACATGTTCGCTTTTCATCTATCTAGAGCTACCTGGGTTCTACTATGATCGAGAAAAGGACAGATATTTCAGGCTATTACCTGGACATAACAATTGTAATCCTCTTACCTGGGAGGCAATTAATAAACGGGAAATGGAAGAAAAGCGATTGAAGATGTTGGAGGAGGATGCTATTAATACGGTAATCCTCATCTTAGAATTTTACAAATGGAGTACAGGTAGTACTGTTATAACATCAGAAGTTGAACACAGAGTCGGAGAGCAGCCATCATGCTGGAAATTTTTTTAATTTTTTTTTTTTTAAAGTAGAAAAAATTTGTTTTTCTACTAGTGTAGCATGTACTTTATTGAGAAGGCGGGGCATAGAGCGAAGCAGGCATCTGATTGTCTGAGCAAGAGACAGAGGAGTGAATAAAAGGAAGGCCATGTACAGCGGAGCGGCCATGTTGGGAGCGGACATGTTGAGACAAAGTGCCATGTTGAGGAAAAACGCAATTTGAGACTGACTCAATGGGGTTTGGGGAGAAGGGCTGAGGAAAAGAGTGCCAACCTGTCAAGCCCAGAGCAAGGATTAAATTGAAAAGCAGAACTAAAAAGTTAATAACCTCTGAGTTGCTATCTGAGCCACAAGCAAATTGGTACAGGGTCAAGAAGACTAAAGAGTTGAATGCGTGGCTCAAAGATTGCTGTGGGAGGTGGAGGAGGAACCCTGCTGGGATCAGAGTCCTGACAAACTGCATAATGAGGGCCATAGATAGGTCATTAAATTAAATAGTAGGGGGCGGAGGGAGGGGAGGGTCATTTTCAAAACAAATTTGAAATGTATGGATGTAGTTAAAGGGAAGAAGAGTGCAGGAGTGGCTACTGAAATCTATAGTAGTAATAGGACAAAGTTTAAGAAGGGATAAGAGTCTAAGGTAAGGCAAAATGGGGACCAATTTGAGAAGAGATGATGTGTTATATTTGAAAGCATGCAGTATACAGAACAAAGTGGATGAGCTTATAGCTCAGCTAATGATTTGTAGATGTGACATTGTGGGCATCATAGAGATGTTCTGAAAGAGGCCAACAGCTGGGAACTGAATATCCAAGTTTATACATCCTTTTGATGAATTGAATAAGTTTTTTGCATCAATCTTCACAACGGAAGGCACCAGCAACGTGCCTGAAATTCAAGAAAGTCAGGGGCCGGTTTGTGGAGTTGCTATTAATTACTCAGGAGAAAGTGCCAGGGAAACTGAAATAAGCTTTAGTGCTGATCTTTCAAGAATCACTATTCAGGAGTGGACCCAATGGGCTGGAAAATTGCAAATGTTATTCTGTTGTTCATGAAGGGAGTAACGCAAAATAGGGGAAACTATATGCTGGTTAGCCTGACTTCTTTGAGCGGTTAGTAAGATGTTATTATTAAGAGTCCATTATTAAAGATGTGGTTTCCAAGTACTAAGAAGCACATGATAAAATAGGCCAAAGTCGGTTTGGTTTTATGAGGGGAAGAATTCAATCCTGCCAAATCTGTTGGAATTCTTTGAGGAAGTAAATAGCAGATTAGACAAAGGAGAGTAAGTGGGTGTTGTTTACCTGGATTTTCGGAATTTGATAAGGTGCCGCACATGAGGCTGCTAAACAAGAAGAAAGCCCATGGTATTCGAGGGAAGATACTAGCATGAATAACAGGTTGGCTGAATGGCAGAAGACAGAGAGTGGGAATAAAGGGGGCTTTTTCAGGTTGGCTGCCAGTGACTAGCGGAGTTGCGTCGGGATCGATGCTGGGGCCGCTACTCTTCATATTAATATTAATGATTTGGATGATGGGATTGAAGGCTTTGTGGCCAAGTTTGCGGATGATACGAAGATAGGTGGAGGGGCTGGTAGTGTAGAGAAAGCAGGGACTCTGCAGAAGGACTTGAACAGGTTGGGAGAGCGGGCAAAGAAATGGTAGATGGAATACAGTGTAACAAAGTGTGCGGTCATGCACTTTGGTAGCAGGAATAAAGGCATAGACAATTTTCTAAATGGGGAGAGGATTCAGAAATCAGAGGTGCAAATTAACTTGGGAGTGCTGTTGCAGGATTCCGAAAAGGCTAATTTGCAAGTTTGGCTTGGTAGTAAGGAAGGCAAATACAATGTTAGCATTTATTTAGAGAGGACTAGTATATAGAAACTGGGATGTAATGCTGAGGCTTTATAAGGCACTGGTCAGGCTGTATTTTGAGTATTGTGAATGATTTTGGGCCCCATATCTGGGGAGGGATGTGCTGGCGTTGGAGAGGGTCCAGTGGAGGTTTACAAGAATGATCACGGGAATAATTGGGTTAACGAATGATGAGTGTTTGACAGCTCTGGACCTGCACCCGTTGGAGTTTAGAAGGATGAGGGGGGACCCCTTTAAAACTTACAGAATAGTGAAAAGCCTGGATAGAGCGATTGTGGAGAGGACGTTTCCACTAGTGGGAGAGTCGAGGACCAGAGGGCGCAGCCTCAGAATAAAAGGGCATACCTTTAGAAAGGAGATGAGGGGAAAACTATTTGGTCAGAGGATGGTGAATGGAATTCATTGCCACACACTGCTATGGAGGCCAAGTCAGTGGGTATTTTTTTAAACCAGAGAATAGCATGTTCTTGATTAGTAAGGATGTCATAGGTTATGACGGAGAGAAGGCTGGAGAATCGGGTTGAGAGGGAAAGATAGATCAGCCATAATTGAATGGTGGAGTAGACAAGATGGGCCGAATGGCCTAATTCTGTTCCTATGGCTTATGATCACATGATTCCATAACTCAATTGATGAATTGGAGATCTCTATTTGTATTATATAGGCCAAACGGTTCGAACATGATTTCCATTGAAAAGTAGAGAACTACTTAAAAGTTACTTTGAAAATTGACAAGCAGAAAAAGCGTCATCTAGGAATAATAAGTCTCACACATTTCCATGTAAGCTCACTGCAGTAATTATTTTTTTTTTTTTAGATTAGATAGCCTTTATTGTCATTCAGACCGAAGTCTGAACGAAATTGTAGCAGTCATACATATAATACAATAAAAACAACAATAAACACATCAAACAGCATTGCCTCGTAAGAGCGTAGTCTATCAGTTTTGCCACCCGTGTTCTTTGAAATTGATAAGAATCGCTTCTATGCTGCTTATTAAATAATGTAACATATAGCCTTTAGCATTTTAGCTTCAGTAACAAAATTAAACTTATGTAGCTATTAAAATGTTTGCCTTTATTTTTGAAAATGCTGTGGTAGCCTGAATCTCTAGCCCCTAATCCCCTTTTCCTCATTGACGCAATTGTCTTTACAAAGCAATTTTCTATAACACATGGTTTCTTAGGAACACAACGAGTGTGTTATAGCAGAACAACCTGTATTTGATGCTACAGAGTTATGACGCTTTTACCCTGGTTATTCTTTCATGATTTCTGGGCTACTAACTGTACTCTGGTGTTAAGTCCAGTGCTCCCCGAATACCTGAATTAGTCTCAGAGCAGTTACTTCCTAATTAACCTACTAAGCATGCTTAAATCTTGTGTGACTGCCAATGAAGTCTGATCACCAGTGTGCTAATTTTTAAACAGAGGGTCGCTCGAATGGGTATGAACTTCATTTCACTTGCACGGAAAAGGCACTGCGGACTAATGAACTTCCGATCATATCACCAGTAAGTGGGTTATAATTTTATTACAATCCCCGTTTTCCCCTTTTCCTGCTTCCCCATCCTATATTTTATTTCATATACTAATTTTCTCATTGGACACAGAGAACAGGTGGTGCAGCGGTAGAGTTGCTGCCTTACAGTGCCAGAGCCTCTGGTTCGATCCAGACTACTGTTTCCGTCTGTACGGAGTTTGTACGTTCTCCCTGTGACTTGCCTGGGTTCTCCCCAGGTGCTCCGGTTTTCTCCCACACTCCAAAGACGTACATATTTGTAGGTTAATTGGCTTCAATAAAGATTGTAAATTGTCCCTAGTGTGTGGGATAGTTCTAGTGTACGGGGATCGCTGGTCGGTGCGGATTCAGTGGGCCGATGGTCTGTTACCTCGCTGTATCTCTAAAGTAAACTAAATGAAACTAAACTAAACGGAGGCCATTTGGCCCATATAGATTATTACAGCTCTTGGGGTAAACCAATCAACTCAATTTATTGCCAATTTATTCACTCTCACATATCCATCAGTTCCATCCTAATGCCCCTGTCCCACTTAGGAAACCTGAACGGAAACCTCTGGAGACTTTGCATGCCACCGAAGGTTTCCAAACCAATTTGCGTTCATATAAGGTGCCTCACAGGAATTACATCAAACTAAATCTAACACTGAGTCGCACAGAGTTATTAAGGGAGATTTCTAAAGCTCAGTCACAGCTTTGGATTTTATCATGTGCTCTAAAAAAGAAACAGGTGACAATAGAGCTGCTGCCTTGCAGTGCAAGAGGCCCGCATTTGATCGTGACCATGGGTGCTGTCTGCATTGTACGTACGTTTGCACATCCTCCCTGTGACTGCGTGGGTTTCCCCCAGGTGCTCCAGTTTCCTCCCACATTCCAAAGATGTGCAGGTTTCTAGGGGGTTAACATGGTGCTAGTGTGCCGACGATCAATGCTCGGTGTGGACCCAATGGGCCGAAAGGCCTGTTTCCGTGCTGTACCTCTAAACTAAACTGAACCAAATGTTGGAAACATAGGCATTTAGGGTGCATTTCATCGTTTCATAACGGCAGTTGAAGGCATGGGATTTGTCAGGAGGAATGTTAATGAGGCCAGATTGAAGAGTGATGACTGAGAACAAAAATATTGAGAGACAACTTTACTGGGAAATCAAAGTAGGGAAGCAAACATATAGGTCATATGTGAATGGGACAATATTTCTTCGGATTTTGGCAGCTAAGCCTTAGACGGCATCAAGGTTATAGAAGGTCAGTGCGGGAGGCCGAGGATGTATTGACTTAACCCCGACGGAACCAAGGCATGGATGAGCCGAGATATGTGACCGGTGAATATATAACACTGACATTGTGAACAGTCAGGGTTTAGTCTCTCGGTTGCAAGGGCAATAGGTGGAGTTGGAAAACAAATAGAATGGCAGATGCTAGAATATGAAATAAAATGTTCGCCAGTCAAGCAGCATCCATGGAAAGAGAAACCATTTTAACGATTTGAGTCGGCGCCGCTTCCACAGAACTGCAGGAAGATTTATTGATACTTTATTGATTGATACTTTATTCTCATATGTACTTGGTACAGTGACATTTTTTGTCTTGCATGCAATGTACAAGTATGCAAAGAGCCACTACACATAGAGTGCCGACAAAGTCCGAAAAACAACATTCCACATACAATCATACCTTCCGGTGCAGTCCACCATATGGAACCGTATCAAAGGCCTTGCTGAGATCTATACAGACGGCATCTATCGCCTTACCCTCCAGCGATTTCTCACCCACTAACACATGTTGATTATCCATAATCAACCCTTGTCTTCCCAAATGCATGTCAATCTTATTCCTCAGAATCTTCTCCAGTAACTTTCCTATCACTGGTGGGTGAGGCTGACTGGTCTATAGTTCCCATATTTTTCTTTGCAGCCCTTAAATAGAGGCTCAACATTAGCCACCCTTCAGTCTTCCAGCACCTCCCCCGTGTCTAACGACAATTCATATATCTTGGCCAGGGCTCCTGCAATTCCTTCTCGAGCTTCCCACAATGTCTTTGGATATATCTGATCAAGCCCTGGGTAATGTTTCTGCCCACATATGTTTTAGGACGTCCAGCACCTCCTCAACTGTATACGGACTACACTCAAGTTATTGTCTTTAATTTTCCCAAGTTTCCTTGTCATGTTGTCCTTCTCTGTAGTAAAAATGGAGGAGAAATTTTGAGGACATTGCCCATCTCCTGCAGCTCCACACATAGATGACCACTTTGTATTTTCTCTCTAGTTACCCTTTTTCCCTTAATATATTTCCAAAATTTCCTTGGATTTCCCTTAATTTTCTTTGCCAGTGCTATCTCCCGCCCTCTTTTTGCCCTCCTGTTTTCCTTCCTAAGTATGCTCCTCAATCCCTTATACTCACTTCAGGGATACACCAGTTGCCTGCACCTGATCCGTATATTTTTTTCGGGCAAAAGCCTCAATTTCTCTCCTCATCCTTCTTACGATTTGTAAAACAAATCATTGATCTGAAGTTCATTCAAAAAGGATTTTGCATTATTGATGTTTTACAATAATCCTTTTGCACATTTTTTCTCTTCCCCACCGCCAATATGTACACACCAACAACACCACTTACAGGCTTGTTCATGAACTCAAGATCAGTAGGATGAGAAGGAATAAGCTCACGATTGAACGTTCAGATTCTTCCATCACGAGTAATTTCAGAATGATTTTGGTAAGTTTGAGAAATGAAATTAATAATTTTGCTCGCAAGTTCATTGGTGTGTGTGTGATAATTGTATTGATTATTTGGATTGTTGCTTCTATGATGATATATGAAATGGTGCAGACAGAATTCTGCTCCACTGGCTCATAGCATGAGTAGAATTGTAGATCAGCCTTTTTCTCTAAAAAAATCAATGGTGTACTTTATTGATGTAGGACTTCCCTGTGCCATAATTTCATTGGTGATGTTGTAATTCAGTGCAAGGGAATCAAAGATCAATTGTAGTTCCTGAAATCTTTTCCAGCAGTCATGTATGTGATTTTTAGTTCATTTGAATGATTCAAAAGTTTGTAAGCAATGCTCCATTGAAAAACAGAAAATGCACATTCATGTAACCACAGGTTCTCCCAGTTTACAAAAAACCCTGGCTTTGAAATCTGAATTTTCTCATATATCTGTAACCATCTTCAAGATAGGAAAGTTAATGCCAAATAGAGAGAGTACAGAGGAGATTTACTAGAATTGCCTGGGTTTCAACAACTAAGTTACAGAGAAAGGTTGAATAAGTTAGGTCTTTATTCTCTGGAGCGCAGAAGGTTAAGGGGGGCTTGATAGAGGTCTTTAAAATGATGAGAGGGATAGACAGTTGATGTGGACCAGCTTTTCCCTTTGAGAATAGGGAAGATTCAAACAAGAGGACATGACTTCAGAATTAAGGGACAGAAGTTTAGGGGTAACATGAGGGGGAACTTCTTTACTCAGAGAGTGGTAGCGATGTGGAATGAGCTTTCAGTGGAAGTGGTGGAAGCAGGTTCGTTGGTATCATTTAAAATTATATTGGATAGGCATATGGATGAGAAGGGATTGGAGGGTTATGTGCATGAGTGCAGGCAGGTGGGACTAAGGGGAAAAAATTGTTCGGCACGGACTTGTAGGGCCGAGATGGCCTGTTTCCGTGCTGTAATTGTGATATGGTTATAAATGCAAATATATGTGGAAAGTGGTGTTGCAGCTAATTAATTTTAAAGATAGCTACTCTACAAAAAGAAATTGTTTCATGTCACCAGCCTGGAGAAATCAAACAGATACCAGGGTCTGAAGAAGAGTCTTGACCCGAAAGTTTGCCTATTGCTCTTTTCCGGAGATGCTGAGTTACTCCAGCTTTTTGTGTCAATCTTCGGTTTAAACCAGCATCTGCAGTTCCTTCCTGCAGCCACAATTGTTTGTTAAGAATGCAGATGTTGGTTTACAGTGGAGGTCATAATTAGGAGATTTGCTTTGGAAACTGACAAGGCTATCACTCTTCTATTGTCATTTGTAAAGTACTTTATGAAACAACGTGATGTCCATTGATACATAAGGCCATCAAAACTAGCCATTTGATGTGGGACATTCTGATTCTGTACCAATGTAACTACAATGGGGAAGATGATAGACACAAGAAAATGCAGATGCTGGAATCTTCAGCAAAATACAAAGTGCTGAGGAGCTCAGCAGGTCAGGCAGCATCTAGGGTGGGAATGGCCGGGTGACATTTTGGGTTGGGACCCTGCTTCAGTCTGATAAGAGTAGGGGGGAGAAAGATGGAAAAGAGAGATGGGGCGGGACAAAGCCTTGCAACCGCAGATGCTGGTTTACCAAAGAAAGACACAAATTGTTGGAGTAACTCAGCGGGTCAGGCAGCATCCCTAGAGCACATGGATGGGTGACATTTTGGATCGGGACCCTTCTTCAAACTTGATAGGTAACATTTCAGCTCGCGACCCTTCTTCAAGACATGTTCGCCAGGGATGCTGCCTGATCTGCAGAGTTACTCCAGCATTTTGTGTCTTTCCCTGGGAATAAAAGGGAAATGGAGGACTCAGGCTTGGGAGAAGAGTGTACCACGGAGGGAAAGGAGTAGGATGATGGTGTTGGGGAGATGGTTGGAGGAATAGGAGCATACAGAGTGTGGAGAAGGATGTGGTAAAGAAAGAGGGAGTAGGGAGAGTATTAGTTAAAGATGGTGAATACAATGATCATTTTGTTGAGTTGTAAGCGACCCAAATCGAACACGAGGCATGGTTCTCCAGTTTGACTGTGGCCTCGCACTGGCCATGGAGGAGGCCTCATACAGAAAGGTCAGTATGGGATCGAGAACAGAAAGGGAAATTAATACAAATGTTTGTGTTAGCCACACTGAAGAAGGGTTCCGACCCAAAACGTTTACCCTCCTTTTACTCCAGAGATTGTAGTGTGCTCGTGCACACATTTCTGAAGGTTCACGAAAAATACTGTGAACCAGCAAATAGAGCAAACAAGTTATTGGGAAAAGATTCACTTTTCCACATCAATCTCTGAACTGGCTGGATACAATTGCAATGAGAGAATTATCAGTAAAAATAATTTGTGGTATAAGCACAACATGTTCTCTTCTAGGCACCGTCTACAGTATAATCATGGTTTTTGGAGCCTTCCCGGGTCACTAGTTTAGTTTAGAGATACAGCATAAAACAGGCCCTTCAACCCACTGAGTCTGCACCGACCAGAGATCCCTGTACACTAACATCCAACACACCAGGGACAATTTACAATTTTTACCAAAGCCAATTAGCCTACAAACCTGTACATCTCTGGAATGTGGGAGGAAACCATAGATCTCAGAGAAAAGCCACGCAGTCATGAGAAGAACATACAAACTCCATACAGACAGCACCCGTAGTCAGGAACGAACCCGGGTGTCTGGCGCTGTAAGGCAACAACTCTACCACTGCGCCACCGTGCTATCCAATTTGCATTAAAGAGGCACTTTGCTGCAAATTTGTTGCTAAAGTAACCTAATTTGCAGTAATGTGGGAATTAGTCTTGAGACTTCTACATCCTTTCCAAAACCTCAGTAGGAGGCTAAAACAGATATACACAATGACAATTGTGGCCTCGCCAAAGTCTTGTTGAAAGATACATACTACTTTTGTCCCTCAAATAAAAACCTTTGCACTACAGGAAATCAAATTTAAAATAAAAATTGCGAGAAATACTCGGCAAACGAGCTAGCATCTGTAGAAAGAAAAACAAGAGTTCATATTTCTAACCAATGGTCTTTCACCCGTTCTGGTGAAAGATTATTGAAACATGGTCTATTTATCACTGAACTGCTGCCTTCTTCCAACGAGGTGAAGGCAGCACGGGTTATTGATTGGGGACGATCAGCCATGAACACAATGAATGGCGGTGCTGGCTCGAAGGGCCGAATGGCCTCCTCCTGCACCTATTTTCTATGTCTATGTTTCTATGATGTGTTCTTTTTTCCAACATGCTTGTATATAGAAACATAGAAAATAGGTGCAGGAGTAGGCCGTTTGGCCCTTCGAGCCTGCACCGCCATTCAATATGATTATGGCTGATCATCCAACTCAGTATCCTGTACCTGCCTTCTCTCCATATCCCCTGATCCCTTTAGCCACAAGGGCCACATCTAACTCCCTCTTAAATATAGCCAATGAACTGGCCTCAACTACCATCTGTATGATCTATTGCTGAATTTATGCATGAACGTACAGTCTGGAAACTGTTAGAATCACTACAATTATTCAGTTGCTGGACACTAGATCTAAACCATCCCGAAAGGTAACAGTTGTATTCTGTGCTTCACAGGCAGATACCAATTGTGAGCGGATATTTGTTGTGAAAAATGATGTTATCGGCTACAAATATGGAATTGTGAGTCTGAATGGATGTACGAAAGGATCCGGCCTAATCTCTGTGTCATTGTGTGACAATTTGTACTTTACATTTCGCAAGGTTTGTAGCTACATTTTATTTGTGTTGAAATAAATGATTGAAAAACAATTTTGTAACTTTAGAAGCTTGCTTAATGATCTGAAGTAGTCTCTCATTTCTTTCCGCTGCTTATAACAAGGTAGCAAGGGTGAGGAAGAAATAGATCCTTTTCCCCTCTCGATAGCTTTCATGCATCACATCTTTCCCAGCCAACACGTTGATCTTCACATTTATCCTGGGACTCTGATCTCTACTAATGAAGTTCATTCTCCCACTCTTCCTATTGTGAACTTCTGTGACCAACATTGTTTGTTCAGTCCCATCCACCGTGTCACCTGCTGATCAGTAAAACTTACATCGAACTTCTAGGCAGAAGTGGCTCAGTCAGCACAACCTGCTCTTTATGTTCCTCAAGAAACTCCACCCAGCCTTGACTTCTGTTACACCAGTCTGGTTCTCTCTTCCCCTCTGCCCTGTGTACTCAAATAGGCTTTCCTTGAGACTGGCTTTCCTTTGCTGGTTGCATCAGTTGTTCCATATTTCAATTCTCCCATGGGTAATGATATTTCTTCTACATTTCTCAGTGAATCTATATATAATACAATTCCTTCTCCCTTTTTCCAATCCTTTCTCACTCCCCCTCTTTTTAGATGCTTTCCTTGCCCCCATCATTGCAAAAGGATTAGAGTACAGGAGCAGAGAGGTTCTACTGCAGTTGTACAGGGTCTTGGTGAGACCACACCTGGAGTATTGCGTACAGTTTTGGTCTCCAAATCTGAGGAAGGACATTATTGCCATAGAGGGAGTGCAGAGACGGGTTCACCAGACTGATTCCTGGGATGTCAGGACTGTCTTATGAAGAAAGACTGGATAGACTTGGTTTATACTCTCTAGAATTTAGAAGATGAGTGGGGATCTTATAGAAACTTACAAAATTCTTAAGGGGTTGGACAGGCTAGATACAGGAATATTGTTCCCGATGTTAGGGAAGTCCAGGACAAGGGGTCACAGCTTAAGGATAAAGGGGAAATCCTTTAAAACCGAGATGAGGATAACTTTTTTCACACAGAGAGTGGTGAATCTCTGGAACTCTCTGCCACAGAGGGCAGTTGAGGCCAGTTCATTGGCTATATTTAAGAGGGAGTTAGATGTGGCCCTTGTGACTAAGGGGATCAGGGGGTATGGAGAGAAGGCAGGTACGGGATACTGAGTTGGATGATCAGCCATGATCATATTGAATGGCGGTGCAGGCTCGAAGGGCCGAATGGCCTACTCCTGCACCTAATTTCTATGTTTCTATGTTTCTATCCTCAAAGTATGATATGATGACAACATAAAATTATCTGTTTCCTCCTCCACCCTCCCTTGCAAGCATGCCACCAGTATCTGTTCATTGGAATGATTAGAGTATCTGCCAGGCTTATCCCTCATGTTTTCCCCTTTTTACTCAGTTAATAGGATCTAAGAGTACTGGAGTTATGATCCCATCACCCCTCGTTGATAACGCTATCCAGTGTGACTCACTCCGGTCCTTCTCAATGGTCCTACAGGTTTTCACCCTTAATGTAATAATTCAGTTGCCCATCCCATGTCACTGTTGAATTTGTTTCCAACACCCTTTAAAGGCAGGTGTTCATATGAAAGCATTCTCCCCTCTGGTCCTTGGCCAGTCCGTTTCCTGATTTCCAACCCTTTTGACATGAGACACAATTCCTCCTTATCCACTATCATAAGAAATAGATGCAGGAGTAAACTATTTGGTGTCTTCTGCCTCCTCTGTCATTCAATAGATCTGTGCTGTCATTTGCTGTGCAGACTCAAGTGCATTTCAATTCTGATCATTTTATTGCAGATATTGTAGACTAAACAATTGAAACCGTTTAATTTGCCAACTATTCATTTTCAGGGAACGTCAATGTGTTGGGCATCTTTATCTGAAGAAGATTCGCATATCTTGTATCCTTTTAAAACATATTCAGCATGAAGTGATAATTGTGGCTCAGCATTTCAACTCCCCCTCCCATTCCGAATCCGACCTTTCTGTCCTGGGCCTTTTCCATGGCCAGAGTGAGCACCACCGGAAATTGGAGGAGCAGCACCTCGTAGGCAGTCTGCACCCCAGCGGCTTGAACATTGACTTCTGCAATTTCCAGTAGCCCTTGCTGTCTCCTCCCCTTCTCAGCTCTCCCTCAGCCCTCTGGCTCCTCCTCTTCCTTTCTTCTTCCCGTCCCCCCCCCCCCCCCCCCCCCATCAGGGTTTCGGCCCGAAACGTTGCCTATTTCCTTCGCTCCATAAATACTGCCGCACCCGCTGAGTTTCCGCAGCATTTTTGTTTACCTGCGATAATTGTGACATCTGATGATCTGACCTGCCAGATCAGTTCTGTGCTTTGTAATTAGGAAGTGTCACATCAGTCACGCATAGCCTTTTTGAAAGAACTCCTTCCAGAGCTTTAACATCCATAAATAAGGATGCAGTCTTCCAGATATGGTCTCATTGATACCTAATAAAACTGAAGCAGGAATGCATTTGTATTCAATTACCCAAGCAATAAAAGGACAACACAGAGGTCCCTCTACATCTTTGAGCTTTACCATCTCTAGCCAGTAGGAATATTATTTTTTATTTTTTTCTCTCCAAAATAGACAGTTTCATATTCTCCCACATTATATTATTTTTTTCAAACCAATAATGTATTTCTAGGTAGAGAAAAGTGCTGGAGAAACTCAGCGGGTGCGGCAGCATCTATGGAGCGAAGGAAATAGGCAACGTTTCGGCACTTTTGTCTACCTTCGATTTTCCAGCATCTGCAGTTCCTTCTTGAACAAACAATGTATTTCTAGATCAGAGTGATGTTTAATTTGGAGGGTAGGGATTGGGGGAAGGAGGAGGTGAGGAATTAGAATCTGCACTTCTGCAAATGTACCCTGCTTCTTGCTTGAATGTTGCCCAAGTCTTGCCACATGGACTTCTTCATTTGCCGAGCAATTATAAATGGAATTGAACATAGTGCATTCATCAGCATGTCTCCCCGTTTCTGAACTTATGACGGAAACAAGGGCATTGATGAAGCAGTCGAATATGGTCTGATATCATATACTGCCCCGAGGAACTCCAACAGTGATGCTCTGCGGCTGGGATGATTACCATACTAACCATAACCATGTTTCTTTGTGCAAGAGGACCCAAACGGTGGTGTAACTCAACGGATTATGCAGCATCATTGGAGAATATGGATAGGTGACGTTTCAGGTCGGGACCCTTCTTCAGACTGAATGTTCACCAGAAATGCTCTCTGACCCGCTGAGTTACTCCAGCACTTTGTTCCCTCTTGTGTAGCTAGACACATAATGTTGGAGTAACTCAGCGGGACAGGCAGCATCTTTGGAGACGTTTCGGGTCAAGACCCTTTTTCAGAATGAGAAGTTGGGGGGAGGGAGACATAGAGATATGGAAGGTTAAGGTGTGAAAACGAGAGGACAAAGAGGACGATAATCTAGGAAAATGTAGAATGGCTCATAGTTAACTGAGGGCAGTGAAACTAATCGGAGAACTAGGATGAGGGAGAGAGAGGGAAACCAAGGGTTACTTGAAGTTAGAGAAGTCAATATTCATACCGTTGGGTTGTAAGCTGCCCAAGTGAAATACAGTGCCTTCCATAATGTTTGAGACAAAGACCCATCATTTATTTATTTGCCTCTGTACTCTCCAATTTGAGATTTGTAATAGAAAAACATCACATGTGGTTAAAGTGCACATTGTCAGATTGTATTAAAGGGTATTGTTATCCATTTTGGTTTCACCATGTAGAAATTACATCAGTGTTTATACATAGTCCCCCCCCATTTCAGGATCTCTAAAGAGATTAATCTTGTTCATTGCTATTTTTCCTACCTGCAGAACTATAATGCATGTCTGCAAAAGATATGAACATTCTAATAGCTTTTTTAAAATTCACAGAGTTCGTAAGATAAAACTGAGATGAAAACAATGCTTCCGTGAGAAGTCACACACGTGACCGGTCATATTTGACCTCTGACCTCAAACAAACATTGTCAGCACAACATAAAAATTTCACTTGATAAACTTCGAAAAAAATAAGAATGATATATATATACAGCACAAAACAATATACCTGTAATCCTTTCAGAATTAGAAGAGATGCATTCCACAATTTTTCATATTTTTGGTCACACACATGACCAAGAATGGGCCAAATATACTTTGTTTAGTTTAGAGATACAGCGTGGAAACAGGCCCTTCGGCCCACCGAGTGTGCACCGACCAGCGATCCCCGCAAACTAACACTATCCTACACACACTAGGGACAATTTTTACACTGATAACAAGCCAATTAATCGTCAAACCTGGATGTCTTTGGAGTGTGGGAGGAAACCGAAGCACCCGGAGAAAACCCAGGCAAGTCACGGGGAGAACGTACAAACTCCACACAGACAGCACCTGCAGTCAGGATTGAACCTGGTATTCTAGCTCTGTAAGGCAGCAACATCCAAAAATTCCCATCTCATCATTGACCTTTGCAAAGGCTAAATCTAAATTTTAAAAAGATCTCAACTGCAAGTTTCTCAGTTGTTGTAAGTGAGGAAGGGTAGTAAACATGCTGCTGTGTACAGACTGTAATCGTATATCCATAATGAAGAGGTCTATACCTTGGGGAGCAGAATACAGCTGTGCCTCTGAATGACCAGGGGTGACTTAAGGGTTAACGTTTATCAATCTGGGAGTAGTTTTCCATGTTAGTCATATGTTGCATGTTATATAATGCCAGTAATTTTCCTTAAACCACTGTATCAGGCTTTGTATTACAGGTCATGCAGAGACCCCAGGAAGTGTCAACCTGCTTCCGACTTCAATATTTAGTAATTTTAGCATGGGTAGGGATCATTACTGTACATTCATTTGCTGGTAAAGTTATCAACGTAATATTTCCCAAAGCTATTTATCTCTTCAATTGCAATTTTCCTCTTTATCGAATTATTTTGATTGTTACACGCATGATGTCTGGTGAAAATGCTTTAACTAATGAGAGCAATATGGCTTCCTACATGTCCACCAATACCTGTTTGCTATCTGAGTGGTTTAACATCAACCCTAGGTGGACAGAAATCTCTTCCAAATAAGCATTGAGAAGATGAAATGTGTACAGTTCAGTTCAAGAATAACGCTGTCATTTTGCCGCTATGATCACCTAATTCTACCTTCTTGGGCGGCACGATGGCCTAGCGGTAAAGCTGCTGCCTTACAGCGCCAGAGACCCGTGTTCGATCTCGACTACAGGTGCTTGTCTGTACAGAGTTTGTACATTCTCCCCGTGACCAGCGTGGGCTTTCTCCAAGATCTTCGGTTTGTTCCCACACTCCAAAGATGCACAGGTTTGTAGGTTAATTGGCTTGGTACAAATGTAAAAAACTTGTCCCTGGTGAGTAGAATAGTGTTAATGTGCAGGGATCGCTGGTCAGTGCGGACTCGGTGCGCCGAAGGACCTGTTTCAGCTCTGTATCTCTAAAACTACCTCTGTACTAGAGAGTTTTATAGTAGCTTGATGCTACTCCTCGTCTCATCTGCTGAGGTCCTGCCTTTGTTATTTTCAAGTTTGATCATTTCAGAATGGAGCCTGGCCTCCCTCATTCTATTCTCTATCAGCAAGACCATTCAAAGATTTACTACCCCTGTCCCAGTTGGAGGACTGGACGATTGCAGACAAAAGTATATAATTTTGAGGTACAGCATGGAACCAAGCCCTTCGGCCTACTGAGCAGGCCGGCCATCGATCATCTATTCACACTAGTCTATGTCATCCTGCTTTCGCATCCACTCCCTACACATTCCAGGCGATTTACACACACCAATTAACCAACAAACCCGCACGTCTTTGGAATGTGGGATCATCCACAAACCCCAATCGGTCACAGGGAGAGCGTGCAATCTCTGTGGACACCACTTCAGGTTACAGTCGAACCCAGGCGAATTCTTTGAGTTTAGTGGAGTAAGAGGAGACCTCATTGAAGCTAATAAAATCCCAACAGGACTGCACAGACTGGACGCAGGAAGGGTGCTCCTACTGGAGGGCACGTCCAGAACCAGGGGTCGCAACCTTAGAATTCAGGGCAGGCCGCTTAAGAGTGTGGTGAGGAGAAAAATATTCACCAGAGAGTGGAGAGTCTCTTGACGACAAAAGGCAGTTGAGGCCAAGACTTTAAATATATCCCTGAAAGAGTTAGATATGATTCTTATGGACGAAGGGACATGGGGAGAAAGCAGGAACAGAGTATTGAATTTGTACCAAAAACCAACTGCTGGAATAATTAATTGGGTCAAGCAGCATCTGTGGAGGCAGAGTTTAGTTTAGTTTAGAGATACAGCACGCAAACAGGCCCTTCGACCCATAGAGTCCACACCGGTCAGCGATCCCCGCACATAAACACTATCCTACACACACTGGGGACAATTTACATTTATACCAAACCAATTAACCTACAAACCTGTACTTCTTTGGAGTGTAGAAGGAAATCGAAGATCTCGGAGAAAACCCATGCACCCGTAGTCAGGATCGAACTTGGGTCTCCGGCGTTGTAAGCCTCTACGCCTCCGTGCCACCCGAGTGGGTTGACGTTGTGGGTTGTCCCAGGTCTTAACCTGAAACATTAGCCCATCTTTTGCCTCCACAGTTGCTGCCTGACCCATTGAGTTACTTTCGTAGTTTGTTTTTTTTTTAAATCCTGATTCCAGCATCGGCATTTCCTTGTGTTTTGCTGAATTTGGATGATCAATTTGAGTAGCCAGCAGATTCGAAGGATCAAATTTCCTCCTCCTCTTTTATGTTTCAAAATTTAGGGGATTTTCTTGCATGCTAATATATAACAAAGGACACTGTAAATTAGAAATAACCAAAAACAATTATCAGTTTTTAAATGCTGCATGTTTATATGTGTGTGGGAGGCTTGATTATATACCACTGATTATTGATTACTTTTCTAATTTAATTGGGTTCCTTTAAGGCCATGTGGCAGATTATTGGTCAAGGGCAGTTCATAGAGACAATGGCTCAGAACTTTGTGCATCTCTTTCCTTTGGGAGCACTTCGATTATGTGGGAAGTTTTGGGAAAATGCAGCAGCAAGTATGAAGCTGTATCGGAGAGCTTCGAACCAGCATGACCCCACGTGTAATAATACCACATAGACACTTACAACATAGGAGGAGGCCACTCAGCCCATCCAGTTCATGCCTGTCAAAAAATAACTACCCAACCCAATTCTAGCATTGAATCATTCGCCTTTCATGGACATGTCCATGTGCTGTTGAAATGTGTTGGGGGTTTCTGCTTCTCCCACCTTTTCAGGTGGTGCATTCTATCTATGCCCCTGGATTTCTGACTGTTCAGCCAAGGGAAGTGTATGTATTATGGTGCACATAATTTTATACAGCTCCAATTATACAAAAAACATTGCTCTCCTAGTAACTCGGAGGTCTAGGCCAGTGGTTCCCAACCTTTTTTAGTTCATGGTCCCCTTGGTCTCTTTAATTTTTCTGTGGCCCCCCCTGACATTATTAGCTGAAAAAAAGTGGCCCCTTCATTGAACCTGTGGCCCTCTAAATCCTAACATACTAACAATAAAGAAGACATCTGACCATTTACATTCTGGAGCCACCCCTAGCCCTGCAGCTTTCACAGAAAGAGGCCAAGCAGGTCCTGCAAATACAAATATCCTCTATTTTGTGACCTGTTTAATTTAGCCAATTTTAACACCATAGGAATGGATGATCTGAAGAAGCACCTTAAATCCCGTTTTGCCATTCTTAATACTAAAGCTGATGTTAACAAATCCAGCCTGAGTCTGTCTAGGTTAATGATATTTTAAAAGATTTTACAGCAGCCATGACTTTTAATGCTATTGATTTATGGTTTCAAAAGGGACACTGCTGCCAGCCCGGATGGCATGTTCCTAGATAAGATTTGAAAAATGGCGACAATGTTTTAAATAGAATATATTCTTCCTGGGCATGTGACGCCCAGGAAGAATATATTGTCAACAATAGTCGCCCGCAGCCCCACAGCAGCGGCAAATCCCTCTTGCCAGTCTACCAAATACTTGATTGTATGGACTGTACATAGGTAACCTGGGGGAAAACCTGTGTACAGTTCAAGCCTAACCCACGTGCCATTATATTCTGTGCTTCACGTAATAAAGAGAAGCATCCCAAGGCTTTTTATACCACCCTAACACCTAACAACTGTCCTGCTACCTATTGAGGATCTGTGGACATACACTGCAAAAGGCCTCTATGTTCATTGTTAGCTGAGGAGGAGATGACAACAAAACATACAATCAGTACACAAAAGAGCTGGAGAAACTCAGCGGGTGCAGCAGCATCTATGGAGCGAAGGAAATAGGCAACGTTTCAGGCCGAAACCCTTCTTCAGACCCTTTCAGTGTAATCAATACAATCAGTACAATTTGCTGGACTGTCAAACTATTTAGAGAACTAGGATGGGGAGGGATGGAGAGAGAGGGAAAGCAAAGGTTACTTGAAATTAGAAGTTCTTTGAAACACTGAGCATGGGATTGGCAGAAGAGACTTTGATATATTAGCCTAATTCCATCTCATGATGACTTGGGATGCATCCAAGTCTATTGGCCCGGATTATATTTGGAGGCCTTGGTATTTAGATTACGTGGACTTTGAAGCCCATGCAAATACTAAAGATAGACAAATGAATTGAGAATGCATTGCAGATAAATCTTGTAATGGCACCCTCACCAAAAGGACTCTTTGTAAAGAACTGCTGATTAAATGAAAAGATATGCAAAATCGTAATGAATAGGAACAGTTGTTGGGAATGCTGTGAAAAATCTTTCAGTGTAATCATCACAACATCAATTTTATTGCATTTACAGAGGAACCTCCACAAATGCTGTGCAACTTTAAAAGTTCAACGGTTTGGACTTGTGCCTGGTGTTACAACCCACAGGCTGACAAGTGCTTCAGTACAGGTAGGGTCAACAATGCCTCGTTGTCACCTTCCCCTCAGCCAACAATGATCCATCCTACATTTTCCTTGATCATCATCCCCTTTGATCTGCGTTTTCACACCTTACCCTTCCATATTTCTCTCCCCCCTTGATTGTCAGTCTGAAGAAGGGTCTCGACGCGAAACGTCACCCATTTCTTTTCTCCAGAGATGCTGTCTGAGGTGCAGGAGTAGGCCATTCAGCCCTTCGAGCCTGCACCGCCATTCAATATGATCATGGCTGATCATCCAACTCAGTATCCTGTACCTGCCTTCTCTCCATACCCCCTGATCCCCTTAGCCACAAGGGCCACATCTAACTCCCTCTTAAATATAGCCAATGAACTGGCCTCAACTACCCTCTGTGGCAGAGAGTTCCAGAGATTCACCACTCTCTGTGTGAAAAAAGTTCTTCTCATCTCGGTTTTTAAGGATTTCCCCTTTATCCTTAAGCTTTGGCCCCTTTTCCTGGACTTCCCTAACATCGGGAACAATCTTCCTGCAACTAGCCTGTCCAACCCCCTAAGAATTTTGTAAGTTTCTATAAGATCCCCTCTCAATCTTCTAAATTCTAGAGAGTATAAACCAAGTCTATCCAGTCTTTCTTCATAAGACAGTCCTGACATCCCAGGAATCAGTCTGGTGAACCGTCTCTGCACTCCCTCTATGGCAACCCGCTGGGTTACTCCAGCTTGTTGTCTCCATTGTCGGTTTAGTCCAGCATCTGCAATTCCTTTCTCCGCATCTTTTCGATCCGTTGCATTCTATCTCGTGAAGTTGCTCCCACATTGTTGTAGGGGAGGCAGGTCCAGGATCTGGACCCAGTGAGGAGGAAGGGGCAGGGATTGTGGGATGGCGTACAGCTTGAAAGGGAACCTGCTGGTGATAGTATCCTCGTGTCCAAGGCAGTGGCGGTCTCTGGTTTTAAAGGTGTTGTTGGAGGAGCCCGGTTGAGTAGCTGCCGTGCATTTTATAAATGACATGCACTCAGCCATTTTGAACCAGCAGTAACTTTAAGGTGGCGAGCTGCCCTGTTCTGTGCGCTGGTAAACTTAGGAATTTTTGGAGCTGGGCTTGTCCAACTCGGTGAAGAGTATTCCAAAATATAGAACAGTACAGCACAGGAATGGGTCCTACAGCCGGCAATGTTTGTGCCGAACATGATGCCTAGTTAAACTGATCACATCTGCTGTACATGATTCATATGTTGATTCTTTGCACTTCTATGTGCCTATCTGAAAGCCTTTTAAACACCACTATGTATCTACCTCCACCACCATCCCTGGCTATGCACTCCAGCCCCCCACCACTCTCTGTAAAACTAAAACTTGCCCCTCACTTCTCCATTCACTTTCCCCCTGTCATCTTATACCTATAGTGTTGGACATTTCCACCCTGGGGCAAAAGGTTCTGGCTGTCTACCCTATCAAGCCTCCCCTCAACCTCTGACACTCCAGAGAAAACAATCCCAAATCTATCCAAGCCCTCCCTGTAGTTGAAACCCTCCAATCCAGGCAGCATCCTGGGAAACCTTCACGGCATCCTCTCCAAAGCCTCCACATCTTTTCATAATGGGGTGACCAGAACTGCATGCAATGCTATATGCGGATATAGTTTCTCAGTTTCTCAACATCCACTTCAAAATCCAGGTAACTAGAGTGGAGTTAATACATCTTTGATCCTGAGGGTTGCCTTAGGGAGGAGGATATTCTCCCTTTATTCCCTCTTCTGAAACAAATGGAAAAGACTGAGAGATGGCCAGTCTGAATGTGTCCACTGAGCAGTCACTAGGATGCTCTAGATAGAGGTCAATTCAAAGCTATCTCCTTGAAACTTGTGTTTTCGTGCCAGTTCACCACATAATTTACTGTTCCACCGCACTGTGTAACGTTTAAAAAAGATAGATTAGAAGAGTGTCAGAATATTAATCGGAAGTGTAACGGAATCTTGCCCCAACCTGCCAGAGTGGCACCAAAGTCCAGTGGATGCTGAATTAAGAGCTTCTCTGTATATTTTATTACAACTTCAAATTCTAAATATGTTAAAATTGGCGCATAACCCAGAAGTATACCCACAAGCTCTATGCTGACCAATCACTACCCATTCCCTAAATGAATCCTATTTGATTCTCCACGTTTTCCCATCAATTTCCTGCAGATTCTACAATTAAACTGCACACTAGGACCAATGTACGAGTACAATTATACCTATTGGACCCACATGTCTTTGGGATGCGGGAGAAAACCGAAGCACCCTAGCGAAACCCACACGGTCACAAGGAGAAAACTCCACACTGACAGCACCCAAGGTCCGGATCGTCCCGGGGTCAGTGAGGCAGTGGCTCTATGGCTCTATCCCCCCCCCCCCCCCCCCGCCACTGCAGAAGAGAAGAACCCACACAAAATGTTGGAAAAACTCAGCAGGTCAGGCAGCATCTCTGGACAAAAGGACTAGGTGACGTTTTCTATTCCTTTTCCTTTTTCTCCAGAGATGCTGCCTGTCCCGCTGAGTTACTCGGACATTTTGTGTCTATCTTTGGCGTAAACCAGCACCTGCAGTTCCTTCCCACACAAGATTGCCTACACACCTACCTCAGAGTCATCTTCCTATTATTTTTGAGGAACTTTGTTTGATAATTCACACACGGAATCTGTGCAAGTCCGCCTGTACATTGTACATGTTATGGCTGTCGAACCAGTCATTCTAGGTGGGAACTGATGGATAGATCATATTCAAAGCTGTCAATATCTCATCCTAGGTTTGCAGCACCGTGTTGTCGTGACTGATGCTGTGACAGGGAAGAAGCAGATTTTCAGCACAAGCCGTGATGTTCTTGCTCAGCAGTTTGCTCGCCGGGTAAGTACAATACTGAGCCCTTCCTTTACTGGGGAACGAGCCACTACCCATAAAGAAACTGGCTAACCTTGTATCCTGGTCTTCCATAAGTCATTGAATCACTTTTTGGAGTGTAGGAGGTTGAGGGGTGACCTTATTGTTGCTGTACAAGATCATAAGGGGCATGGATTAAGGCAACGCTCATCTAATATGAGCTTATGATAAAGTCTTATAGGAAGATGTATTCTTCTTGAAACTCCAATTTCAGGGCTGCCTATTCCATGCAATATTTATTTGCCTCTTGATACTTGTGCTCGGATGCAATAGACAATATCAGCCATTCTGTTTCCTCAACAGAGTGACTCCAACAACATCCATAGACACATTGGTTTAACTGACAAAGTAAGAGTCATCAAATAAGTAGCGTCCCTTGCAGATGCCATCTTATTGTGCGTACATACTGTGATAAGGCAACATCATAACGTCCAGTGTCTCTGCAGGTGCCAGTGTTATACAATGGTTGTCGGTCTGGGGAGATTTTCAGCATCGACATCAGGCAACGAACAAAGAAATGGCAGAGCTGGAAATGTTCTCATTTCTTCCATCAGTCTGCTGTGACCTCCATCCGAATCCTGCAAGATGAAAATTATCTTTTGGCTGCAGACATGATTGGGAAGGTATGCGACCTTATACGTTCACGGCAGAGTTTAGTTTAGAGATACAGTGTGGAAACAGACCCTTCGGACCAACGAGTCTGCAGCGACCAGCGATCCCCGCATATTAACACTACACTACACACATTAGGGACAATTTTACATTTTTCACCAAGCCAATTGATCTACAAGCCTGCACGTCTTTGGAATGTCGAAGGAAACCGAAGATGTCAGAGAAAACCCACGCAGGTCACGTGGAGGGCGTACAAACTCCATACAGACAAGCACCCGTAGTCGGGATGGAACCAGGGTGTCGGGCTGTGAGGCAGCCGCTTTACTGCCAGGCTTCCGTGCTGCCAATGTCTATTGGCCAGTGTCATTGGTAAAACGAAAGAAGATTGTGTTCAGTTCAGGGCAGCATGTTATAGAAAAGATGCTGTTTAGTTGGAAAGGGTGCAGAGATGATTCACAATGATGTTGCCAGGGCTAGAGGGTCTGAGTTACAGGGAGAGGTTGAGTAGGCTGGGACTCTATTCGTTGGAGTGCAGGAGGATGAGGGGTGATCTTGTAGAGGTGGATAAAATCATGAGAGGAATAGATCGGGTAGATGCACAGAGTCTCTTGCCCAGAGTAGGGGAATCGAGGACCAGAGGACATGGGTTCAAGGTGAAGGGGAAAAGATTTAATAGCAATCTGAGGGTGGTGGGTGTATGGAACAAGCTGGGTTGAAGGGCCTGTTTCCACAATGCAGCACTCTCATATGCCCAAGGTTGTTGTGGCAGCGGGTCCTGGGGCTCACCCAGCCCCAGGACCCGCTGTAGGAATACCGCCAGACAGTGTCCTAGACCCAACCCACGGCAGCTGCTTTCTCAGTGACCCCCCTTCACCAGACTTGAGGGACGGTGACTGAAGAAACAGTCACCAACAGGATGTTCACCAGTGGACCTGGGCCCTAAGCTTGATGTTCCTGAGCCAACCTCCACTCACTGGACCACACTGCTCACCAACACTGAAGACTGAACACATGCACTACTTCCTGGGTTGGGGAGGGGACGGGGAACAATGATATGGATGACTCATGAGTCCTGAGGTGGCTAGATGAGAGATGAGATGTTGAGGAGATTTGTGACCAAGAGCCCTCGGAGGCAGTGGATTGTGATCAATGCTGTGCACATTTTTGAATACGATGTAAAACTCTAGTTCCCATTCCTATTACAGAGTGTTATGAATATTACTTATTTTGTGGGCAATGCTTGTAGCCTTAAGAGCCTGTCCCACTTGGGCGTCATTTCCGCGACAGGCCGGTAGTGACTGACGCGCAACAGTCACGCGACTCGCGCGAAAATCGTCTAGCAGTACGACAGTCGCGCGCCAAGTGTTGAGGGCTCTGCTTCTTTTGGGAGCCATTAGTGATGTCGTTCGTACTTAGTCTGATCTCCGTGGCAAGGATTTTCCCAATGAAAAATTTTCAAAACTACACGTGCTTTATTCCCGGGCGGTCATGTGGTGCGGCGCTCAAATGACGCACAAATGGAACGCCGACGGCACATGGTTACAGACGTTGACGCACGGTGCCACATAAATTAGCATAGGCAATGTTCGTGCGTCACCGTGCGTAACCATGTGTCACCACAAGCTACACGTACGGCGTCAGTACGTCAGCGTACGCCATCTGTATGTAGGTATGTTACAAAACCTACCTGAATCGTCATTGGGAATCTGCCCACAGCCATGTCCGCGATTTTGGCGCTGTTTGGAGGGGGCGGGTTTAAAACGCGATTTTTACTAGGCTGTTCTAATCGCAGATGTTCAGCCTAGTAAATCATTAATGAAAAATCGCTGCAAGACCCGGTCGCAAAAGGTATTATTAGTTTTATAGGCCTCGATAATATAGTTATAATAGTTTTAAAATTACTCTCTCATTCCGCAACCTCTCGCAGCCCCAGGGTTTTATAAAGCAAACAATTAAAGGTATGTACCTTATTTTTACATTAAATGGGGCATATATATAACCCTGTATATCAAGTTATCTATAGCGAGTAGTTCATTTTGGGCTTTTTATATCCCGCAGTATTTTTCTCGGCATTTGAGGGCACTAATCCAGCGCGATGTGAACGTTCTAAACCAGCGCGTTCACATGAACCCACTAGAAAGCCGATTTAAATGGGCATTTATTTACAGCAATTGAACACTAAATTCCTTCCATTTGGCCTATAAATTAATGTAAATTAGATATAAAAATCATGTTATATTGTGAATTATTTGTGAATAATCTTTGGACACTTAGGCTATTTAAAAATGTTAATTTTTCCTTAAGAAATGGGCTTTTGACTATCCAAGATCACAGCTTTTTTGTAATGTCCATTGAAAATCAATAGGGAACAAGATGCTAATTTCCGAGTATGAAAATGTCCATAACTTTTTTAATACTTGAGATATGAAAGTGAATTTGGTGTCAAATTAAACTTATTGTTATGCTTTATCTGATGGGATAAATTGCAGACTTGATTTTTAAAATCTCAAAATTTTGTAACATTGCTACTGTATGTCAGCGTGCGCAAGGGATATGTCACGCAGGTGGCGCGCGAGGATTTTGAGCATTCCAAAAATCCTGGGGCGCTGTGAGTTACCGCGCGTCACTGCGTACGCCACCACGCACCATGCACGCGTCGCGGCGCGCCAACCAATTTTTAGGATGTTGCGTAAATGACGCCCAAATGGGACAGGCTCTTTATGCATTCCTCACAGAACAGTGAGCCTCTTCACAGTACACGGCAAATTATCAATCATCAGCAGGAAAGCCAAACAAAGACGGGTTTTGTGTGTGAGTGTGTGTGTGTAAGAGAGAGAGCATATCCAAGGAGCTGCTCGTTTTAGATAAAGCTGTTACAGCTTTAATTGCTATTTAAATGTTACTTTATCTGAAGTGTAAAGGTAATTTGAATCTTAAGAACGAGCCCACAGGCTGCGGTTTTTCTTGCTCCTTTGCATATGGCAGTGAGTAACAACACTGCTAAAGTCATGAATGATTAAATAGCTTCCTTAGAAGGCTTAGGAGGTTTGGCATATCCCCAGAAACTCTCATCAACTTCTACAGATGCGCCATAGAAAGCATTTTATCAGGATGCATCACAACATGGTTTGGGAACAGCTCCATCCAAGACCGCAGGAAATTGCAGAGAATTGTGGACGCAGCCCAGACCATCACACAAACCAACCTCCCTACTATTGACTCCATTTATACCTCACGCTGCCTCGGCAAGGCCAGCAGCATAATCTAGGACGAGTTGCACCCTGGCTACTCCTTCTTCTCCCCTCTCCCATTGGGGAAAATGTATAGAAGTGTGAAAACGGCAAACCTCCAGATTCAGGGACAGTTTCTTCCCAGCTGTTATCAGGCAATTGAATCATCCTACCGCAACTAGAGAGCAGTGCTGAACTACTATCTACCTCATTGGTGACCATTGGACTATCCTTCATCGGACTTTGCTGACTTTATCTTGCACTAAACGTTATTCACAGCCAGCATCTGCAGTGAAATACCCACATCAGCACATCGCATTTGTTTTGTGTGAACGTGCTCTGTTGTAAGCTAATTTCATCCCTCATTTTACAATGCAAATTTACCTACATTTTTGCTCTCTCTTTAATAGTATCCAATAATTCTCATGGAATGATAATAGAGGAGTCCATTGGCCTGTACTGACCACTGAGGAAATACGCAGACTAATTATCCCTCTGGCAGTGGTGCAATTTCCCCAGTGCCCTAACCCCAGAGCACTTTTTACGGGTGCTTGTCTGTACGGAGTTTGTGCGTTCTCCCCGTAACCTGCGTGGATATTCTCCGAGATCTTCGGTTTCCTCTCACACTCCAAAGACGTATGTTTGTTGGTTAATTGGCTTAATATAAATGCAAAATTGTCCTCGGGGTGTGTAGGGTAGTGTTAATGTGCGGGGATCGCTGGTCGGTGCGGACTCGGTGGGCTGAAGGACTTGGATGTAAATGTAGATGGGTTGGTTAGTACGTTTGCAGGTGACACCAAAATTGGTCGAGTTGTAGACAGCGAGAAATGCTGTCAAAGGATGGATCAGTTACAGATATGGGTGGAGAAATGGCAGATGGAGTTTAATCTGCGCAAGTGAGAGGTTGGATTTAAAGTATACAATTAATGGTAAAATTCTGAACAATTCTGATGTACAGTGGAATATTGGAGTCCATGGCCATAGTTCCCTGAAAGGGCCGAATGGCCTCCTCCTCCTCCTGCACCTATTGTCTATTGTTTCCTTGCATTGAAAAAAAAATACACCAGTCCATCAGGTTCACCATGTTCATGAAGCTCTTCCTTGTCCTTAGACTGATTGGTCCTAACCTTCCATCCATCCATTCCTTACCTGCTGGTCTGATTCCTATCCCATACCAGTCTAGTTTAAGCCCTCAAGTTGCACTGGTGTACTTCCCTGTCAGGATACTGGTTCCCCTCTGGTTCATGTGCATCCCTCTTATTCAGGTTCCACGGCCCTAGTGGAGCGCCTAATGCTCCATATAGGTGAAGCCCAATGTAGGATGTGTAAATGGGTGGTTGATGGTCAGCTACAGAGTTGATAGTATGAAGGGCCTGTCTCTACGCTGTATCTCTCTATCAATTGTAAGGCTAATTTTCTTCTGCATGCAATCTTCTTAATAAATTGCTTCCTGACACTTAAAGACAATTTTGGATTCAATTGGTCCTTTTCTTCAGAATCCATCATATTTTTGTGTAGGAAGGAACTGCAGATGCTGGTTTACACCAAAGATAGACACAAAATACTGGAGTAACTCAGCGGGACAGGCAGCATCTCTAGAGAGAAGGAATGGGTTGAGACTCTTCTGAAAAAGGATCGAGACCTGAAACGTCACCCATTCCATCTCTCCAGAGATGCTCCCTGTCCCGCTGAGTTGCGCTAGCATTTTGTGTCTTTTCTAAGTACTCTGCCATTTGTCAAACTAAAGAGAAAATCCCGGCTGAGCTGTGCCGCAGGTTCTGGGAGATCCCAGCACCGATGGGGAATCAGCTGCCTGGTGCTGAGCCACTGGACCGGCATCACATACTGAGGAGTGATCCCATATGTCAAACGGCCTCCTGCAAGTGGATGCCGGGCATGGTCTTACTTTTCATTGTTAAGAAGTGGTACATTTTTCACATGCAAGGAATTAATGCAACCGGTGTTCTTTCCTCTCCAAATCTGCAGATTAAGCTTTGGGATTTGAGGATGGCAAGATGCGTCAAGCAGTATGATGGCCATCACAACAAGCACGCTACACTCCCCATCCACGTTAACGAAGAAGTGGGCATTATTTTAGCGGGTATGTGCCTCCTTTTTATAATGCAACAGAAAAATGCTGGAAATACTCAGCAGGTCAGGCTGCATCTGTGGGAAGAGAAACATTGTTAACACTTCCGGTTGAATCCTCTATGTCAGAATTGGGACGGAGACAAAAGAAGCTGTAAGGAGAATGGGAGAGGGGTGTGTGTGATAGTGTAAAACCGAGGTGATTATAGGGATAAGCTGTCAACAAGACTATATGGTCAATGAATGGATGGGAGCATGGACAAAAGAATGTCAGAGATGCAGAATACAGAGCAGCAAGACTTGTCTGGAAGGGCTGTCTGGGCACGTCCTCCACTCCCAGTAAAAAAAAAGCAGGGGAATAAAACAAGCTGACCAATGTGGAGTACTGCTACATGTACACAACCTCGCTTTCCAGCTCCTTCATATTGCTGATATTGAGGGAAAGGTTGTTGGCTTGGCACCATGCTATATCTTTTGGCACGGTGGTGCAGCGGTAGAGACCCAGGTTCGATCCTGACTACAGGTGCTTGGCTGTACGGAGTTTGTACGTTCTCCCCGTGAGTTTTCTCCGAGATTTTTGGTTTCCTCCCACATTCAAAAGGCGTGAAAGTTTGTAGATTAATTGACTTCCGTAAAAAAAATAGGATAGAACTAGTATGCGGGTGAATGCTGGTCGGTGCGGACTCGTCCAAAGACATACAGGTTTGTAGGTTAATTGGCTCGGTATAAATGTACAATTGTCCCCAGAGCGTGTAGGATAGTGTTAGTGTGCGGGGATCGCTGGTCGGAGCGGACTCGGTGGGCCGAAGGGCCTGTTTCCACACTGTATCTCTAAACTGAACTAAACCGTCTTGTCATTGATCAAGATCTGGCCCATTAGGGTGGTGTCGTCTGCAAACTTGTAAATGGTCTTTGAGCAGAATTTGGCTGCACAGTGGTGAATGTGTAAGGAGGATTGTTAAGGGCCTGTCCCACTTGGCAATTTTTTTGGCGACTGCCGGTATCATTGACTGACGTATCAGGTCACCGAAACATTTGCGGCGTGATGACGTATGACGCGCGGTGTTTTTTCGAGTGTCGCAACATTTGTTTTGTCGCCGTTGGATTTTGAAATGTTCAAAATCTTTTGGCGACACTGATATGACGCCAGCAGTCACCGAAAAAAATGGGTCAGGCCCTTAAGAGGGTGGGAGCGCATTCCTTGCAGAGCACCGATAGAGTGAAACCTCTACTGACAAGAGGATTGAAAGTGATTGGCAAAAGAACCAAAAGTGACCTGATACTTTCTACAGCCTGGGGTTCAGTTCTCTGGATACTTTCAAGAGAGAGCGAGACAGGGCTCTTAAAGATAGCAGAGTCAGGGGGTATGGGGAGAAGGCAGGAAAGGGGTACTGATTAGGGATGATCAGCCATGATCACATTGAATGGTAGTGCTGGCTTGAAGGGCCGAATGGCCTACTCCTGCACCTATTGTCTATTGTCCATAACTAGAACACAATATCAACCACTGCAGCATGGTTTACAAAGGGAACAGGATAAGTGTCTGAAAGGAAGGAATTTGCAGGACTGAGTGAGAAGAGTGGTTTTGTAGACCGAATATAAACAGGACAGTTGAATTGAATATTTTGTTTCTAGCCTTCAGAGAATAGTTACAATACAAACAGGACTTCAAGGAAGTGGATGACCCCTATCCTGTCTCATAGCCAGTGTTGGGGACATTACATGCTGCAGGATAGGCAGGGACTGGTTAAATGGGATCCAGAGGATGCATTGCGGTGATTTATGTAGGCACTGCTGCAGATGGCAGCCATGTTGCCCAAATCTGAGCATCGTCGGTTCAAAGCTTGAGCACAAAGACCTTGGCTAATGCTGCATTGCAAGACTGGGTGAATGTGTGAGATGTAAGTGTTCAGATGACATACACTGCTTTCTGGGGAGTAGCAGGGAACACTGACGTTGTGGCAACTTCACTCACATAGATTATCAGTTGATCAGTACATGGCAGGTTGTGGGAGGTTGCATTGTACAATTATCTGCCTCGTTTCACCTCCAACATCCTTCACAGCTTGAAACATACTGGAAAAAAATGATCCAAGTCTTGCTTTCTCTAATATTAATTAAAATAGCAAACCAGAATTTAATTATTGAAAGCAAATGTTTAATCTTCAAGGTGGCAAAGAGGTGTTTTCAGAGACTAAGTCCACATGTGGTGCTGCTGCAAGGTGTTGGGGGAACCCCTCTATTGACACAGTAGAGACAGCTTTTGTGCACAAGTCCGGTAATGATCACAGCACAGCTCTGCCCAACTGAATTCGGAGTAAGGTTTGGAGAGGCCCCAGCTATTTCCACTGGGAATGGTGAAAAAAGAAAATCACCCAAAATGCTTCCCGTAGCCTCGCACTCCATGGCCTACAAGTATCTCATTGTCATAATTCACAAGGCCTTATTGGTTTCCTTCAACTGTGAAAAATTACTGCCCACGAACAAAAGAAACCAGGGATGGATGTGGAGCGCATGGAATAATCTGAACTATGTACTTCATAGGTAAAATATTTTGTAAAAAGGAGCGTGTTTCTCGCCAGATCTTCAAAGAGCTTAAGAGATGAAACGGAAAACCAAAAGCCACACTGATCTGGGCAAAACTGAACCTATATCCAAAACTGATCCTATATCCAAGGCTGTGCCTTACACCTCAAGTTTCCCTTGGCTATTTCGAGGGTAAAAGAATCTTGCACAAATGTAATAGTTCTTTAAAAATTGCCACTTAATCTGTTTGAAGATCCATAATATTGGTACAGAAATAAGTAGATTAACGTAAGCAGGAAGGACAGTTCTAACCAAGTCACGTACATTCTAATGTCCCAAGGAAACCTCAACCCAGAAACGTTCGCTGACCTGAATTTGATATGCAAATGTTCTGTTTAAAATGTGATTTACCGGAGAGAACTGGAAACAGAATGAGCCAAGTTCAAGAAGCAGTGGCAAGAACTATTTTTGCAGACACCTTCCCAGTGCTTACTGCTTTAGAACTCCATATTATTTCCTTCCAAGGCTTGTTACACGATCTAAAAACTGCCGGAACAAGCAACCCTTTATAAAACTGCAGTAAAAGACTTACAATAATACTCCTGTGAGGAGAGTAATTTGGAGGGAAGAATATCTTTCACAGATATTTTAAAGATTTTTTTTTAAATCCCTGCTTTTGTTTCCAGTTGGACAGGATCACTACACCCGAATCTGGAGTCTGAAAGACGGTTGTCTCCTCCGAACGATCCCATCTCCTGACTATGGATGCGACGCGATTCCCAGCATTGCATTCTCTGCACGACTAGGAGGGAGCAAAGGTGTACCTGGACTGTTAATGGCTGTCAAACAGGACCTCTATCACTACACATACAAGACCGACCTCTGACCAGCTTAGACCATGAAAAGCTTCAAGATCATGGTGCACCTGCTTCAAGGTGGTTTCTTGATAGTGATGCAGCAGTGTGATGTTTGAAGAAAACACTTTATAAATTTCTGTTTTCATTCATCTTCCCCTGGACAAAGAGTGATTTTATTTTTCAAATCTGGGGGGGGGAAGGGGAGATCTGGAAAATCTGTCTGGCATCACCGAAGTCCTGGGTATGCCAGATTATAGGAGTTTTATTGTAATTAGATGGTTATTATTGCTCGGGAAATTTCACACAAAAATTGGATAGTTATGTTATATCAGACGTTGGTGAAGTCGCATCAAGAAAATTGTGCGATTCAAAAGACATTTAAGTAATTGAGTCTACTTAGCCATTCGATCATGGCTGATCTATTTTTTTCTGTCATCCCCATTTATAGCTGAAGCCTAACTGGGATGATAGTCAAAAGCAACTTTTCTATATCAAACCTCTGATGGACTCGTGTTTCTTCAACAGCCTTCCTTCACTTTGTCCTGCCAACTCGCAAATCCCTATTCTGATAACCCTTTATTCTGCTTTTTCCAATTTTCTACAAATCATAGCACTCGCCAAAACTGTCTCTGCCTATTGTTGCCTCCTTTGTCTATTGTCATCCTGTAATTACTAATTTTAAATCTTACAATAATATCTTAACATATAACGACACGGTTTGTAGCTGTGTATAATTTGTATCCGCAGGTTAGCTGGAAAGATTTGATGGAGGAGAGTAGTAATGGAGTGGATCCAAAGACTTGGTTTGAGAGTAGAGGACCCACAATCTGATGGAACAGTCACACTTGATGAGTGTGTATACATTAATCAGAGTTTTAATACATCTATCATCGATGTTTATCTTTATCATGCTAATGTTCAATTAAAATTGAAGACTTCATTTTGGTTCTGCATTTGTAAAAGGGATCCCATTGTATGCATGGAGCTGATAATCACGTCTCATTCCCACAGTGTCAATTACAAACCAAAATACACCAAGTCCCTGCTTGCCTTAAGTATATAATGGCATACCCACCCCACATCTCCTTTCTGATATGACCACATATCTGAGAAATGATTTATGTATATAATTGTGTTTCACACAGGCTGTTTGAATGATTAATGAGTCAGCCTGCCTTAAATCCACAGAGAGCAGGAGAATAAGATGCAATGAACAAGTATTTTATTTACAATCAAAAACAGTTATCTTTTAATACTAAGAGGCATTAACAAAAGATGATTATTAAATAATTGGTGGTGCCAACATTAGACATTCTGAAATATGCTCGCCTGCTAACGTCACTGAAAAGTTTCTAATCTTAAATCAAGATTTGATATTAAAACTAAAATATTCTCCACTGGAACAAGCCATTGTTAGCCATTTGTATGTCATTAAGAGCAGTCCATTCATACATACATAATATACTGGTCATTCACAATGAGTGAATAACATCAATAAATGAATAGAATTGAAGCCTTCTACAAAAGAAAAGGATTTGATCAATAACCTATTGTGGTCCTGATATTATTACCCATTAGCCTTAAAAAGTAAACATTTTTGAATAGGCAAGATTAGGAACTGTATTAACAATTGAATCCCACATTAAATGTCATGCATATGTAATAAATAATTAAAATTCAGTGTTAGATTGATCTTCCAAACTGCTGCTCAAAGGTCACCAGCCTTTTTGTAACAGCTGATGCAGACTCGCACGGGATGATCCCATCCCCGGGAGGAGACGGGGCGTCTGTTCTGCGAGCACTCATTGCAGAAACCCTGCCCGCAGGCTCGACAGTGATGCTTGGACATCTTTGCGGTAAATTCCTTTCGGCAATAGAAGCAGTCGGTGATCTCGTGGTCAGGCACCCAGTAGGATGGGCGGGCAGCATCTTTCACCAGTCCTATCAAAGACACAGAAGATGGATCAGTTAAATAATATTCACATGCACAGAGGCCTAACTTCTGCCAACATCCCAATCCACATTTCACATCCAAGTCATGTCAGTTCCCACCCAACCAACCCCTTGGCATCGAGCCACTGGACTGCAGTGTCTCAGCAAAGACATCCAGACCAATGTTTTGCTCTGCGGTCCAGGGACAAGGGCATGATAGTGAATATATTAAATAGCAGCAAACAAATGTGCAGAGGTGGGGGGCATTTCTACCTGAATATTGACAACACTTAAGACACTTAAACAGGGGCACAAATAGGAATGTTTAAAGGGATATGGGGAAGTGCAAGCAAATGAGACTAGCTGTTAGGCAAACTATTTGGCATGAATAATTTGGGCTGCATGGCCTGTTTCCGTGCTGTATTCTGATTATCTCATGTAACTTCCCTACAGATTAAAGCTGCCTCAAAGCAGATTAACCATTTGTTATCCATCAAATTACATGGACAAATAACAGTCAAATCAGAAGATATGTGATACTCAAATACATTACCTCCAATAGCCATCTAATGCAAGACTCAGATATATTTGTGTGGGTGCAAGTGAATACCATCCAAGAATAAAAGTGACATATGATGAAAGAATGGGTCGACTGGGCTTGTATTCACTGGAAGGTAGACAAAATTACTGGAGAAACTCAGCGGGTACGGCAGCATCTATGGAGCGAAGGAAATAGGCAACGTTTCGGGCCGAAACCCTTCTTCAGACTGACATTCACTGGAATTTAGAAGGACGAGGGGATCTTTTAGAAACATAAAATTCTTAAGGGATTGGACAGGCTAGCTGCAGGACAAATATTCCCAATGTTGGGGGAGTCCACAACCAGGGGTCACAGTTTAAGAATAAGGGGTAGGCCATTCAGGACGGAGATGAAGAAAAACTTTTTCACCCTGAGTTGTGGAGATGTTTTCAAGAGAGAGTTAGATTTAGCTCTTAGGGCTAACGACAGGACAAGGGGTCACAGCTTAAGGATAAAGGGGAAATCCTTTAAAACCGAGATGAGAAGAACTTTTTTCACGCAGAGAGTGGTGAATCTCTGGAACTCTCTGCCACAGAGGGTAGTTGAGGCCAGTTCATTGGCTATATTTAAGAGGGAGTTAGATGTGGCCCTTGTGGCTAAGGGGATCAGGGGGTATGGAGAGAAGGCAGGTACGGGATACTGAGTTGGATGATCAGCCATGATCATATTGAATGGCGGTGCAGGCTCGAAGGGCCGAATGGCCTACTCCTGCACCTATTGTCCGTGTTTCTCAGGAGAAATTTGATTTAGATCAATTCCGTAGTTTAAATTCAAGATGCACTACAATGGTGATTCGATGTCACATTTAATGTGGATTAAGTCCCGGAGTTGCCTGAAAATAAATGCCACAAAACACTGACTTGTTCAAAAAGATGGACTTTGTTCTGTAGGATAGAAAGCACTGGAGGGAATACCAGAGTGTGGGGCTCCCAACGTTAAAGGTACAGCATTAAATGCAGGAAGGATGGGAATATGGATACACAAGAAGTCAAGAGTAAGAAGAATGGACAGTTAGAAGCATGAAGGGAACACGGGTGTAGGGCTGTTGGGACGAGCTTAGATGACCCAAGAGGGTTAAACATGAAACTTTACATTTTAGTTACTAAAGCAATAGTAACAATAGCTTGTTCTTCAGTCTAGATCCTAAAGTTATTGAACGTCCTATTTTCATTCTGCACTAGAAATTGCATTATTACAAGCAGCATACGTTGATTGTTGAAGGCCAAGAAGAAAAGCAGAGCCTTACAGTACCAGAGATCCAGGTTTGATCCTGACCTTGGCTGCTGTCTGTGTGGAATATGCACGTTCTCCCTGTGACCGTGTGAGTTTCCTCCTGGTGCTCCGGACTCCTCCCACATCTCAAAAGACGTGCGAGTTTGTAGGTTAATAGGCCTCGGTGAAATTGCCGTTGATGTGTAGGGAGTGGGTGAAGAAATAGAATAACCTAAACTAAATGCTGGCTTAAAGGGCACGTTTCCATCCAAAATGTAAACAAAATTTAAACTCAGCAGGTCAGACAGAGAGACTCAGAGCTAATGTGCAGGTAGATGAGCTTCAAACCTGAAACATTGGACTCCATTGCTCTCTCCCCACAGATGCCATCCCAGCATCCAGTTTTTATTTCAGATGCCAAGTATCTGCAGTTGTTAGGCTTTTGGGGAATGTATGTTGGAGCTGTTCAGGTGGAAAGGCTCTATACTGGGTGGCTGTGAAGGTGTTTGGCAGCTCAACTAGTATACTCTTGGGGGGGGAAAAAGACCACGATGACATCTAAACAAAACAGACAAATAGCCAACAATGCCAACATCCACAGACTGTACGTCCACTTAATGTGCTCAGGGGCATGTTCTACATCAATAAATCACACATGGATGGTGTGACAGTCTTCAAACGTTTGACAATGTATCCAATCCAGACTTCAGATGATCAAAACTACAGAAATGGAAGCTGTAAAATCTACATTAGAAAGCAAAAACAGGACAAAAAACTAAAGTCATCTCATAAAACATACCTAATGGAAAATCTATTGCTGTAGCCACAGCTCCAAAGGTGTTCTGCACAGCTTCCCCAACTTTCCGAGCTATTATTGTACCGCCTTCTTCACCATCTTCATCTGCGGTTTCTTCAAAACACAAAGCAGGTTAAACATGCGATCACAACATGCTGTTTCATGTGTGCTCTACAAGGTAGGCCTTGTATAGGATGAGGGGAGGAGTAGTGAGCAGAGCTGAGCTAAAGTATAATAATGATCAAAACTGTGCCTATGAAATTGGTGCAGAGTTTAGAGACAGCACTTGAATCAATTCAAAACTTCAGCCATTGGGTCTCCCAGAACTAGGGTGGCATGGTGGCGCAGCGGTAGAGTTGCTGCCTTATAGTGCCGGAGACCCAGGTTCGATCACGACGACTGGTGCTGTCTGTAGGGAGTTTGTACGATCACCCCGTGACCGCGTGGGTTTTCTCCAAGATTTTTTTGGTTTCCCCCACACTCCAAAGACATACAGGTTTGTCGGTTAATTGGGTTGGTATAGGTGTAAAATTGTCCCTGGTGTGTGTAGGATAGTGTTAGTGTACGGGGATCGCTGGTCAGTGGTGGGCCGAAGGGCCTGTTTCCGCGCTGTATCTCTAAACTAAACTATACTAAACTGTGGGTTACACAAAAAAGCTGGAGAAACTCAGCGGGTGCAGCAGCATCTATGGAGCGAAGGAAATAGGCAACGTTTCGGGCCGAAACCCTTCTTCAGATAATATAATGTAATATACTAAACTGTGTGTTTGATTCAAGAAATACAAATTTGAGATTAGATTCGCCACTATAATATCCAGAATTGAAATATTCGGACCAAGGATAATTATTTGATGGCTTAAACATATATACAAACTAAACCTCAGTTGCAATTTAACAAGAATGATTTCTGATATTAGCGATCATCTGACAAGCAGTTTAGTGGGCTACGTTGTTACTTCTGGGCATTATCAGATTGGGCAGAACACTGATGACCCAGGAGCATGGAGGGAGGGGTATGTTGCAAGAGGGATGGGCACAATGACAACAGAGACCGCAGCCTCACACATTAGACCACTCATTACCTGTTTCGATCATTGCTCTTTCATAACACTCGTCGCACACTCGTACAGGGGCCAAACCCCAACCACGTTCGGGGACTGGCTTGGATTTCGACGAGCAGCTGTCACAGAAGCCTTCGCCACAGGATCGACAGTGGTGCTTTGTTTCCTGGTCTTCAAAAGGTTTATTGCATTTATGACAGTTCTGTGGAAGGCACGTAACACGTCACCACTCTGTTCACGCCCGAGGTTTGAATGAGTCTTCCACTGCATCGTGCAACTTAATTAACGACAGCCGTGCAGAACTTAGATTATATTTTGTAATAGTTAGCACTCAAAAGTGCAAATTGTTTATTGAATGTCATCACCAATAACTAGATAATAGATAGAAGGTAGAAAGGGAGGGGGGGGGGAAGAAACAGGTGCGAGTCTCGGTGGGGCATAGGGGAGAGAGGTAGGAGAGAGAGAGAAAATAAAAGACGGTGAGGTTTGTAGTGACTTGAAATTGAACAATTCAATGTCCACACAGTTTGGTTGTAAGCTGACAAACGAGGTGCTGTTCCTCCAGTTTGCCTGTTGCCTCTCTCTGACAAAGGAGGTGGCCCAGGACAGAAAGATCAGTATGGGAATGGGTACGGGGGTTAAAATGTTTAGCAACTGAGAGATCCAGTAGGCTTGGCAGACCGAGCACAAGTGTTTGGCAAAATAGTTGCCAAATCTACGCTTCTTCTCACTGATGTACAGGAAACCACATTAGCAACACCGGATACAGTAGATGAGATTAGAAGAGGTGTGTGGGAACCAGTGTCTCACCTGGAAGGCTCCCCTACATGGGGGTGAGGGAGGGAGGAGATATAGGGACAGGTAGTTGCAGGGCAAGATACCTGGGACGAGGGGCGGTTTAGGTGGGAAGGGACAAGTGGACTGAGGAGTTGTGGAGGGAGCAGTCTCTGCGGAAGGGAGAAAGAGGTGGGGATGGGAAGATGTGACCGGGGGTGGGATCACGTTGGAGGTGACAAAAATGTCGTTGAATAAGATGTTGGATGCAGAGGCTGGTGGGGTAAACGGTGTGGGACCAGGGGAACTCTGTTTATCCTTGTTCCGTCTGGAAGGGGGAGCGAGAGCTAAACTATGGGACACAGAGGAGACCCAAGTTAGGGACAGTGTAAACTGTACCACTTATGTAAGCCAGTGGTGGAAGCTGGTAGAGCTGATGAGAATGAAATAGAACTAGTGTATGATTAGTGTAAAATGAGTGCTGGTTGGACAGTGTAGACTCAAAGGGCTGAAGGGCCTGTTTCATCTACTGCATGACCTCATACTTATGTTGAAATCAACTTGACCGAGTTTCACAAATCCTGGTTTTAGACAATAGACAATAGGTGCAGGAATAGGCCATTCGGCCATTCGAGTCATTCAATGTGATCATGGCTGATCATCCCCAATCAGTACCCCGTTCCTGCCTTCTCCCCATATCCCCTGACTCCGCTATTGTTAAGAGCCCTATCTCGCTCTCTCTTGAAAGCATCCAGAGAACCGGCCTCCACCTCCCTCTGAGGCAGAGAATTCCACAGACTCAACACTCTCTGTGAGAAAAAAAATGTTTCCTTGTCTCCGTTCTAAATGGCTTATTCCTTATTCTTAAACTGTGGCCCCTGGTTCTGGCCTCCCCCAACATCGGGAATGTGTTTCCTGCCTCTAGCGTGTCCCAGCGCTTATTTTCTCTAATCGGCTCTAATTTCCATTCAGATGAGGTTTAGGTTCAGGGACAATGGCTCCATTATGCCCCTGTCCCACTTAGGAAGCCTGAACGGTAACCACTGGAGACTTTGCGCCCCACCCAAGGTTTCCGTGCGGTACCCGGAGGTTTTTGTCAGTCTCCCTACCTGCAACCTCCGGGAACCGCACGGAAACCTTGGGTGGGGCGCAAAGTCTCCAGTGGTTACCGTTCAGGCTTCCTAAGTGGGACAGGGGCATAATGGAGCCATTGTCCCTGAATCTAAACCCACATCTTCCACGCCACGATTCTCTCTTTGCCCAATAATGGACCCATCATCACACAGTCAGAACTCTTGACCATTACATCCAATACCAATACATGGCTCGACTAACGATTGTGATCGCTGCAAAGTTCGGCATTTCAGTACCCACCCTGGCCTTGAGAACTCAACTCTAAGCGAAATGCATGCCCTCGTCATTATTAGACAACAAGATGTTTGTCGCAGCGTGCAAAAATACAGTGGGGAACTCAGCCTCAGGTGGGTTTTGGTGGTCAATGAGAATGGACCGCCAGTGGACGTGTAAGATGTCCACACGTCAGCAATGATGCGGACAGGAAACACAAAGCCGCAGTTTCTGCAACTTACGATAATCTGCGAGTTTGGTCGCCAGTAGGAGGGCGCTATCTGGTCCGTCAGCCAGGCCGTCACTGCTTTGGTTGGCTTGGCACCAAAGTCCGACACCGACTGTGCCATAAAATTCACTCCGTCCAGCAACCGGCGAGCAGCGTTGTTATTGTCCTTCAGAAACCCATCCGTCTGGAAAATAAATTAGCCCCATTTCATTGGCACAATTGTGGATTATATAAGAGATAAACTTCAAGCAATCTGTCAGTTGATAAAGTAGTGAGGCCAATGGCTGGCAAGCCCCTGGGACCTGATGGCCTGCATCCTACTGGCTTAAAGGAAGTGACTGCAGAGATAGTGATGGTCATATTTTCTAACATTCCCTTGATTCGGGAGCATCCCACAGGATGGGAAACCTGCAAACATAATACAAACTATTTATGTGAGGAAGATAGAAAGTAGGAAAATGCTAACTATCAGAAAACTAGATACTGGAAATCCAATCTATTAAAATAAATGCCAGAAATACTCAGCAAGTCAGGCAGCATCTACGTAAAGACAAAGAGAACTAACAATTCGGGTCAAGGACTGGACAAAACAAAACTAGTTGTAATTTGTAGAGGGTGGTGGAAGACTGGATAAGACCATTCGGGTAGATTGTCAGGTAGACAAGGTGGTCAAAAAGGCTTTTGGCACTTTGGCCTTCATCAGAGTATTGAGTATAGAAGTTGGGAGGTCATGTTGCAGTTGTATAAGACGTCGGTGAGGCCGCATTTAGAGTATTGTGTTCAGTTCTGGGCACCATGTTATAGGAAAGATATTATCAAGCTTGAAAGGGTTCAGAAAAGATTTACGAGCTTGTTGCCAGGACTAGAGGGTGTGAGCTACAGGGAGAGGTTGATTAGGCTGGGTCTCTATTCCATGGAGCGCAGGAAGATGAGGGATGATGTTATAGAGGTGTACAAAATCATAAGAGGAATATATTGGGTAGATGCACAGACTCTCTTGCCCACAGTAGGGGAATCAAAGACCAGAGGACATAGGTTATAGGTGAAGGGGAAAAGATTTAATAGGATTCTGAGAGGTAATTTTTTTCACACAAAAGGTGGTGGAACAAGCTGCCAGAGGAGGTAGTTGAGGCTGAGACTATCCCATCGTTTGCAAAACAGTTAGACAGGTACATGGATAGAACAGGTTTGGAGGGTTAAAGCCCTGTCTCACTGTACGAGTTCATTCAAAGAGTTCTCCCGAGTTTGCCCTGATTTGAACTCGGAGATTTACGGTAATGGCCGCTCGTCGGTACTCGGGGCTCTCGTGGACATTTTTCAACATGTTGAAAAATCTTCACGAGTTTTCCCGAGCTTACCTGCCGTTAGCAAGTCTTCCCGAGTACCTGCCGTTAGCGTTACGAGCCGCTAAGAGACGTCCCCGAGCTCCGACGTACCCGCTACATTCATTCTCCGTGCTTACCATGAGTTTGATTTTTTTTTAACTCGGGAGAGCTCTTGGAATGAACTCGTACCGTGGGACAGGGCTATTATGGACCAAGTGCAGGCATAGATGGGACATGTTGGGCGGTGTGGGTGAGTTGGGCCAAAGAGCTTGTTTCCACACTGTATCACTCTATGACCAAGGGAATATCTGTAAGGTCGTGCTCGCTGTGAGGATAAGCTGTGAGAGGCCATCCGGTTGCAGAGAATACAAATTACAAGCAGTGGAATATAAAACTGTCTGAAGAACCCAAAGAGTCAGGCTCCACTAGTGGAGTGAGGAAAAACTGAGCCAAAACGTACAGCAGAATTCGTTCAATATGATTATAAAACGGAAGCCAGCATTCACAAATTGCTTTTATTTCCAGAAAAAAAATTGTTGCAAATATCTGTTTTTTATATAATGTAAGAGATGGTCATTTCAACTCATCGAGTCACATTCTCCTGCTAATATTCCCTATAGCCTATTTAACCCATTTTCCCAAAAGCTCTCTCGAGATCCTACCACACACACTTACACACACAGAGGTAATTCACAACATCTTTGGGGTGTGGGAGGACACCTACACCATCACAGAAAGTCAGTGCAAGCTCCACACGGGGTCAAACCCTGTCACTGGAGCTCAGAGGTGGCAGCACTACTAGTCAAGCCAGTGAGAAACAAAGATCAAAAATGATCCTAAAATTCGAGTGGAAGCACAGGAGTTCCTTGTGGACTGAACACAGATGTTCTGTGAAGCTAAACACAAAATGCTGGAGTAACTCAGCGGGACAGGCAGCATCTCTGGTGTGAAGGGTTGGGTGACGTTTCGGGTCGAGACTCTTCTTCAGACAGAGTCAGGGGAGAGGGAAATGAGAGATATGGAAGGGTAAGGTGTGAAAACATGAGATCAAAGGGGATGAAGTTCAAGGAAAATGTACAATAGATCATTGCTAGCTAGGGGAAGCTGGCAACAAAGCATAGAAAGTAAAATTTAATCAGGAGGCCAGTCAAACTTGACGGAGAACTAGGATGGGGAAGGGGTGGAGAGAGAGGGAAAGCAAGGGTTACTTGAAGTTAGAGAAGTCGATATTCATACCGCTGGGTTGTAAGCTCCCCAAGCAAAATATGTTCTGTAAAGTTGCCAGCCAATCTGGTATCACTAGGCCACATAGTGGGCACAGAAAATCAGCACATCTACATCGGAAATGCAAGTGAATCGATGTTTCATCTGGAGAACTCACGGGTGGTTGGATCGTTAGACCGTTGGTTCTACGAGAAAGCTCTTTGATAGGAGTGATTAGCGGAACTGGGAGACGGGAAAAACCCGTTGACATGCTGGGAGGAGGGTATTCCCTTTGAAGGTGGCACCAGATTAGAAACACCAGCATCTTAGCTCCAGCACATTCCCCAACTCGTGTCTAATAGGTGGGAGAACAGAATGAATAGGATTGTAGGGAGCTGGCAGAGATTCAATGGGCTACAAGGTCAACTCTGTTGGGATGAAATGTTTGGAGGTGCAGAGTTCAAGAATGAGGTGTGCCATGCACTCCATGTAATCGGTCAGTTTAAAACATCAGTGCCAACTCAGTTATTGTGTGTGAAGGAGATTTTGCAGGCGGTGGTATTAGAGGCCTCCTTCCTTCCTGGATTCATCTCTTAACACGGCCTCTTGGATTCCGGAGTTTATTTGATTCACATAAAGTTAGCAGGCAGGTGCAGCAAGTAGTTAAAGCGGCAAACTTTGCTGCGAGGGGTTAGAATAAGGAAGTATTGCTACAATTGTAACAGGGTGTTGGTGAGAGCTCACCCAGAGTACTACACACTGTTTTGGTCCGCTTACCCACAAAAGGACACCACAAGAGCATTGGAGATAATGCAAAGGAGATTCACCCGGCTGATTCCTGGGAAGAGATGGCTGCCTTATCAGGAGTGTTCGTCGAGCTAAAGAGGTTACAAGTTTAGAAGAATGAGAAAGGACACCATACTGTATTTGGGCAGCATATCTGACGAAGGATGTGCCGGCTCTGGAGAGGGTTGAGAGGAGGTTCACAAGAATGATCCCAGGAATGAGTGTGTTAACCTATGATGAGCGTTTGACAGTACTGGGCCTGTACTCGCTTGAGTTTAGAAGAATGAGGGTGGATCTCATTGAAGGATATAGAATAGTGAAAGGCTTGGATAGAGTGGATATAGAGAGGATGTTTCCACTAGTGGGAGAGTGTGGGACTAGAGGTCATAGCCTCAGAATTAAAGGACGTTCTTTTAGGAAGGAGATGAGGAGAAATTTCTTTAGTCAGAGGGTGGTGAATCTGTGGAATTCTTTGCCACAGAAGGCTGTGGACACCAAGTCAGTGGATATATTTAAGGCAGAGATAGATAGATTCTTGATTAGTATGGGCGTCAGGGGTTATGGGGAGAAGGCAGGAGAATGGGGCTAGAAGGGAGAGATAGATTAGCCATGATTGAATGGCAGAATAGACTTGATGGGCCGAATGGCCTAATTCAACTCCCATTCCTTATGACCTTATGATCACATCAAAACACAAAATCCCAAGGATGCTGGAACTTGGTGGACATTGGGATGTGTATAGTGAGAAAATCTCAAACAAAGAAAAAAAATTACAAGATAAGAAGTTGGTAATTTAAATAATCCTTTTCCCAGATGATGGAATCTCTCTGGAATTCTCTACTCCAGAGAATTGTGGATGCTGGATCAATAGAAGTATTGAAGGTGGAGGAAGAAACATTTTTGACGGGTTGGAAATTGAAGACCTATTGCAAATTGGTACAGAAAAGATTTGATGCCTGGGGTACTTCAGCTATTATCATGTTGAACGGCAGGCAGGCTGGATGGACAAGTAGCCTACTCCTGTTGCTACTGTGTATACAGCAGCACCTAGTTGTGGACGGTTCCTCCTTAGAGAAAGCAATGGGGCGTCGGTGGTCCTTCAGTAGAATATGGTGACTGATTTGGCGTGGGAGCCAGGGATCAGCCTATGGAGCAGAGTCCAGGATTAACAGGGATAACCTGAGAGATCAATAGACACAACAATCTGGAGTAACTCAGCAGGTCAGACGGCATCTCTGGAGAAACGGAATAGGTGGCGTTTTGGGTCGAGACCCTTCTTCAAACTGGAGAAGGGTCCACACCCAAAATGTCACCTATTCCTTTTCTCCACAGATGCCGTCTGACCCGCTGAGTTACTCCAGATTGTTGTGTCTATCCTCGGTTTAAACCAGCTTCTGCAGTTCTTTCCTACGCTCAGATACCAATATCTCCCTCTCTCCAACCTCAAAGCACAATGGCCTTCTGGCAAGTGATATTTGATTGTGCACGCCAGGTTGATTGCATTTGTCGAAACAGGGTGGGCCACGTGAAGGGGTGGGAGATTGCAACCTTCACGTGGCCCACCCTGTTTCGACGAATGCAATCAACCTGGCGTGCACAATCAAATAGAACAAGTTGTCCTACAACTTTAGGCTGTTCATGCCATACACAAGAAGATCATCTAATTATAGTTGTGCGTAGTCTGAAGAGGCACCAGGTTGAGGAGACATTTGCACCTTGGAGAGGCAAAGAGAGATATTGAGCCCACTTTCACCTCCCCTCCTCTTCCCCCTCCACCATCCCTCTTAAAAACCCTATTCATCTAGGTGTTGTGTAGGTCTCCCTACACACATATTTCACTCTGTCTACCACCAAAATGAAAGATAGCTCGGGTCACGTTGACCACTGTGTTAAAGGGAGGGGTAAACTCTGATCCTGCAGAGCAACAGTATTTTGCACTTTATCACTCAGCTCCTTACAGTTTTAGTGTGCTGAGGCGTCACCCATCTAATCAGCCACATTTTGCCTGGAAAAACCTGGGCTCATGTATAAAGAATGATTACTTAACCAAGGCTTTGGGTTTTTGGTGAATTATATTGTAAGCAAGAACCAACATCTTCAGGCATGGCATGGAAGCACTGATACTCCAATGTTTTAGTTGAGTTTAAAGATACAGCATGAAAGCAGGCCCACAGTGACCAACGATCATCCGTACACTCGTTCTATCCTGCACACTAGGGACTATTTAGAGAAGCCAATTAACCTACAAACCTGAAGATAGACACGCAATGCTGGAGTAATTCTGCGGGACAGGCAGCATCTCTGGAGAGAAGGAATGGGTGATGTTTCGGGCCGAGACCCTTCTTCAGACTGAAGATGGGCTTCGACCTGATGCGTCAACCATTCCTTCTCTCCAGAGATGCTGCCTGTCCCGCTGAGTTACTCCAGCATTTTGTGTCTATCTTCGGTTTAAACCAGCATCTGCAGTTCCTTCCTACAACCTACAAACCTGTATATTTTTGTAATGTGGGACGGAGCATCCGGTGAAAACCCACGTCGTCACAGGGAGAACGTTGGTTAAATGAATAAGCAAGAGGTTGACAGAGGGAGGCACAAGGAACTGCACGTTCTGAGCTAATTTCAGATTGAAGAAGTGTCTAGACCCGAATGAATAGACATTGCCTATTCATTCATATCCTCCAGAGATGCTGCCTGACCCGCTGAGTTACTTCAACACTGTTGTTTTTAGGGTAATTTGTTCTTTTAGTGTACCACACATTTTGTAGTATCAATTATGTTTAAATAACCCTAATGTTCTTCATTCTTCCTTACAAGGGTGAGAATCTCACATTTCTTTCCACATTGTACAAAATGAAGAACATTGGGGTTATTTACACATAGTTGATACTACAAAATATGTGGTACCTGAAAAGATCAAATACTGAGCTCGCTCCAGTGAGGGCGGCCCGGCTCGGAGCTGGAACTGTGCCCCAGTGAGAGACTGTGATGCTCCCGTGAGGGCGGCCCAGCTCGAGGGAGGAATAGCGCTCCCGTCGGAGCGGCCCAGCTCAAGGGAGGTACGGCGCTCCCGTCGGAGTGGCCCAGTCCAGCTCGAGGGAGGAACGGCACTCACGTGAGGGCGATCCGGCTCGGGGCTGGAACGGTGCTCCGGTGGCTGGGACGGCGTTCTGGCAGCGGTGACCTGAGCCGGGGTTCAGCCGCGGGCCGGCGGCTGCGTCCGTTGGACTGGAGGGCGGCAGCTTCGACCACCCCGGGCCGCGGTGTTTAAGCCAGCCCGTTTGCGGGGTTCGGTGAGCCGCGGGACTGGTTGTACCATCGCCCGGTGGGGTATCGCCTCAGCGCAGAGGGAGAAGAGGAGGGAAGAGACTGCAGCCCTAAGATTTTTGCCTCCACCACAGTGAGGTGCTTGGAGGACTCACTGTGGTGGATGTTAATTTGTGTTTATTGTTGTTTATTATTGTATGTATGATTGCAGACACGAAATTTTGTTCAGACCGTAAGGTCTGAATGACAATAAAGGTATTCAATTTAATTCAATTCAACCTTGCAAGCATTACTGGTGCAGCAACCTCTTATGTAGCACCTTGTCAAATACATGGCGGAAATCCCACCATAGGCATTCCCCAGGTTACAAACGTCCGCCTGCACACATAAACAAGCGTTTTAGAGACCGTAGGGATGGATTTGCCATCTGCTGCAGGCATCTTCTACCATGTGGGAACTTGGATCATGGCAATACCTGAATGGTTAGGTTAAAAGCCTTGGTTTAACTGTACACTGCCTTCTGTTTTTATTTTAAAATATTGCTGAGTGGCCATAGTTTGAACTTGCAAACTGCTCACAGAGATGTAGTCCTGTCATAACCAGGGGAGCAACTGTACTGATACCCTTGTGTCCAATGAATATAAACGCAAAATGCTGGAGTAACTCAGCGGGACAGGCAGAATCTCAGGAAAGAAAGAATGGGTGATGTTTTGGGACGAGACCCTCCTTCGGACTGAGTCAGGGGAGAGAGAGACTAGAGATATGGAAGGGCAAGGTGTGAAAACAAGAGATCAAAAGGGTCGAAGTTCAAGGAAAATGTACCCTTGAGTCCACTGTTTGTTACATCTTCAGAGATCAGGCACATTTTTACATGCGATTTCTATTAATATAATTGTGTGGACTGCTTGATTATCTCACGAGATTTATTTTAATACTTCTGCGATTCCAGCATTTTCACTATGACCGATTTAGATTAACCGGGCCACGGGTTCCTATTATAAAAAGAAAATACACGAAAGTGGACGAAGAAACAAGTCAGCATTAAGCCCCTGTTCCACCAAGGAGACCTAAACAGCAACCTCTGGTGACCTTGCACGTCACCAAAAAAAAAAATCAAGGTCGAGGTGACCTGCAACCTCCTACCACCTCCCATGCATATGTTGAAAACCTTCCTCGACTATGAAGAAAATCCGGCTTCAACTAGACCTGCGACTAAAGATTTATCGATTTTTAAAACGGCAACCTATTTTTAGTCGAGGCCGGTATTAATCATGATGAAAAAATAGCAGACACCTAGATGAAGCCTCGACCACGCAGAAACCACTTTCCACCATTAGGGAGAGTGACCAAAACCTCCGGTGACCTCATGGAAACCTTGGGTGACGGGCAAGGTCACCAGAGGTTGCGGTTTAGGTCTCCTAAGTGGGACAGGAGCTTTAGACAGACTGAAAACCCTTCAGAACTGAAAAAGACAAGTTAGTTTTGCAGGGAGACTGGGGGAAGAAGCGGACTGAACACAACTCACGGTCAAGCTCCTCGAGCTGCATAGTTTAGGATAATAAATGTAGTTCAATAGACAATACAGTACAAAAAGTAACTGTGTGTCTACATAAAGAGATTTAATAAGCATTACTCACTCCAGACCAAACATGCTCAATTTCTGTTCTGACTACGGTGTCCACTGGATCCTGGTTGCCAAACCAATATTGCCGACTCCGATAAATGATTCCACAATTGCAGCATTCAATCACATATCTGCAAACACAATGAAGGTGGGAACCAATTTAGTATATTCTCTAGTTTAAAAAAAAACTGGTATGAAAACACTAAACACCATCCTCTGATTTCCGATAGTATTTTATTGGTGGTTTGAACAGCGTTTCTGCTCGAGAGACTTGTCGGGACGGTTATAGTCTTGATGTTAAGTTTGATTGATTGAAAGATACAACGTGGAAATAGACCATTAGGTCTACTTTGGTGGAAATAGACCTTTTGGGCCCAACGAGTCCACACTGACCATCGATCGTCCGTTCCCACGAGTTCTCCGTTAACAGATTTCCGCATCCACTCCCTGCGCGCTATGGACAATTTACAGAGCCCAATGAACCGACAAACCTACAAAGTATAATGGACTCACCCTGACCAGGCATAGATGGCAAGACCCAACCAAGGAGAATCTGTGGAAGCTGATGTTTTTGGCACCACGATTACTTCTTTTCCACGCTCATAGCAAGCCTGTAATGAAATGTAATTGTGGGTTCCAGTTTCAAACAAGCCCTACCTCCCAGAGAGCATTTAAGACGCATTGATCAGCAATCTAGCATTGATCAGCTAGAGGCAGGAAACATGTTCCCGATGTTGGGAGAGTCCAGAACCAGGGGCCACAGTTTAAGAATAAGGAGTAAGCCATTTAGAACGGAGACGAGGAAACACTTTTTCTCACAGAGAGTGGTGAGTCTGTGGAATTCTCTGCCTCAGAGGGCAGTGGAGGCAGGTTCTCTGGATGCTTTGAAGAGAGAGCCAGATAGGGCACTTAAAGATACAAGATACATTTAATTGTCATTTGGACCCCTTGAGGTCCAAACGAAATGCCGGAGTCAGGGGATATGGGGAGAAGACAGGAACGGTGTACTGATGGGAGATGATCAGATATGATCACATTGAATGGCGTTGCTGGCTCGAAGGGCCGAATGGTCTACTCCTGCGTCTATTGTCTATAATAATGGTTATTGAAAAAGCAATTCCTCCTCAGCTGCTGCATGACCCAGAGTGCTATTTATACTGACATAGCTAAACACCTAGGATGCCACAAAACGCTTCAGGATTGGAAGGACAACATAAAGCACCATCACTTGATATGGGCTGGAAAGTGTCAAGTTTGTGGAAACCTGGTGGAACTGGGATAGGTGTGTAAGAAAGAACTGCGGGTGCTGGTTAAAATCAAAGGTAGACACAAAATGCTGGAGTAACTCAGCGGGTGAGGCAGCATCTCAGGAGAGACGGAATGGGCGACGTTTCGGGTTGAGACCCTTCTTCAGACTGATATCAGGGGAGGGGGCGGGACAAAGATCGAATGTGGGCGGAGACAGTGAGACGTGGGAGAACTGAGAAGGGGATGGAGAGAGAAAGCAAGGGCTACCTGAAGTTAGAGAAGTCCATGTTCATACCGCTGGGGTGTAAACTACCCAATATGAGGTGGTGTTCCTCCAATTTGTGCTGGGCCTCACTCTGACACTGGAGGAGGCCCAGGACAGAAAGGTCAGATTGGGAATGGGAGGGGGAGTTGAAATGCTGGGCCACCGGGAGATCAGGTAGGTTACGACGGACTGAACGGAGGTGTTCGGTGAAACGATCGCCGAGTCTGCGCTTGGTCTCGCCGATGTAGAGAAGTTGACACCTGGAACCGGGATAGGACTGGGTTTTCATGATCTGCTGGCACTCAGTGCTAGGGCAAGATCATAGCTAATTCAACCCTATGGAAGGAAATAACTAGGAAAAATGTTCCATTTATGCTGAATTTGAATAGTAGAATATTTTAGATACAAAGATTTTGTTATTGGATATGGACTCAGTACAAATATGCACACAGCATGATACAATAGAGCTGTGAAGATCTAGGGAAAGGACAGACCTATATGTGGTGAATGCTGGTTTCAAGGCTACAATGGAAAAGAAACAGCTTCCAGGCACCTGAAGGCTAAGATTCAACAGGAAATCAAGACTTAAACCAATTTTTGGGTGGGAAGAGCTTAGGAGGCCCGCTAACATGGAGGATTCTTCAGCGCTGAGAAGACCATTCACAGCTAAAACAGGGACAATTCTAATGAAGGCCAAAAATGCCAAAACGCTGGAAGGCAGTCAGCATTTGCTGCAAGAAACAAACTGAAGAAAGCCTCAACCGTAATTATTTCACTGATGTGAGCTTCCCAGCCCTTCCCTCAACAAACCACCTCACTCAGCGTCACTCTTGGTGGTCAAGTTAGGATCATGCAAGGATCTGAAGCAGCTGGTAAGTATAGTTGCTCAGTGTTTAAGAAAGAACTGCAGATGCTGGAAAATCGAAGGTACACAAAAAAGCTTTCTCAAGTTTCTCAAGTATAGATGCTCTTCAGCTATCAACAAGCTTCCCCAAGAACATTAGTTTACATAATTTAGGAAATGAATTTACAGTAATTTTGAAGCACAAATCCAACTAAAAGCCAAAGCTTTGTTGCACAATAAAGACTTTTCAGTCACTTTACATTCTCCCCTATCGGTTCTGCCACAATTTCCAATCACACCTTCATCCATCTCTTCACATTCCTCAGGCTTAGCCTCACCTATGATATGCTACTGCATTTAAAGTGCAACAGAAAAGAAATAGGCTTAAAAAATATTTTCCAGCATAATTTATAAAATATACTGATCCATCATCATTTTAAAGTGTGGAATTATTGCCCTTTCTCTGTATATTCGCCTCATCTTTAGGCATTAGATTTAAACACCAGGAGTATAATGGAAAATATCAAATTGGGAGATGCACTCACCTTGCAAGTATACACCCTGTTGTCGTACTGGTGCGAATAGCTGCAACGGCTTTGGGAGTCATGAGGAATTCCATCCTTTGCATGGTTCATACTGTTCTTGCAGCCAACTCTTTACAGAAATGTTGAAGTACGAATCAATATAAAAGCAAAAGCTTTGTGGCACAATAAACAGACCAACATCACAACGTTGAGCACATCATATCTGAATGTTCAAAGTATCATGACAACATTTCAATAGCCAGCCTGAGGAACAGTGTGCATCATTTTTGACCATTAAAATGTATATTTTCTTTCGAACCTTCAATGCTTCTGATTACCTGGACAGTGGCAAGTAAACCCTTCCCCAATGTTTAGTTTAGTTTAGTTTAGAGATACAGCACGGAAACAGGCCTTTCGGCCGACTGACTGCGCACCGACCCCCACACATTAACAGTATCCTACATACACTAGGGAGAATTTACATTTATAGCAAGCCAATTAACCATCAATCTGTACGTCTTTCGAGTGTAGGGCGAAACCGATGATCTCGGAGAAACCCACACGGTCACAGGGAGAACGTACACACTGCGAACCAGCAAGCACCGCTACTTGGGATCAAACCCGGGACTCTGGAGCTGTAAAGCAGCAACTCTACCGCTGCGCCACAATGCCAACCCTGTTCCACCAACATCTATGTGAAGGTCAAGATCAGCAACTTGGATTTACTCACCAGCTGAATCCCTGGGCTGTTTCTGGAATTGAAATCAGTAAGATATTGACGTCTTAAAAACAAAAATGCGATCCAAACATTTTCTTAACTTGCAGGAACTGTACTTACCTTTATACCTGATGTCCATCTCTAATACGCCAATGACTGGAGATGTGTGAAGCCCGCTCATGTTACTTGGGAGGCATGGCTTGGTCAAATGAGACTAAACCTTTCAATGAGCAGTTCCCATTCAAGGGCTCTGCTTTATGAGCTCCTGTGACAACAGGAGACTGTATTGTGAAGTTTATGTGGTTTTGATAAGAATCTTGATTAAAATACGCCATCGCACTCAAGGCTCTGGGCTTGTGAAAATTATGTCCACAATGGATGTGTGGAACATAACCAATTCCATTTGGCCATAAGAAAAACTGCATTTTAGTTAATACATCACTTGAATGGAAGGCTACACACCAAGGGCTGAAAGATAGGATGCGTTGGCATCGATGTGTCAGGCCGAATGGCCTATTTGCATGCTATATTCAGGGTATAGTTGAGTAATAATCCTCACAAGTACTATCCTGATTTAATAACAATCCCATTAAGGGTTATAAAGCCAGCTGTCCATCGGTAGACAAGGGCACAATCTCAGGCTCATCCTGCCAACAACTAGTCTGCCTGCCCTATTAAACGTGCACGAAAGTAACATCCTACGATTTTTGATACACTTACCCACAACTGAGACATGTGCAAGAACAAGTAAAATACTCGTCAGGAAAGAAGCAGCTGTAAGCCAGTCGATCATCTGCAATTTCTCCACAGAAACGTTCACTCAAAGCCTAAAGAAAAATAATTGAAAATACGATCATTCAGCAGGGTCATTGTTCTCTACTACGAATAAAAAAAAAAAACCCAGGCAGTCATAGAGTGATACAGCAGGGAAACAGACCCTTCGGCCCATCTTGCCCACATCGACCAGCGTGTCCCAGCTACACTAGTCCCACCTGGCTGCGTTTGGTCCATATCCCTCCAAACCTGGCCTATCCATGTATTTCATACTGTCTGTCAACCAGTGGACACAATCTCCACTGACATGATCTACAATCCAGGAAAGCCAACGAGAGTCAATCATTTTAGTGGAAAAAATATTAAATAGAAAGTTTCCAATGGTCTCATACTGGATAACATATTTATTGTGGAAATCCCAAATGCACCTTTTCCATTAGTCTCCTCGATCCATCACTCACTGAATTGAAATGTTGATACATTGCAAATTGTTTTACAAAATTAAATGCAGGTTCACCAACATTCACTTACCCACTTTTCAATGTCATGAAGCACAACATCAAGAAACTACTTTTTAAAGAAAAAGTTGTTTCTACTTCAGTACTCACTTTTAAAGATCAACAGATTACTATGTTTATTTTACAAGATAATAAAAAATCTTTATTTTTAGCCAGATAGTTTTCACTGGTCTAACTCTCAAAATACACAATACACAGTCCATTTTTAATCAACCGTTTGGCATTTGCCAGCTCCATTAACCAATATCCTTCTGCAATCTTTCAGATCTTAATGAACTTGTTCTTCCGTATTACCTTATAACTTCTCAATATTAACCACGTTGTAGAAATAACTGACTGAAAATAAATAAATTGGAAATGCAAAATAACAAGGAAACTTAAGGGCCTGGTCCACTTTCCCGAGTTATTCACGAATTCTCCTGAGTTTCAAACTCGCAGAATGTTCGTAACTAGTCCGTAGGAGTCCGTGGATATATCGTAGCGGCTCGTTATGCCAGTCGTAGGTACTCGGAGCCATTTTATTTACTCGTGGACATTTTTCAACATGCTGAAAAAAACGTCCCAACTTAGCTGATGCCCCGAGTACCTACGGCTGACATTACGAGCTGCTACGATATATCCACGGACTCGCTATGAACATTCTGAGAGTTTGAAAACGCGGGAGAACTCGTGAATAACTCGGGAAAGTGGGACAGGCCCTTAAGAATGCTGCCAGGATTAGAGGGTATTAGCTTTAAACTTTAGAGTTGAGATACAAAGTAGCCCTTCGGCCCACCAAGTCCTCACCCGACCAGAGACCATCAGACAATTTACAATTTTTACAGAAGCCAATTAACCTCCAAACCTGTACGTCCTTGGAGTGGGCGTGGAAACTAAAGCACCCGGAGACAACTCACGCGGTCACAGGAAGAACGTACAAACTCAGCACAGACAGCACCCATAGCCAGAATCAATCCCAGATCCCTGACGCTGTATTGCTGCGCCACTGTGCCTCCATATCAGGAGAGGTTGGAAAAACTAGGACTGTTTTCTTTGGAGCATCGGAGGTTGAGGAGAGACCCGATAGAAGTACAGGTATATAAAATATTAGTCACACTTAGTCAGAACCTTTTTCCCCTGCATGGAAAATTCAAAGACTTGAACGCATAACTAAGATCAGTGGAGGAAAGTTTGAAGAAGATGTGAGGGGCATTTTTTTTTACATCGTGAGGTGAGTACCTGGAATGTGTTACTAAGGTGGTGGTGTACTGTTAAAGCACTAATACATTTGCATAAAACTCTCACAAATAAATGAATGGCCAGGGAATAATGTAATGATTACAACCAAATCTGAGGAGGGATTGTTGACCAGAACATTTGGACCTTACAGCCTTGCAGTGAAGGGGAACGGAGCAATGAACGGCAAGGACAGGTGTTGATGGGAAGAATGTGTACAACTTCAGTAGGTGCAAAGCATCCAGACAAGTTGACAGTGCTTATGTTAAATAAATCTCATTGGTCTCCATCTGACATTATTGTATATATATATATATATATGAAGGCCTTAGCTCCAGAATCAGAATCGTACCATTCTGAAAAAAGGCCTTTTGGCCGACCTCGTGCATGTTGCCTGCAATAGCCATCTGAGCAAGCCACAGGCCTACAACACTCAACAACTTTCCTATCCCAGAAACTGCCCAAGTGTCTTTTAACTGTATCTGCCTTCACCATCTAAATGTTCACCACCATCTGTGTGGAAAAAGCCACGCCACAGATCTCCTTTAACATTTTCCCTTCTCACATTAAGCCTGTGCCTTCTTGTTCCACATTCACTTGCTCCGATTTGAAAAAGATTTGGATCATCTACCAATATCTGCGTATCTATGCTCTTCATAATTTTATAAAACTCCATAAGATCATACTTCAACCTTTTAAATTGCAGCCTCTCCTGTTTCTCCTTATAACGACAGCCCTCTATTCCAAATGTAGAAACAAGGAACTGCAGATGCTGGTTTACACAAAAGGACACAAAGTGCTGGAGTACAGGTGAGGCACAGGGGAAGGATTGAGAGGGGTGGGGGGAAGAAAGGTGGGGGGAAGAAAGGAGGGGGAATGAGGGGGTTGTCAAAGGTTTCCTACAATTGGAGAATTCAAATGTTCATACTGTTGGATCATAAGCTACGTAAGAAGTGTTGTTCCTCCAGTTTGTGTGTGGCCTCACTCTGGCAGTGGAGGAGGCCCAGGACAGAAAAGGTCAGTATGGGATTAAGAGTTAAAATATATTTTTAAAATACAAAAAAAGAGTTAATATGGTGAATATCTTCTGCACTCTCGCTATTGTAAATAGATCCTTCCTGTAGTGTGATGATCAGAACTGCACACAATACTTTAAGTGTGTTCGAACCGGTGTTTAGACTTCAGATACAGTGTGGAAACAGGCCTTTATGCCCACCTCGTCTGCACCAACCAGCGATCACCCCTACACTAGCACCATCCTAAATGATACACCACTATTCCCAGATCTCTCTGTACCGTAACACTCTCCAAAGCTGTAACATTTATTGTGCAAGTCCTGCAGTGGTCTGATAGGCCAAAGTGCAACACCTCACACCAGTCAGAGATACTCACAATGCAACAGTGTAGGAAGGAACTACAGATGCTGGCTTGCACCAAAGATAAGACACAAAATGCTGGAGTAACTCAGTGGGATGGGCAGCATCTCTGGAGAGGAGGGGCTCGAGCCAAAACGTCACCCATTCCTTTTCTTCAAAGATGCTGCCTGTCCCGCTGAGTTACGCCAGCATTTTGTGGCTATCTTCTCCCAATGCAGCATGCGGCCTTTTTAGTTATAATATAAACCATTGGCTATTAAAAATCTACGTTCTCATCATTTAGCGACAAATCTTGAAACTTTTGTTTTCGTTCCACTGCCCAAACCATTTATGGTAGCTGAACAAAGCAGATTTTAAGAAACTCAAACTCAACTTCCTCCTCATCAAGTTTCAATCTTATAGCCAAGACATGAATTATGTTAGAAATTAACCTAAAGACAGCACCAAGTAAAATCAATCGCAGGTCAAGGTGATACTATAGACAATAGACAATAGGTGCAGGAGTAGGTCATTCAGCACTTCGAGCCAGCACCGCCATTCAATGTGATCATGTCTGATCATCCCCAATCAGTACCCCGTTCCTGCCTTCTTCCCATATCTCCTGACTCCACTATTTTTAAGAGGCCTCTCCAGCTCTCTCTTGAAAGCATCCAGAGAACCTGCCTCCACTGCCCTCTGAGGCAGAGAATTCCACAGACTCACCACTCTCTGTGAGAAAAAGTGTTTCCTCGTCTCCGTTCTAAATGGCTTACTCCTTATTCTTAAACTGTGGCCCCTGGTTCTGGACTCCCCCCAACATCGGGAACATGTTTCCTGCCTCTAGCGTGTCCAAGCCATTAACAATCTTATATGTTTCAAGTGATCACTTATCAGGATGTTTGCACTAGTTTGCTTAATAGATGCTGCTGCACCCAAATTCAAAAGGATGTTTAACGCTTGTGATTAGATTTTAACCCATGCCTTACTTTCAAAGCCTTAAAAATTATTCCTGGTGGTCTGGGAGAACGGGTTGTGTTGTTGTTCAACTGCTGCTCAATTGTCCACAATAATCCAGCAAAATCTGTTGGAGGGTTATATGTTCTGGTTCCTTTGTACTGTATGGAACAAAAGGCTTCTGGAAAGCGCCCAAGTTTATGAAATCGCTCCTGTAACAGTTTTTCTGGCAGCTCAGAAGGTCCATCTGCAGAGAGAATATAAGTTTAATGCAAAGCACCAACCAACCTACAAATGCATTTAGTCATAAGAGTACTGTTCTGTTTTTAGTTTAGAGATACAGCAGCACGGAAACAGGCCCTTCGGCCCACCGAGTCCGCATCGACCAGCAATCCCTGCACATTAACAATGTCCTACACACACTAGGGACAATTTACACTTACACAAAGCCAATAAACCTATAAACCTGCGCATCTCTGTAGTGTGGGAGGAAACCGAAGATCTCGTATAAAACGCACGCGGTCATGGGGAGAACGTACAAACTCCGTACAGACAGCACCCGTAGTTTGGATCGAACCCGGATCTCTGGCCTGCAAGTGATGTAAGGCCACAACTCTACCGCTGCCCCACCGTGCTGCCTGTACTGAAACAGGCTCTTTCACCCACCAAGGCCTCATTGATTATCAACCACTCATCCTGCACCAATCCTTCCTATTATCAATGTTCCCGCATTCTCAGCTTCCCCCACCCTTCTATCACTCACATACACATCAGATTTACAATTTACAGAGGCCAGTTAATCTATCTGCGCGGTTTTGGGGTCTGAGAGGAAACGGAAGCACCCAGAGGAAATCCACCTGGTCAGAGGTAGAACATTCACGGATAGTGTCTGGGGCCCAGATGGAGCTGTGAGGCTTCTGCCCAAGCACCAGTGATGGGGGGAATTAATATTCAGGATGGTGTGAAAGTACTAATCAGGCAGGCTTACTTTGTCTAGGACAGTGTGGAGTATTGGAGTTGCACTTATCCAGGTAAGCAGAGTGCTTGACTACATGTTCCTTATTGGTCATAGAAAGGATCTGGGTGTCAGGAGGTGATTTACTCCCCACAGTACACCTAGTTTTTGTCCTGTTCTTGTCATCACATTATTTGTGTCATTAGTGCAGTTGAATTTCTGTTGCAGTTCAATAGTGAAGTTCAGAATGCTGATGGTTGGAGGGTTTGGCTCTCGGTGAGATGGTCTCTGCATAACCGTTCTGTGATTCACAGATTACTTGCCATTGATCAGGCCATGTCTGCATGTAGACCAGGTCTTGTGGCTGGCCCAGACTGCAGCGTTTGCTGAGGAGTTGAAAATTGAATTGAACATTGTGCAATCTTCAGCAGGGAAGTACAATGGGATCTGGGGGTAAGCATGCAGGTACAGCAGGCAGTGAAGAAAGCCAATGCCATGTTGGCCTTTATAACAAGTTGTCGATTATAGGAGCAAAGAGATCCTTCTGCAGTTGTACAGGGCCCTAGTGAGACCACACCTGGAGTATTGTGTGCAGTTTTGGTCTCCAAATTTGAGGAAGGACATTCTTGCTATAGGGTGATTTCATGAAAGGTCACTGGAGCGTAGATCCGCACCCACGTGACCGAAAATCTCAAGTGGAGGACATGCTAGACATCCGGTACATGTTAGTGGATGGGAAAACACGCACTTTCCCACCCGTTAAAAACATAGAAAACGGCCAGGTTTTGATCTGCAATTTATTGTGCTAGTCGGGGTGACCGTGAGGCACAGCTACCTAGATTTACAGTTAAAAAAAAAGGATAGAAACTAAGGTAAATTAAAGAGGGAGCTGAAGGTGCCAATCCAGCGGAAGTGAACAGCGGACATTTGCCGTGGAGATTTAAAGGTCCAAAATATCGGGAATTATCGCGTTTGCTCTCTGAATTTCATCAAAAGTAAGGCATTATTGACTTACTTTTGATGAAATTCAGCCATGATCACTGTGAATGGTGGTGCTGGCTCGAAGGGCCGAATGGCCTACTCCTGCACCTATTGTCTATTGCCTATAAAATGCTAAAATAACACAGTAGGTCAGACAGTGTCGAGCTTCTGGCTGTTGGAATAACTTAGATCACACACAGTGATTAAGATCCAAAGACTTTATTAGCGTTACAGCATAGGTAACTTAATTTTAATACGTAACTCAAGACTGAGGGGGAAAGGGCAGAGAAGCTTTCTGTTAAACTACTGGGCGTAGCTACAAAGCATGACTCATGAGTGGCACTGATCTACATCCTCCCTCTTAAAGAATTTAATGTCAGTACAAAACCATTGTCTAAATAACGCATGCATAGCAATTGATAATAAGCTGGAGGAAAGTAAGTCAAACATAGCCCGGGTACTTCACGGTAGGCTTGCAAACACGACCAGCGCGGGTGCGATATAAACCATTTCCGTTTTTCCCCATCGGGGAGAGCCGGTGGCTTCACGGGTGACGGAGATTGAACCAGCAATCCCGGTGGTGAAACAAGGGACTGTGGCGCAGGCGGAGGGTGTGGACCACTGGCAAAGTAGCTGTTCCAGAAGTGGGTTGTTGTGCTGGTGTAGGCAGATCAATGCCGCTGGACATGGACGGAAGTACACTTGCACGGTCTGGATAATACGGAGGTGGAGTCGGCTCATTCACAGGCAGGATCTGTTGTCTGTTAAGCCTGTAGGTGCCGCCAACGGCACTGACCAGATATGAGCGTGGCTCAGAAGTAGTTCCAGAAATAACACCGATACGATCATGGCCTTTGTCAGTTTGCAAACGAACCACCTGCCCCTTGGTTAATGGTAGCAGTGGCCTACTTGCCTTGTCATACCACTGTTTTTGAATGTCACGCTTTTGTTGTGACCTGGACTGGACTTCCGATGGTGGAACCATCTGTCGGATCAATTCCTGATTCGCCACAGACACTGTGGCTCAGGTCTGCCTTGACAATAAACTTTGGGCAGGTGAACCCAAAATGGGGTCGCGGGAGATGTTGCGTAGGTTGAGCAGATCCAGGTACACGTTGGAATTAGCTCTGTACGAACGTTTCATGGGCTGTTTGGCACTCTTGACAGCCCACTCAGCTAGTCCATTCGACTGTAGATATTCAGGGCTGCTGGTGATGTGGCGAAAACCCCAGCATGCAGCAAACTCCTTGAAGTGTCGGCTGGTAAATTGACTGCCGTTATCAGATAGCAGTATGCACGGAGCTCTGAGGTCTGCAAAATGGCGAGCAAGCTTCGAAACTGCCTCGCGAGAAGTGGGGCTGCTAAGAAAATCAATGTCAAACCATCCAGAATACGAATCGACAAGTACCAGGTACTGCTTGCCATGCCATTCAATTATGTCAGTTGCCACTGTAGATCACGGGAGTGGAGGAGCCGGATGTGAAAGAAGTTGTTGCTTTTGTTGATGAGTTGCCAAGCTGTTACACACTGCACAGGACGCCACATTCTCGGTAATGTATTCGGCCATGCCAGGCCAGTAAAAGATGTGTCTTGCCCGTAGGACGGCGGCTTCAGCGCCTGGGTGCCCTGCATGGGCAGCATTAAAATACTTGCTGTGCAGCGAAGCGGGAACCACAGCCTTGTGTGCTTTTACAGTAATGCCATCCTGCAGCACTAGCTCATTGCGGACGGCAAAGAAATACCGGACTGTAGCGTTTGTCTGGCCAGCCGACGCGAGCGACCGTAAGGTACAGTCAGCAGCAGTGTGGGCAACCAGGTCTTCCACACAGGACGAGGGAATAAAAGACACAGTCATTACGATAAACTCATCATCTGGTGAGGGCGGACCCTCACAGATCTTTCACGAGCGAGGGTGTCAGCCAGGTGCATATCATTAACACGTTTGTAGGTCAGAACAATGTCATATTTTTGAAGTTGCAGCAACATCCGCTGTAGGCGCCCTGGAGAGGCATGAATCGGTTTGTTAAAGATGATGATCAGAGGTTGGTGGTCAATTTCAATCGTTACCATTTGTCCGAAGATAAAGTCGTTACATTTCTTGCAGGCGAAAACAACTGCCAACAGCTCTTTCTCAATTTGGTATAGCGTTGTTCTGTGTCAGTCATAGTGCACGAGGCGTAGGCAACAGGCTTATTGCCGCTACCGTCATTTTGAAGACATGCTGCGCCTAGTCCGTGTTGTGAAGCATCACAAGTCAGTGTGGCCGGTCGTTTAGGATCAAAATAAGCGAGAGTAGGAGCACAAGACATCTGCTGCTTAAGAGTGTCGAACGCCATCTGCTGTTGCTCATGCCAGGTCCAAGCAGCGTCTTTGTGTGTAAGCTGGCACAACGGGGCTGATATTTCACTGAAGTCCAAAATAAATTTACTCAAGTAGTTCACCATGCCAAGGAATCTCTGCAGACCGAGCATGTCTGTGGGTGCTGGGAGCTCGTTGATGGCACTGGTTTTCGCCGGATCAATTTTTAGGCCGTCCTTAGTGAACACATGGCCTATGTATTTCACCTCTTACCCTGAATTTGCATTTTTGAGGGTTTAACTTGAGATTAATGGCCTTGGCGCGATCCAGGACCTTTGTCAGATTAGCATTGTGTTCTTCAACAGTTCGTCCAGCAACGAGGATGTCATCCACTACAATGGAGCATGGGTTAACCCTCAAACAACTGCTCCATAGCTTGTTAAAGTACTTCACTGTCAGAGCTTATGCCAAAAGGCATGTGAAGAAATCTGTAACGCCCAAACGGTGTGCTGAAGGTGGTTAACTTGGAGGAGTTATGTTCCAGCGAAATCTGCCAGAATGAACTCTTGGCATCTAGAACAGTGAATACAGTTGCCTCAGCCATCTGTGCTGCAATCTCATCCACAGTGCACATGGGATAGTGAGGTTGTTTAATGGCTGTGATTAAGTCCTTAGGGTTGATACAAATCCGTATTTTGTCTTTATTCTTCATCGTTGCCACAACCATTGCCCAATCCGAGGGGTCAGCGATGGGAGCAATCACACCTAGACACCATTCTGTTGAGTTCACTTTGAACATGGTCCCGCATAGCATGGGGAATCTTGTGAGCTGGACAGACAACTGGAATTACCTCAGGGTTAATGGTAATTGTGTACTCAACAGGCAGCCTGCCCGGCTTGTCGTCAGACAAAGTTTTGAATTGTGTCAGGATTTGTTGGCTAAAGTCACAGGTTGTAGTCGGATGACAAACAGAAGGGCTGAAAGAGACGTGGTCCCAGGTCGTGACAAGCGTCGGTACCCAGCAGAGACGGCACATCCTCACGTACAACATAGAAACTCAGGTTGTGGACACGCGAGTTAATACAGCAGCATAACTCGACTTGACCGACAGGGTGCTCTGGACCTCCTGCAAATGGGAGAAGGGAGGCAACCGTAGGGGTGACAGTCTCTGTTTTTCGTAACTTTTTCAACACAGCTAGACAGATCACATTACATCTGGCCCCTGTGTCAACTTTCAGACAAACGTTCTTGCCATTACCGAGCAAGGCGACCTTGGGGTCCAGTTGTTTGTGTGTTGAGTCAGACATGGAATGCATATCCAAGTCAAAACCTTCGCTAGCAGCCTGCAAATCCGTGGGAGCTGGTTGAGAGCATTCTGAGAGCAAGTTCTCATGGCCAAGTGAATTAACAGATTGTCTTGTTTGAACTCTGTTGCTACGCGAGCGGCAGCATTTGAAGAAATGATTCCGTTTGTTACAAAATCAACATAATTTTCCATACGCAGGGCAACGGTCACAAACAGCAGCATGCGAACCCCCACAGTTAAAACAATTGTCTATTAGTCTCACGATAGAATTGTCGGGCACTTGAGGAGAACGGCGAGAGATTTGATAAGGCATGCCGGCAACATTAATTTCACGACCAGCAGAGTGCCCTAAAACTTTTGTATGACGTCAGCCATTTCAGCAATGCAACAGTGGTTTTAAGCAGTCTATAGAGTAAGCTCAGCATCCTGCAGTAGCTCATTACGTAATTTATCATTGTGGACACTATAAATCAAATGGTCACGGACTAGGCTATCACATATATCCCAGAAATCGCATTGATTGGCAATGTGCTTCAAGACACTGACATACATCTCCACAGGTTCACCCTATCTCTGGCTTCGGGAAAATAATAAATGCCTCTCCATGACCAAGTTAGTGCGTAACTCACATAACTGTCGGAATTTGCATAGTAGGCAATCAGGGTCATGTGGGAGCGATCTGGACACCAGCCGGGTCAAACCTAGCCGGTTCATAATGAAATCTTCTGCCACATTGGGCAGCTTCTGTGCTTGCTAGATTAAGAAGAATTGACGTTCGAACACCGGGAGCAGCAGTAGGTTGAGCTGCTTCAATGTAAATTGAGAAATCTTCTTCAAATACGCGCCACCGTTGTGCGAGGTCTTCGTCAAACACCAGGATCTCTGGTTTTGTGAGAGCAGAAACCATAGTAATATATACCGGAGAAAACAACAAACTAAAATAAAAGCAATATAATTAATCAAGGAGTGAGTCCGTGCACTCTGATACCATGTCGAGCTTCTGCTGTTGGAATAACTTAGGTCACACACAGTGATTAAGATCCAAAGACTTTATTAGCGTTGCAGCATAGGTAACTTCATCGTAATACGTAACACAGGACTGTGGGAGAATGGGCTGAGAAGCTTTCTGTTAAACTAGTGGGCGTAGCTACAAAGCATGACTCACAACATGAGTGACACTGATCTGCAGACAGCATCTCTGGAGAAAAGGAATGGGTAACGTTACGTTGGTGACGTTAATTGCCCCACATTCGCAACATGGACAGAGTCCCCCCCCCCCCCCCCACCTAGTCATTACCTTTCACCCCATCAGCCCTCACATGCAGCACATACTAGTCACATCTTCCCATCTCAGTTCTAGGTATAGACTGCGAGACCAAATGCAGGCTGGTCGATGATTTCGCTGAACACCTTCGCTCAGTACACCCTGACCTACCCAGTTGCCAAACACTTTAATTCCCCCTGAATTCAGTCTGAAGAAGGGTATCGACCCGAAACGTCACCCATTCCTTATCTCCAGAGATGCTGCCTGTCCCACTGTGTTACTCCAGCATTTTGTGTCCACCGTCACTATAAATACCCCTCTCATTCCCTTACTAACCTTTCTGTCTTGGGGCACCTCCACTGTCAAGAGTGAGGCGTGAGGCCAAACGCAAATTGAAGGAACAGCACCTCATATTTCGCTTGGGCAGCTTACACCTCAGCGCTAGGAATATTGATTTATTTAATTTTAAGTAACCCATTCATTCCCTCTCTCTCTGTTCCCCCTCCCCCACCCTAGTTATCCTCCTAGTTTCACTGTCGGCCTGCTTATTTTCAGTTTTCGTACCCCCTCGTTACCACCTCTTCCACAGCCAACAGTGGACCATTGGGGCCTCCACCTTTCCTTGATCATCCTGGCTGCCCCCGAATTGATCTTATCATATCTTTCTTCTTTTGTTATTTGTTACTCCGCATACCTCCAGTTTCCCTCTCCCCTGACTGAGTTTGAAGAAGGGTCTCGAGCCGAAACGTCACCTATTATTTTTCTCCAGAGACGCTGCCTGACCCACTGAGTTACTCCAGCTTTTTGTGTCCATCCCCAGACATCATGTTGGCAGGAAGTCCATTGGTGAAGCAGCTGAAGATGGTTGTGGTCAAGTAACTGTCCTAAGGGATATCTGCAAAGACATCCTGGGGCTGGGATCATTACCTCCAACAACCACAACCTGTGACTCAAACCAATAGCATATTTTCCCGTCGATGCTTGGTAACTTAAATTTTAGCAGAGTTCTTTTGATGCCATGTTCCGTTAAATAGGCTCTTGAATAACATCTCCAGTTTCTATTCAAATAGCTCACACGCAAGCTAATAATTATTACCTTGTTTAAAATGAAGGAATCGCAGGTTGGGGTTTATGTCAAACAGCATGGTTTGCTTGATTATTTTTAGACTTCACAAGTCCCAGTGACTCAATGAATCTTAAAATATTTGTTGCCTTATATGCAAATCTAATTATCTTTAAAAAAACATTGATGAACCCTGTGCTTACCAAATAAGAAATAACACTTATTTCCTTTGTTTGTCTGTTAGCTCAGATCAACCACAAACAAAAATTAGAATTTAGTGCAAAAAAGACCATTCTGTGTCCCTTCAACCAGGTCAACCCAACATACATGACTGATTCTAGCAGCGAGCTGAGAAACCGCGTGTGTGTTACCTTATCACCATCTTGTTAAAAGATAGACAATGTTTACTGTTTCCTCATTAAATCAATCACCAAAATGCTCTAATATAATCCAATATCACCCATGTAATTTGGTGTTAAATGAGACAAATAGTTTCCTGATTTTTGCTTCTGGGTGATTTATTGTATTCCTGATAATTTTCCAAGTACATTGCATGATAATTGTACTCCAAAATACATCACATTCCTTTATTAGCACTGAATCCAAATCCTAGTAGTCTCAACCCAACAGCGATGCGAACTCAGAGCGCTGGAGTAATTCAGCAGGTCAGGCAGCATCTCAACAGAACATGGATAGGAGACGTTTCAGGTCGGGACTCTTCTTCAGACTGATTGGGCTGGAGGGTGGGAGGAGAAAGGTGGAAGAGAGGAGGTGCAGGATAAAGCCTTGCGAGTGTCAGGTAGTACGTGAGGGGGCCCTACCTCACCTGTATCTCCCTATCACCGGCATCTTTGTGCCTTTCATTTTGTAAAGCAACATCTGCAATTACCTTTTTCTACCATTTTTGTGCAATTTATCTGTTCTTGCAATGCGGATGGCATTGGCAAAGTCAGCATTCACTGTCCATTCTACACTGCCCTCTCAACTAAGAGGCTGTTCAGAATTAACCATAATGGGGTATCTGGAGTCACAAATACGCCAGACAGATGAGGATGCAGAAAATAGACACAAAGTGCTGGAGTAAATCAGCGGGTCTGGCAGCATCTCTGAGCCGAAACGTAACCCGTCCTTTTTCTCCAGAGATGCTGCCTGACCCACTGAGTTATTCCAGCACTGTGCCCATCCATCTTTGGTATAACCCAATATCTGCACTTCCTTTCTACACAGATAAGGATGCAGGATTTCCCTTCCTAAAAAGTCGGTGAACAAATGGGTTTTCAGAATAATTCAGTGGTACATTCTGTCACTGAAACAAGATTCCATATCCGCCTGAATGGGACCAGCGGTTGAGACTTGGATGAAGGGGTCCATAACTCTACATTGAAATCAAAGTACTGATTACTGCTGACCTTGCAGAATCCACTTGACCTATACTCTGCATCTCGGCTCCCTCTCCAGCCAGCCCTCTCCACCAGACTCTGTATTGTCATACTATTCTGACATTTCCAAACACAGTCCAACAAGTTTACAAGTGGACACAAAATATTGGAGGAACTCAGCGGGAAAGTAACGCCCGCTGAGTTATTCCAGTAGTTTGTGTCTATCTTCGGTGTAAACCAGCATCTGCAGTTCCTTCCGACAAGTTTACAAATGAATTGTCAGAAGATTAAGATGCCATTGAATGTATAGGGAGGTTGCACGGCAGTCGAGGTCAACGATCGTGACCCGTACTGATGCCACGCAACATCAACTAGGGTACACGCGGTGAATTTCAGCTAAGTATTTACTATGGCTGGCAGCACAGCCGGCTCTTCTTTAGTCCCAGCATCCGGACTCCACACTCTGGTTCCACACTCGCGGACCCTGGGCCGTTTGTCCCCGCGGTCGGGGGCGGGGGGGGTGGTCGGTTCGGTGTGTGTTACCTGCAGCGCATGACAGTGAAGCTGCACAGAGGGAGACGGGGCGGAGGGCGGCCATGGCCGGACAGCGCTGACCCTCGAGGGATGCGCTCCTTCGGCCGCTCACACCTTACTCGGGTTCAGAGCAAATATACGAGAGCATTTGGTTCAGAGCGCTCAGTCACCCTCCACAATTATTTACAGCACAAAAATTGATCATTTCGGCGTTTGTTTAACAGGTAAGAAAATATGCGTTCTTATCTGTTAAAAAACGCCGAAATGGTCAATTTTTGCGTTGTAAATAATTGTGGAAATCGGGGTAACCCTGAGAGACATTTATCCTACTTCAGAATTCCAAAGGTAAGGAGAAATGATGGTGGAGAGAAGCGAGAGCCGAAGGGACTACAACAGCTAAAGTGGTTGGTGAACATTGGCCGTGCAGATATCAAGATAGAGAATATTGGGAATAATCGCGTTTGCTCACTGCATTTCATCAACAGTAAGGCATTATTTGTGTTTTTTCTTCATTCCTTTAGTATCTAAAAAGTTTCAGAAGTGATAAATCTGGCTGTAAAACTTTAAAATCAGCCAAGTGGGTATCTACATGCAAAATGAAAATGCTTCTGAAGCTAAATTTATCAATTAAAAAATCTCCAGACTTACGAGTGGTGTGCAGAAAAGTAAGTTTTATATCATGATGCTATTTAGATGTGTATTTTGGCAAATAATAAAATGTCCTGACAGCTTGAACACCCACTCCCTTTCAAAGATATTGTCAATTTGCTGAGGTTGATTATGTCCAATTAACAGCTAACAATTATGCCATTCCGTGGCTTGCATCCGAGTAAAATGTAATTCAAAACCCACGTATGGTTTGCGGTTTTTTTTAATGATAAATTTTGCTTCAGAAGCGTTTTCTTTTTGCATGTAAAAACCCACTTGAGAACCATGGGCGATTTTAAAATTTTACTGCCAGATTTATCACTTCTAAAACTTTTTAGATACCAAAGGAACCAAGAAAAAACACAAATAATGCCTTACTGTTGATGAAATGCAGTGAGCAAACGCGATAATTCTCAATATTTTCAATCTTGACATCGGCACGACCAATGTTCGCCAACCACTTTAGCTGTTGTTGTCCCTTCAGCTCTCGCTTCTCTCTACCATAATTTCTCCTCACTTTTGGAATTCTGAAGAAGGGTAAATGTCTCTCACGGTTACCCCGATTTCCACAATTATTTACAGCGCAAAAATTGACCATTTTGGCGTTTTTTAACAGGTAAGAAAGTACGCGTTTTGTTTATTAACAGTGTATGCCGTAGGCTGCCATGTCCTCCACATGGATTGAGCTGCTCCGTGCGTCACGCCCTTTGACCCGATGACCTTAAGTGCAACCCCTCTATACATGGTTGCCACTATTGTCGAGCAAACCAAAAATAAAATATCTCAGCCCAGCACCACATCCATGAACATTAAAATACAAAAGGGTACAGCAGGATAATTACTTTAGAAACCAATTGAGCTACTTGTAATGTATAAAAAAGAGCTTAAGTTCCCAGGGCTGCCTGGCAACACAATAGACTGCAGATGGTGACGTCTGAAGCAACAAACATTCTGCAGGAGGCTTTCAGCAGATCAAGTGGGAGGGAAAGTGGGAGGGAAAGGATGGTAAGCATTTCAGGTTGAACCCCTGCATCAAAAGCACTGGGTTTCTTTGGAGAACAGGATCTAGGCATGTAACGTTTCTGGTAAACAACTTCTTGGAATTGTCTTTGACTTGATTAACATTTATTTATGGTCAGTAAATCACAGGAACAACGAAACAGAAACAAACTAGATACTAGAGGGACTTTGTGCCTGATTTATTCACTCATGTGATGCTACTTCTGCTGGTCTGTGTAATCACATCCATTACTAATTGTCCCCTGAATCGAGACAGCCTTCAAGGGTCAACCATGCTGGTGGTTCAGAAGGCAGGATGACGCCTTTCCTGCTCTGCAGGTATTACAACAATCCAATTGTATCATGGCCACTGAGAAGTGTTTTTTCAAAACAGTTTCCAGAATTGTTTAAACACTTCCTGCTCCTCCACCCTAACACAAAGGTATTCGCAACATGTTCCAAAGAGCATGACAGATAGCACCATAAGCTTTCAGAGACCAAGGGCGTGGATGTACTGAAGCTCGGTGCAGCCAACGCCAAGGCTCGGTGGGGGAGGACCACAGTCTAGGGTCCTTCTGCTGCTGAACATGGGGGGGCAGGGTGTGGTGTAGACGCCCCTCAAAAATAAGGGAAGGGATTCCACGCCAGTGGGCCACATGAGTGGCAACGGTGGGGGATAAATTTGTGAAAACAGTATTGAATGTATGTATAGCCTCAGAGAATGTCGGATGGAGTTTTGTAAAGATCAAGTATTGTAACTATTTATTTCTTGAATAAAGTATATTTTGAAATCATTTTTTTTCCAAGTTTCAGAATATAGAAAGAGAGGACATAGGGGCTTGTTCAATTATTTAACCCTCCTCCTGCTTCCTGTTTTCCTTCAGCCGACTTAACAGCTCAGTCGTTATGGTTGGGTAGGCTCAATATAAAAATATGGAGGGTCAAATGTCCTGCTTCCATGCTGTATCTCTCTACGACTCTCGTCACCGATCCAGTGGTGGGTGAATGGTGCGGAGATTCTCATGCTTCGGGGACCTCTGCTTTAGACCAGGTAGTGAACTTCACTATTAATCCATTGGTACTGACTTCAAGCAACTTCCTGTACACAAAGACCAAGCTGCAACTGCCATTTAATCATCAAATTATCGATAGTTACAAAACCAAGTGTCTCGAATAGTTCTAGTACTTGTAACCAGCACTAACCACATTGCTGCTCCCAATAACATACACTCGGATACTCACATTTTTCCCGACTCAACCATCACCACAAATATCTCAGATGAAACAGATTTCATGGCGAGGGGGAAAAGATTTTATGGTGAGGTGAGAAAAGATTTTAAAGATGAGGGGGGGGGTGGATTTTGACAGCGAGGGAGGTAAAGTTTTAAAGGTGAGAGAGGAAGATTTAATAGGAACCTGAGGGGGAAGTTTTTTTTTTACACAAAGGTTAGTGAGTTTATGGAACGAGCTGCCAGAGGAGTCTGCTGAGGCAGGTTCTGTCACAATATTTAAAAGACTTTGGACAGATATATGGATAGGGTAGGTTTAGAAGGAATGCTCAAGAAGGAACTGCAGATGCTGGAAAATCGAAGGTAGACAAAAACGCTGGAGAAACTCAACGGGTGCGGAAGCATCTATGGAGCGAAGGAAATGTGCAACGTTTTGGGCCGAAACCCTTCTTCCTTTTTGTCTACCGTAGGTTTAGAAGGATATGGGCCAAAAGCAGGCAGACAGGCAACTAGTGTAAATGGGGTTTGTTGGTCGTCGTGGGCAATATGGGCTGAAGGACCCGTTTCCACACTGTACGACACTCATATGGTTTTGATGCAATGTTAATTCTGCTTCGTAATGGAAGCTGTCTGGCCTTCTCCATTGGTCCACCAGTTCCAATTTCAAATTTCTTGACCAATCACTACCAAAAATGAGGGATATGGATTAAAAAATTCACTCAAAAATAATTTAGACACTAGACAATAGGTGAAGGAGTAGGCCATTCGGCCCCTGGAGCGATCATGGCTGATCATCCACAATCAGTACCACGATATGACCAAAGTAAATAAATAAACAAAATTCTTTTGGCTTACATTTTTTAAAGCATGCATACATAAAATAGTTTCAAAAATCACAATACAGACCATTTTCTAGGAAGACAAATATCAGCCTCCCCCCCACCCCACACCTTAACATGGGGACATCTGTATTCATAAATTTAAAAAGATTCCTGTATTGTACCCTAGTCAGTGTGCAAACTGCAAATCAAACCTACACACAAATAATTGCAATGTAATGCAACACAATCTTAACCCTTCAACTAATCAATCCCTTTAGAGCAGAAGAGAAACACAGTAAACCAACAAAGGGGAGAATCATAACACTATAATTCTGAACTTTGCTTCCATCTACGTTTAAGTTCAAATTTATCCAAATAATCAAGCACACAGCCTGAATCATCCCATGTCTTGTTTTGGAATAGATTCAGGGTAATTACAAAATGTTGCGAAGAGGTTTACTATATGGGAACATCAAACCACTCTAACCAGTAGAATAGAACCAGTATATGGAGCGATTGTTGGTCAGCGTGCATATGATGGGCCGAAGGGCCAATTTCCCCCACTGTTCACTGAATTAAACACTCTGTCATCTCAAACATCATCGTCAGATTATCTATAAGCAAACTGAGTTTCAAGCACATATATATTCCCCCAAAGGGAAATATGAAAAATCTAGTCACACAATGTACTTGAATATCCAGATCCAATACTGACATTTTCTTATTTTGCTTACCTGATCCTAATAACTTAGTGTGCACAGTCTCATGAAATATTATGACTGATGGTCCAAGTGTAGACAATGGAACATCCAACCCACACCTTGCAGTGGTAGCTTTCAATTCCTTTGTGAAGTGTTTAAGGTAGGCTTCAGATGCATCCCCAAGAAATTTAAAGAGGTCGTTGTGTAACCTGTCTGCATGAGTTCTGTAAATGATTGTGTCCGATATGGCAAGTACTTTCAGTAGCAATCTTGTTCGTTGACTTAGATTGGTAGTAGCCCCCAGCAACCCTTCAGTATCTAACACAATGACGTGATGAACAGGATCGTAGGCTGCCCATACTCCAACGGTGCAAGACTCCTGTGTGGGAGAAGTTTTAAAAACTTCACGACCATGGAAGAATGTATGATTCAGGGTATGAGACTTGCCATCACCGGTATTGCCAAAGATTGAAATAACTTTGAGGTTTTCATCTGGCTTGCAGGCAAGTTTTTTAATAAATTCTTCTTCACCTGCTACCTAAAGGAACAAACCAAAGACATGAAATAATTACGTGGGAAGATCAAATTAAAATATTACTATAAGATTTTAAAATAGAATTTCAGATGCTATAGTCAGCAACAAGCTGCTTTTTGGATAAGGACAAATTCACATCTTCACCATACACACACCCCACACTCATCCTTCAAACTTCCCATCTCGCATGATAGTAACAGGATACCCATTCTTCACTAGAGCAAGTGGACAGTTCAGTTAAGCTTCACTCACTCCTGGCAGCCAAGTACCTGGTATTATGTCCCACTGCTAATAGGTAAAAGATAATGCAAACAAAGAAAGTGAGGAAATCATACTAGTGCAATGGAGAAAAATCAACACCATTAGTTCTTTTAAAGAGGTTAACTCCAAGAATATTGCCAGTAAGCATTTGACTGCACAGCAGCTGCAATGCAAAGCCTACAGCAAGTGCACACATTTCCAGTTTCTATTCCCCCTCACTCTCCCAATGCCTCATTGTTGAATGGCCCTCTTTGGGAATGTTGTCTATCCATGTTCTCCAGAGATGTTGCCTGACCTGCTGAGTCATTCCAGCACTGTGTGTTTTTTTTTTGTAAACCAGCATCTGCAGTGCATTGTGTCCGCATTGTTTTCACAGGTACACAACCTTTTATCCGAAAGCCTTGGGACCAGACACTTCTCGGATTTCGGAATTTTTCGGATTTCGGAATGGAAGATTTTTAGCGTAGATTAGGTAGGTAGCGCGGGTGGCTTGAAAAGTCTGGAGCGGCTGCCTCCTCCCCGGAGACCGGGGAATCATTGTAAATCATTGCTTAAATGTTAGTCAGTTAGTTTGGAGGGATTTTATGTGGTGGGGGGGTGAAGGGGGAAACTTTAATTCTTAAACCCCTACCTGGTCGGAGAGGCGGGGAGCGGGCAATGCCTTACCGGGTCGCCGTGCAGTAAGCTCCGGAGCGCTGTGGCCGCTGACTCCCAACATCGCGGAGCTGGGGCTGCGGGCGTCCGGCCGCGGGAGGCGCTGGATTTGGAGCGCCGTGCAGCCAGGGGTAGAGTTGCCGGGGTCGGAGCTACAACCGGCGCCGCCCGCGGCCGGACGCCCGCAGCCCCAGCTCCGCGATGTTGGGAGTCGGCGGCCACAGCGCTCCGGAGCTTACTGCATGGCGACCCGGTAAGGCATTGCCCGCTCCCCGCCTCTCCAACCAGGTAGGGGACTAAGAATTAAAGTTTCCCCCTTCACATAAAAGCCCTCCAAACTAACTGACTAACATTTAAGCAATAATTTACAGATATTTAAGTGTCTCCCTGGTCTCCGGGGAGGAGGCAGCCGCTACAGCAGTACAGACCTGGGTTGACCGTGGGTCGTTTCGGGTCAAGTTTGGCGCCAAACGCGAGCTTTGGTGTGCAGGCAACATCCTGGAAAAAATGTCCGGTTTTCGGAGCTTTTCGGTTTCCGGAACTCCGGATAAAAGGTTGTGAACCTGTAGTTATGTGCCTCAGGTATTAATTCTATCATTCTGTTATCTTTCCAAGTTTGGTCCAATTTTGTTTCTCCACAAGGCTGTAAACCTAAGTAACAGGAGTTGACCAAACAGCTCCACCATTTAATCAGAACGTGGGTTATCCAAGCTCAAATGAGCTTTCCCAATGTCCCCCCTGTGCCTCTTGATTCCACCGAAAGCCCAAAGATTTCTCAGTCTTCAGCGAATTAAAAGACATAGCCACCACTTGGGCAAACATAGCCAACCATTTCTTTCAAATACTTTATCTCTTTAAATCAACTTAAATTTAAATCAATCTCCTACTCTTCATTTTAGTTGTATTATTGTCATGTGTACAGTGGCACAGTGAAAAGCTTTGCTTTGCATGCTATCCAATACTATGCATGAACTACAATTCAAGTCAAACTCTAGAACAACAGATAGAGCAATAGAGAGGATACAGAGTGCAGAATATTGTTCTCAGCATTGTGGAACATTATTTCCATAGACAAAGTCCAATGTCTGCCATGGGATATAGACAAATCGGACAATACCCTACCTTATGGAAGGGCTGATCAGAAGCCTAATAACAGAGGGGAAGAAGCTGTGTGATGGACTGGGTTACGTCTATAATTTATTGTGGACTTGGGTGAGCTATTCCCAAACCAAGTTGTGATGCAACCCAACCATATGCTCTCTATGGTGCATCAGCAGAGGTTTGTACGGGTAATTGGAGACAGGGCAAATTTCCCAAGAGTCTCTGATTCCACCATCAGAGATGCATTTCACTCTGTTCCTCATCCTCACTTGGGGAAATCCGACCACCTGGCTGTGCCTCTACTTCCAGCGTATAGACAGCGAATGAAGAGTACAGCCCCAGTGGTGACGACTGCAGAGCTGGTCAGGGGAAGCAGAGGATCCACTCCGTGACTGCTTGGAGTCTGTGGACTGGGTGATATTCAAAGACTTGTAGGAAGGAACTGCAGATGCCGGTTTAAACCAAAGATATACACAAAATGCTGGAGTTACTCAGCGGGACAGGCAGCATCTCTGGATAGAAGGAATGGGTGATGTTTCGGGCCGAGACTCTTCTTCAGACTGAAGTCAGAGGAGAGGGAGATAGTGATAAGGAATTGTAAGATGTGAAAACAAGACAAAGGGCATGGAGATCATGGGAAACTATGTTTTCATTCACCTCGTTTTATCTGTGTTTGCTTTGTTGTTACCTTCTCCTGGCTAACAATGATCTATTCTACGTGTTCCTTGATCCCCACATCTCTGTATCTCCCTCTCCCCTGACTTCAGTCTGAAGAAGGGTCTCGACCCAAAACATCACCAATTTTGGACTTGGTAACGTAACTGAACGAATACACCACAGTTGGTACCAACTTCATAAGATGTGTATTCCCACAAAAACCATCTGAACCTTCCCCAACCCGAACCCTTGGAAGAACCATGACGACCAAATCCCGGGCATTCAAGTTTGTCGTTGTGGATTTGTGCAAGTATTGCAGATATGATCTTGATGAGGCCGTCACAAAGGCTAAAAGGGACTTTTGCTCTTAACTGGAGGATGAAACGGACATGTCAGGGCGTGCATGCCATAACTTCCCACAAGGCAAAACCAGGGAGCAGCTCAAGATATGCTCAATGCATCCCACACACGTTTCAAAAGGGTGGACACTGATGTGCCCCCCCAAGCCCCCACAACCCCCGATGGTATTGCAATCTCATTTACCGAGGTAAACTTCAAATGACCCTTCAAATGACGCATTCTCAAAACCTGCGCGGACCAACTGGCTGGAGTTATTTGCAAACATCTTCAACCTCTCGTGACTGAGGTCTGAGAACCTCTTGCTTTAAAAGGGCATCAAGGTGCCCAAGAAGATTAAGGTGACGTGCCTCAATGACTACCAACCTGTGGCACCAATGTCAATGGTGATTATGTGCCTTGACTGGTTGATTATGACGCATATCAACTCCTACCTCAACAAGAGCCTGGCCCCACTATAATTTGCCTACTGCCACAATAGATCAACAGTGGATGCGATCTTGCTGGCTCTCCATTCTGCATTTAACCACGTGGTTAAATAAAAACACATACATCAAGCTGTTGTTCATTGACTACAGCGCTTTTAACACCATCATCCCTTCCATACCGTTTCCAGATCTGAAGAAGGGTCTCGACCCGAAACTTCAACTATTCCTTTTCTCCAGAGATGCTGCTTGACCAGCTGAGTTACTCCAGTTTTTTGTGTCTATCTGGCTGAGACCAGCATCTGCAGTTCCTTCCTACACCAAGCTCATCCCTTTGTAACTCTATCCTTGACTTCCTCATCAACAGAACACAATGGATACGAATTGGCAGCAATAGTTCTTCCACAATAACCATCAGCATTGCAGTACCTCAAGGCTGTGTGCTCAGTCCTCTGCTCTACTCACCCTATATCCATCTTTAAATTCGCCAACGACCCACCGTTGTCGGGCAAATTACAGATAATGTCAGAATATAGGAGGGAGATCGATCGTCTGATTAAATGGTGCAAGAACAATCTTGCTCTCCACATTAAACGAATTGTTGACTTTAGAAGTGAAGGCCAAGGATACACAAACCTGTTTTCGTCGACAGGCCAGTGGTGAAAAGAGTCACAACCCAAGTTCCTGGGCATGCAAATCTCTAAAGATCTGTCCTGGACCAAGCATATTGATAAAGAAAGTCCACCGATGCCTCTACTTCCTTAGAAGATTGATAAGTTTTGGTATGTCTGCAAATACTCTCTTGAACTTCTGCAAGTGTACGGTAGAGACATATTGACAGGATGATTCAGCAACTTGAACGCCCAGGAACAAAGGTGATTACAAAAAAGTGGTGAACTTTGCCCACCCATCACAGGTACCGAACTCCCTGACATTGAAGGGATCTAGGACAGTCACAGCCTCAAAAAGGCAGCCAGCATCATCAAGGACCCATCCCACCCTGCTTAGGCTCTCATTTCACTCCTGCCATCAGGAAGAAGTTACAGCGGACTGAAAACTGTAACACCCAAGTTCAGGAGCAGCTTCTTCCCAACAACCATCAGGCTTTTGAACACTACGAACTCCAACTAAATTCCAAACTACAAACCGTTTTGATTGCACTATACTGCTTAGGAAAGAACTGTAGATGTTGGTTTAAATCGAAGGTTGACACAAAATGCTGGAGTAACTCAGCGGGACAGGCAGCATCTCTGGAGAGAAGGAATGGGTGACGTTTCGGGTCGAGACCCTTGACTCTCTTTTGTCAGCCCTGCTTGTTACTACCTCAAGGAATCGCAACAGATTTGTCAGGCAAGATCTCCCTTAAAGCCATGTTGACTTCAACCTGCGCTATGTTGTTTACTGGTTTCGACACTCTGAACAACTTTTTGTTGTATATTATGGCGTGTATCCGCTAGAGGCAGGAAACATGTTCCCAATGTTGGGGGAGTCCAGAACCAGGGGCCACAGTTTAAGAATAAGGAGTAAGGCATTTGGAACGGAAATGAAGGAACACGTTTTCACACAGAGAGTTGTGAGTCTGTGGAATTCTCTGCCTCAGAGGGCGGTGGAGGCCGGTTCTCTGCATACTTTCAAGAGAGCTTGATCGGGCTCTTAAAGATAGGGTCATCAGGGGATATGGGGAGAAGGCAGGAACGGGGTACTGATTGTGGATGATCAGCCATGATCACATTGAATGGCGGTGCTGGCTCGAAGGGCCGAACGGCCTACTCCTGCACCTATTGTCTATTGTATCAAGTACAATGTTTACATATCTGTGGTGCTGCTGCAAGAAAGGATTTCATTGTTCCATTTTGGGACATACGATAATAAAACGCTGTTGACTATATCCTATGTGCTCTAATTTTATACCCTATTATCACATGCGGTGCCTTTTGTAAAAATACAATTTATGTACACTATATCCACAGATTTCTCCTCAGTTACTTATGTGTTAGGATCACATAACTCCTAATACTTCAGTCAGGCTACAGTTCAGAATTTTCAACCAGCCACCTATCGTCGTAAAGAAAGAAATTGAATGCTTTTTGAAGTTGCGTTACATTATGAGAATTGGATAGGTTTTTGAAGGTGATTAGCATTTGGGATTAAAAACAAGGATGGGGGAGTCTTTCAAAGTGCTTTCACCCTGGACTGAATAATCACCTCTGTTGCAGGATTCTGTCATTATGAGAAAGTTGGAAGTGCAAGGAAATGCGTTGCCGGTTTACAAAAACAAGGTGCTGGAGTAACTCAGCGGGAGAGGCAGCATCTCTAGAGGACATGGCTAGGCAGCAAACGTTGCCTATCTATATCCTCCAGAGATTCTGACTCTCCTGATGAGTTACTCCAGCACTTTGTGTGTTTTTAAAAATCTGAAAAAGTTGACTGCTATTTTCTGGAATGCCGGGAACGTGGACAAGTTGCTGATATATGCCAAAAATAAAGTCCATGGTCTTCCAGCACTTCTGGGGAAACCATTGGAGAGTTCTCACCATAGAAAACAAGCAATTCACCATCAATATTGTCCCTGCATCCATGAAACCAGTAATTATTGAGCTTAACTTTGACTAATGCCTAGTACACAGCTTACATTTTGGAGGGGCCAAGCTTAACATAAACAGGCGCAGTTACAGCAAGACTTTAACAAGGCACAGAAACAAGGGCCTTCAGCGCCACACATTCATACCAATCAAGGTTCATAAGTGATAGGAACAGAATTAGGCCATTCAGCCCATCAGGTCTACTACTTCTATCTCTCCCCTCAACCCCATTCTCCTGCCTGCTCCCTATAACCCGAGGCACCCCTTCTGATAGTCCAATTTGCCCAAATTTGGCACATACCTCTCCAAACCCCTCCTACTCATAGGCCTGTCCAAATGTTGTCAATGTACCCACCTTTAGTTTTACCACTCGCCCTGGCAGCTCATTCCATAAGCCCACCACCCTGTGTGGAAAAAGTCACCCCTCAGGTTCCTATTAAATCTTTTCCCTCTCGCCTGAAAACTATATTCTCTAGGTTTAGACTCCCCTGCCCCGCGGAGAGGACTGTGTAATTTCATCCTATGACCCCGTGACTGTGTTAAATCATCCTATCCATGACCCTGTGTGTAAATTCATCCTATCCATGACCCTGTCGATTATATAATTATACAATTTATTTATTGTCAAATGTGGTTTTCATTCTGTGTGTAAATTCATCCTATCCCATGACCCTGTGAGTGTGTAAATTCATCCTATCCATGACCCTGTGAGTGTGTAAATTCATCCTATCCATGACCGTCAATTATACAATTTATTTATTGTCATTTGAACCTCAAGTATGAAGTTCAAATGCAATGTGGTTTTCCCTGTGTGTAAATTCATCCTGTCCCTGACCCTGTCCTTGTGTAAATTCATCCTATCCATGACCATGTCAATTATACAATATATTTATTGCCAAATGTGGTTTTCCCTCTGTGTGTAAATTCATCCTATCCATGACCCTGTGGTGTGTACATTCATCCTGTCCCTGGTCCTATCTATGAGAGTGAAACTTCGTCCTGCCCATGACCCTGTGAGTGTGTACATCCATCCTATCCCTGACCCTGTGAGTGTGTACATTCACCCTATCCATGACCCTGTGAGTGTGTAAATTCATCCGCCCTGTCCATGACCCTGTGAGTGTGTAAATTCATCCTATCCACGACCCTGTGAGTGTGTACATTCATCCTGTCCCTGTGAGTGTGTAAATTCATCCTATCCACGACCCTGTGAGTGTGTAAATTCATCCTATCCACGACTCTGTGAGTGTGCAAATTCATCCTAACCATGACCCTGTGAGTGTGTACATTCATCCTGTCCCTGTGAGTGTGTAAATTCATCCTATCCACGACCCTGTGAGTGTGTAAATTCATCCTATCCACGGCCCTGTGAGTGTGTACATTCACCCTATCCACGACCCTGTGAGTGTGTACATTCATCCTAACCATGACCCTGTGAGTGTGTAAATTGATCCTATCCATGACCCAGTGGCCCCCAGTCAGCCCGGTCCCCTCTGCCCTCTCCCCAAGCTGCAGCTGAGGCCGCTTTACCCGGATCTCCTCCTTCTCGTCGACCAGCAAGAAGCTGTTGATGACCTCGAATGGCGGCCGGTGCTGCTGCTGGGAGCCGGGGCCATCGTCGAGTGCCGGCGGCGACGGGTATGCGACCAGCGGGTGTTTGCGCCGGTTGGCGTGGCTGCGGCGCTGGCAGTCGGTGCACAGGTTGAGGCGGCAGCTCTGGCAGCGAGCGCTGGCCCGGGTGCGGGCGGAGGCTGAGGCAGCGGCGGAGGCCGGTGCGGGCCCCGGGCCTCGGCACTGGTCGCAGTACGGGACGTGGCCCGGCTGCAGGCGCCTCCGTTCGTGGTCGGCCAGGCGCGGCTGGGCGTGGAGCTGCCGCTCGCAGCGAGCGCACTGTAGGCTGCCGCACTCGTCGCACTCGAAGGCCGCCTCCGAGCCGCTGCAGGCGTAGCTCTCCTGGCAGCCGAGGCCGGGGCCTACAGCGGGCCTGTCCGCCGAGTCCGCTTCGCCCATTCTCCTCTCCTCAGGTCGCCCGGCCCGGCTCGGCTCGGCTCGGCTCGGCCTCTTCCTGCGAATGCGCGGTCGGTCATGCGATGTGTTGGAGGGGAGGGCCCCACTCACCAAGCCAGCACGGAGCTTGCGTCAACCTGCACCTTCTGGGAACTGTAGTCCCATCATGAACGCAGACACAACTCGCTGCAGTAGTAACTCAGCGGGACAGGCAGCATCACCATCAAAGATCACACAGCAACATCTCTGGACAGAAGGGACGGCGGACGTTTCGGGTCGAGACCGTTCCTCAGACTCGGGGGTTTGGACAGGTTAGATGCAGGAAGATTGTTCCCAATGTTGGGGAGGTCCAGGACAAGGGGTCACAGTTTAAGGATAAGGGGGAAATCCTTTAGGACCGAGATGAGAAAAACATTTTTTCACACAGAGAGTGGTGAATCTCTGGAACTCTCTGCCACAGAAGGTAGTTGAGGCCAGTTCATTGGCTATATTTAAGAGGGAGTTAGATGTGGCCATTGTGGCTAAAGGGATCAGCGGGTATGGAGAGAAGGCAGGTACGGGATACTGAGTTGGATGATCATATTGAATGGCGGTGCAGGCTCGAAGGGCCGAATGGCCTACTCCTGCACCTATTTTCTATGTTTCAGACAGGCTCGGCGATTGTTTCACTCAACACAGCCCGCCTAAACACCTGATCTTCCAGTTGCCAAACACTTTAACTCCCACTCACATTCCTGCACCGACCTTTCTGTCATGGGCCTCCTCCACTGTCAGAGTGAGGCCCAGCGCAAATTGGATGAACACCACCTCATATTTCGTTTGGGCAGTTTACACTATATTCAGTCTGAAGAAGGGTTTCGGCCCGAAAAGTTGCCTATTTCCTTTGCTCCATAGATGCTGCTGCACCCGCTGAGTTTCTCCAGCACTTTTGTCTACCTTCGATTTTGCAGCATCTGCAGTTCCTTCTTAAATACAATATATGAATATTGACTTCTCTAACTTCAAGTAACTCTTGCTTTCCCTCTCTCCATCCCTCCCCCTTCCCAGTTCTCTGACCAGTCTGACTGTCCTTGATTACACTTTATCTGCTTCCTTCTTCTAGTTACCAGTGATGTATTCTACAATTTCCTTGATCATAATCCCCTTTGATGGATAGCAGTAACAGGATCGGTACGAGTCAGCATGGATTTACGAAGGGGAAATCATGCTTGACTAATCTGGAATTTTTTGAGGATGTAACTAGGAAAATGGACAAGGGAGAGCCAGTGGATGTGGTCACGTGGTATTGGGGGTAGAGTGCTGGCATGGATAGAAAATTGGTTGGCAGACAGGAAACAAAGAGTAGGGATTAACGGGTCCCTTACGGCATGGCACAGTGGCTAGTGGGGTATCGCAAGACTCGGTGCTGGGACCGCATCTATTTACAATATACATCAATGATTTAGAACAAAGTAACATTAGCAAATTTGCAGATGACACAAAGCTAGGTGGCAGTGCGAACTGTGAGGAGGATGCTATGAGAATGCAGGGTAACTTGGACAGGCTGGGTGAGTGGGCAGATGCAGTTTAATGTGGATAAATGTGAGGTTATCCACTTTGATAGCAAAAACAGGAAGGCAGATTATTCTCCAAATGGTGTCAAGTTGGGAAAAGGGGAAGTACAACAGGATCTGGGGCTCCTTGTTCATCAGTCAATGAAGTAAGCAAGCAGGTGCAGCAGGTAGTGAAGAAAGCGATGTTGGCCTTCATAACAAGAGGAGTTGAGTACAGGAGCAAAGAAGTCCTTCTGCAGCTGTACAGGTCCCTAGTGAGACCACACCTGTGTGCAGGTTTGGTCCCCTAATTTGAGGAAGGACATTCTTGCTATTGAGGGAGTGCAGCGTAGGTTTACAAGGTTAATTCCCGGGATGGCGGGACTGTTGTATGCTGAGAGAATGGAGCAGCTGGACTTGTATAATCTGGAATTTAGAAGGATGAGGGGGCATCTTATTGAAACATATAAGATTATTAAGGGTTTGGACACACTAGAGGCAGGAAACATGTTCCCAATGTTGGGGAAGTCCAGAACCATGGGCCACAGTTTTAGAATAAGGGGTAAGCCATTTAGAACGTAGATGCGGAAACACTTTTTCACACACAGAGTTGTGAATCTGTGGAATTCTCTGCCTCAGAGGGCGGTGGAGGCCTGTTCTCCGGATACTTTCAAGAGAGAGCTAGATAGGGCTCTTAAAGATAGCGAAGTCATGGGGATATGGGGAGAAGGCAAGAACGGGGTACTGATTGGGGATGATCAGCCATTATTATAGTGCTGGCTCAAATGGCCTACTCCTGCGTCTATTGTCTATTGACTCATTCTCACACCTTCCGCTTCCTTATCTTTGTTTCCCCCATACCCCTGACTCTCAGTCTGAAGATAGGTCTTGATCCGAAATGTTACATACTCCTTCTCTCCAGAGATGGTGCCTGTCCCACTGAGTTACTCCAGCATTTTGTTTCTATCTTTGGTTTAAACCAGCATCTGTGGTTCCTTCCTGCACATGAAATCCCATGAGTATGCAGTCAGGCGGTATGCTGAGGGAGAGCCCCACTCCCAGCACGGAGTATGGGCCGAGCATGGTCTTCTGGAAACTGTCCCATTGAATGTGTGGGGAACAATGACATCTCTGGGTCTGAAGAAGGTTCTCGACCTGAAACGTCGCCCATTCCTCTCCAGAGATGCTGCCTGTCCCGCTGAGCATTTTGTGTCTCTTCGATGTAAACCAGCATCTGCAGTCCCTTCCTACACAAATAAATCTGCATCTGCTGAAAGTCTGAAATAAATCCTTTATTACACACCTCGGATTTCATACGCTCGTATTTCACACCTTACCCTTCCATATCTTTGTGTCTCCCTCTCCCCTGAATCTTCGTCTGAAGAAGGGTCTCAACCCAAAACCTCACCCATTCCGTCTATCCATAGATGCTGCCTGTCCCTCTGAGTTACTCCAGCATTTTGTGTCTATCTTCGGTATAAACCCAACAAATATTGGCCATAGACACACAAAGCTGGACTAACTCAGCAGATCAGACGGCATCTCTGGATAAATGGAATAGGTGATGTTTTGGGTCGAGGCCCTTCTCCAGCGATACCGCCTGACCCGCTGATTTACCCATCCCTTTTGATCTGGCCTTTTCACACCTTAACCTTCCATATCTCTATGTCTCCCTTTCCCCTGGTAAAAAGTAAAAATATAAAAAAAAGTTTTACACGAGATATCGCAGAGGCTGGAACTGAAGCAAAAAAAAGGAGAAATGGAAATATTTTATAACAAATTGCTGAATGAACTCAGCGATTCAGGCGGCATCCGTGGAGGGAAATGGACAGATGACGTGGCGGGTCAGACCCTTGTTGCAAGTTGTTTTTCTTTCAAATTCCTGCACCTGTAATTTTGCGTGTCTCCAAAAATGTTTTAAGTTGCAGGGGATGGCAAAATAAAAGCTGAGGGATACAAAATGCTAGAGCAACTTAGCGGGACAGGCAGCATCTTTGGATAGATGGAATGGGAAACATCAAAGGGGATGAAGTTCAAGGATCTGGGCAAGGAAAAATCCTTAATCTGCGTCCCCTTTGATGTCTCGTTTGCACACCACACCCTTGCATATCTCTGTGTCTTCCTCTTCCCTGACACTCAGTCTGAAGAAGAGTATCAAAGAGTATCAGTTCCTTGGTCTTGCTGACATTAAGAGCAAGATTGTTATTGTGGCACCATTTAATCAGAATTTCAATCTCCCACCTACAGCATAAGATTTTCAATCTCCCACCTACAGCATTCTAGAGAAAACAATTCAAGTTTGTCCAATCTCTCCACGTAGCTGATTCCCCCTATCTAGTAAATCTCTTCTGCACCCTCTCCAAGGTCAGAATTCAGTTTAGTGCTGTTTCAGTTTAGTTTACTGGCACGTGTACCGAGGTACAGTGAAAAGCTATTATTGTTTGCTATCCAGTCAGTAGAAATGATAATACATGATAACAATCGAGCCATTTAAAGTGTATAGACACATGATAAGGGAATAATGTTTAGTGCAAGGCAAATCCAACAAAGCCCGATCAAGGAAAGTCCAAGGTAGACAAAATGCTGGAAAATCTCAGCGGGTGAGGCAGCATCTATGGAGCGAAGGAATGGGTGACGTTTTGGGTCAAGACCCTTCTTCAATAGGCTCTGGGAGAGCTGGGGAAGGTGCGAGAAAGCAAGGACTATCTGAAATTGGAGAAGTCAATGTTCATACCGCTGGGGTGTAAACTGCCCAAGCGAAATATGAGGTGATGCTCCTCCAATTAAGGGGGGCCTCACTCTGGCCATGGAAGAGGCCCAGGATAGAAAAGTCGGATTCGGAATGGGAAGGGGAGTTGAAGTGCTGAACCACCGGGAGATTGTTTAATTAGAACAGCGGATGCAATAGATGAGGTTGGAGGAGGTGCAAGTGAGCCTCTGCCTCACCTGGAAAGACTACTTGGGTCCTTGGATGGAGTCAAGCGGGGAGATAAAGCGACAAGTGTAGCATTTGCTGTGGTTGCAAAGGAAATTACCAGGAGAGGGGGTGGTTTGGGTGGGAAGGGACGAATTGACCAAGGAGTTACGGAGGGAGCGGTCTCTGCAGAAAGCCAAAAGAGGAGGAGATGGGAAGATGTGGCCAGTGGTGGGATCCCGTTGGAGGTAGCGAAAATGTTGGAGTATTATCTGTTGTATGTGATGGCTGGTGGGGTGCAAGGTGAGGACAAGGGAGACTGCCCTTGTTACGAGTGGGGAGATGGGGAGTGAGAGCGAAGCTACGGGATATAGAAGAGACCCTGGTGAGAGCCTCATCTATAGTCGAAGAGGGGAACCCCGTTCCCTAAAGAATGAGGACATGTCTGATGCCCTGGTGTGGAACACCTCATCCTGGGTGCAGATGCGGCGTTAACAGAGGAATTGGGAGTAGGGGATAGAGTCCTTACAGGAAGCAGGGCGGGAAGAAGTGTAGTCCAGATAGCCACGGGAGTCAGTGGATTTGTAGTAGATGTCGGTCAGTAGTTTGTTACCTCTGATGGTGATAGTGAGGTCTCTAACTGGTAGGGAGATGTTGGAAATGGTCCAGTTGAATTTGAGTGCCGGGTGGAAGTTAGTGGTGAAATGGATAAAGTCAGTGAGTGCAGGAGGTGGCACCAATGCAGTCGTCAATGTAACGGAGGTAGAGTTCAGGGATCGGGCCACAGTACGCTTCGAACAAGGATTGTTCGACGTACCCTACAGCACATAGCTGGGCCCATGTGCGTGCCCATAGCTACGCCTTGTATTTGGAGGAAATGGGAGGAGTCAAAGGAAAAGTTGTTGTGGGTAAGGACCAGCTCCGGAGAATATTAGTAGACGGGGATTGGTTGGTTCTGCAGTCGAGGAAGAAACGGAGGGCTTTAAGACCCTCCTGGTGGGGGATGGAGGTGTAGAGTGACTGGACATCCATGGTGAAGATGAGGGAATGGGGGCCTAGAAAGCAGAAGTCATGGAGGAGACGAAGAGCGTGTGAGGTGTCTTGGACATAGGTTGGGGGGGATTTTACCAGGGGGGATAGGATGGAGTCCAAGGGTAACCAATGAGGTAGATAGTAGTTCAGCACTGCTCTCTGGTTGTGGTAGGATGATTCAGTTGCCTGATAACAGCTGGGAAGAAACTGTCATGAATCTGGAGGTGTGTGTTTTCACACCTGTACCTTTTGCCTGAAGGTAGAGGGGAGAAGAGGGAGTGGCCAGGGTGCGACTCGTCCTTGATTATGCTGCTGGCCTTGCCCAAGCAGCGTGAGGTATAAATGGAGTCAATAGAAGGGAGTTTGTGTGGGTTAGAAGGGTTTGTGTGATGGTCTGGGCTGCGTCCACAATTTGCTGCGATTTCTTGCGGTCTTGGATGGAGCTGTTCCCAAACCAAGCTGTGAAGCATCCTGATAAAATGCTTTCTGTGGTGCATCTGTAGACTTAAGTGAGATTTGTAGGGGACATGCCAAATTTTCCTAAACCTTCAAAGGAAGTAGAGCGTTAGTGTGCTTTAGAAGGTGAGAGGTTATTCATTGGATGTAATAGAAACAAAAGACAGAGGATAGAGAGGGGGTGAGATGGAGAATTACGTGATAAAACAAATGGAAGCTTGTTGTCATCTGAGTGTGTTGTGCAAAGTGACCATCCAGCAATTTGCTGGTTTCTCCAGTGCAGAGAAGCAGGAGAAATATCAGCTCCATGTCCATGCTATCAGAAGGTTGTACCATTCAAGGAGATCACTCCTCATTCTTCTAAGTTCAAGACAGAAGAGGCTCAATTGCATCAATCCCTCCTCTTATGACAAACCCATCATACTCTAATTCTGAAGCAAGGTCTGGATCTGAAACGTCGCCCAATCCTTCTCTCCACAGATGCTACCTGTCCCGCTGAGTTACTCCAGCATTTTGCATCTATCATCAGTGTAAACCAGCATCTGCAGTTGCTTCCTACACATCCTCCATATGTCCTCCCAGAATTTGATCTCCCAGAATCCATTATCTCACGCCTGTCTGGATTAAATTCCATCTGGCACTGCTCTGCCCAATTTCTCATCTGATTAATGTCGTGTTGTATCCTCAGACAACCCTTTTCATTATCTATGACCTCCAAAATTTGTGTCATCTACAAACTTGCTTATCAGACCACCTACATTCTCATCTAAGCCATTTACATACTTTACAAGCGAAGGTCCTGTCACTGATCCCTGAGGTATTACCACTTGTTATAGATTTCCAGTCAGAAATTGAAATTAAAATTAATTTGCGATTTATCCATCCTTTCTGCAAGATAATTAACAATGTGTTTTACCACAGTGTTATTTATTATAATTATCTTCCAATTTGATTTTGACTGCAAGTTGACATTAAACATGATTAAAGTTGAATCACAGCAGTAAACAATAAAGGTCCACATACCAAAGCCTGTGATCTGCTTATGCCCATCGAGGTGATCATCGTAAAGTATGGTTACTCTAGGAAAGGAAGGGAAAGGGACTATGCACGTGCCTTTGTTGGTGGGATGGCTGTGGAGAAAGTCACCAGGGTCAATTTCCTGGGCATGCATGTCGCTAAAGATCTGTCCTGAGCTCAGTACATTGATGCAATCACAAAGAAAGCTCATCTATGCTTCTTCTTCCTAAGAAGTTTGATGAGATTGAGTGTGTCACCAAATACTTCTTGTCGAACTTCCCTGCAGATAGACTGTGGAGAGCACACTGACTGATTGCACCACAAATGCCTAGGAATGAAGGAGGCTGCAGTAGGTGGTATACGTTGCCCAATCCATCATGGGCATTGATCTTCTCACCATCAAAGGGATCTGCAGGAGACGAAGGTAGCTAATATCATTAAAAACGCACATCACACTGGCCACACCTCTCTGCTAACATTGGGAAGCAGGGGCAGGAACCTTGATCTTCTGGTTTAAGACTAGTTTCCTCTCATCAACCATCACATTCTTGAATCACCCCGAGCCACAAGTTTCCCTCAACTACCTCAACACTACCGAACCACTATGGACTTTGCACCAACATGATTGTTCAACACACTTTGGTTCTTGCACTGTCATGCTCTAGTTTACTTGGAATAACTGATAATGTATTGTACATTTATTGATGGTCATGTTGTGTCTTATGCTCCTGTAAACCCGCATCACGAAAGAATCCGTTCTTTCGTTGTTCTTCTTCATATCCGGTGCATTTGAAAAATAAACACATGTGACTTTTCAAATATGAAATGAGAGCAAGTTGTGCTCAGTACCAATCCATTATTGGACCCTGCTTCTGGGACCTTTTGGAAGGTGCAGGTTTTCAGAATGTTTTTGTGATGAAAAGGGTTAGGAGAGCAGTTTCAAGGGACATGACATTTTAATCTAAGCTACACTCTGATTGATAGTGTGAAAATAAGTACATTTTGTTTATGTAGGAGGCATATTCAAGGGGAATTGCAAATTAAAGGTCTGATGATAGGAAATATGCTTGGATTTAAATAAAATCAGGTTCTAGTATTAAAGATTTCTGCATCAAAAGTCAGAAGAAACTGCAGATGCTGGAATCTTTAGCAAAACGCAAAATACTAGATGAACTCAGCAGGTCAGACAGCAATTGTGAAGGGAACAGACAGGCAATGTTTCAGGTTAGGCCCCTTCAGATTGATACGGTACGATACAATACGATATTACTTTATTGGCAGAGCAAGTCTGAAATTTGTTTTTGCATACAGCCATACAATAAAATAAAGAACACAACACACAAGAGTCCAACATAAAACATCCCCACACAGCAGAATCAAAAAGTTTCCCACTGTGAGGAAAGGCACCAAGGTCAGTCATCCTCCGCTGATGTTCTTGATGTTCACCCGTGAACGAGGCCTCCATAGCCCTCCGTAGACGCCGCCCAGGCCCGCTCGCCGGGATGATGGAACCAACATCAGAACGGAAGGCCAACCTCAGCGGCCTGGACCTCCGAATCGGCCACTTCCCACCAGAGTCCGCGGTTCCCGACGCCCACAGGCCACGCCGGGCGGAGATTCACACTGGCGGCCCTTGGCAAAGGGCCCCAAGGACTTTGCGATGTTTCTCAGCGCCGCCCGCACTGGGAGCTCCGCGAACCACAGCTCCATGATGTTGGAGCAGCAGGCTCAACGCTCCGGAGCTCCAACCGGCGATCCAGGTAGGTATCGCCCGCTCCGCGGTGAATCCTGCTGCCGAAGCTCTGGTCCGGTCCCCAGTTTCCGGTAGGAAAGGCCGCTCCGATCCAGTTGGTAGGCCGCTAGGAGGGGAGGGCGAGGACGCGACTCGGAGAATAGTCGCATCCTCGCCAAGAAGTGAATGAGAAGCGGTTTCCCCCTTACCCTACCCCACTCCCCCACACAGAAAAACAAAAGTATCCCCAAAACAAACTATTTAGACAAACTCAAATAAAAAAAATAGAAAAAAACGGACAGGCTGCAGGCAGAGGCTGCCTTCAGTATAACGCCCCTAGTGGATGGATGAATTTAATATAATCAGTAACGATCAAAGTGAATTGAATTCAGGGGCATTGATTGATATTTTTGAGCTCCCATTATGAAAGATGGACACCAGCATGTAAAATGGATTTTCTTTTTATGGTTTATCAGATCTTTTTCTTTCACTGAACCTTGATCTGAGGATTTGTCTCTTTCTCCCCGTCAGGAGTGTTCTGTCCCCTCTGTTAAATATTTAGTGTATGACTGACCGTGTGTGCATGTTGACTAGAAGTTATCCCTTAACCCCATCTTCCAGACAGGAATATGAAGATTTAATTGAGAGATACAGCACGGAAACAGGCCCTTCAGCCCACCGAGTCCGCACCGACCAGCTATCAATGCACACTAACACTATCCTACACACACGAGGGACAATTTTACATTTATACCAAGCCAACTATCCTGCAAACCTGTACGTCTTTGTAGTGTGGGAGGAAACCGATTATCTCGGAGAAAATCCATGCCGGTCCCGGGGAGTATGTACAAATTCCGTACACACAGCACCCGTAGTCATCATCGAACCCGGGTCTCTGGTGCTGTGTCACCCAAGACAGGGCTGCCAACATTGGGTGAGAGAAATTTGCAAGAGATCAAGCCCGAGGGAGCCTAGCGACCGTGGTGGGGGTGGGGCGGAGGGGGGGGGGGGGGGGAGTGGAGAGTGTGGGGGGGGGGGGGGGGTGCCCTCCCATTGGTACGGAGCTTTTGCACTTTTCAGCTTGAAATTGTGCAATCTGGTAGAGAGTCTTTAATTTACACTTGAATGCAATATTTATGCTTTAAATTGAATTAGCTATGAATAAGGTTAGGCTAAATTACATTCCTAATTACATTCCACAGTAGATCTAGGCTCTGATCAACAGGTGCAGCACATGAATGATCTTAGTATATTCATGTTTGGAAATCGGATTATAATCAAACACTTGGCCCATGTTGACCAACCTGGGTCTCACTGCACACCTGGTACTACTGACTCTGACTCCAGTTGCATACCTTCTCTCATTCCTGACCCCGAGTCCAGCCTTACACCTGGCCCCCTGTTCTTCCCTGATGGAATGGATGATATTCATTACGTGGTTGGTTGGAGTCAGTATCAGCACAATTACTATATTAAACTGAATTTCAGATTTCCTGGTTCAAACTAAAACTAAAGACAAATAATAACCGCCTCACACATTCCCCTGTAAGTATCTTTGTCACGCCTTCAAAATATGCCCCTTCTTGGAACAAGCTCTTAAACATCGCATCTGAATCAGTTTCCATCTGATTACACTACTTGAGGATGTTCATCTACGTGTTCAATTAATACAACAACAAGATTGGGGACATTTCTATTCAACCTGTCAAAGGAATTGGGGGGGGGGGGGGGGGGGGGGGAGGTTAGAAATAGTCAGTGAGGTAAACAAACATAATAATTGAGTGGCACATGACAATAGTGATACCTTCCCAATATTTAACTGAAGGAAATAATGGGTTATCGGGGCTTTATGTAGTGACAGACAGCCTGACACCTTGCATATCATTTTAATATTACACTTATCCCATCCCCCTGGATATTCCGGATTAATAAATTAAGGTTTTGTCAACTAATTACAGATCAGGCTAATTACAAATCAATAACATTAGCCAACTCCGAAACACAAAGCGCTGAGCATTGGGATCCAGACATCACGGACAACTGGTCTCAATTCCCCGCTCACATCTAGTAGTTCATTTTTGAAAGTGGGGGGCTGAGTGATCACTGATCACTGTCCTTGGGAGTACCCGGCGAGGTAGTGGAGCAACCGAGTGGGGGGAGGGGACCAGTTGAAATTTTATGTATTAAAATCATGTTTTAGTGCATTGTAGAAGTATGATTTCAATGTTTTTTGTTTGAAGTATTTTTAAGAGGTAACTTTTTAAGGGGTAACATTTTCCACACAAAGGGAGGTTGGTGGGTGTATGGAACAAGCTGCCAGAGGAGGTAGTTGAGGCAGGGACTATCCCAACATTTAAGAAACAGTTAGACTGATACATGGATAGGACACGTTTGGAGGGATATGGACCAAACGCAGGTAGTGTAGCTGGGACATGTTGGCGGGTGTGGGCAAGTTGTGCCTAAGGGCCTGTTTTCACACTGTATCACTCTATGCCTACATTTTCCTCCACCATGCATGAATGCTTCAAAATCAAGTGGTCGAGTTTTATTGCCATATACTCAAGCATAGAAATATAGAAAATAGGTGCAGGAACAGGCCATTTGGCCCTTCGAGCCAGCACTGCCATTCAATATGATTATGGCTGTTCATCTAAAATCAGTACCTCTTTCCTGTATTTTCCCCGTATCCCTTTATTACACGAGCCCCAAGAGCTAAATGTAACTCTTGAAAACATCCAGTGTATAGGCTTCCACTGCCTTCTGTGGCAGAAAATTCCACAGATTCACAACTCTCTGGGTGAAGAAGGTTTGTCCTCATCTTAGTCCTAACTGGCCTACCCTTTATTCTTAAACTGTGACCCCTAGTTCTGAACTCCCCCTACATCGGGAACATTTTTCCTGCAGTTACAGTAAGTGAAAATCTAGCAGGCAAGCAGGATGCTTTCTCCAACGCTTCCGACGTCTCCGATGGCCCGAGACTCTTGCACTGAGGCTGCTCCATGGCCGGAGCTGCAGCAATCGACTCGCCAGCCCGGAAAATACTCACCAGCCCTGGCTCCCCATCCGCATCTGCCCCCCGCCGCTGCTTCTGTTTCCATCCCTCCCTCAACCCCGGCTCTCCAACACCCGCAGCCCATGCAGTTGATATGAGTTTTGAAATTCTCGTTGATCACAGAATTTCTCACGACAGAGCATGAGAAATATGTGATCAGCGTGAGAGTGTGAGAATTTGTCGAAATGCGTGAGTCTCACACTCAATGCATGAGAGTTGACAGCCCTGCCCAAGATGTCAAAAGTAAATTCAGGTTTTTCAGGGCCTATTCCCGTCCTGCATTATTCTGTGTTCTATGGCAGCTAATCAATTTATGAGACTTACTTCAAGACCTTCCATCTAGGTTGAGTTAAATTTGAATTGGAATGAAGACAAACCTTCAGATGAAGACATCAATTTACCTTAAACTATCAGAACAAAAAATCATAGAAGCACGGAGAGATATTTAAAATTATAGATTAAATATTATGAGAGGGACATTATGATCTTTGATACTTTATCCTAGGCTCTCCTTTAGTCAGGGATTAAAAGCACTTGTTTAATGAATTAACCATTATCTTTTAAATATTTCCAGCATCTAATAGGTCCCAGCCACCCCTTCGTTACACTTTATTACTCTTAACATATTTATTTAAATGGTTTGCGGGGCTAGAGTCATGGAGTGATACAGCGTGGAAACAGGCCCTTCGACCCAACTTGCCCACACTGGACAACATGTCCCAGCTATTCTCGTCCCACCCGCCCGCGTTTGGTCCGTATCCCTCCAAACTTGTCCTATCCATGTACCTGTCTAACTGCTTCTTAAACATTGGGATAGTCCCTGCCTCAACTACCTCCTCCGACAGCTTGTTCCATACAACCACCACCTTTTGTGCAAAATAGTGATTTCACCTTAAACCTGTATCCTCTGGTCCTCAATTCACCTACTCTGGGCAAGAGGCTCTGGGCATCGACCCGATCTATTCCTATTATGAATTAACATTATTTTCTTTATTATTTCCTTTGTGTCCTTTGTAGGTTTGACTGAAATTTATCGTAACGCTGATTAAAAATGGAAACAAAATAATGCGGTTACATGATATTCAGGGAAGATATGGAAGGAGGAAAAGCATGGCAGCCTTTTGTATTCTTGATAGTATTGGGGTGACTTGTTTTACAAAGTGATGAGGAACAGACTGGAAGTGTAGACATGAGTATTGAACAGATATAAAGAAGCAAACATTTGATTTGCAGGTGTCTGTCCGTGCTTGGCTCAGTAATAGAATTGTAATAATAGAAACATAGAAAATAGGTGCAGGAGTAGGCCATTCGGCCCTTCGAGCCTGCACCGCCATTCGATATGATCATGGCAGATCATCCAACTCAGTATCCTGTACCTGCCTTCTCTCCATACCCCCTGATCCCTTTAGCCACAAGGGCCACATCTAACTCCCTCTTGAATATAGCCAATGAACTGTGGCCTCAACTACCTTCTGTGGCAGAGAATTTCACAGATTCACCACTCTCTGTGTAAAAAATGATTTTCTCATCTCGGTCCTAAAAGATTTCCCCCTTATCCTTAAACTGTGACCCCTAGTTCTGGACTTCCCCAACATCGGGAATAATCTTCCTGCATCTAGCCTGTCCAGCCCCTTAAGAATTTTGTAAGTTTCTATAAGATCCCCCCTCAATCTTCTAAATTCCAGCGTGTACTTCCCGAGTCTATCCAGTCTTTCGTCATATGAAAGTCCTGCCATCCCAGGAATCAGTCTGGTGAACCTTCTCTGTACTCCCTCTATGGCAAGAATGTCTTTCCTCAGATTAGGAGACCAAAGCTGTACACAATACTCCAGGTGTGGTCTCACCAAGACCCTGTACAACTGCAGTAGAACCTCCCTGCTCTTATACTCAAATCCTTTTGCTATGAATGCTAACATACCATTTGCTTTCTTCGCTGGCATGTTAGCATTCATAGCAAAAGGATTTGAGTGGCGTGAATTATCTGACGGTAGATTCAATAAGACAAATGTAGGTGGTCACAATGGGAGGGGGTTCTTAGAATACTCCAGGTTTGTTTCCTTGCTCAGTATGTTCCATGTCCAAGGAGGAAGGCTACAGAGACAACTTTTAAAAATGAAGCACCTAATTGGCCTGAAGGGAGGCCACCCACTTGAGAGTAAGTGACAATAACTTCATTAAATTTATGTTGGAAATTGATAATGAAATGAAAGATATAAAGTAGACGCGTTGAGTTGAAAATTAGAATGTTTCAAAGGGAAGGAAGTTAGATTGAACCAAAGAAAAAAAAAGAATCAAAGAGCGATATTTAAGAAGGTAGACACTAAATGCTGGAGTTACTCAGCGGGACAGGCAGCATTTCTGGTGATGTTTCGTGTCGAGATCCATTCCTTCTCTCCAGAGATGCTGCCTGTCCCACTGAGTTACTCCAGCATTTTGTGTCTACCTTCGATTTAAAGCAGCATCTACAGTTATTTCCTACACGAGATATTTAAGAATATAGGTTAGATATTGAACTGTTCTGGCTTGGAATATATGTGTACATTGTTTATTTTGAATAAAAACACACCGTGAGAGTATTGATGGGTTTGTAAAAACAAAAAGACTAACACTGACAAAGGTAGGAATCTTGGAGGGAGAGCAAATAATTTATAATGCGGAAAAAGGAATTGGCAGAGGAATTAAATGGATCAATTGTGACCATCTTCACAGTTCATCATCACCATCATTTTTGAAAACCGCAACAGGCAAGAATGTACACAAAGCTGTGTACGACAGTGATCACAACTTCTACTGAAGTGTGGATGACTGTTGGCTCGCTAGAAGCTCATCCGCCCTTTGACTGGTCTTGTTTTTGGTCCTGCTGGGGTCCACAGCCCTCTCCTCACCTGGCAAACCAGGTGGGGAAGACGGTTTAGTCGCCGACTATCCAACCATGGAGCAGGTAGTACGGGATTATATGGTACCCGCGGCAGGGGAAACTCCCCTGACCTGACTGAATTTTGCGAACCTCACAGTTCCAAGCACAAAAATGTTCCCAGAAAAGCTGAAGAAACAAGGGCCAAATAAGGAGGTAAAGAAAATTATCTTCTATACATAACTAAAACTCTGATCTTGTTATCTTTCGTTTTTTGCGGTCTTTCTAATTGCGCAAAAACGGTTCACGATAGCGCTATGATTTTTCGCCAGTTCACTCACTGTTCTCACATGCTGCGATTGCACCAAGTTTCGTTCCGATCGGTTGAATGTTGTAAAAGTTAGTGAGGCTTAAAAAAAAACCTTAAAAACCGCGCATGTGCAGATCGATCTCTTCTCCTGCCGCTCAGCGCCACGCGGATTATTCTCTTCCCCTGTCACTCTCCGGGACGGTCCGCCCCTTCCTGCTCCATCGCATCTTTACTGGAGCTGAGGATGGTCGGCCACAATTTTCGGAGGGACCCAAAGCAGCCCAGCCCCAAGCAGCCCAGCGTCGGAGACCCAGCCCAGCATGGAAGACGCAGCCTAAATGTCGCCAAACAGAAAGCGGAGACTCTGATCCCTGCGGAAGAGAATGACTAGCGACCAGCGCCCACTGTGAGTCCCCATTGCACCGCCAATTCCAGCCACTACCCCTCTGGTCCCCCTTCTTGGCTCCTCCTCCCCTCCCACATGATACCCCTCTCTCGTCCATGGCTCTTCCCCTGTCTTTTCTCCGAGCTCACTCCCCCCTCCCTCCCACACACCCCTCTGCTCCAGGTCCCCGGGTCTCTGGCGCTGTAAGGCTGCGTCACCATGCCGCCCTAAGCCCTAGGTCAGGCATCATCAGCAAAGCAAAATGGGCAGACAGCATTTCGAGTCGAGACAACTTCTTCAGGCTGATTAGATTGTTCGCCTAATTCTCTGCAAATCATTGAGGACCTATCTGGATGAATGGATGAGGTGAACTAGTGGAAGCAGTGTACTTCCTGAGAAGATTACGGAGAGTCAGTTTGTCAAGGAGGACTCTCTCTAACTTCTACAGTTGCACAGTAGAGAGCATGCTGACCGGTTGCATCATGGCTTGGTTCGGCAACTTGAGCGCGCTGGAGAGGAAAAGCCTACAAAAAGTAGTAAACACTGTCCAGTCCATCATCGGCTCTGAGCTTCCTTCCATCGAGGGGATTTATTGCAGTCGCTGCCTCAAAAAGGCTGGCAGTATCATCAAAGTCCCACACCATCCTGGCCACACACTCATCTCCCTGCTACCATCAGGTAGAAGGTACAGGAACCTGAAGACTGCAATGACCAGGTTCAGGAAAAGCTACTTCCTCACAGCCATCAGGCTATTAAACTCAGCTCATTAAAACTCTGATCATTAATAGCCCATTATCTGTTATTTGCACTTTATCAGTTTATTTATTCCCATGTTCACACGGGAGGGCTGTTCCCCCGACGCAATATTCTACCTCCACCAATTCCAATATTGGTGGCCAGTGGGGGGGCTTTCTGGAGCGCTGGTATGGGGTTCTTGGGGTGGCAGCTCAGTCCCTCAAGTCTGATCTGCTGGCAGCTCACTCACGGCTGGTGGACTGGCAGTTGACTCATGACTATTCCTTGAAATTCCATTTCAAGCAGGGTGCAAGGCCACCAAATTCAAATCCATGTCCTACCATTTCAAGCAGAGTGCAAGGCCACCAAATTCAAATGCAGCTTCATACCATTTCATGCAGGGTGAAACAACCATACACCACACAAAACACCAAACTCACAGTTCAGTAGACATTCAGTGTGTTCAGTTGATTCACAGCTCAGACAGAGCCAAAGCACCCAAGCCACCATTTGCAGTAAGTAGTGCCTTTCAACTTCAAGCCAAAGCACCTAAGCCACCATTTGCAGTAAGTAGTGCCTTTCAACTTCAAGCCAAAGCACCCGCCACCATTTGCAGTAAGTAGTGCCTTTCAACTTCAAGCCAATGCACCCACGCCACCATTTGCAGTAAGTAGTGCCTTTCAACTTCAAGCCAAAGCACCCGCCACCATTTGCAGTAAGTAGTGCCTTTCAACTTCAAGCCAAAGCACCCAAGCCACCATTTGCAGTAAGTGGTGCCTTTCAACTTCATGCCACCATTTGCAGTAAGTAGTGCCTTTCAACTTCAAGCCAAAGCACCCAAGCCACCATTTGCAGTAAGTAGTGCCTTTCAACTTCATGCCACCATTTGCAGTAAGTAGTGCCTTTCAACTTCAAGCCAAAGCACCCAAGCTACCATTTGCAGTAAGTTGTGCCTTTCAACTTCATGCCACCATTTGCAGTAAGTAGTGCTTTTCAACTTCAAGCCAAAGCACCCAAGCCACCATTTGCAGTAAGTAGTGCCTTTCAACTTCAAGCAAAGCACCCAAGCCACCATTTGCAGTAAGTAGTGCCTTTCAACCTCAAGCCAAAGCACCCAAGCCACCATTTGCAGTAAGTAGTGCCTTTCAACTTCAAGCCAAAGCACCCAAACAACCATTTGCAGGCAGTGCCTTTTTAATTCAAACAAACCATATTTTTAAACCACATTAAGGGTACTCACAGTTATGTAGACATTTGTTCAGTGTTATTCAGAGCTCAGGGAGACGTGACCCTTGGCTTCATCCATCTTGCAGAGACTGAGTGAGGCACACCACTTGCTGGTTTTATAGTCCCTCCCCCTCCCTCCAGCAGGGGCAGCAGAGAGAATGGTGAATTTAAAAAAAAAACATTAATATCTCTCTGATTTGTCATCGATGGGAAAAATCCTCCGCACCCGTAAGGCGGAGGGGGGTTCTGAGCGAGGTGGCCAAAAATGACGGCCGTAGGTGGCGGCATTCTGTCGGACATCGCAGCACAGTGGGCCAAAAGCGGTCAAGATCAGACTTTTAGTAATATAGATAGATACCGAGATTTTAAATGTATTTTATGGTGTTTTTATATGCAGTGTATTTTATGTAATGAGTCTGAAATAAAGTTCATTAATATTATTACCATTATGAGCCAGAGTTCAGACTGAGATCAGATAAATATCACTGAGGAAGTTCAGTGCAGCTTCAAACAACCATCTCACCTTCTGCTATTATATTACATGGTCTTGGTGAACCATAGTCTTTCTTGGTTCACCAAATTCTTGATTAGAAAATTCTCACCTAGATTTCAATTCTCCCCATCCCTCCCTATTTCATCAAATGGAGGGATGTACAACTACAATGAGTACAGGTACAATGAAAATCTTGCTGGCAGCAGCACCACAAGCATATAGACTCAGACAACTCCCAGAACATAAAATTATATATCAATTATTCACGACAGTGAGAAGAAAAAGACTGTACAAACACGACACAAGGGCAACAAAACCCAATTACAAAATTAAGTCCACAACAGTTCAAGAGGTGTTCACTGTCGAAGGATTAAAGTTGTGCATATCAGTTGTGCATTAACCCGATGGCTGTCATATTCTAAAATCAATATGAAGCGCAAACAGGAAGTGGTCAAGATTAAACTTTTAATTATATATAGAAGGCAAGGCAGGCAGCTTTAATTTGGCAAGGCAGCTTTAATTAGGCAAGGCAACTTTAATTAGGCAATGCAGCTTTAATTAGGCAAGGCAGCTTTAATTAGGCAAGGCAGCTTTAGCACTTTCAAACCAAAGGCAATGCAGCTTTTGCACTTACAAACCAAAGGCAACACAGCTTTTGCACTTTCAAACCATAGGCAACGCAGCTTTAGCACTTTCAAACCAAAGGCTGCACAGCTTCAGCACTTTCAAACCAAAGGCTGCACAGCTTCAGCACTTTCAAACTACATTTTCAAACCACATTAAGAGCCCTGGCAGGTCAGTAAAACCACTCACAGTTTAGTTGACATGTGTTCAGTGTTATTCACAGCTCAGACTGAGAATTGCGACCTCTCACGCCCCCATCTTGCAGAGAACTGAGGCACCTCCACACTTTCGGGTTTTATAGTCCCTCCGGAAGGGGCATGGCCTTCAGGAGAGAGAATCTCATTTTTTTTAAAACATTAATAACTCTTTTATTTTTAATCAATGGGAAAAATCTTCTTGTCCTGCTTAGCAGAGGGGGACTCTGATTAAGATGGCCAAATATCACAGCCATAAGTGGCTGCGTTTTTTCTAAAATCAATATACAGAACAACAGGAAGTGGTCAAGATCAGACTTTTAGTAATATAGATATAGCTTTGAGCTGGACTACTTAACCCTGTTGGGAGCTTTCATTTCTCGATATGTATGGTCCTCACATACCTGTCTGTGGAGAAACCTATCTCTGTCCTGGGATACAGGTCCTACCCAGGTTACAACAGAGTTCCATTCCGGAGAACTGTTCGTAACACATAACTGTTCGATCCTGACTGCAGTTTCTGTTTGCGTGGAGTTTGCACATTCTCCCTTTGACCTTGTGGGTTTACTCCAGGTGCATAAGAAGGAACCGCAGATACTGGTTTAAACCAAAGATAGACACAAAAAGCTGGAGTAACTCAGCGGGACAACAGCATCTCTGGAGAGAAGGAATGGGTGGCGTTTTGGGTCGAGACCCTTCTTCAGACACCGGGTGCTCCGGTTTCCTCCCACATCCCAAAGACATGCGGGTTTGCAGGTTAATTGGCCCCTATAAATTGCTCCGGATATGGCAGGAGAGGATGCACATGTGGGATAAGATAGAGCTCGTGTGAACGGATGATTGGTGGTTGGTGTGGACTTGGTGGGCTGAAGGGCCTGTTTTCTCGCAGTATCTTTCAATCAATTCAATCATTGGCCAACCAAGGCAACCTGTGGTTAAACCAAGCCATTCTGCTCAGATGTTGCTGCAAACCAGGTTCCACAGCAGTCGGCAAATCCATCTCATCAATCTCCCAAATGCTCATTTAGATGTACGGGCTCAATGAAGGTTTGGTGCTCCCAATCTGCAAAAGATCTGTATTTCCAAAGACTCCATCAAACACTCCCTGACCAGAGCAATTGGCACTTACGAAGTAGTTAGTTGACAGGAACCCGGCACTCTCTGTTGCTTTCACAGCACCATATGGACCACCATCATGGTTTAGTTTAGTTTTTATCGAGATACAGCGTGGAAACAGGCCTTTCAGCCCACCAAGGGAGTCCGCACTGAGCAGCGACCCCCACACATTAACACTATCCTACACACAAGGGACAATTTACATTTATACCAAGCCAATTAACCAACAAACCTGGACGTCCTTGGAGTGAGGGAGGAAATGGAAGATCTCGGCAAAAACTCACATGGTCACAGGGAGAACATACAGACAAGCATTCGTAGTCAGGATCGAACCTGGGTCTCTAGCACTGTAAGGCAGTAACTCTACCACTGTGCCTTCATGGTGATCGACAGAATGGCCAGACACGTGGAGTGGGCTCAACTAACCCCATCATCAAAAGTAGCGGCACTGCTTCATGAAAGCAGCATCCATTATCAAGGATCACCACCATCCAGGTCACGCCTCTTCTCACTGCCACCATTCGGTAGGAGGTACAGAAGCCTGAAGTCCCACACCACCAGGTTCAGGAAAAGCTGCTTTCCTACATTGTTCATCAGCTGCTTCAAACAACCTGTGCAGCCCTGATCTGATACCAACACCAAAACACTATGGACTAACGCTTGCATTACCATGGGCTTTTTTTTTCTAAACTGTTTTTTTTTCATTTATTTTTGCTCAGTCCTAACCAAAACCCTACCTTGGCACTGCATTACTGTGGTCTTTGTATAAGGTTGCACTATGTATCTTGGCTTGCACCATTATGGTCAACTTACCTTGCATAACTGATCATTTATTGTGTTATAATTAATTGTATGTTCGTTGTTTTCTTTTTATTGTCTTGCAGAATTTTTGTGTAATTTATGTTTTGTGTATCTGGGTCCATGTGCCTGTGATGTTGCTGCAAGTGACCATTCAATTGTAGTGTACCTCACTATACTGGTGCATACGTATGACAATGAACTCGACTTGGCTTAAGAGTTCTTCTGCTCAAGTCTCTGAGGTCAGACAAACTTTTGACTCTACCAAATTGCTATCTCCTGAGCTACAGATTCAAATATATGTGGAGGGTGAAGGTGATGATTCCTGAAGTGATAAGGAGGTGGCACAATGGTGCAATGGTAGAGTTGCTGCCTTAGCGCCAGAGACCCAGGTTCAATCCTGACCATAGGTGCTGCCCGTACGGAGTTTGTACGTTCTCCCTGCGACCACGTGGGTTTTCTCCGGGTGCTTCGGTTTCCTCCCACATACCAAAGAAATTCAGGTTTGTAGGGTGAATTGGCTTCTGTAAATTGTAAATTGTCCCTAGTGTAGGATAGTGCTAGTGTACAGTGTACGGCGCGGACTTGGTGGGTCGAAGGGCCTGTTTCCACGCTGTATCTCTAAAGTCTAAAGACTAATAATTCTCAGCAAAGTAAGAGGCCTTAATTGAAGGAATGAAGCTTGCAAACATCTCTTTCCTGGGGCTGCCCATTTCTGGGCCCAACGGCGGGTCCATGTAAGCTGACTATTTGCCTCTCCTTTGAGGAATCATCTGTGCCCTGATATCTCCTGCCATGTTGTGTGTGTGAATGTCCAGGATGGCACTGGCTACATTTCAATTTAAAATGTCATAAACAAAGGTATTTGCTAAACAAGAGACCTTGGTTGGTGGGCGGTGGTTGAGAGGGAGGCGATAACAGAGGTGGGAAAGGAAGAGATGATGGAGCTGTCAGGAGAGTGTGAGATATCCATCATGGTCACTGGTCTCCCCACCATTGAATGGATCTACAGAAACTCTGCTTCAAGAAGGCAACTGATATCATCAAACATACTATTTATTCATAAGTTGTAGGAGCAGAATTTGGCCATTGAGTCTACTCTGCCATTAAACCATGGTTAATCTATCTTTCCATCTCAACGATCTCTACTCTATTCTCCTGCCTTCTCCCCATAACCTTTGACATCCATATTAATCTCATACCTGTCAATCCCCGCTTTAAAAATACCCATTGATTCGGCCTCCATATTCATCACCCTCTGGCTATAGAAATTCTTCCTCATCTCCGTTCTAAAGGTGCGTCCTTTTATTCTGAGGCTATGCTCTCTGGTCCTAGACTATTCCACTAGTGGAAATATCCTTTCCACGTCCACTCTATCCAGGCCTTTCACTATTCGAGAAATTTCAATGAGATCCCCTCATCCTTCTAAACTCCAATGAGTACAAGGCCAGGGTCGCCAAACCCTCATCATATGTTTACTCAATCATCTCCGGGCTCATTCTCGTAAACCTCCTCTGGACTCTCTCACAATATTCCAAATGCCATCAGACCGGCACCTTATAAAGCCTCGGCATTTCATCCCTGTTTTTATATTCTACTTGTCCTATAAATGACAAGTTCTATAAATGAATGCGAACATTGCATTTGCCTTCCTTACTACCATTTCAACCTGCAAATTAACCATTTGGGAATCCTGCACCAGCACTCCCAAGCCCATTGCACCTCCGATTTCGGAATCCTCTCCACCTTTAGAAAATAGCGTATGCCTTTATTCCTACTACCAAAGTTCATGACCACACACTTTGCTACACTATATCCATCTGCCACCTCTTTACCCGCTCTCCCAACCTGTGCAAGTCCTTCTGCCTGCTCCCTACTTTCTCTACATTACCTGCCCCTCCACCTATCTTTGTAGCATCCACAAACTTGGCCGCAAAGTATTAATTTCATCATCCAAATCATTGATATACAACGTGAAAAGTAGTGGGCCCAACACTGATCTCTGCAGAACACCACTGGTCGCTGGCAGCCAACAAAAAAAAAAGCCCCCTTTATTCACACTCTTTGCCTTCTACCATTCATCCAACCTTCTATCAAAGCTTCAATCTTCCCACTAAGACCATGGCTCTCACCTTGTTTAGCCTCATGTGTGCCACTTTATCACAGGCCTTCTGAAAATCCAACTAAACAGCATTCACTGACTCTCCTCTGTCCATCCTGCTATTTACTTCCTCAAAGAATTCCAATAGATTTGTTAAGCAAGATCTCCCATTTACAAAACCACGCTGACGTTTATCATATGCTTCTAAGTACTGAGAAACCGCATCCTTAATATTGGACTTAATAATCTTATCAACCACTGAAGTCAGGTTAACCGGCCTATAGTTTCCCCTATTTCTCCTTGCTTCCTTTTTGAACAGCGGTATAACATTTGGAATTTTCCAGTCCTCTGGAGCCACCCCTGACCGGTGATTCTTGAAAGATCACTACTTGTAAAGGGCTCAGACTTACACAGGTTGAAACACAAGCATCTTTATTGTTCAGGTCATTAACTTCTAAGTAGGTCATTACACGTTCACACTGCTACTGCTACTGGTAGGCAGTGGGTAGGATCTTACATTATAAATGTTATAATTACTAAGCATTCTAATTATCTAACATGCTATAGCCAATCAACATCTCTTCTTGTATAAATGAAAAACAAGTAAAGCATTACAACAACAACGAGTAAATAAAATGTTAAATGCAAATCGCCACATCTAATAATAATGGGGTTAAACATAATCACCATATCTAACAGGTGGCTTGCTAACCCGCCCGGTCCTCATACGGTAAGGAGCTGCCTCATCAACCTTTTCCTCCAAAAAGTTGAGGGCGCGGTTTGGTGAGCCCGATGGACTATGAGGAGACACCATAGGGGAGCCCAAGGAAGACCTTCGAGGGGGCACCGGTGAGCCGGTTACAAAAGAGGAAGAGGGAAGAGACTGACGCGGGGAGTGGGTGGGACTGGCGGTGGCAGGTGCTGGAACGGCTGGAACACTTTAAAGTTGAGCAGAGGTGCATCAGGATCCTGGAGTGCCGGAGGGCGTTCCTTCACAGGAAGGAGGTGTTGACGGTTGCGTCTATAGATGGTACCACCGACATCGACCAGGTAGGAACGTGGTTCCTTTGCAGGGCCGTGGAAGAACCCCAGTTTGGTATGTCCTTTGTCTGTCTGTAATCAGGCCACTTGGCCTTAGATGAGCGGCTTAAGTGGTTTGCTGGTCTTGTCGTAAGTTCGTTTCTGCGCGTCGCGATTGGACTGCACGCGCTTTTGAACTATGGCAGGGTTGAAAACGTTAGGCTTTAAATGATCCTGGGTGATGGTCAGCGGAGGGCGTGTTCGGCGGGACATCAGGCGCGGGCTGGAGAACCTAAAACGTTGTCTCTCGCAATGTTTCTCAGGTTCAACAGGTCCAAGTAGACATCAGATTTCGCCAGGTAGAAGCGCTTCATGAGTTGTTTAATGCTCCGAACAGCACGCTTGGCAAGTCAATTGGACTGTGGGTATTCTGGGCTGCTGGTGACATGTTGAAAGTTCCACCGTTTGGCAAAGTCTTTAAACCTTTGGCTGGTTAAATGGGTCCCGTTGTCAGTCTGAAGACGAGCTGGAATGCCATGTACAGAGAAGTGTTGTCGGAGCTTTTGGACGACCATCTCTGAGGAGCCAATGAAAGATATCGACAACTACAGATGACCATGGTAGAGAGGGAGCAGGGTGAGACAGCAGCGGTTGTTTTTGCTGGTGCGGTGCTTGTCTGTTGCAGATTCTGTTTTCTCCCGGATGTACTTGGTCATTCTGGGCCAGTAGATCATTTCTTTTGCACGCTGTAGGGTAGCCTCCACGCCAGGGTGGCCACCGTGGATTTCCTCATAGTACTCGTTTCGCAGGGAAGAGGGGATGACCGTCTTGTGCCCCCTGACAATTACTCCATCCTGTAGTACTAGTTTGTCACGTACCAGGAAATAGGGTCGCAGTTCAAAAGGAGTGTTAGACTGCTTGTTTGGCCACCCGCCTTTGATGATGGAAGTTAGCAACTGGGAGGTTTTATCTGCAGCGGTGTGTTCGGCGAGGCGGCGCAAGTGGTCGGTTGGAACAAACGAGACTTTCAGGACGGAGAATTCGTCTTGTTCGAATCGGTGATGTTGGCTGGTGGTGCGTGGAGCTCAAGATAGAGTGTCTGCGATGTGCATGTCTTTCCCTTTTTTGTAGACGATGCGAAAATCAAACCGTTGTAGCTGCAACATCATGCGTTGAAGTCTTGTTGGGGCAGCATGGATCGGTTTGCTCAGGATGGTGACTAGCGGCTGGTGATCAGTCTCTACCGTGAAGGTCTTGCCAAAAATAAAGTCTTTAAATTTAGAACAGGCGAAAACCACGGCAAGCAGTTCCTACTCTATCTGTGCATAGCGTTGTTCAGTATCCGTTAGGGTGCGCGAAGCGTAGGATACCGGCATCACGTCGCCGTTGAAGCAAGTCTGCAGGCATGCTGTGCCCAGTCCATACTGGGATGGATCGCAGGTGATTGTGACTGGCAGGTTGATGTTGAAGCAAGCCTGGGTAGGTGCACTAGCGAGCTGTAGTTTTAAAGTCTCGAAAGCTCGCTGGTGTTGTGGGTACCAGGACCATGTGTTGTCCTGTGGGTCAGTTGACGCAAAGGGGCTGACAGTTCACTGAGATTAGGGATGAACTTGCCCAGGTAGTATACCATGCCTAAAAACCGTTGTAAGCTGGTGACATCAGTTGGTACTGGCAGCTCGTTGATTGCTGCAGTCTACGATACATTTATTTTTAATTGATGGGAAGAATTCTCTGCACCTGCTGAGCAGAGGGGGAACTGAGTAAGATGGCCAAAAATCACAGGCGTAAGTAGTAGCATTTTATCTAAAATCAATATACAGTGCAAACAGGAAGGAAGTGCATTTGCAGTAGTGCCCTTTAACTTCAAGCCAAAGCACCCAAACTGCCATTTGCAGTAAGTAGTGCCTTTCAACTTCAAGCCAAAGCTCCCAAGCCACCATTTGCAGTTAGTGCCTTTCAACTTCAAGCAAAAGGCACAAGCCATCATTTGCAGTAAGAAGTGCCTTTCAACTTCAAGCCAAAGCACCCAAGCCACCATTTGCAGTAAGTAGTGCCTTCCAACTTCAAGCCAAAGCACTCAAGCCACCATTTGCAGTAAGTAGTGCCTTTTAACTTTCAAGCCAAAGCACCCAAGCCACCATTTGCAGTTAGTAGTTCCTTTTAACTTCAAGTCAAAGCACCCAAACAACCATTTGCAGGCAGTGCCTTTTTACTTCAAACAAACCATATTTTCATATTCAAACCCATTTAAGGGGACTCACAATTGAGTAGACATTTGTTCAGTGTTATTCAGAGCTCAGAGATACGTGATCCTTTGGCTCCATCCATCTTGCAGAGACTGAGTGAGGCACACCATTTCCTGGTGTTATAGTCCCTCCCCCTCCCTCCAGCAGGGGCAGCAGAGAGAATGGTGAATTTTTTTAAAAACATTAATATCTCTCTGATTTGTCATCGATGGGAAAAATCCTCCAGTCCCGGAAGGCGGAGGGGGGCTCTGAGCGAGGTGGCCAAAAATGACGGCTGTAGGTGGCAGCGTTCTCTTGGAAATCGCAGCACAGCGAGCCAAAAGCGGTCAAGATCAGATTTTTAGTAATATAGATAGATAACATCTGTTTTGTTGGTTCCTCTGTCAAACAGAGTTTGGGGACAGCCCGTCCAAATGAGACCAGACCCAAGTCATGGCATGTATTGATGCCTAGCAGGGTTTCAGAATTTGGTTGGACAATGTAAAAGAGTAAGTTCTTTGTCTGTTCATTGATGGTACATTTGAGATCAGCTTTACCCAGTGGGTGAAGAATTTCCCCTCCGTAAGCATGGAGAGCGGAGAAGTCTTTTTTCACAAGCTCAGTGGTTCTTATCTTGTTGAACACTTTGAGTGACATGACGTTTACTCTGGCGCAGGTATCGACTTTGGCGATCAGTGGTTTGTTATTGATTATCATGGTCACTGCAGGATCAGTGACTTTGCCTGGGGTGCGCAGGTTTAGGGAAAGTACGGTAGACTCAGTGTCTGTGTTATCAGAGTCGTTCCAGTGGGAAGATTCGTCCTGTTCATGGGAATCAGAATTAGAATTGTTGAATTAGGTGCAGCTTTGTCCTTGAAGCTGTACTCCCACTAGATCGACAACAATTAGCAAAGTGGTTGAGTTTCTTGCAATTATGACATACTTTCCCATTGGCTATGCAAAATTGGCGCCCCCTGGGGTGGGATAAAGCTACAGTTAGAGCACCTCGTGGCAGGCACATTCTGATCTTTGCGGGACGCATTGAGAAATCTTTGTGGAGAATAGCTAGCCAGATTCATATTAAGTTGTTGATTAGCATTCACACTATCAAAATCAGCAAGTGGTGCTACAGTCTCAGCCATCCGACAAGCATGAATCACTTGCTCCAAAGTCAGTTCAGCGCTCCGCAGCAGTTCGGCTTGCGGTCGCTCATTCCTCCCACAATTTTATCACAAACTAGCTCATTTGTCAACTCACCAAATCTGCATCGAGAGCTGATACGTCTCAAGTCGCTGATAAATCATTCTACAGGCTCATCAGCCTGTTGCATTCGGGCAAAAAAATCATGTTCTCTCGAGGATCCTGTTAGATGGCAGGTCACACAGTTCTCTAAACTTCCTCAGCAAAACCATCGAGTTGGCAATAGGTTCAGCCGGCACCACTACCAGACCATTCCCGTCTAGTTGAGCTGGTGCAAATTCAAAAGAGTCAGCGCGGTTCATAGATTCCGGACCTGCTAAATTCAACAGCATAGAAGCTTTCAAATCGTCGGGATCGTTTCGGTGAGCGATGCAGATATAATGAGAGTCGTCCTTCTCAAACATTCGCCATTGCTCAGCAATATTGGAATCAAACACGAGCGGGCTAGGCTTTCGACAAGAGTTAGCCATGTCATCAAAATCAAAACCAAAACTCACAAATAAAAACTGTTAAACAAAATAAATTGCGGTAAACAGACACGGGGTAGACCCGATTTTCTGACACCATGTAAAGAGCTCAGACTTACACAGGTTGAAACACAAGCATCCTTATTGTTCAGGTCATTAACTTCTAAGCAGGTCATTACACATTCACACTGCTACTGCTACTGGTAGGCAGTGGGTAGGATCTTACACTATGAATGTTATAATTAGGTGGGGTTATAATTACTAAGCATCCTAATTGGCTAACATGCTATAGCCAATCTACACTACTAATGCCTCCACAATCTCTAAAGCCACCTCCTTTAGAACCCTGGGGGTGTAGTCCATTTAATCCAGATGATTTATCCACCTTCAGACCTTTCAGCTTCCCAAGCACCTTCTCCTTAGTAATAGCAACTCCACTAACATCCGTCCATCTCTCTTGGATTTCTGGCACATTGTTGGTGTCTTCTGCTGTGAAGACTGACACAAAATACTTATTCAATTCGTCCGCCATTTCTTTATTCTTCATCACTACTTTCCAGCGTCATTTTCCAGCAATCCAGTGTTCAATCTTCCCTCTTTTTACTCTATATATCTGAAGCAACTTTTGGTATCTTCTTTTATATTATATTGTTAGCTAGCTTACCTTCACATTTCATCTTTTCTCCCCTTTTTGCCTTTTTAGTTGCCCTCTGTTACTCTCTAAAAGTTTACCAATCCTCTAGCGTCCCCCTAATCCTTGCAATACAATATGCCTTCCCCTTTACTTTTATGCTGTCTTTGACTTCCTTTGTCAGCCACCTTCGCCTCATTCTCCCCTTAAAATCATTCTTCCGCTTTAGGATGAAAATAAATTGCATCTTCCAAATTACTCCCAGAAACACCTACCACCTTGCTGCTCACTGTCACCCCTGCTGGGGTCCCTTTCCAGTCAACTTTAGCCAGCTCCTCCCATATGCCTCTGTAGATACCTTTACTCAACAGTAATACCGACACATCTGATTTAATCTTCTCCCTCTCAAACTGCAGGTTGAATTTGATCATATTATGGTCACTACTTCCTAGGGGTTCCTTTACCTTAAGCTCCTTCATGAAATCTAGTTTGTTACATGACACCAAATCCAGTATTGTCTTTTCCCTTGTAGGTTTTACTTCAAGCTACTCTAAGAAGCCATCTCCTAAGCACTGAGTGACTCCTAAGTGACTTCTCTTGCGATCCAGCATCAACCTGATTTTCCCAGTCTTCCTGCATACAGAAATGCCGCATGATGACCATAATATTGCCTTTCTTAATGCCGACTGTTCGGGGGCCAATGTAAAACACCCATTAGGGTCTGTTTACCTTTGCAGTTTAGCTTAGTTTAGAGATACAACGCAGGAACAGGCTCTTCAGCCCACCAGGTCCGCGCCGACCAGAGATCCCCGCACATTAACAATATCCTACACCCACTAGGGACAATTTTCACATTTATCAAACCAATTAACCTACACTCTTTGGAGTGTGGGAGGTAACCGAAGATCTCGGAGAAAACCCACGGGGAGAACATACAAACTCCATACAGAAAGCACCTGTAGTCGGAATTGAACCTGGGTCTCCTGCGCTGCATTTGTTGTAAGGCAGCAACACTACCGCTGTGCCACCATGAAAGACCTTCTCAACTCTACCCACAAGGATTCCACATCTTCGGACCCTATGTCATCCCTGGCTAAGGATTGAATTGTATTCCTTACCAGCAGAGCCACCCCACCCCCTCTGCTCATCCCCCTGTCTTTTCTATCAACACCTCCTTGTTCACACTCTACGGAGAGTCGGTATGACAAGGAGGACTCTCTCGAACTTCAACAGGTGCACAGTAGAGAGCATGCTGACCGGTTGCATCGTGGCTTGGTTCGGCAACATGAGTGCTCAGGAGCGGAAAAGACTGTGAAAAGTTGTAAACACTGCCCAGTCCATTATCAGATCTGACCTCCCTACCATCGAGGGGATCTATCACAGTCGCTGCCAGCATCATCAAGGATCCACACCATTCTGGCCACTCACTCATCTCCCGGCTGCCTTCAGGTAGAAGGCACAGGAGCCTGAAATCTGCAATATCCAGGTTCAGGAATAGCTACTTCCCCACAGCCATCAGGCTATTAAACTCAACTCAAACAAAACTCTGAACATTAATAGTCCATTGCAATGTATCTAATTATTTATGTGTGCTTATATATATTCAATAGTATATGGTCACACTGATCTGTTCTGTATTTATTTGTGCCTACTATATTCTGTTGTGCTGAAGCAAAGCAAGAATTTCATTGTCCTATCTGGGACACATGACAATAAACTCTCTTGAATCTTGAATCTTCTTGCTGTTATCATTGAGACACAAGATCCCACTCTTTTCTTGCTGTTATCATTGAGGTACAAGAGCCTGAAAACCATGACCACCACATTCGAGAATGAACTAGAATTCCCCAACTCTTGCCCAGAGTAGGGGAACCGAGGACCAGAGGACATAAGTTTAAGGTGAAGGGGAAAAGATTTAATTGAAATCTGAGGGGTAACCTTTTCACACAAAGAGTGGTGGGTGTTTGGAATGAGCTGCCAGAGGAGGGAGTCGAGGCAGGGACTATTGCAACTTTTAATAACAGTTTGACAGGTACTTGGATAGGCCAGGTTTAGAGGTACGAGGGCCATACGCAGGCAGGTGAGACTAGTGTAGATGTTGGCTGGTGTGGGCAAGTTGACCAAATGGCCTGTTTGCATGCTGTATGACTCAATGAGTTGAACAGCTTTATCCTATCAACCTTATCAGGTTCTTGAATCGCACTGCACACCCGAACCACAACCCCACCTCTGCACTGAACTACAAATGGTTTCTATATAAAGTTGGACTACGTACGCAAGCTTGCATTGATGCACCTCTGAAGAACGGTCTCGACCTGAAACGTTACGCATTCCTCTCTCCAGAGATGTTGCCTGTCATGCAGTTACTCCAGCATTTTGTGTCTATCTTGCACTATTATAGCCTGCTTACAATGTGCAACTGATAATTTATTGTATTGTTATATATTTATTTATTGTGTTAATGCATTCATGTGCCTGTAAAGTAGGTATGTTAAAAAACTTACCTTCAGCGGCGCTGCAGTTCTGTCACTGCCCGTGTGCGCGACTTTGGCACCTTTGAGAGGGGGGCGGGTTTTAAAATGCCGTTTTTTCCCAGCCTGTTCAAATCGATTTTTGTCAGGCTGTTTAGCTGCTGAAGAATAATCGCTCCGACATCTGTTTTATTAAGTTTTTTTTAAACTGCACTGGATATTATAATAGCAGGAGTAATTTCAAAATCAACTTCTAAAGCCGTCAACACCGACAACGGGGATGGATTTCACGTACGGGACAGGTAAAGGAAAGCCGTCTATTTTACATATAAACGTGCTTCTTAGGATGCCTTTAATCAAAATTTTACGTTGCGAAAAGGTGACTTAGGACCCATACGAACCGGCAGTATTTTTCCTGCTGATATGGGGTTTAAATTCACCGCATCCGCAACGTTCCATATGATCGCGTTCCACAAAATCCTACTCGCAAGATGATTAAAATGGCCATTAATTTACGGGAATTAAACACTAAATTCCTTCCATCTGGCCTATAAATTCATGACAATGAGATTTAAAAATCATGTTATATTTTGAATTCTTGTGTGAATGTTATTTGGACACTTAGGCTATTTAAAAATGTTAACCTTTTCTTAAGAAATTGATAGATGTTTAGATTTAGTAATTGAATTTTGTAATTAGCTACTATTAGGTAACTAACTAATTATATGCTTTAATTTCAGGTAATCCAAGTAAATTTATTTCATATTTGTTTCAGAATGCTTCAATCTATAATAACTGACAATTTCATTCAGTTCTCTTAATTTTTAAGAAAGTTATGGGCTTTTGACTGTCCTTGATCACAGCTTTTGAGAAGTCGATGATGCTAATTTCCGAGTATGAAAATGGCCATAACCTTTTTAATACTGAAGATATGAAAGTGAATTAGGTGTCAAATTAAACTTCTTCTTGTGCTTTATCTGATGGGATAAATTGCAGACTTGATTTTTAAAATCTCAAACATTAACAGAAAGTCGAAATTTCATTGTCCCGGCCCTGGTGCATCTGGCAATTAAATATTCTTTCTTGACCTCTCTCTTGAGTTGTGCAGCGTGGGCTGGTTGGGTTGGTTGGTAATGGGTGCCAAGTTTTGGATGCTCTCAGTCACAGTGCAGCAAACGTCTGGAAATTGGAAGCTGTGTGCAGGGGACACATAGCACTGGCCGTGAAACAAACCCGACCGTGTGCGTGTGCGAGAGGCGATGCCAGGACTAGCATGTCAATGGAGAGGATGAGGAGGAATGGAATGGAATGGAATGGGCGCTCGTGCACGCGCGGCCTGGAGGCAGCGGTGGTGGGTGATGAGGAGCGTGCGCGGGCTGGCTGGCGAGACGGGGTGACGCGGAGCAGCGTGCGCGTGCTGGCGGCGAGACACAAGGGGTGACGCGGAGCAGCGCGCGCGTGCTTGCCGGCGAGACGCAAGGGGTAGCGGCGGCAGTGCGTGCGCGTGCCGGCTGCCGACCGGGTGACGCGGAGCAGCGTGCGCGTGCTGGCGGTGTGACGCAAGGGTGCGCGCAAAGATCTTAGAGCTGCTCTAAGGTCTTTTTGGCTGTGCGTGCGTGCGGACGGCGTGACGTGACGTGTGCGTGCGTGAGCGCGCGCGCTGGCGGACGGACAGACGCTGGGTCGGAGGGACGGACGCTGTTGTTCCGGGAGCGAGGCAGTGCGAGGGTCGGGGAGTGGCGCTGCTGAATCGCTCACACCTTCTTTCCCCCTCAAACCCCCTTCGCCGTCGCCGCATCGGGTCGCATGGTGAGTTTAGCGGCGGGAGGCCGGCCGCTGGGTTGGAGCCGCGAGTGCGAGGATGGGTTGTGCAGGCCGGGGCCTCGGCTCCAGGCTTGGGCCCATACTCGGCTTCGGCCCCGGCCTCGGGCTCAGGCTGGCCAAGGGCCTCTCTCACTGCCGCCAGGGAGCACGCAGGGCAGGAGCTGCTGCTGCTGCTGTTGCTGCGGGCGGGTGGCGGGGACTAGGCCTCAGGGCACCGTCCCCACTCTCCCATCCCTCCATCCGCCGGCCGGCATTGCGTTTCGGCAGCCGGCACGGAGGGCGAGGGACGGGCCTGATGGCGGCGGGGTGGTTGTCTGGTTGATTTTGCCCCCGGTTTGTTTGGGGAAGCGGCTTCTTGCAGACGGCGCATCGCTTGTCGTAAACGCCGTCACTGCTGCTGCTGCTGCTGCTGCTACTCAAAACCTGGTCATTTTCTTTCAATAGTGCATCTGCATAAAAATTATATATATATATATATATATATATATTTTTTTTAATTGTAATGAGAAGCTATTTCGAATTTCTAGTCCTTGAGCTTTCAGGGGATAGAAAAGTTTTTTTTTTCCTCATTGGGGCTGAGCTATTTCGCCATTTTGATATAACTGGCACAGTCTTTCTGGAATCACTGAATCAAATTGGACCCTGTCACGGTGCGATCTCACTCAATTCAACCCCCAAACTTCCCCACCCTATTTAGTATATATAGGAGAAGACTTTGTGAGGTGGTGAAGCGTGATTTGTGAACCAAGTCCCAACTTATCAAACATTGTATCAAGCATACAAAAGATACATTACTGTAAAACTTTATGTACAGTAATTGGAAACGCATTTACCACAACGTAATATGCTTTACTATGTGAGATGTTTCATTTTATATACCAAGAAACTAGATCAGTTATGACAAGTTAGCTTTACTCGGCAATGGTGTATCCAGAAATGCGAGAGGCAATTTATTGGTGTGTGTGAATAAGCAGAAATCTCTGTTTGAATCGCTGTTATTTTTCTGGATAATTCCATGGAAACACGAACATTTATATATACTATTCTGTTATGAAAAGCCTGGAAGCAGAAGTGTAACATGAGATTGTAATGTGATTATAACATCTTTTGTAATTGTGCAAGACCAAAGTTTGAGCTGTAAAATAATAAGAAAATGCAAAAAAAAGAAAATCTTCCATTCAAAAATGGCATTGGACGACAGCTTTCAAGATGCCAACTTTAATTACAAGTAGGCAAGTATAGAGTTCTATTAAATTAAACTGATCTTCATCTATTCATCTGAGACAATCCCTTGGGATCGAGTATAACATGCTTCCATTCCAGGTCTCAGTTTAGAGTTGAGTGATAGACCATTGTAAACTCTGATGCAGGTGGGATGGGATGGCGAGCTCATGTTCATAAGTGATAGGAGCAAAATTAGGCCATTTGGCCCATCAGGTCTATTCCGCCATTCAATCATGGCTGAACTATCTTTCCCCCTCAACCCCTTTGTCCTCCCTTTTCATAACCCCTGACACCCGTACTAATCAAGACTCTATCTCTGCCATTAAAAATATCCTTGACTTGAACTCCACAGCCTTCTGTGGCAATGAATTCCAGAGATTCAACACCCTAAGACTAAATAAAATCCTCCTCGTCTCCAACTGTTTACCTGTGGGTACCTTGTGAATCAGAATCTCAGTCAATGCCTTCCTGAACTCTTACACTCCATTGGTTAAGGATACACATAGATGGGGATATTATATTTATTAAATATATTTATTCCAAGGTGGCTTTGAGTATATTCTTGAATTATTTCCTTTGTCCACATGGTAATCTCTTGCCTGGAGGTGAATAGGTGTTCAGCCCCTGAACAGTAATGCCTGTCTATTAGCCGAGGTGAAAGTGGCCTGACATCTGAAGTTGAGGTGTTCGGATTGGTTTCCCATTTGACCTATTGCTACACTGCATTTGGGAATGCAACAATGAAATGCAGTATCGGAACAGGAAAAAATGATGTTGTTGTTTAGTGATTATACACCTATGCTTGCCAGCAGCCAGTATTGACATTCATTGATTAAAGTCACGGCTTACCTGTTATAATATAACAGATCTGGGATGTAAATGAATTTCTGATACCTGTAGTAGCAAATTTGAGACGTTCTCTCTACAGTTCCTCTTGATTGAACCAAGGGTCTCGATCTGAAACGCCACCCATTCCTTCTCTCCAGAGATGCTGCCTGTCCCGCTGAGTTACTCCAGCATTTTGTGTCTATCTTCGGTTTCAACCAGCATCTGCAGTTCCTTCCTACACGGGGTTCTTTGCATGATGTGTGTTCCTCCTGTGGATGTTGGGACTGCCTACCAGGTGCGTGAAACTAGACATGGCGAAAGCTACAAAACAAACACATGCAAAGACAAATGCAGATTTTTTTTTGGAGGGAGATGGGAACACAATTTGTTCTCTGCGCTCAGAAATGTGTTGATTGATTGATGATATGATTGCTCGGTTGAAAAAACATTGAAGGTAAAAGAGAGGTGAAGTCGACTTGGTCTCCAACATATGGGTCGCTTCGAACTAACATCTCAAGCATGAAACTTGACTTCATGGTGCTTGTATCTCAGAGGGAGAGCTCTATATCAGGCTGACAGTTAGGTAATTAAATACATGCAGTAAATTCAAACCGAAGGAAATAGCAGAAGTAGGTCACTTAAAACCTCGGGTCTACCCCAAAGGTTCTATATGAGCGTGGCTGATTTGCCCAAGTCCTCATCTTTTCTGTGCCAGTTCCCCATAACCGTGTTTCCTAGAGGCACGAGACTGCAGATGCTGGACCATAAATCAAACTATTGGATGAAATTCCCTAAGTTAGGTAGCATCTGCAGAGGATAGTGGACAGTTGACAGTTTGGGTTTTGTCCTAACTTGAAACATCCACTATATATTTCCCTCCACAGGTGCTGCCTGATATACTGAGTTCAAGCAGGTGACTGTTTCTTGCCCCTCATTTCCATGATCTTTCAAAGCTACTGTCTACTTCCTCTTGAAATACCCCAGTAATCTCCCCTCTGTGAGAACATTTACCACCCTTGTTAAAATAAATTCCTTTTTACTTCAGCTTTAAATGACACATTGTTCAAGACTCACTAGAAGAAACCTCTGAACATGCTTCTTCAATACATTTGCCCTCACTCTTAATCCAGAGAATTTAGACCTAGCTTCTTTTTTTAGCCCTCTCATTCCAAGAATTACCATCCCTTGAGAGTTAAGGCAAAGACAGCAGGGTGAAAATGAAAAGGGAGATTTGATTCACCGATACCTTTTTGGAGCAGACCTCGGCCGAAAGATTGGAAAGAGGGCAAGGTGGAGACAGCATGGGAAATCTGATCTGGGTGAGATAATGGCGAATGCAAGGTGTTGCTAGTTGTCTAAATATTAGTTTTTATTGCATTGAAAATGTGTTGGTGAATGTCTTAGTGGACTTGGCTATATCTGTAGGTAAGCTGGGCTTCAGGCAGAGCTAACATTTAATTGCCCATCTCTGGTTGCACTTGAAGGTGGTAGTGAAGTTCCTCCTTGGACGGAGAGATGACAGATGGAGTTTAATCTGGACCATTGCAATTTGTGAGTTCAAATGCAAAGGGGAAATCTAGGTAGTCCACAGATAATGCAATGGTTCTATCCCCGAGAAATGAGCAGAAGCTAAATTCTTCATTCGTCAGAAACCTCCGAATTGAAAAGTTATCCATTTTGTATCGCTCTACATGGACAGGTGCACCATCGATTTTCTTGCAACTGATGAACCAGCACCTCCTTTAATGCAGGCAAATCACGAGAGCACACTTGAAATCCCCTCTGGAGGTCCTCTGGTGAGGCGGACGATCTCCACCTCATCGGAACTTCTGCAGCTGGACGCGGTGCAAATCGCCAACAGCGCCGCCAACTCGGTGGTAAGAGTGTTCAGAAGTCCCTCAAAAAATGTGAGGACCTAGGTCGGGTGAGGCCCCTGATCTTGACCTGGACGTGTTCCTGCTCTCTGAGGGGTGTGAGCCTGCCGACCGCCGCCAATTTGGCATTTTCCCCGGTCAGGTCAGGCCTCCGTACTGGCTTCTTTCAGCACCATCAGTGCCACATTAAAAAATCCCCGGTCCAGGAAATGCTCGAGCAGCACCTGCCCTATCGCAGATTCCCCGGCCCCTACACACTCCGCCAACGCTTTAAGAGATTCTGGAAAGAGTGTTACCTGAAATCTCCAGGCATCCTGCCTACTCCTCCAACTCCAGACGAGAAATGCAAATCTCGGGTTGGCCCGGTAGTCATTAAGGGAAAGCAGCACCTCAGCCTGGTGTCGCCCGCCGATCCAACTCAGGACATCGGAGGGTATTTCATTGGGGCTGCCAGTTTCATTGTAAATTTAAGTTGCATTTGTTACACTGTACAGTATTTGTATTTGTTTTATTTAAGTTTCACAGCTAGGGGAGGGGTATAACTAGTGGGTCAGAGGTGTATTGAGCTATAATTACGTGACCACTGTTGGTGCCGAAAAATGGATAATCCGGCATGGCTTTGGAACAAATGGTGCCTGAAATTTTGTGGTACATTTGAACTTCCTACAATTTTATTTCTTTGAGTAACCACCCTAACACTACTTAGAGTTAAATTAATGTAATATCTACTCTACCCAGTCATTAATAAATGTCTTGAAATATATTACTAGCTTGGAAAATATATACAATAATTAGGAGTTTGTATCGAGCTGGATTTTCATCAGTCAGGACATTTGTAACCCAAGGATATCATGTGTACAATAAATAACTGAATCGATAGCAGCACTGATGACAGTTAACCCAAAATCTAACAGGCCCTTTTATAAAGCATGTGTAAGAAGGAACTGCTGATGCTGGTTTAAACTGATGATAGACACAAAAAGCTGGAGTAACTCAGCAGAACAAGCAGCATCTCTGGAGAGAAGGAATGGGTGATGTTTAGGGCCGAGACCCTTCAGAAGTCTGAAGCAGAGATGCTGCCTGTTCCGCTGAGTTACTCCAGCTTTTTGGATATAGTCGATGGACTTGCAGATGCCTCCCTGCCTCATGCCGTCTCTCTTGCCCCGGCTTCGGACGCTATCCTTGACTTGCAAGGTGCACCAGTGAGCCATTTTCACCTGCCACACAGTCCAGTGACACTTTAGATTAGATTAGTTTTGCATTGCTCACGTCTGAACAAAATGGCCCCTGCAGTCGCAGTGCTTTAACATCCACCACAGTGAGTTGGAAGGCAAAATCTTCGGGTGCCCCTCTGCGCCGAGGCGACGGTTTCAAAACTCCGCGGGTGCGCTCTGCCACACCCTCAGGGCCGAGTCAGGTGCCTCGGTCCGATCTCCGCCGCTGCTGCTGCTTGCAGCTCACGTTGTGGTGGGCGCAGTGCTTTCTTTTTGGATCCCACCAACGACCACCGCCCTCTCCTCATCTGGTGCATTTCGCTGTGGTGGTAGTTTTGCCCACTCAGCCTCTTTTCTCTCTCTTTCTTCCCCCCCCCCCCACTGCCGCCGCCTACTCCGCCGCTGGAGACGCTGGCATACTCAACCTTGGAAACATCAACAGGTGAGACGAGTTGGAAACTCATCTTACTGTGGGTTGTGGCCTGAAGAATGAGCTGTCCCAAGGGGCTACAACATGAGCCACAATAACAGCTGCGTGAACCAGTAAAGAAGGGCTCGCTGGCGCACACCTGTGATATTGGCGCTTAGTTTTAAGTTGAATCGACATAAAGTGCTGGAGTAACTCAGCAGACTGAATCAGTCTGAAGAAGGGTCCCGATATCATCTATCCATGTTCTCCAGCGATGCTGCCTGACCCGCTGAATTACAGCAGCACTTTGTATCATTTTGTGTATTAACCATCATCGGCAGTTCTTTGTTTCATCTTCATACAATGATAATACCATACTCGGTTATATTGGATAATCGGCGATAACGGACACCATTCCCCCCTCTATGTTACGTTATAATGAGTGTTTATTGTATAAAGAGATCTAGGGGTGCAAGTCTATATCTCTCAGTGTCAACACAGATAGATAACGTGGTTAAATAGACACGTGGTAGAAACAAGGAACTGCAGAAAAAGCAGGCAGGTGCGATTTGTTTAATTTGACATTGATCTGTGCAGACATTGTGGCTGGAAGAGCCTGTTCCTGTGCTGTGCTGTACTGTGTTCTACAATCATTGCCTGGGTGCTCAAGACACTTTCACTTACTGCTGTCCTGAGTGGGATCTGATGGACAGGAGTTGGCTAACTCGACACAAGGCAGTGGTGTCCCACTGTCCAGAAGAGCAAGCATAAAGAGAGATGTCATCCCCAGAGGGTGGGCTTCGCCAGCAGTAATGAATTTGTCTGGTGCCTCAGCAACTCCTGCAATATGTCAATATCTCTCACGAATATGCACTTAGCACAGCACCATTGTCAATGCAGGTTCCACTCTTGCAGCAACAGATGAGACCAAGGAAGAGCTTGGCTCTGACCTTGAGAGAAACCCTGGCCCGTGTCCCAGAGGGCAAGGAACTAATCCTCTGACTTCAATGCCAGAGTTGGAAAGAACATAATCCTCTGGAAAGACATACTTGACAAGAAAATAGAAGAGAAAGCCAAATACTTGAAATACAGCTTTGAAGTACAGTCAGGTTAGCATAAGACTTTGTGTCAATATTCCTGACTGAGGCACTGGTATCTCTTAGTTTATATTTTTGGTGTGACAGACTAAGGGTGTCTGCATCGCTCATTCTGATATTTATTAACTAACCAGTGGACTGACCACTACCATTTCTGGTCTTGACTCCAATTGTCAGTGCTTAAATTGGAATGCTTGTGCAGTTGAAATCTATGTTGAAGGCCTCAGCGGATGCACAAAGAAAGCTGTTCATTTCTTGCTTGAAGTATGTTCGGCATCCAAAGCAAATCTCACTCGTGTCCTCTCTTGACATTTATACAGATTGCGGATTGAAAGGAAAACTAATATGTTTTTTCGACTTTAAATTTGAGTATAGATAAATATTTACACGTTACACAATTGCTTGCGTCTCAACTTGGGCTCAGATATTGAGAGCTAGGCTTGTTGTTTGGAAGTGGCAAACTAGTATTTTGTACAATTTCAGCATGTATTAAACGAGTACTAAAAATCACTTCTGCTTTCAACCAAAGGTGCTGAAAGAAATAACAAATATATTCCTGAAAAGTGCGAATGAAAGGACTGATAGTTAGGGAAAATGTGAATTGGTTTGTCGCAAACTTCAAACTGAGAAGCAAATGAGGTTTGGAATAAAAAATCTAGATGAAAGGAAATGAAATCGTGCCGATAACTGACGGTAAATTTCATTCAAAAATAGAAAATGCTGGAAAAGTTCTCAGATGTGTCCAACTTGTCGAAAGCAAAGTTGCATTTTCAGGTCTAAGAGCATCATCCCCCTTCCAATATCATAACCCGGAAGGAGTAAAACAAAGTTACTCTTAGCTTGGTGGGAGGCAGAATGGATAAGGCAAAGGGAATATCTGTGAGTGTAGGAAAGAACTGCTGATGCTGGTGTAAATTGAAGGTAGACACAAAATGCTGGAGTAACTCAGCGGCAGCATCTCTGGAGAGAAGGGATGGGTGATGTTTTGGGTCAAGACCTTTCCGACATAAATCCGAGTTAATGTATCAGTAGGGGCAGTAGGATGATGATGCTCCCGTTGCCTGTATTATATATTTGCTAATAACAGGGCTGTGGGAAGAGCCTCGTGTCACAGATAGATAACTGGCATAACGATGGCTAAATCTGACACAGAGGAAAGTTACCTGAAGTTGGGGAATTTATTCATATGGGGTTTATACAACGTTCCTGAGAATGATGGTGGTAGTCTTCATGACCATGTGAGTCTTGTCATAAGAGTGCAAGAGGCCACAGGCAGATCATAGTAGGAGGGAGAATTAAAATGGCAATTAGCAGCAAGCTCAGGGTAGCCCCTATGGACAGAACATAGGTGCCTCCACAAAGCAATCACTCAATCTATCTACGGCTTAGTCATAGAGACATACAATGTGGAAACAGACCCTTTGACTCAACTTGCTTACGCCAACCAACATGCCCCGTCCACACTAGTCCTACTTGCCTGCATTTGACAAATATCCCTCTAAATCTATCCTATCCATGTACCTGTCTAAATGTTTCTCAAACATTGTGATGGTATCTGCCTCAACTATCTTCTCCGGCAGCTTGTTCCATATACCTACCGCCCTATGTGTAAAAATAAAATGTTCCCCTCAGATTCCTATTAAATCTTTCCCCCCTCACCTTCAACCTGAACTCTGGTTCTTGATTCTCCTACTCTGGGTAGAAGACTGCATTTAGCCTATCTATTCCTATCATGATCTTATAAACCTCTATAAGATTACCCCGCGTCCCCCTGCACTCCAAGGAACAAAGTCCGAGCCTGGAGTAACTCAGCAGGACAGGCAGCATCTCTGGAGAGAAGAAATGGGTGACGTTTCGGGTCAAGACGCTTCTTCAGACTTTCAGAAAGTCCTAGCCTGCTCAACCTCTCCCTAAAACCCAGGCCTGAAGTCCTGGCAACATCGTCAGAAATCGTCTCTGCTTGTCCATATCCAGCTTGTCAACATCTTTCTTGTAACAGGGTGACGAAAACTAAACACAAAACACAAATGTCGCCACACCAATGTCTTGTATAATTGTAACATGACCTCCCTACTTCTGTACTCAATATTCTGATTAATGATGGTCAACGTGCTTCTCCATATATCCATATATCGACTATAATGCGAATACTAAATGCAGTACACTAAATTGGAAGGATTGCAAGTGATTTGCTGCTTCACCTGGAAAGACTGGGTCCTTGGATAGTGGGAAAGGCAGGAGATGTCTCTACATGAGGAAATGTTATAACACTGGGAATGGTTGGTGTATGCTGGAAGCTGTTGTAAATTACAGAGGACAATCAGTTGAATGTGAAGGCTGTAGAGGAAGGAACTGCAGATGCTGGTTTAAACCAAAGGTAGACACAATGTAGGAGTAACTTGGCGGGACTGGCAGCATCTCTGGAGAGAAGGATTGGGTGACGTTTCGGGTCGAGACCCTTCACCCTGTGATGACTGGCAGGTAAAAGGTGATGATTGAACTCTTGTTCTTGTTCAGGAAGAGCAGGTATGGAAAAAGATGGGATGGGGTCAGGGGCTCAAAATATTTTAGGATGAACAAAGATATTTTAGATACAAAATGCTGGAGTAACTCAGTGGGACAGACCACGTCTTTGGAGAGAAGGAATGGGTAACCTTTCAGGTCGAGGCGCTTCCTCAGACCGCAATCTCGACCCTAAACGTGCCCATTCCTTCTCTCCGGAGATGCTGCCTGTTCTGCTGAGTTACTCCAGCATTTTGTGTCTATCTTTGGTGTAAACCAGCATCTGCAGTACCTTCCTACACAAAGATATTTTAGATACACCTGTGCAAAACATACCCTTGTAGCCGGTGCAGCGTAGACAGAAAAACTTCAGACAGAATAAAAATAATTTCCAGAAGATAGGAGAGCATAAAAGATGGCACCATGTTAAAGTAAGATTAGTGTGGATATTGGTCGTGAAAGTAGTGACATGTTCAAGTTCTTGTGTGCAGGAAGCTAAACACCAAGGCATTTGTCAGTACTGGGAAAAAAGTTGAGGGGGTGAAGTAGGACTGAAACAACGAATGTACCACATATCCCGCACAATTTCCCTTAGATTTACCTTTGGAGCTGGAGAAAATTAGTGTTGAACGAGAGGTTGTTCAATGTGAGAATTAGTTCAGCCGAGCAAATGTATGTTGGTGGATTAGAAGATGCAGAAGGACCATCCTGATGTGAAGTGTAGAAGAAATACTTTCATAAACATCTATCTATTCCCAGACTACAGATTCCCATAGGTATATTTGCTTTCTCCAGCTCTGTCACCTTTAGTGGACATTCCGCTCTCCCAAGATAGACACAAAAAGTTGGAGTAACTCAGCGGGGCAGGCGGCATCTCTGGAGAGAAGGAATGGGTGACGTTTCGGGTTGAGACCCTTCTTCAGACGCCTTTTTACCTCAGGTCAGTCTAGATCTTCTGAAGTGGTTTCTCTCTTATTTAGTGGATGGAGCTATTGACCACATCTCAAGATATTCTTGCACTTCTGCTCTCACCTCCATCTCGACAGCAAAGATAAAGTTTCCCTAGTCCTTCCCTTCTACTATATCAGCTTATACATTTAATGTGCCATGCGTCCCAATTTTCATCAGCTCCAGCAAGATTTCGGCACCAGAAGCATCTTTCCTTTCCCGTTCCATAATTTGCAGGAGCTGTATCCTTTACGACACTCTGGTCCTTTCCTCAGTCTCTATTAATCTCCCACCATCTTTTGGTACTTTCCCATGCAGCATCTGTCCTTTTACATTTTCCCTTTTCACCATCCAGGGACAAAAGGAGCCTTATCATATGTTGCCAGAATGGAGCGGCTGGGCTTGTATACTCTGGAATTTAAAAGGATGAGAGTGAATCTTATTGAAACATATAAGATTATTATGGGTTTGGACACAATAGAGGCAGGAAACATGTTCCCGATGTTGGGGAGTTCAGAACCAGGGGCCACAGTTTAAGAATAAATGTAAGCCATTTAGAACAGAGATGAGGAAAAACTTTTTCACTGCGGTGGAGGCTGGTTCTCTTGATGTTTTCAGGAGAGAGCTCAACAGAGCTCTTAAAGATAGCGGAGTCAAGGGATATGGGGCACATTGAATGGTGGTGCTGGCTCGAAGGGCCGAATGGCTTACTCCTGCACCTATTGTCTATTGAAGTAGCAAATCATTTACATCTCTTCCAATCTAGTGTATTATATTTGTTGTTCACAAGTGATTTCCTGTATGCAGCTTGCAGAGGGGGGCAGGGGCTGACCTGTGAGCTGCTGAGTTAAATTTCCGTTCTCTTCCTATTCGGACTGAACCGTATTTTGGCACCTTCATGTTACAATGCCCAATGCAAACGTCATCTGCTGCCGGCCTCTCTTGTAGCATTCTGGACACAATATTGATTGTCCAGCTGCAGGTAACTTGCTTCCTTTGCATTGGTATTGGCATTTTTGTTTTAAGTCATGAATGTAATTTTAACTTCTTCTCTCCTATTTCCTCCTGGCATGTTCAGCAGTAGCACAGCCTACTATGAGCAGCAAAAAGTACAAGCAAAGAGATGTAATCACCATGCTACTGTCCCCGTATGCTCCAGCCTTACCTTGTTTTTCTCTTTTCCAGATCTTATGAAGGGTCTTTGACCTGAACCATTCAATCTGTTTCTCTTTCCACACGTGCACACTTCAAGTGTTTCCAGAATTTTCTATTTTTGTTTCAGATTGCCAGCACCTGAAGGCTTTGATTTCCATTTAAGGTAATTTAGCGGGTGAGTAATATTTAATATTTATGATGCAGAAAAACTCTTAATGGCAATGGAAGTTAAAAACAAACCAGGGAGCTTTCTGGATTCATATAGCGTTGGCTGCTTACCCTTAATTAGTCTTTCACAGTTCATAATTGTATCTGTCAATTGCTATTACCATAATAGATGTAAATTACTTGTCTAGAATAGTCATACACTTGTCAATTTGGGCAAAACGAGTAGAATCTTTCATTGGGAAGTGAGTAGCCAAGCTGATTGATCTGCAAAAAAATTACAAGACAATCGATACTTTCGAAACTGAATCGAATGCAGAATTTTGTTTGGCAAAGCTATTAATGTAACTAATACTGACGAATCATTGTAAAGATAATATACTGCAAATAGTCAAAAGGGCAGAAGCTGGGGAGAGAGAAAATTAGAGTCAATGTTTTAGGTTAATGCCCATTTATTGGAACAATCGCACATTCAAATACGACTTAAAATAGGTGTATGTAGTATTATAAATCAAGTCGTTATTTTCATATGAACAAGTTCAGTGAGGTATAGGTACAATGAAAATCTTGCTTGCAAGTCATGCAACCAGACATGGTTTAAAGGCTTCAATGGCTTCCTTGCATTTTTCTGCTGTCATTACCTTTGATTGGCATTCTTGAATGGCATCTGCAGCAGCAATTCACAATCCTCTGTTCATTATGCAAAGTGATGTTAAAAGCTATTTTCTCTTTACTCTGAGGAGAGAATTCCTCCTTTTATTATATCAGAAGCTCACTTAGACTTTTGAATGCAAACAGAAGATAACCGTGGCAATTATTTTTTGCCTGGCTTAATTCTGTTGAGCTCAGTTTTACAGATGTTCCTTTGGTGGGAGTCTGGAACTCGCTGCTGGCAAGGGTGGTAAAGCAGAAACCTAGAAAGTTGTCCAGATGAACCATTGCCTGCAGGGCAATGGACTGAAAATTGGAAAGTGGGTTACCCTGACCTATGATCAGTCAAGTGGGCATATACATGGATGGTACATGGATAGGACTGGTTTGGAGGGATATGGGCTAAACTTGGGCAGGTGGGACTAGTGTAGCTGGGACATGTTGGCTGGTGTATGCAAGCTGGTCCGAAGGGCCTGTTTCCACAATGTATCACTCTAAGAACGGATATAAGTGGACGTTTTGCTGAACATTTATGCCCAGTCCACCAAGGCCTGCTGGATCTCCCGGTTGTTAACAATTTTAATGCCCCTACCCATTTCCATACTGACGTTTTTGTCCTGGGCTGCTTCCATTGCCAGAGTGAGGCCACACGCAAACTGGAGGAATAACACCACCTATTCCACTTGGGTAGCTTACATACAACAGTATGAGCAATAAATTCTCCAATTTTAGGTAACTTTGCCCATTTATCTTGCTATCAAAACCCCCCTCGCCTCTGTTCATCTATTACCTGCCACACATTGTCCTTCCCTCCTCTTCCAATTTCCTCCCTCAATTTGCTTACATATTTGTTCCTCTAAGTGATGCTGGTGATTGGGATGCCTGTAGTGCAATCCCAGCAAAGAGATAACCCTCTCGTATTCCTAAATTCTACCCCAAATGCCTGTCGGTGATCCCTCTAGGATGTATTCTCTGCTTACGACTGAGATGTTCTCCAGTTTGACAGGAGCTGCGCGCATTTCCCGCAGACATAGTCATGAAGGACACTGAAAATTTCCCAATTGTCCCATATCTAGCGCGAGGACCACACCACAACCATATCTGTTTTCACCAGTCCCTTCTAAGAGAGAAACAAACAACAAAGCCTTACCCCGAAGAGAGAGGCAAAACGCTGGAGTAACTCAGCGGGACAGGCAACATTCTATGGGTGACATTTCTGTCTGAAGAAGGGTCTCGACCCGAAATGTCACCCATTCCTTCTTTCCAGAGATGCTGCCTGTCCTGCTGAGTTACTCTAGCATTTTATACTTATCTTCGGTTTAAACCAGCATCTGCAGTTCCTTCCTAAACAAAGTCTTACCCGCTCATTACTCGTGGAAGCCTGACAGGCACCAAAGCCCCCACTTTGTTCTCAGAGTGATACAGTTCAGAGACTGATGAATCAGAGAAGTTAGGATCACTGGGAAATACTGAACAGGCAGGTCTCTGGATGAAGATGAGGGGGTGATCTGATGCACTATGAAAAAATATTAACTCGCTAATAAATTCAGGCAAGCTCCAAAGAATACATTCTGAACTGCTCTTGACAGTTCTGCGGTGCTGCTGGTCTCACTGCTGCCTTGAGCTGGTGGTGGGAGCAAGTGTGATCACAACAGGGCTCTATAACTGAAACAAGATGCTTTACTCTTGTACTCCAATGCTTTTGCAATAAAAAACAACACGCCCTTGCCTCTCTAATTGCTTGCTGAACCCGCATGTTAACTTTGACTTGTGTGAAAGAAAACCCAGACTTTCTTAACATGTACTTTTTTTAAAGAATAATTCTTAATGCCTGTCTCCGATTTTCATGAGCTGTCCTAACATGATCTTGGTGTTGGTTTTTAGTCTGATTCATCATTGCTATCTTTGTACATCGAAGCTAGTTTATAAATGTAAGTCCTTTAAAGGGTTAATAGAAAATTCTAAGTTGTATGTTATGTAGAAATAAGGAATGTGAATTAAATCAATGATATTGAATATATCTTTTATTAATAATTTGTTATGTTGCTGTATTGATCCTATAGCTTGCTGAGAAATGTGTGTTATAATGCCCTCCAATTTTATAAGAGATTGTTTGACTGTTGTTCTTGGGCTTGTTTTCTGGATAAGCTAAATTCACTTCATGAGGAATTACATAACATTTATGATCAAGTCCAGGAGTATCGGGGTGGCTCTGGTGTAACTGTTTCACTTCCCAATCTTATCCACTGGCTTATCTACACACTACAATCCCCACCCCAAGGTCTTTTTTTTGTGTGCGGAATATCAGAGTCAGGACTTCATGTTGCAACTTTGCAAAACACTGGATAGACTGCAGCTGGAGTATTGTGTACAGTTCTAGTCACCACATGATAAGCAGGATCCGACTGGGCTACTGGAGAGAGTGCAGAGGAGATTCACCAGGGTGTTGCCTGGATTGAAGGTTATGGGGAGAACTCTGACCCACAGCCAGGGCATTTATGGCAAAGTTAGTACCCTGTATTCTTAATAACGCTGGACTTGAATCACACACAACGACGCCAGAACCGTGGCAACTCCTGTGTACTGTCCCAGTGTTATGTACTATTCTTGCAGACTTGTACTTAAGAATGCTTGTGACGATTCTTAGTAAGATTTTTTTACTGAACTGTATGCAAAAAATAAATTTCACTCTACCTGGGTACATGTGACAATTAAGTACCATTGGATTTAGGATACGCTGAAACCAGAACTGCAGGATCTTTTGTTGTATTCCCCCTATTCCTAGCTTCCCCTCAATTGCAACTGTATTTGTTGACTTGACTGTTCTGTATGCCTGCAGTTCTAGTTGTAAGTGTCTCCTAAATTCAATAGAATTTGGAATTTGTTCTTAGGAGATTGCCTGAATTTGTTAGTGAGTTATTACATCTTCATAGTGCACCAGGTCATTGCCTCGTCCTTATCCAGATCCCAGCTTATTCAGTCTTTCCTAATGATACTAACCTCTCTGATTCATTAAGTGTTTGTCCAGATCTTTCATACCCACCTTGTGATATGAAGACCAGATCTGTGAAGAGAATGTGTGGTTTAACATTAACACCTTTATTTTATCGTGGTATGAAGTTCCAAGATACATCACAGAAGTGAAAAACAAAATTTGGCACCGAGGAGCTGTAGGAGCAGTATAGATTTTTGTGTTAATGTGTAAAGACGAGGACTTTCTATAACCTGGAAGCACAAGAGACTGCAGATGCTGGAATCTTGAGTAAAAAAAACAAACTGCTGGAGGAACTCAGCGGGTCAGGCTGCGTCCGTGGACGGAAATGGACAGACGCCATCTGGGGTCAGGACCGTTCTTCAGACTCAAGGTGAAAATGTTAACAACTCGTCAGTGCCCAACACTCAAGCATAATATGCTTAAGCTAGTTCCTAGGCAATTGAATATCATTAATTTTTTTAAATGAATTGTTTCATAATTGATTAAAAAAAAATGTACACTGTTCTCATAACATTATATCAAAGTTTGAAAGTTTTGACTTGAATCAGCGCCGTCTCTTGCAGGTTGCTGAAAACATGTCATTTCCACCGCATATGAATCGTCCTCCTTTGGGGATACCTCCCTTGCCACCGGGTATCCCCCCGCCACAGTTTGCAAGCTTTCCACCTTCCGTGCCACCCGGTATGTATATTTGATCGTTATGTAAGCTGTATAGGAAGCTTATTAGTGTAAGTTTAACACCATAAATTGGTTACTTCCAATATGTTATTAATATTGTGAAAGGATTGGATAGAGAAGGAAGAGCAAGGGATTTTTTTTAGAATTAGAATTAGATCCTTTATTTGTCATTCAGACCTTACGGTCTGAACAAATTTCTGCATTGATTTTGTATTGGAGGGGCCAAAATTGGGAGGTGGCTTGAATTGATACTGCATGAAATATTTAAGGAAAATAACATCGAATGTAGGGTAGTTAAACATCCAAGATAGAAGGGTATTCTATGAAATAATACAGAATTTTAGTTTTCAGAGGGAAGTAGCTGTGAATTGCTACTCCCAATAACATTTTAGTGCTCTTTACCACTAAATAAGCAATATGGCATTGGGGCATAATACTGTTGGTTAATTGGGTATTTGTCCACATTCGTTACATCCTGGAGTGCTGGTCGTGAATATAATAAGAACTTAAAGGGGCCAGAGTATGCTTTGCGGTTCCTTAAACCTGCTCTGTCAGACAGTAAGATTGTGGCAGATCAGATTTTGGATTGGTATCTCTTTTTTGTGTAATCCCTGGACACATATAGTTTGAAAGATCTATCTATCTTGTTCTTGAATAAATTCATTGAGCCAGCCTCCTGAGATTATAGATTCCCTGAGAGAAATTTCTCCTGATATTGATCTGAAATGAGTGACCTTTTATTCTGAAACTATGCCCCCCAGGTTCGCGTTTCCCACATGAGAAACATCCACTCAACATCTACTGTGTCAAACCCCTTCAGAATCGTAAGTTTCTCATACCTCATTCTTCTAAACTTTAAGCGTAGGAGCTACAGCGGTGTATTTGTTAAGTTGCTGGGCAAACAGTCATGATTCTGAACCATTCATCCTGAGATAAATTAGAATCTCACCATAGTGCACAGGAGTTACATTTGTGTAATTATATAGATTTGAAATTTGAAAACAAAACAAAACAAATTGATTTAAATTACCAGATTGCCATTAGAAATCTCCACCAGGGAACAAAATCTGACAATTTTATCTAATCTGGCCTAAATGCAATTCTACACCCACCAATGTGCTTGACTTGATTGTTTCTCAGCTGAGCAGCAATTGGAAATGGGCAATACATTCTGGCAGTTCCATGAATTAAAACATTTTAAAGAAAAGCCTTCAGCCTTTCTTCATAATGCATCCTTTCCTCCTTTGAACCTACTTCGGGAATCTCCGAACTGCCCCCGCTTCTGTTCCTTAAATAAGCAGACCAATGCTGTGCAGGAATCCAGGGGGTGGTCTCAACAACACACTGTGCAGTTGCAGCAGGACTTGACCTGTTTTTCCACTCCACCCCTTTGCATTAAAGACCAACATTCCATTTGCTGAAGGTACACCAAATTGCTGGAGAAACTCAGCAGGTGCAGTTTATTCCATTTGCTGAGCCTGATTCTTTGTTGCATGCACAAGAACATCCTACATTTTGTAGTCCCCAGAAAAATAGCACTTTGCTTTTCTGTTCTTTCCACCAAAGTGGATAACCTTGCATTTCCCCACTTTATATTCCACCTTTCCACACTAACTTAGTCGCTGTTTGCATCGTCTCAACTTGCTTCCGACCTGTCTATGTCATCAGCAGGTTTGGCTGCAGTGCACTCAGTCCACTCATCTGAGCTAATAGCACAGGTTGTAAATTGTTGAGGCCCTGTGCAGCCTACGAACCTGAATATTGTCTGGGACTGACATATTACCATGAATGTCGTGAGCTCTCGTCTTGTGAGGTGACCTTTTATGTGGCATATTGAATGCTTTTTGAAAATGCAAATTACTAGTTCGCCTTTGTCCACCCTGATCACACAGAGTTTCATATTTAGGACTATTTGCTCTGCTTTATAGTGTTATGGTTTTTTTAATGTTATGCTACTTAATGGATTCCACCATTTCCCCAATGACAAAGTGGGTAACTAGTTTATAATTTCCTGCTTTCTGTCTCCCTGTTCCTGAATGGGAATATTACATTTTCAGTTTTCCAATTTATTGGGAGCTTTTGAGACTCTATGGCATTTTGGGGGGGGAATCACTATTTCTGCAGCCACTTCATTAAAGGCACCAGGATACAGATCCTGGCATCATACCAAACATTATCCCCACTCGTTTGCCTAGTACCAGTATACACGAGTGGCTGTATTGAGTCTGGAATTTAGAGCAGTAGTCTACTTAACATGTTTTAAATTGTTTATTTCTAGGGGCACCAATGATTCCTGTTCCTATGGGACTAATGACTCCTGCCACAACTGTAAGTATGGCCGATATTTAATATAATACAATTATATTTTAATGGTTCAATGCATGTTTGTAGAAGCCACTACCAGAACCGCCATATTCCTGGGCAGTCCCTCTGGGTCAAGGATGACTTGCACTCTCGTTTGTAGGCACGAACTGCAGATGCTGGTTAAAACCGAAGATAGACAAAAAAGCTGGAGTAACTCAGTGGGACAGGCAGCATCTCTGGAGAAAAGGAATGGGCGATGTTTCGGGTCAAGACCCTTCTTCAGACTGGTTAGGCATAAGGGAAACGAGAGATATAGACGATGATGTGGAGAGATAAAGAACAATGAATGAAAGATATGCAAAAACGTAAAGACGATGAAGGAAACAGACCATTGTCAGCTGTTTGTTGGGTGAAAACGAGATGCTAGTGCGAGTTGGGTGGGAGAGGGATAGAGAGAGAGGGAATGCCGGGGCTACCTGAAGTTAGAGAAATCAAAATTCATACCACTGGGCTGTAAGCTGCCCAAGCGAAATATGAGATGCTGTTCCTCCAATTTGTGTTTAGCCTCACTCTGACAATGGAGGACAAAAAGGTCTGTGTGGGAATAGGAAGGAGGATTAAAGTGTTTAGCAACCGGGTAGGTTCAGGCAGACTGAGTGAAGGTTTCAGCTAAATGATCGCCCAGTCTACGCTTGGTCTCACCGATGGTTAAGAATCCACATCTTAAACAACGGATACAGTAGATGAGGTTGGAGGATGTGCAAGTGAACCTCTGCCTAACCTGAAATGTCTGTCAGGGCCCCTGGACAGAGTCGAGGGGGAAGGTTTAGGGACAGGTGTTGCATCTTCTGTGTTTGCAGGGGAAGGTATGTGGGGAGGGGGGTGGTTTGGGCAGGAAGGGATGAGGTAACCACGGATGCGCGGAGGGAACGGTCTCTGCGGATTCAGATTCAGATTCAGATTCAATTTTAATTGTCATTGTCAGTGTACAGTACAGAGACAACGAAATGCAACAAAATGGATGGTGGAAAGGGGTGGAGATGGGATGATGTAACCTGTGTTGGGATTCCATTAGAGGTGACAAATGTTTTTCAAAGGATTATGTGTTGTATGCGATGGCTGGTGGGGTGAAAGGTAAGGATTAGGGAACTGTCTGTTGTGACGAGGGGAAGCAAGGGCGGAGCTGCGGGGCACCGAGGAGACACAAGTGAGGTCCTCGTCTATGATGGGAGAGGGGAACCCCCGTTCCCTAAAGAATGAGGACTCCCCGGATGTCCTGATATGGAACACCTCATCTTGGGCACAGATGCGGCGTAGACGGAGGAATTGGGAGTAGGGGATAGAGTCTTTGCAGGAAGCAGGGTGGGAAGAACTGTAGTCGAGATAGTTGTGGGGTCCAGTGGGTTTGTAATAGATGTCAGTCGAAAGCAGTATTTTTGTAGGTTCTGAGGTGGCTGAAGAGGCCATTATGGGAACTACAGTCTGTAGTAGCACAGATAGGGCAAGAGGTTTCAGTGCTGCTCATTCATTTTGAGCAAGGGATTCCAACAATTTAGTGGGAATGTTATATTTCATCAGTGAGGCTTTGAGAACATCCTTGAATTGTATCCTCTGCCTTGACAACTTCAGTAAGCCAAAGCTTTAAGTACCATGCTTGTGTTGAGAATCTATTACCAGCCATGCTAGTGACATGGCTCACTCCCATAGCCAGCTGAGTACAATAGAGGTTCAGACCTGGGAATGTTGGCCTGGGAAACGACTCCAACATTGGTTCACTTATCCTGCCTGCATCTGTGGACAGTGGTACAATGCTTTAAAATGCTTATTGGAGGTGGTGTACAACTGGTCAGTGTCATTTCATGCCTCGCGTTACCACACAACAATGTACAGCTGCTAATGAACTTAGTGACAACCTTTTATCATGTCAGTTTAATTAACATCTGCAATCGCTCATTAGGAGCTTGTATGCTTGGTGTTGTTAATGAACTATAGACATTTCTATTGCAAGGAGGCATTTGACTCATTGTATTCATTCCAATCAAAAAGCTGTTTGGGCAAATCTATCACATTGTGGTCCTTTGCTCAGTGAATCATCGTTTATAAAGATTTTATCTAGACTGTTTAAAAAGTAATAATGAGGGTTTCTGTCTCCACCTCCCTTTTAGGCAGCAAGTTACAGGCACCCATCACTTCAGGTAGATTTTTTTCTTTATCTATATCAATCAAATACTATTTGTTCCTGATAGATTTTTATGTGCTTCATTTAAATCGCTCCTAAGCCATCTCCATTCTGGAAAAAAATAATAGTGCCAGTGTTATCATTCTTAAGGTCTGGTATTATCCTTGTAAATATTTTCTAATATTATTGCGGCCTCTTCTTGTAATGTGATGACATGAATTTGTATACAAGTTATAGTGTTATTCTCTTATAGTTATCTTATAGTATAGGCCAGGACTACATATATTATCATTGCTGTACTGTTTGTACATATTATTCCTGCCTTTGTAATCTGTGCCTTGTGAAATGAAGGCAGTTTCCATATGTATTGCAAACATATCTTCTTGGCCTGTCACATTCAAGAATAACTTGCCAGTACTGATATAATTTTAATCATGGTCCTAAAATACCCTTGGTTGCCATGTATTTTTCTGATCAGTCTTTCAAAAGGGCACCTGTCACACCTTGATAAAAATCTAGGCAGACTGCATCAAATAGCCAGCCACGTTAACTCTACTTCAAATCATTTAAAAAAAAAAAAAAGAAGCAAGTTTTATTCTTTCCGATTCAATGTCCTCAATTGTCTTTCTAAATGATGTATAATGCACTGCAAAAATGTTTGTAATAACTTGCAGCTTAATGTTGGGTTGACAGGGCTATAATTGGTTTATCATTTTGTATCTATTGAACAAGGAGACCGTTAGCTGTCTTCGTACTCTGGCACCAAGCCTGTTGCCGAAGGGAATTGTAAGATGGTGGTAAGAGCCTCCACAAATTACTCCCTTGGTTAAGAGGCTAGGATACAGTTTTTTAGGTTGTGGCAATGTAAAGATGTTAGATTTCTTTAATATTCTTCATGCCCACTCACATGCATTCTAATCCTTGTTGAAGATATTTGCAAAGTACTTGTTTAGAACCATACCCAACTTTCCTATCTTGGATGTATCATCATTTTGGCTTATTTCCCATTGTGCAATTAGAAATTAACTTGTTTCCTACACTTTATCGACTATTTTCATGCAGTTCCCTCACGTTCCATAATTCTGTATTAGTTTTATGCCTTTAATACTTCAGTGAGCTCTTCCCCACCCATTTGTTGAGGGAAGATTTTAGTTTGGAAGTGACTTTTTCTTCAGGTGCCTTTGCGTCACAAGTTGGTAGCGACCCCTTTATTTGAGATATATACACGCTCTGTCCTCATTAATCTCCTCAAATTTGTTTACATTGATTTGATGCTTCCTACCTGGAAGGAAGCATTTACACCCTACACTGTCCCAATAAAAATGTTTACAGAAGCGCTCAGAAACGGAACCTTGTCATAACCTAGGGACAGCCTGTATCTCTTCTATTTTCTCTCCTTTCATTTCCATCCTGCCTCACGTCTGAAGGTAGGCATCGTGCCATTAGTCATGTCTACCTGTATCTTCGGTTCGCTTTTTTACCCTTGGCCCTTCAAATTAAAATGTGGACTATTAATAATCCAATTGAAACAATCCCTGTTTCTTCTTGTTTCCCAACCTTGCTGATTCCTCATCTACTTCAAGGGCTGTTTCTTCTTAACCTTGTTAACACAGGAAGAGGTTCACGATCCCTTGTGATTTAAGATTTGATTTTGAGGAACACCCTTGATATTAGAGCTCTGAAGAAGGGTTTCGGCCCGAAACGTTGCCTATTTCCTTCGCTCCACAGATGCTGCTGCACCCGCTGAGTTTCTCCAGCATTTTTGTCTACCTTCGATTTTCCAGCATCTGCAGTTCCTTCTTAAAAACTCCTCATCTACTTCGCTAGCCCCTCTCCCAAGCAGAAGTGACTGCATTACCTATTCTCCTTCCAATGTAGATCAAATCTTCACCAGAAAAAGTCCTTGTCAGAGTGTTCATGTCGGCTTTGGTGAGATTTGGCTCTTTGTACTTCCCCTGTGACCAATGCCAATACCCAGTTAATCAAACATCGCCAAACTGCGTCCCCTTGCAGTCATTCAGTAAATCAGCGCTATTCTTTCATCTATATTTTACAAGCGTGGGACACCAGAAGTAAATGGAATCATATCCTTGTGGGGTCGTCCAGTTTAAACTCTCCCCAGCTCGCTATAATCCTGCTGCATGAATGCATCCATCCATACAGGAACATCATTCGACCCCTTGAGACTTCAATGACCATCGGTTAGTTAATTGCTGAGTTTCTCTACAACTTTCACCTTATGAATTAAGATTTCGAAACACCCGACAGTCCTAAATTTTCAATCTGCTTTAATCGTCAATCACTTGTATCTCCTCCATTTGCTTAATCTGCACGTACCTTTTTGTTAGTATCTGTTCAGGCCACACCTTCTTGGATTAAGCCGTATCGGTGAGGCCCTACAACCTAAGTGTGATGCTTTCCGGATGTAAATCCAATTTCATAGTGGTGTCAAAATAGACTGCCCTCAAAAGCTTTGTCATCCAGCTGAGCAATACTCCTGGCATAGCCGGCCACTAGAGGTGTCCATGGTTTTAAATACTTCTCTTTTGACTTCTATAAATTATCAAAAACCATTAAAAGTTTAAAAAATGTCAATGAGTACTCTTTATAAATTTCAAACAATTAAACTACTTTAGAAATCATGTCAATATATGCATGCAAACTCAAGTCATTCAAATTCTAATTTGGCCGAAACTCACTATTCTCCCTCACGGTTGTTCCTTTCCATTAATGGAGCTGGCATGACTGAGCCAGGTCTAACCAGGGGCAACTTCAGCTGCAGGATTCCCCAGCAAAGGTGCTGAGGAATTGCAAGTAGCTGGTATCCTGCTGAATTCCATGAGAAATTTAATTTTATGGGGTATGACATTGAAGCGTACTAGATTACAGTCAGCAAGGCCCCAGTAAGTACCTCTTACGAAGTTTGGCACATCAGTGCTTAGGTGTGCTTGTCCTGAACTTAGTCAACTCGTCAGCCCCAAATGCTAATCGATCCACACAAAACATTTACATTTCTGGATCCACTATAAACCATATCAGATTAATTTCCAATGGGCTGTTTCTTCCTAACCTTGTTAACACAGGAAGAGGTTCACAATCCCTTAAGTGATTTAAGATTTGTTTTTGAGGAACACCCTTGATATTAGAGCCTGCCCTTCATTTTATGGTTGCTAGCAGTTGTCTAGCTGGGTCGAGCCAGGGCCCTTTAGATTGCAGCTCGGTGGAGGTGAACACCAACATGCCTTTGAACCCATCAACGCAAGACAATGTTATTCTAAGTAAAACATTGACCAGCTTTGCTATATAATGGCCAGCACAGATCAATTTTAATAAATTTGTCAATGAAAAACTAGCTGGCTATGAATTCATAGCTTCGTTCATAGTTTAGTTTGTAGGAAGAAAACACATTTATAGATATTTTATGATAATGATGGACTAGAACCTAAAAAGATTCTTTTTGAAGCTTGATAGCATAATGAAATAGTGGTTTTTAGGAAGTGTTCTTTGTTTTGCCTGGCACATTTGGGTTTTCATTTCAAATAACATTGTTACACAAAAATTAAGGGGGAAACAATGTCAGATTTTCGGTTGAATGCAATTGCTTATTTTGTGGTAAATTTGTGATCCAGGCATAGAAAATGATTCATGGTCTAAGGATAACATTACCTCTTATTTTTGAATGCTGGTAACAATTGTTTTCTCTTTGCAACCATTTTTGTGTCTCTTCTGAAAGCATTGAATCCTTGTTGGATTGTTGCTCCTTGCTACCACAGTCGCCATTATTCATGTGTTGGTGAGCTATGTGCCACAGCTTGAGCATGAGATGCTTACATGCAGTTATAACAGGTATTAGGAAATGCTGCTGAGTCTGCCCATGTGTTGTGTCACCCTTCTGAAGGGGTCTGCATCTTCTAGTTAGGAAAAAAAAACTTGGATTTAATCTGAGCATTAGAAGAAAGAGAAGGGAACACTGGGTTATAAAATAATTGAAGGTCTTGTCTGGGAAGTCTTTAGAAGAACTCAGCCACTTAGGAGGGAAAGTTATGTGAATATTTTGTCTATTCTGCTCCAGAGGCATGCGTGGATGTGCATTTGATGAGTGTATGCAGTGCAGAGAATCATAAATGTCAAGGCTCTGGGGAAATTGGTGGGGGAGGGTGAGAATGTTTAATTATTTTGAAGTTCGGCCATGACTACTGTGTGGCCGACCCCTATTTATTTATAAAAAACGCGATTTCTAGTAAAATCCAAATTTTTGAAAAGATGATCTACCAAAAAAAAATCATTTTATGGGGTGTGATATTGAAGTGGCCCACCAGGCCCTACATAAAACAGTTGTAAATATGTTCTCAGTTAAGATTGTTTACTTTACAATAAGCCACTGTTTTGCCAATAACCATCATGAAATAGTTCCAAATTCAGTGCGTGTGATCTGGGACTTGTGCTTGGCATGTTCCATCATTCGTAAGTGCATGAATATCGGAACCATGACAGGCTGGAAGTGTAATTTTTCAAACTGTCTTCCATGTGTGACAAGATCTTAATCCCTTGTTTTTGTAAGATGTTGTATTTACTACTGTTGTTGTCTCCCTCCCCCTTTTCAGGTCTCCATGCTGTACACCATGAACCGTTGCCCAACAGAGGGCAAACAGGTAACCAGTTATGGGGCCACTGCCAATGGCAGTCTATAACTAAACATTGAAAATTATATGAAAAAAGTTCCTTCCCTGTATATTGTCTCCTTCTGCTCCCCAAAGATTTACCATTTGTTTTCAGTGCAATCCCAGACACTCTTGCTGAATTTGGAGAAACTGCATGGTGGATTATGAGCACTGTTTGCATCAAAGCAAATATATTTAAAAACAAAAAAAGGATATTTTAAAACAAAAAAAAACAGTGCATGAGTTTAGGAATGGACTGCACTGTGGAAATCTGTGTTAGTGAAGCAGTGAAGAATTCAGTTTGTAAGAATGAGTTGTGTCGTTACAGCAAATGGGGGCTAATGGATTTAGTATTTAGGTAGTAGTATAATCTGTATTTGGGAAAAGCACCATTCTAATTCCAACCTACTACACTATGAAAAAGAACCCGTGGTGTTGCCACTTTAAAATTATAGTATATATTTATCAATTGAAATGACTTGGGTTGTCTAAATCCAAATCTTTAATGAAATACAATTTTATGTGTTTTATAGCAGTACCTTTGACTTCATTTTGTGTGATTGTGCAGGGGCCAACAGTCCCCTAATGGGAGAATGTGAGGAGCTTATTCACTAAATCCATCACAACCCTTGCCTAAATGTCCATAGCCGTTCTCTTCTCTAGCAGGGGCCATGGGTAGAAGTGGAGACTTGCCTGTTTATCTATAGACTGGGATGAGTGTTACCTGTTGGAGCAATATGGACATCTGACCAGCAGCAAATAGCTAATTTGGCATTAGGTCATAAATGGCGGTAGTTGCTCTTCTCAACATTTTGTTATCCTAGTTTTTATTTTATTTTGTGAAAGATTGTGTTGATGGGGGATAATGTTTTGCAGGTTCTGCTGGCTTATGAGTAGGCTATTCATTTGAGTCTGCAGGCTGTTATTTGATGGAGGCAATGGGGAGACCGTTTCGCCTTTATAACTTGTTTCACTATTTGTTGAGGTCATGGCTGATCTGCGACCTACCTCCGTTTACCTTTACCCAATATTATTTTATACCTTTTGGTCACCAAAAAACTCATTTGCTGATGTTAATTTAATAAACAATCTTGTATCTAAGAATGTTTGTAAACTAGTTCCAAACTCCATCTTTAACATGTAGTGTTTCTTAACTTCATGCCTAAAAGATGTGCCTCTGGCCTTTGTGCCATGCTTCTAGAATTTTATCCAGCTTCATTAGGGGAAACAGAAGAAACTGCAGGCACTGTAATCAGAGCATTAAACTGCTGTTCTGTACCCAATTAGTTCTGTTATATCTTGAACTCTCCATTATCCATTATCTACAAAATATAACCATACTTTGTGTAAACATCCCTTGTGCATTAACCGTTGGAATTGAGGTATCACTCTCGATGAGCTGCACTGTATTTTCTCCAAGGTGTGGCAACCAGAATTTTCCAGATTTGATACAACCAGACATTTTTTTTGTAGCTTTGGTTTAGTTTTACTCCAATCCCCTCAGCATAAGAAATAGTATTCCTATTCCTTTACCTGTTCCTGTGACTTTTTAAGAACATTCAATTCTCTTTAGACCCCTGAAATTTGGGGAATAATCTGTTCTGTACATTTTGGTCTAAATTTGCATAGATTGAAAACCATTTGTCACATCCTCTCTGGAAAAAGTTGCCCCTCAGATTCCTATGGAATCTTTCCCCTCATCTTAAACCTATGCCCGCTGGTTTTGATTTCCCGACCTGGAATAAAAGACCCTGTAAATTCATAGAGGTGATTTTATACGCTTCTATAAGATCACCCCTCAGCCTCCTGCAAGTCCCGATTTGCCCAGTCTTTCCCTGCAGCTCAGGCCCTCGAGTCTTTGTATTTTCCTCTGCACTCTTTTCAATTGCAGGGTGACCAAAACTGAACACAATACTCCGAATGCGACTTCACCATATTTTCAATATCACCCTACCGCCCTGCAGTATCACTCTCTGTGTACTCCAGGATTCCTAAATCCCTCTGCTCCACAATACTCCCCAAATCGCTGCTGTTCATTGTGACGGTCCTGCCTTGATCTGTTCTTCCCTAAATGCAACACCTCAAACTTATCTGAATTAAACTCCATTTGTGATTTCTTAGCGCACTTGCTCAGTTTATCAAGATCCCTCTATAATTCTTAATTTCTATCTACATTGTCTATGATGTTACCTATTTTAGTGTCAGTAGTTACACTTCATATTTCTACTGTTGTTGTCTACAACGCAATAGTACGGATATTGAATTTTGCCTACTTCAAGTGACTCGCAGCCCTGTGCTCCTTTCCCTTTCCCAATCCACAAAGGTTCCACTACTCCCACACCCGTCCAAATTTTGTTCCCACCTGGTTCCACCTTCCTATCCAGGACACGTTTCCTGTTGGGTCTGCGCTCCCCTCCCCCAACTGGTTCCATCTGACCGTATCCGATCATACTTGCCAACTTTCTTACTTGTCAGATTCCTGCGCCTTATCATCCCCCAACCCCCCTCTACCCCCAGCAATTGCACTTGCTTGATTTTTACCTCTCCATTATCTGTCATTTATTTACTGATCATTGTCAAGCCACTGTCTCCTAACTCCACCCCGTCCTTAACCTCACCAGGCTCCATCTGCCTCTCATCCCACCTGGTACCACACAACACCTGCCTTACCCCACCATAGCACCTCTTTACATCAGCTATCTCCTCTCCACACTCAACCCAAGCCAGGTAGTCAACCCAGAACACTTATCGTCCCCTTTGTCTCCATAGATGTTACCCGACTGGCTGAGTTCCTCTAGCACTTTGATTTTTACTCAGATTGCAATATCTGCAGTTCATTGTGAACCCAATATGTTTCCCTCAATTCTTTTTGCAGCAATTCTCCACTGCTTTGCATGTTATTCTTCTGATAATGCTACTCTTCAGTACATCTGTCCTCATCTTATCCTCTTTTCCATTAACTCCCCTGTTTACCATATCTCCCTTTGAGTTTTGTCCTTGTGGCTCCCTCTCCACTTTGAATCTTTCCTCTTGTCCTCTTCTGTTTTTCCTCCATGCGTGTTTCTTAATGGCTTCTCTGCAACTATGGGCTGGTGAGGTGGGAAAGACAGGAGTATCCAAACTGGGGTGTTCAAACAGTGAGGGGCAGCAGCAATAGGTGCAATAAAGAGAGAGGTTTAGTATAATTGCTGAGAAAAGCCAATTCAAATGGAAACTTCTTCAGCATTGCATCACATTTTGAATTTACGAATGTTAGATTCGTAGAATATGTGATTACATCGGACATTTACTTATGTTCGGCTGTCGTTGACATTCCTCAGTGACATGTCTCACACTTTCTGTAAAGTTGCCTATTTACAATATTTGTATGGTTTAGTGTAATGTTTAAATGGAAATAAATTTTAAAATTGATATCTGAACAGGAACTGTCTCACGTGGACCTTGCAATATCGATTCTGGCATCTTTTATTCATTTATAAGACATCTCTTAACTAACACAACTGCTTTGTGCAAGGATACAACAGGATCGTCTATAATCCTTACCTTTTTTGGGATAATGTATTAAAATGTTCCAGTGTTTTACACAGGTGTTGATGCCAGCCTCTGTGCCTCTAATTGGAAAGCATATTGGACCAAGGAAGGACCATGTTGGTCAGAGGATTCGTGAGACTGATGACAATAGTGGTCCGACCACAACGGTTTTTGTAGGCAACATATCTGAGAAAGCTTCTGATATGTTAATCAGGCAGTTACTTGCGGTAAGTTTGTGTTTCTTCCTTCTGCAATGTATGTAACATTATTTTCATATTATTTCCTGTTGCTTCCTCAGTTGGTTGGTTGTCATGGAGTATGAGTCAATGTATGCCGGTAGTGACAGTTTCTTTGGTCTAGGTGAAGATTAATTACTTATGAGCCTGAGCATTTATTGTTGGTGAGCTATGTAATCATAGATTAACTATAGTCAATATGGGTGCTTAGTGTAATTGCAAATTAATCCAAGATTCGTCCATCACAGGAGAATCAAATGTGCACAAAACAGTCCAGGCAGTGTATTTCAGTGATTTTTTGTCACTCTGCAAATAGTTAGAGAACTGAATGACATATTTCGGTAGGTGTTTGCATGTTTAAACTGTTTCCTATTTTAAAACTGTTTGTTTCAGTCTCAGTGTAGAAACAAAGAACTGCAGAAGAGTCTCGACTCGAATCGTTACCCATTCCTTCCCTCTAGAGATGCTGCATGACCTGCTGCGTTACTCCAGCATTTTGTGTCTTATCAGTTTAAACCAGCATCTGTAGTTCCTTCCTACACAACGCAGCATTTTATGTCTTCCTTCGATTTAAATCAGCATCTGCAGTTCTTTCCTACGTAAGAATTGCAGATGCTGGTTTATACCAAAGACAGAGTCAAAATGCTGGAGTCTCAGCAGGTCAGGCAGCATCTCTGGAGGAAAAGAAAAGATGACGAATAAAAGATTATAACTGTCTATCATCTATGCCTCTCATAATTTTATAAACCTCTCAAGTCTCCCCTCAATCTCTGATGCTCCAGAGAAAACAATCCAATCTATTCAACCCTTCGCTCTGGTTGAAATACTCTAATCCAGGCAGCTTTCTATTAAACCTTCTCTGCACCAGCTCAAGTCTCCACATCTTTCCTGCAATGGGGCAATCAGAACTACACGCAATGCTCCAAATATAGCCTAAGCAAGTTCTCTAGAGCTCCACCATGACTCTGAAATTGAATGCCACTTCTAATGAAGGCAAGCATACCATACGCCACCTTTACCACTCTATCTATGTGCTGCCACCTTCAGTGAGCTATGAACTTGGACTCCAAGATTCCTCTGCACATCAATGCTGTTAAACAAACACCTTGCCATTAACTGTAAACTTACCCCTACATTCAACCTCCCAAAGTGCAACATCTCACACTTGCTTGGGTTAACCTCCACCTGCCTCATTCCCCTTATAGAAACATTTCTATATCCCGCTGCATCTTCTCCTGGGCCTTTCTTGCTGTCAGCAAGAAACTGGCCTATTTTTAACGATTAACCAATAGTTGGAACTTTGTATAATATTTAAACCCAAAAAAAAGGCCATTTTGGAAGGGTTATGTGGAAGGTTATTTGGCTGAAAGCTGTTGCTATTCTTGCTTGACCAACAAGAACCTGATTTGCAGAAGTGATGAGCATTTATCATACACTGCGCTTGAGAAGAGCTATTGTGGCTATCAGTGGTTACAGTTAACCCAGGAAGGAAATTTACAGTAGAAACTAGGAACTGCAGATGCTAGTTTATACCAAACATAGACACAAAGTGCTGGATTAACTCAGCGGGTCAGGCAGCATTTCTGGAGAAAAAAGGGAGAAAAAAGGATGGGTGATGTCTTGGGGTGGACCGTTCTTCAGTCCCTTTTGTCAGGATGTTTACATACACCTTCCCCAGCCTCAGCTGTTGCATTTGGTGCTCTCCATGAGGCTCTTCTACACTGGTGTGACCAAACGTAGAGTAGGTGACTGCCAAAAACTTTGCTCCGTCTGCCAGGGGTTGAAGCTCTCAATTGCCAGGCAGTGTAATTCCCCATCCCATCCCAATACCTCTTCCAATTCCAATTCTAAGTCCTCAAACTCTTCCACATACAAACTGTTAGACCAGTATCTTGTATTCTGCTTGGGTAGCTTACAGCCCAACAGTACAAACAATGATGGTACACATAAATGCTGGAGAAACTCAGCGGGTGCAGCAGCATCTATGGAGCGAAGGAAATAGGCAACGTTTCCTGCTGAAACCTTTCTTCAGTCTGAAGAAGGATTTCGGCCCGAAACGTTGCCTATTTCATTCGCTCCATAGATGCTGCTGCACCCGCTGAGTTTCTCCAGCATTTTTGTGTACCTTCAATTTTCCAGCATCTACAGTTCCTTCTTAAAAACAAAGTACAAACAATGAATTCACCAATTTCATGTCAAATATACCTCCTGCCTCCTTGTCTACCAAGCTTTTCCCTCCTTCCACGTGCATGCCGTTCTTTCCACTCCACAATGCCCAATCATCTTGTTCCTTCCCCCTCCTCCATCCACCCTCCTGGTCCCATTTTTCTGTTCTCCCCTTGTCGCCCCCATTTCCCCCTTCTTCCCACCATCTCTCCCTCCACAGTTCACTCCACTCCCCACCACCTCGCACCTCATCTTATCAGATTCCACTATTTGCAGTTTTTTACCTTCTCCACTTATCACCTCCAGTGTTGGTTACCATCTCTATTCATCCCCCCCACTGACTCGTCTCCAAACCTGGATCTTCCTCTCACATACTAACTCTTGCCCCTCACCCCTTTAGATCAGCTATCTCACCTCCAGTCTTGATGAACGGTTCTGGCCCAGACACCAACCGTTGTTTTCCCTCTATAAATGCTGCCTAATCCACAGTTTTTCCCCAGCAGCTTGTTTTCCAATCAAGAAATCAATATTTTCGTATTAGTGTTTGTGGCTGAGAATTCTGTCTTTTGCTCTAGAATTTTACCTACATTCTTCCATATAGTCATTTTGGTGATGGTTTTTTTTTTTAAGTAATTGAAACAATATAGAATGATTAAAGCCGTGATTGATGAGTAGTGATGAATGTATTTTCAAACGAATGCCTGTTTTGTTTTTTAATTATTCAGTAGCATCTCATAGAGACATGTCTAATCCAGCCCTCCTTTCTACCCTGGCTCCCTGCTCTTCTCCCTTCCTTCAACCTTCCACAACCCCCCCACCCCCATGCTTTTTCAATCCTCATGCATATTCTGCCGATTATTTATATTGGCTCAACAATTCATCATTCATCTTTAATTGCATTACAAAGATAGTGAACTTTGAAATTGCAGTATGCCATACTGAATGAATAAAAATTTGTATTATTAAAGTGATTCCTCTCAATTTATAGAAATGCGGCTTGGTTTTAAGCTGGAAGAGAGTCCAAGGAGCTTCAGGAAAGTTGCAAGGTAAATACAGCTTGTAATTGTGAAGTTACGTGATTATTTGCCAGGCTTCACCAACTTTAATGTTTCTTGTATCAGTTTGTAAGTAATTGTACATTTGCTACAGGAAACTATTATATTTTAAAGAGTACATTATTGAAGTGGATGCTCAATGTTCTAAAATATACCAGGATATGTGCATCCTCAGATGAGTTTGCCTGCATTGCCATCTCTATCCGCTGTTTAGACGGCTGTTAGAAATTCACTGGATGCTTTAAAAAAAAAAGTCATTTGTATTGTTGCGATTATGGGAATATGAAAGGAACATTGTTTGTATTCATCATGTCATTGTCTTGGAACAAGATAACATTAAGGCTAACATCATTCTTTACACGTGTTACAGCTATTTCATGTGATTCACAAATAGGGTGTTGCACTTATTAATTGACATTATCGTCACGTGTACTTGGTACAGTGAGATTCTTTGTTTGCATACAGTACAAGTATGCAAGATTTGCCACGTAAAGGGTGTCGACAGAATTACAAAAGTATTCAATATAGTCCACCTTCCTTATCCCCCCTCCCCCCATGCCGGGTCCCTCTTTGTTCTTTGCGGCCCCCTTGTTCTTGGCGGCGCATCCTCCAACCACCAGGACATAATCGACTAAAGTCACAGTGAAGAGTTGTCACTTTCAAGTTTCAAATATTCCTTGAGTATTAATATTGCCGTGTTGTTAAATAACCTGCCACTTAAAGTTGACTGTTACAGATGTGGACATTTGCGTTAGTTCCTAGAGATTTGAAATTATCTTTTAGTTTTAGTTTTTCTTTCCTTTGAAGATTTGACACTGAATTCGTCCATCTTAAATTTCATCTGTTTCTCAGTCATCACAGTTTTACTTTCACAGTGTCAAATCCCATTGCATAGATAGTTCTTTGCCATAGCTTAAAACAGAGAAAATAGGTGCAGGAGGAGGCCATTCGAGCCAGCACCGCAAAACCTTGCATATGAGGGCAGATTTAAATAATGACAAACGGAGCAGAAATCTTATCAATACTGTGCACTTAATTTACTTGTGACACTTATGAAACTATAATGCTATGAATTTATAAACCAAAGAAGGATGTATTATAAATAGCATTGTTAGATTTGTGTGATCTCATTTTCGCATGTCCTGTAAATTTCAACCCTCCCACTAGTTGGACCATAGCCCCCCCTCCCCCGCAACCACGCGTTGAGGGGACGGGACCCAACGGGTCCCCCTTGGTCTAGTTTAAATTAAAAATGCAGAAGGAACCTTATTTGACCTGAAGTAGAAATGAAGAAATCGGTATTTGTAATTTAGCATGGAATATTTATTGGGGCCCCTGATTCCTGAAATTTATTTTATATTGTCGGTCAAAAAAGGCTGAGCACAATGCATGATGAATATTATTGTCCAGTGAATTCCAATGTATAGAGAATGACGTGTTATTTGTCTGGTGAAAATAAATTGTGAAAACCGAAGATATGCTCCAGAGAATCATTTACAGGGAAAATTTATATGTTGTTGAAAGAATTAGCCCATTTTATCCCAATTATCACATTTTTCCATTTCAATTCTATATGATTTCACAAATTATTTATTGGAATCGCTGCATGTAATTGTGCAATGAAATCATTACCGTTTTATCAACTTGCATACAAACATCATACCTTGCTAATATAAACACATCTTTTTTTTTTCTTTGTTAGCATTCGGCTTTTGTGAGTATAAAGAACCAGAATCTACACTGCGTGCATTAAGATTATTGCACGAACTTCAAGTTGGAGACAAAAAGTTGCTTGTAAAAGTTGATGCAAAGACCAAAGCCCAGCTGGATGAATGGAAGGCCAAAAAGAAAGGAGTCAATGGAGTAGGTTGCATTTCTAGAAATGGCTGAGATTTGTGACATTTATATTCAATTCTGCCCACTTAATATCTGAAATAAAGAGTGAATGCTGCAGATACTCAGCAGTGAGGCAACATGTGTGGAGAGGGAAACAGAGTTAACGTTTCAGGTCAATGTTCAATCACAATTCTGAAATGCATTGAGATTGGTTTCTGTGCAATTATTAATTATGGTGGTGTAGCATCATCACGAGAAACGTTGCCACCTTTTGCCCTGTGGTTAAATCACTGAATGTCGAATCCTGAGGCTGGATTTAACTTTCCAGAGGTATTTGTAAATCCCACCCTGGCAGATGTGGAAATTATATTTGGATAATAAAATGTGGATTTAAAAAATATATATTTCTTGTCCACATCTGTGCACTATACAACCAACTGATAATTGAAAACCCCATTGACCCTCTGGAAAATAAATCTATGGCTGTTATCAGGTTTGGCTTAAATGTAAATCAAGGTGCATATCAGTTAGTTAACTCCTTTACTGTCTGCTGTAATAGCTTAAATATCCACTTATTTCTGCTGCATTCAGACACCGTAATAAGGCACCCAGAATTAACCTAGGCACTAGATTTGGATGAGGTACAATTGCACAGTCTACCCAGCAAAATACATGTCATGAACATCTGGGAACTAATATCTCTCAGCCACTGTGAAGTTCCATGCATCATTTCAAACATGGGGAAGGGAACCTATTGCCGCCTGTTATCCTTAACCTGACAGGGCCTTGTCATCACTTGGTATGTGCACTGAAAGTAGCAGTGGCACAGAACGCACTCTCACTGTTTATTATAGAGTGTGGAATGGAGGCCCACCATGTTCAGACCGACATCACTCTCAGACTGAGTCTTCAATGTAATGAGTGTGACATAGTGAGTGAACCAACTTGAGGGATGAAACTACATCATTTTCCCACCAAGCCGTCCGTTATAGATACACTGTCTGACAGCACGGCTCGGACTTCACATTGCACAGTTCTCATGGAGACCCAGTAATGACTTCACATTCATCACACTCATCATTATAATAGTGTTCAATAGAATGGAGTCAGAACAGATTTGGTATTTGAATATTTGTTTACGTGATGTGCTTTGGACTATCAGCAATAGACGGTATCCCATCATAATCAGTGTCATGTATAGTCCAAACTGCTGTTTGGCCATGCATCTGAGGGTTCACAGTTTAGTTTAAATTTAGTGATGCCTCTTGGAAACAAACGAGTCCACACCGACCTTTGATCACCCGCACACTAGGAATGTGCTGACCCTAATTGCTATTTTGCCCCAGTGAGTAATGATGCGTTTTGTGAAAGGCAAGTGTACAAAATGAAGATAGTGAAGTATTACAGCAGAAAAAGTATTTGAAGAAGCGAGCCATTTCACTTTTGAATTGAGAATCTTTAAGAACAAAAATGAGTCATATTCTGCAATCAAGTGTCTAAAGGATTTTGAATCTGGATGATCAATAATTAATGCAGCAAGCTTAAAAATAACATTAAAGCAAATAAAAAGCTAAATCTTGCCCTTTGTGTGTATGTTGATACATTCTACAAGAATGCATAAGATACATTTTTTAGAACTAGGAAATGCTTAACAATGTACCCGCATATTTTTATTGATCGTTAATAATAGATGTGTTAATTTGATTCTTGCTGCATTGTGAAGGATACAAAAACAGAGGATTCATCTGATGATGTTGTGGATGAGGAAACCAAGAGAAGAGATCAGATTGTTAAGGGAGCGATTGAAGGATTAATAAGAGAATACTCCAGTGAACTAAATGCACCTTCCCAAGACCAAGATGCACATCCTAGAAAGAAGAAAAAGGAAAAGAAAGAGGAGGTATGGTATTTTTATCTTCCAAATTGCTGACTACTTGCGGTACCAAATAATAAAATACTAAAGGACCTGACCCACTACGAGTCATCCCAACTTTTTTTTACTCCTGGACATTTTTCATCGGGATGAAAAAACGTCCCGCCTTACCTGATGCCCCGAGTACCTACGGTTAGCATAACGAGTTGCTACGAAACATCCACGGCCTCCTCCAGACTCGTTACGGACATTCTGCGAGTTCGAATCGGGAAAACTCGGGAGAATTCGTGAATTACCTGGTACAGTGGGACAGGCCCTTAACGCTATCCTACACACACCAGGGACAATTTACATTTTTCTTACTTCAGCCAATTAACCTACAAACCTGTACATCTTTGGAGTGTGGGAGCATCCGGAGAAAACCCACGCCGGTCACGGGAAGAGGGTACAAACTCTGTACAGACAACACTCGTAGGCAGGATTGAACCTGGGTCTCTGGCGCTGCACCACCGTGCCGCCCCTAAACAACCTCAAGTCAAGTTTTCTACAGTTGTAAACCAGATTAAAGATTACATCATAACGTTTTCCTCAATGCCCCATTATATCTTTCTGAGCATTAGCTTCTTAATGTAACACTCCTTCAAGGCCTACCATTAAAAATGTTGCACAACCTGAACTAAAGATTTTAGTAATAACATCAGTCAATTCTTTAACCTCTCCCAACTTCTATAAAGAGAAATAATTTAGATCCCAGTTCACCACTACAGTAATGATCTATTCATTTATGATCTAATAACACCCAATATCACAAAGAAATCGATAACTAAAAAATATGACTGCTGGAGTTAACCGCAGTTGTCACATTCACTTGAGCAGTTCTAGTCCAGTTTGAGCTTGCCAGTTCCTTAAATATTAACCCTAGCATTTTCTGTTTTTACTACATGGATGGATATGCATGCCATATTTACAATAGTTGCAGCTTCTTCGCAACTGCACACTGCTGGCACAAGATGTACTATGTTTTGATGCTTAATCCAGTTGCATTTTCATTTGTGATATCAAAGGGTAAATTATTTAATGGCGTAGATTGAAACTCTTGTTTTGTTCTCCAGGATGACATAAATGCAATGGAAATGGAAGAGGATAAACGAGATCTAATTTCTCGAGAAATTAGCAAATTCAGAGACACTCACAAGGTAGTACCAATATTTTTATTTTATTTCTACAAATATGAGCACAAGAACTACACACACTCGCTCTTTCCTTAGAAAGCTGTTAGGTCATTAAAAAAAATACTGTCAGTAGATTTCATTTGTAAAATTGAGGCAGTCAGTGACTATCCCTTTCAGTCATTAATATATGGATGAATATTACTTTGGGCCCATTTTAAGTGAGATTTGCAGAGGACAAAATAAATTCATCCATACTGTATATTTGCACGTATAATCTGATTTTTCGCAGGTATGCTTAGAAATGAATTTTATGGGGGATAAGATTGTCATGTATTTATTTAGTCATTAGAATTCAGTATTAGTTCTAAACCCATTTAGAATATCAATTGATAGACCAATGGATGTTAAGATTTAATGCGTTGTCAGGTTATTTTTGCTTATGCATTTAATAACCAAATTTAATAGTGCAGGAATTAAAGCTGGAAAGTTTTAAGAATAGAAATTTGAGAAGGAAGAACACAGTCTAGAATCCTGCTCTAGAGTTATTGCCTAAGGGAGAGTAAGTGGTTCTATTGAATCATAGGCCTATCTAGTTGAGCATAGAGAAAGAAACTGGGGCAGGGAAATCCACAACATATACCATATAACATGCATGGAATAATGTACATGCCCTTAAAGCTAATCTATTCATTGACCCCCACCATTATGATAGAGATCATATGGTGACTAAAGCAAGATGAACTCAGAACTTGTGAAAATGCATGGATAGGATGTAAGTATGAGCTTCAGTTTCTTTTTTATAAAATTCATGGATGCCCCCTTAGAGAAATATGCAAAGGTGCAGCTGGTTATTCTTTAAAGTCTAGTTTGCTCTCACAATCTCGAATAAACTGTTTACTTCCCTACTTTTGTGGTTGAATGCAATCATTTTTAATATTGGGATCTTTTAATACTTGCACAGTCAACCTTTGCATGTTTTGACTCTTATATTGTAATGTATTTGCTGCAGTCTTTCAGACTGTTGCTGTCAGAAGTTCAGTTTAACAGGGGGTGTCCATTTAGAGCACTGATGAGTCTGAAGAATGTGAGGTAAGACCTAATAAGCTTATCTTTTTCCTCTCCTTTTTCCTTTGCTATCGTTTTGCATTTGCCGTGTAAATAAAAGTGTTATTCTCATTCATTTCCCTTTTCTTTTAAAACTAAAACAAGTTGTTTTGAAAATCTCCATTAACATTGAAGTAGTTTGAATCATTTGCCTTTCAGTTAATAGTGCTTTTTAATAGCTTAAATGAAAGTAGGAGACTTGAAATCAGGGAAATAAAATATTAAAGGTATGGTGAGGTGTCACGTTTTGACCTACCTTTCAATATTTCTCCCCGAGTTGTGTCAAACCTGTCCTACTAAAATATATTCAGCTATAAGGGATTTCAAAGTTTTGTAAGTATGTAGAAGAGTGTTTTTACTTCTATTTTTTGCCAAGTTATTAGGTTTTAGAAGAGGTAAGTTTATACTAATCCTAATTCTGTTAAGCCTCATTGAATTCTTGTCCATGGAAGAAATGGCCTTTTCTGTAATGTTTAAATATTTTGTGCCTTGTATGTAGGGAGGGCAATCTTAACTTTGTGCACCAGCAGCTGTAGCAATGCAGAATAAATGGAGGGGAATATGATGGCATGCTTATGTGCCCTGTTTCAGTACACCTTAATACCTAGAAGCATTTCTCAAGCCAGATTATGCATCTGCACCTAATTCATTTGTCGGTTTTAAAATATATTTTGCATCTCTTTTACCATCAGTTATGGCAGTGACATCATTATATCCATCAGTAGGTGGTGGTGATATTGTTTTCTTATTGCCTCATGCTGATTGGATAAATTGATGTGTTGTAAAAGCTTCCTTTTCACTATATTTTTGCTGATTTGAAAGTCATTGATTGCCGAGCGACTACAAGATTTTTGAGGTAAGAACCTGTGTTTACAGTTTAATACTTTTGAATTGTTAAATAATGTTTGTTTTTTTAATTTACTGTGCTTAATTGTAAACTAGGGATGATGTATTGTATGTAACGCCTTGAATATTGTTAAAGTTGTTTTTTTCTAATGTGTTGGCATCTGCTGGTGCTAACAATATGGTTATTTTATTACTTGTGAACAATTTACTTGCTCTTCCCAGAAACTTAGCTTGTAGGCAATGTTAATCCAGTCTTGACGATCCAAGTCCTAGCAGACCACCGTAAGTCAATTCACTTCAAAGGATGGATTGTAGTCTGTTCAATTTCTAGTAGGAATTCTGGACAGTAATGTTTTTTTTATTAAAATTTGAATGTTTTATCTGTACTTAAATCATTATCTAAAATTATGTCTTATAATTGATATTGTTGACAAATTTTATGTCAACGTGCTTTTTATGATCTTGTGATTAATGCATTCTCTGTAGCATTCTGATGCTCTAAACATTGTCCCTAATGAGTAAGAATCTTTTTTTAATTTTTAGAAACTAGAAGAAGAAAAAGGAAGGAGAGAAAAAGAAAGACAAGAAGTTGAAAAAGAAAGAAGAGATAGAGAAAAGGAGCGCGAACGAGAAAGAGAAAGGAGAGAAAGAGAGAAGGAACGTGAGAAAGAAAAGGAGCGTGAACGGGAGCGAGAGCGTGAACGAGAACGGGAGCGAGAGCGGGATCGCGACCGTGATCGCGACCGGGACCGTGACCGTGAGAGAACAAAGGATAAGGAAAGGGAGCGAGACCGTGAAAGAGATCGCGAACGGGATAAAGAGAGAGAAAGAAGCCGGGACCGGGAGAGAAGCAAGGATCGAAGTCGATCAAGGTGATCTTTTTAGGGAAGCAATCCCTAATTTCAGTAAATTAGTTACATGAAAATATTGTCTCCTTTGATATGCTTTTGAAGGCCCTGGTTATAGAGTCATACCGTGTGGAAACAAGCCCTTCACGCCATCTTGCCCACACGTAATGGTAACTCTGAAAACGAAGGTACGCAATAGGCTTGTGATCGACACTGACACGAGGTGCTGCCTGTCGAGCATTCGTCCTCGTACTGATTGCCTGATGGCTGAGAAGCAATTTCAGCCATCCCATTGACTGAACATTGATAGACATGTTTTAATAAATAGGGCTGTTTTTTTTTTTCAATTTTGTTTCGGTGATCACGATACTGACCAAGAATGTCTGATGGGGTGTGGGGCCAAAAAGACTAAGAACCACTGTAATAGATTTAATCTGCAATCATTTTTAGAGGCCCAGTATGACTTTATATATCCTTGCATTTTTTTAAGCAGCAAGATCTTAAGTCAATTTCACCGGGTTATTACTTTTCCATTGGCGAGTGGATATGTTAATGAAACAGGAAGTCGGGTTGAGTTATTTAAAATCCGTATTTAACAACGCAAAATTGTACATCAGTATTCTTATAGCATTTCCGTACAAAATACGGAAAATCCGTACTACTTGGCAGCTCTGCATAGGATTCAAGGCGAGATAGCTTAATGGATAGAAAATTGGCTTAATGGATGGAAGGCAGAGGGCGATGGTGGCAGGTTGCTTCTCGGGCTGGAGGCCTGTGACTAGTGGTGTGCCTCAGTGATCGGTGCTGGGCCCATTACTGTTTGTCATCTATATCAATGATTTGGATGAGAATGTACATGGCAAAATTAGCAAGTTTGCAGAAGTGGGTGGTATTGCAGATAGTGAAGATGTCAGATATTGTAGCAGGATCTTGATCGGTTGGCCAAGTGGGCTGAGGAATGGTTGATGGAATTTAATACAGAGAAATGTTAAGGAATTTTGGAAAGTATAACATGGGGAGAACCTACACAGTGAATGGCAGGGCACTGGAGAGTGTTGTAGAGGGATCTAGGAGTGCAGGTACATAGTTCCTTGACGGTCAAGTCGCAGGTAGACAGGGAGGTCAAAAAGGCTTTTGGCACATTGGCCTTCATCATTCGAGAGTATTGAGTAGAGAAGTTGGGTTGTCATGTTGTAGTTATGTAAGGCATTAGTGAGGCCTCATTTAGAGTATTGTGTTCAGTTTTGGGCACCAAGTTACAGGAAAGATATTGTCAAGTTGGAAAGGGTACGGAGAAGATTTACGAGCATGTTTTCAGGACTCGAAGGTCTGAGCTACAAGAAGTTGAAAAAGCTGGGACTATTCCTTGGAGCGCATGAGGAAGAGGGGTGATCTTGTAGAAGTGTATAAAATCATGAGGGGAATAGATTGGATAGACGTAAAATCTGTTGCCCAAAGTAAGGGAATATGGTGAAGGGGGAAAAGACAATAGGAATCTGAGGGGTAACATTTTCGCACAAAGGGTGGTCAGTGTATGGAATGAGCTGCCAGAGGAAGTAGTTGAGGCAGGGACTATTCCAACATTTAAACAAGTAGACCGGTGCATGGAAAGGACAGGCTTAAAGGGATATGGGCCAAGTGCAGACAGGTGGGATTCTATTAGTCTGTTAAATTTCAAGATCTGGATGATTCTTTTTGTAAGCTTTGATCTGCCTGTCGCGTTCCAGGTTTAAACACAGCGCTGCCAGTTTAACACATTTAAACAAAGAGCTGTATGCTACAGCGCTCTGGGTTCTAAATATAGCGCTATGGGCTTTAAACATAGTGCTATGGGTCACAGACTGTTTGGGAAAAATCTTGTATAACAATGAGTCTTTGGAATTCTCTTTCTCAGTGGAAGTTGAGTGTTTGCTTATTTTTCAGGCAGTGGTAGAATTCTGGATAAGCCTAGTGGTGAAAGGTTACCAGTGGGATTGCAGTTACATTGGGATCGGTCTTGATTTTACAGAACGGTGGGTGGGCTGAAGGGGGGGGAGAGGGAGAGGCGAAGAAGGAGAGAGGGGGGAGGGAATAAGAGAGAGGGAGAAAAAAGGAAGGAGAGTGGGAAAGGGGGAGGGATGGGGGGAGGGAGAGAGAAGGTGGCTTCCAAAATGGTTTCTACATCATCATCTGGTGCTAAAAGCAGGAAGCAGCCGTTCAAACAGCAGTATACAAAGAGATGGCAATGAATGCACTGTCAAGTAAGGTGCATGGAAGACATGACAATTGGTAGAAAAGTTATGCATTCTTGTACTCTTACATGGGTATGACCGCACATTTTTTTAAAAAAAACATTTTTTTCAGCAAAATGGCATTGCGTAAAAATACTTTCCTTAGCAAAATACTGATTTTCAGGTACTAGAATACTGAAATGCTCTGACAAAACTTGGCAGCTCTGCCCATGCGATGTAACCTTTTATTGCAGCCTAACATGTGGAACCTTGTCAAATGCTTTACTGAAGCCCATATATACATCTACAGCTCTACCCTCATCAACCTTTCTAGTCACATCTTCAAACAACAGTTCACCTCGATCTTTTTCAATTGGTTCCTATAATGGGGGGGGGAACCTGGATGCTATTAGCTTTTCTCTCCTGATCTTTTTATTTTGTTCCTTTTACTGTTTTTCCCTTTGAGCACACTGTTCATAAACGCACTCCAATATTCCTGTTCCATATCTACACAGCAGGAATGTCCTGCTTTCTTTTTAACCAGTTTTGTCTGTTATATAAATTCAAATCATAAACGTCTTCCTCTCGTCCTATTCTATTTCCTCTCTGTGTTTTCTCCATCTCCCAAACAGTCATCAGGTAGGAAGAATGCGAAGATGGTTTCTCGAGTTTATTTGGTACAAGCGGTGCATTCTACCTTGGTGCCGGAGGTGTATCTAAGATTCAGTTACTTATACTTAGCTGTTTATTTAATGGCTCCAGTTTTCAATGGACAGGAACATGTTAACACTGCTTATGTGTATGAATCAGTTACTTAGATGTAATGGAAATTTGCAGAGAGAAAAGCCGAGAAAAGGAGAAGAAAAGAGATCGGGAAGAAGATGAAGAAGAAATGTATGAACGCCGGAAACTTGAGAGAAAGCTCCGTGAGAAAGAAAATGCATACCAAGAGGTGGGAAGCTGAAATCAGTACTAAAATAGGGCCAGTTATTGTATGATTGGAGATACATGAGATAAACTGCCAGAGGCAGGTTTAACCTGTCCGGGTAATCTTGCCAATGTTTGATGTTCTGTAGAGGGACGTTTCGGGTTAGGACTCTTCTTCAGACTCCTTGTGGTAGGAGGGGAGAAAACTGGGAAAGAGAGGTAGGGAGAGGACAAAGCCTGGCACATGTTAAGTAGATGGGTGGATTGGCAGATGGGTGGAGTAAGTGGTAAAGGTCAGAGATGTAACGGAACAAAAGGGTGTCCAATAAGGAGAGAAGAGGAGTGAAAAGTAAAGCCGGTGGAAGAAGGAAGAATATTAGTGGAAGGAGACGGTGAGGAAGCAGAGGAGGAGTGGAACAGTACTAGAAAAAAGATGCACATCAGGATGGGGAGATGGAGCGCAGGAAAGAGCGAGAGGGTAGTGGGAGTTTTATTTGAAATTGGAGTTTAATGATCATACAATTGGGTTGTAAGCTACCAAAGTATAATATGAGGTGCTGTTTCTCCATTTTGCATGTGGCCTCACTCTGGTAATGAAAGCGGTCCAGGGAATGGGAAAGGGAGGGAGTTAAAATGGTCAGCAGCCAGGAGATCCAGCAGACCCATCATAAGTGTTCGGCAAACCGGTAGCCTGGTCTCGCCGGTGTAAGGAAGGCTACATTGGGAGCACCAAATGCAGAAGATGAGGTTTGAAGAGGTGTATGTTAACTTCTGTCGCACCTGGAAGGACTCCTTTCCTTCTGTAATGGACTGACTTTTCAACTTTAAAGCCCTGTCCCACTGTACGAGTTCATTCAACAGCTCTCCCGAGTTTAAAAAAAAAAAATCAAACCTGAGGTAACCACGTAGAATGAACGTAGCGGGTACGTCGGAGCTCGGGGACGCCTCTTAGCGGCTCGTAACGCTAACGGCAGGTACTCGGGAAACGTGGTAAGCTTTGGAAGACTCGTGAAGATTTTCAACATGATGAAAAATGTCCACGAGATGCCCCGAGTATCTACGAGCGGCTATTTCCGTAATTCTCTGAGTTCTCTGATCGAATCAGGGCAAACATGGGGGTGAAACAGGGCAAACATGAATGAACTCGTACAGTGGGACAAGATTATTGGTTAACACTAAAAATAATTTGTTTTTAAAGCATTTTTGCAATTAGTCATTTTTCAGACCTAATGACTTTTTCAAGTTAATTTCAAGATTTTAAAGACACAATAATATTGATGTCTCATAACGGTTGCTGTTATGGATTAGTATCTTCCTTATTATTTCAATTGGATTTCAAGATGCTGTGTAATATGGAATGGTGGATTTGTTTAATGTTTGGCCTTTTGATCCAGCGTCTTAAAAATTGGGAAATAAGGGAACGGAAGAAATCCAGAGATTATGAAAAGGAAACTGAAAGGGAGGAAGAAAGAAGAAGAGAAATGGTAAGTGTGACCTACTGAGAAACTTAAACCAAGGCCCAAGAATTATCCATTGACAAGCTATAGCTTTCAATCAATCCGTCATTTCTGTTTCTGCTTTGTCATAATTGAGGACCTTTTCCTATTGTAGATTATTTCTATATTTAAAATTTCAAATACAAATATGAAACTATGTTCCAAGCAGACAATTGGATCCAGTTATCTGTTACCATGTCCTCCAAAGTGTCGCCAGTGCAAGTTGAAACATTTTCATTTGAGAGATCATTTTCCATCAACAGTCAAAACAAAAATTCAACAATGTCCTTTATAAAGCAGGGCATGCGATTGGCATCCCATCTTTCAACCTAAACCTCCATTCTCTTCATCGTATTGTGATTGTGGTGTGTGCTATCCACTGAATCATACTCAACGTCATCTTCTAAACTGTGAGATCTACCTCCAAGAAGGATGAGGGCATCTGGAAAGATAAACACCACCATCAATAGGTTCCCGTCCAAGTTACACATCACGTTGACTTGGAAGAATCCAGGTTCAGTCCTAATTTCTCACATTTCATTTTCACTGGGACTAAATCGTGGAACTTCCTACCTAATATTGACGCAGCTGGTAAAGCTGCTGCCTCACAGCGCCAGAGGCCTGGCTTCAATCCTAACCTTCGGTGCTGTCTGTACAGAGTTTGCACGTTCTTCCCGTGACAGCCTGGATTTCCTCTGGGTGCTCTCCTTTCCTCCCACACCCCAAAGATTCATTGTCCTCTGTAAAATTGCCCCGATTGTGTAGGGAGTGGATGAGAAAGTGAGATAGCATAGAAGTCGTGGTCAATGGTACGCTGAAGGGTCTGTTTTCATACTATATATATCTATCTATATATATATATATATATATATATCTATATCTATCTATATATCTATATCTATCTATATATCTATATCTATCTATATATCTATCTATATATCTATATCTCTATATATATATATAGATATAGATCTATATAGATATAGATCTATATAGATATAGATCTATATAGATATAGATCTATATAGATATAGATCTATATAGAGATCTATATAGATATCTATATATATATCTATATATATATATCAGAACATGCCACCTTCCCAAGGTAGGCCTCAGCAGCAAAGCTAACGTCATGAAAAGTGAAGAAATAGAAATATAAAAATTGTTTTGGTTTGTGGACTGTATCTCACCATGATGATTCATGCAGTGTATTAAATTTGGCATATGCTGTTGTGTGTGATGTGCATATATGGCACTTCTTTGAGTGAGGCTTTTTAAGGAGCATTATGAGTATTGCGTATTTGAAGTATTGTGAGCATTTTTGGGCCCCATATCTGAGGATGTATGTGCCAATGCTGGAGAGGGTCCAGAGGAGGTTTACCAGAATGATCCCAGGCATTATTAGGCTAACATATGATGAGTGTTTGATAGAACAGGGCCTATAAGCGCTGGGGTATAGAAGGATGAGGGGACCCCTCAATGAAACTTACCGAATGGTGAAAGGCCTGAATAGAGTGGATGTGGATGTGGAGAGGATGTTTCCACTAGTGGGAGAGTCTAGGACCAGAGGCCATAGCTTCAGAATAAAATGACACCTTTAGAAAGGAGAGGAGGAAGAATGAGTTTAGTCAGAGGGCGGTGAATCTGTGGAATTAATTGCCACAGAAGGCTGTGGAGCCCGTCAATTAATATTTTTAAGGCGGGGATAGACAATAGGCCCAGCACCACCATGCAATGTGATCATGACTAATCATCCCGAATCAGTACCCCGTTCCTGCCTTCTACCCGTATCCCCCGACTCCACTATTTTTAAGAGCCTTATCTAGCTCTCTCTTGAAAGCATCCAGTGAACCTGCCTCCACTGCTCTCTGAGGCAGAGAATTCCACAGACTCTCAACTCTCTGTGAGAAAAAGTGTTTCCTCGTCTTGATAGATTCTTGATTAGTATGGGTATCGGGAGTTATGGGAAGAAGGCAGGAGACGGGTTGAGAGGGATAGATAGATCAGCCATGATTGAATGGCGAAACTTGATGGGCGGAATAGCCTAACTCTGCTCCTATAACATGAACATGACCTTCTCCACGTGTGTTTGTGTGGCTTTTTGCTGCTGGCTGAATAGGTGGTACCGAGAATGAAATGTTGAAAGTGGGTCATTCCCTGTCAGTGGTCTTGGCCTGAGCAATTGGTGTTTGTATCATAAACTATGCTGCATGTCATTCTACTGGTTGGATTTGATTAATTCTAAGCCATCAACTGTAAATAATTTGCCACTTCAATGCACCTTTATTGTCCACAGACAAAAGAGGCAAAAAGACTGAAGGAGTTTTTGGAAGATTATGATGATGATCGAGATGATCCAAAATATTACAGGTGAACCTGGTCTCCAGATCTTCTGCAGTATCACCAGCCTATATTTTCTCATCTTGTGCTGACATATGTGAATCAAATTTCTGGCTTAATTGCAGAGGGAGTGCTTTGCAGAAACGCTTAAGGGATCGAGAAAAAGAAATGGAAGCGGATGAAAGAGATCGCAAGCGAGAGAAAGAGGAACACGAGGAGATTCGGCAGCGTTTGTTGGCTGAAGGGCACCCTGATCCCGATGCAGAACTTCAGAGGGTAAATTATGGCTATTGAGGCTGCGCTTTTTATTAAGAGCTATGAATGTTGTCAACAAACATTTCAATTATGTGAAACAATAAAGTTGTAGCTGCGTTCAAATACATGATTTGAATTAAATAAATAATGAAAGGCGTTTTATTTTACAAGGTACAATATGGATGAAGACTCATTTTCTAATAGTTTTAAGTAGAAAAATCAATACTACATTCCTGTGTTAACATCAACTGGGCAACAGTTATTGCACAGCTAAAGAAAGTAATCTCTTTATCTACCATGTACTGATCTGAAGCTTCCTCAAAAAGATGCATTTGAATGGCGGAGCTCAACCACTATTCATCCCACATGTGGATAGATGCAACCAATAATCATTTGATTTATCGTAAGAATTTCCAGCAGATACATGAACTTGTTAGTATACAATCTTTTATTCAAAGTCGGGTCATGGCCAATATAACACAGAATCCCATGACAAACTACTTGGTTTTGAAAGAGAAGGCAATATTAACAACCTCTGGGGAAACTTTCTCTTCCCACATGGTAATCTTGAACGAGTAAAATAAAAGGTCAGTCCCCTCAAATATCTGGTAAGAACATTGTCACGTAAAAGCAAATAATTCATACGCCCAGCCATTATTTGTTTATTGTTGCAGCATCTCTGGATAGAACGTGATACTAATTGCCGTACTAGGCTGCCATAGGCAAGGATTAGTTTTACACCATCATTGCAGGGTGTTTGACAGAATTTGGGTCATTATGGCTTAGCTATTTCATCAATAAGTAACAGCCACACAGACATGGAAATCTCTGGTTGGTGTCTAGCTGTCTGACTTAGTAGTAATAAGAGTAATAAAACTCTTCAAATAAAAACAGCGTTGAAAATACTCTGCAGGTCAGGCATCATGTGTGGAGGCAACTCCCGTCTCCACCCCTTCCACAGAGACCGTTCCCACCGCAACTCCCTGGTTAACTCATCTCTTCCCACCCAAACCATCCCCTCCACCGGTACTTTCCCCTGCAACGCAGAAGATGCAACACCTGTCCCTATACCTCCTCCATCGACTCTGTCCAGGGACTCCGACATTCCTTTCAGGTGAGGCAGAAGTTCACTTGCACCTCTTTCAACCTCATCTACTGTATCCGTTGTTCAAGATGTGGACACTTATACGTCGGCGAGACCAAACGAAGACTGAGCGATCATTTTACAGAATACCTTCACTCAGCCCGCCTGAACCTACCTGATCTCCCGGTTGCCGGACAATTTCATTCTCCTTCCCATTCCTACACAGACCTTTCTGTCCTCGGTCTCCATTGTCAGAACGCAAATTGGAGGAACAGCATCTCATATTTCGTTTGGGCAGCTTGGGCAGTGGTATGAATATTGATTTCTCTCACTTCAGGTAGCCCCGGCATTCCCTCTCTCTCTCTCCCCCCCCCCCCCCCCCCCCCCCCCCCCCAACTCGCACTAGCTTCTCCTTTTGTACCCTCCAATCAACAAACCTGTTTCCTTTACCATCGTTACTTTTTTGCATATCTTTTATTTATTATTCTTAGTCTCTCCACATCATCGTCTATATCTCTTGTTTCCCATATCCCTAACCAGTCTGAAGAAGGGTCTTGACCCGAAACGTCCCCCATTCCTTCTCTCTGGAGATGCTGCCTGTCCCACTGAGTTACTGCAGTCTATCTTCGAAACAAAGGTAATGTTTGTTTCCTGGGGGACTAGGCATTGTTTAGAGTGGAGCTAATGCTATTTACTTGCTATCCACAGATGGAACAGGAGGCAGAGAGGCGGCGGCAGCCGCCGATCAAACAAGAGCCAGAATCCGAGGAGGAAGAAGAGGAGGAAGAAAAACCGGAGAAAGAGGAACGCCGAATGGAAGAGGAAGAAGAGCCTGAGCAGAAACCCTGTCTTAAACCCACATTGCGCCCTATCAGTTCTGTCCCATCTGTTTCATCGGCAAGTGGCAACGCTACACCGACTACTCCTGCAGACGAGTCTCCTTGTGGCATTATCATTCCACACGAGAACTCTCCTGATCAACAGCAAGAGGAGCAGCGGCCTAAAATTGGGCTCAGCCTGAAACTAGGTAATGGATTAAAGAGTTTAGTATGTACCTGCCGCTGCTCTGTGGCTCCATGTGCTTTTGTATTCTCATTCACACGGCATTTAAACAGATTTATTTTCTCAATTCAAGTATAATGCAGACTAATAATATGAAAATCTCAGTCTGCAGACTAGCAAGATGTTCTGTAATATGAGTACTGGCAATCTGATCAGTTACTGGTGGGGAGCTGGCACTATAAATAGCTTGCATGTTTATAGATAAAACAAGAATGGGTGTAATGGTGAACTAAAACATATAGGTGTGGGTGAGCTGAGGGTCACAGAGGAAAAAGAGCCCTGCATTGCTTTTATGACTTTATCCGACACTAACTTCATTGTAGGAAAGCTTTTTGCCATGATTCCTAATACTGATAACAGAATAAAGTTGATCTCTGCTATATTCAGTTCATGTAATTTAGAATACACCTTTACATGCTCTCTGTATTTTGTGGTCATGCTGATTTATCACTGGGCCTGATTTATCTTTTCTCTGTTTAGGTGGCTCCAATAGCCCGAGTCAGCCAATTTCGGTGAAAAGAAAGAAACTTCCCGTTGATAGCGTTTTCAATAAGTTTGAAGATGAAGATAGTGACGAAGTTCCTCGGAAGCGGAAGCTCGTCCCTTTGGATTATTCGGAAGATGAGAAGGGTGCCTCCAAGGGAAATGTAAATACAGAAGAAAAACGAAAACACATAAAAAACTTGATTGAGAAAATTCCTACAGCTAAACCAGAACTTTTTGCCTATCCTCTTGACTGGTCTATTGTGGACACGGTACGGTTCTCTACTTGTATTTGTGAACGTTTCACCAATAAGAATAACTGCAACAAATCTCTATTCCCAATATCCTGGAATTGTGGACAGAAGTGAACGGTATATTGCTTTTTGTGTCAGAAGGAACTGCAGTTGCTGGTTTAGCCCAAAGATAGACACAAAACGCTGGAGTAACTCAGCAGGTCAGAAAGCATCTCTGGAGAGAAGTAATGGGTGAAGGTTTGTGTTGAGACCCTTCTTCAGACTCTCTCAGAGTCTTGAACCAAAACGTCACCTATTCCTTTTCCCAGAGATGTTGGCTTACTCCAGCTTTTGTTTTAGTCTTAGTATCTTTATTCCATTCATAATTCATAATTTCATCTTTCCTGTTCTGATGCAAGAGAGTAATACGGTATAAATTATCTTCATCAATAAATATCTTAAGTGTGCTGAAACGCCCGATGACATCCCAATCCGCCAGGAGCTGTGCGCAATGTACCAGCTTTTTGAGTAGAGCCTTGGTCTGCTCCCACTTGCCATCCTCTGAGGGACCATTTCAATCCTCTCTAGCCACTTGCTTCCCTAGCTGGCTTGACCTTGGAGTACCCAGCAATTGGGAGGAATTGCCAGAACGGCCCAACTATTTAATGGGTGAAGGCTGTTTGGGGAGATGCATGAGGAGCACTGTGATGATTTCAGCTGCAGGTGTGACTTGCCATCAACCATTTGCCTGGGCCCCACCCCATCCCAGAACATCCAAGTATTCCTGGCAATTGCCCCAGACTGGACGCCAGGGTTTTAGTGTCCAGGGGACCACTCCAACCAATCTCAGGGCTTCCAGTACACACACCCATACTAGACTGACAGTTCCCAGGACCCACCTGATCTCGCATGGCTCCAGGAAACTCGCCCCGTGTTAAGTCTGAGATTTCTGGCTGCCACCCCAGCAGATCCAGCAAATACCCATCGCATCCCAATCCAGGAACACCACACCTCATCAGACCCAAGGTACTCACAATACATCCCATGCCAGACCCAGGATTGCCAGGGTCCATTCCATCCCCCGGGGCAAAGTACTGGTGGGGACAGGTCTGGAACTGTACAACAGTGGCGTACAGTATTGGTGAGGACGGGTCTGGCACTGTATAACAGTTAAGGACAGTACTGGTGGGGATGGGTCTGTCACTGTACAACAGTGGGGTACAGTATTGGTGGGGACAAACTTGTCACTGTATAACACTGAGTACAGTATTGATGGGAATGAGCCTGTCATTGTATAACCCTGAGGTATGGTACTGGTCAGAAAGGGTCTTTCACTGTATAACATGGATGGAGTACTGGTGGGGGCGGGTCTGTTGCCATTAACTCTGATACAGTATTGGTGGAGGGAGAAGGTGGGTTCTTTGCTGTAATATTGGTAACCTACTGGTGGGGGACATTTATGCATAACATGGGTGCAATATTGGCGGTATTGCCTTCTTGAAACACTGCAATTTTGTGGAGGTCTTTTAAAGAGCTGCCTCTGTAAAATTCTATGCGTTCCAGCCATGATTTTCTACCCAGATTTTATTCTTGAGGTGGACACATGCATGGAATTGAAGCATAGTGGTTATTATGGGCAGTCATGAAGGAATTGTGTCCAGCTCTTGTTTCTTGTGAACTGCCCCTTGGAAGTGATTTGGCTTGTAAAGGGCCTGTCCCACTTTCATGTCCTAATTCACGACCTCTGCCGTGTTTGCCCTTGACTCGTACTCGCAGCATGGTCATCGCGAGGTAGCAGGTCGTGATGCTAGTCGTAGGTACTCGTGGCATCAAGTAGGTCGGTGCCTTTTTCTAGCTTGATGAAAAATGTCCACGAGTAAAAAAAGGTTGTGAATTAGGTCGTGAAAGTGGGACAGGCCCTTAAATTTGGACCTTTCTTCAAAAAAATGGGAATACAAGCTGAGATCTGGCACCCTGGCATTGCAGGCAACCAGAATAGATGTTTTCCTTTCAAAACTGTAATGGGCTTTGTTCTACCCAAAGGGCATCTTGGTGACGCAGTTCCTGGAAGCCAGTATGGTCCCATGAGCTTTCAATCTCGAACTAAGTAAATTATTCCAAAGAAAATTACTGACTATCATCTTGGTAACTAGACATGCCCTGAGGTTTGTCTTGCCAGTAACATCAACGGTTCAGAAAATGTATGTATGTTTTCACCTATGTACTGAAGATAGACGCAAAATCCTGGAGTAACTCAGACTGTGAAGAACGGTCTAGACCCGAAACATCACCCATTCCTTCTATCCAGAGATGCTGCCTGTCCCACTGAGTTACTCCAGCATTTTGTGTCTATCTTCGTGTCAACCAGCATCTGCAGCTCCTGCCAGCACAGGTATGTGCTACCTTGGAAGTATATGCTAACTGGTATATGACACCAGTCTCTTCAAGCTAAAATTCCTGCGAAATTAGATCTGTTAACAAGCTTTTTATGTTCAAAGCTTCATGAGCTGTTTTACTAGAGAAAAAAGAGGCAGGAACATCTTAGCAGGAGACCAATCAATCCAAAGATTTTCAGTGAGATTAACTCCCATTTTTGAAAAAACTCTAGAGAGTGTGTTTGTCCTTCTCCTCGGACATTCCCTATGCTTCTATCCCATGCATAAACCTGGTGATCCTTTGCTGTGCTCTTTAAAATTGCAAGCATATTGATTGAAAGATAATGCATGGAAATAGATTCTTTAGTCCACTTTACCCCATGAGTCCATGCATCGATCAGCCTATTTCTATGTTATTCCACTTTTTCATCCATTCCCTCGCACGAGTAGCTATTCACAGGCCAACCAACCTACAAACCCGCACGTCTTTGTGATCTGGAAGGAAACCAGAGCACCGGAAACCCACGTGGTCACAGGGAGATGTACAAACTCAGTACAGACAGCACTTGAGGTCAGGATTGAACCCAGATCTCTTGCTCTGAGATGCAGCAGCTCTTCCATCTGTGCCACAGTGCTGCTCTACTCTTTAAGTAGGGAGACCAGACCTGTAAGTACTGCAGAATGAGTCTCACCACAACCCTGTTTAATTTGAGCAAGATATCTCTGCGCTTATACTTGAACACAAGTAGAAAACAAATGAAAACCGTATTACATTCCAGTGAATTATTTGAACAGAGTTTGTACGTTCTTCCTGTAGTGTGGGTTTTGTCGTGGTGCTCTGGTTTCCTCCCACATTCCAAAGACATGCAAGTTTGCAGGATGGCTTAGGTAAATCATCCCTACTGTGTAGTGGAACTGGTGTACAGGTGATTGTTGGTTGGTGCAGCCAAAGGGCCTTTTTCCATGCTCTATCTCTAAACTAAACATGATTCACAGCTTGGGCTTCATGACTACAAGATACATATACTGCTGTATGAATCAATTGTATTAATATTGATGATATTGAAATATGATTAGCATATTTCAAACTGAAGTTGAATAACTTTTTTTGTTGTGCATTCTGACTTTATAGAACTTGATGGACAGACGCATTCGACCATGGATCAATAAAAAAATAATAGAATACATTGGGGAAGAAGAAGCAACGTTAGTGGACTTTGTTTGTTCTAAGGTAATCTATCTTAAAAAAAAAATTTTTTTTTTTAATGAATTTGTTTATGTAAACTGCAGTCCCCTGTGTTAAAAACATTCACCTCTGCCACAACAAGCATGTATCTAAGCACTCTAAATTTTTGAACTCACGGGTCGAATCTGACAGAGCTTTGACTTTATTATAATAATAATAATAATAATATATTTTATTGTCATTGCACGTCAGTGCAACAAGATTTAGTATGCAGCTCCAACCGTACAATCCTGTACAAGGAAAGCAGGTAGAGACCAGAGGGATCTAGGAGTATAAGAAGACATCCTTGAAATAGTGATGCAGCTAGATAGGATAGTGAAGAAGGCTCATGGCATGCTGGTGTTTATCAGCCAGGGTATTGAGTATGGATATTGAAACATCACATTATAGTTGTACAAGATGTTGGTGAGACTGCACTGGAGTATTGTGTTCAATTTTGCTCACCCTGTTATAGGAAAGATTAAGCTGAAAAGACACTTGCTGAGTCTTGATGTTGGCAAGACTCGGGAGGGGCCCGAAATTTTGGAGGCCTGGACTTTATTCCCCGGAGTGCAGGAGGCTGAGGGGTAATTTTATAAAATAATATAACATCGTGCAGCTTTATGAAGTTGTGATGCAGATACAGGACTTTGGCTTGGCAGCATGTGGAGTATTGGGTACAGGTCTGGTCGCCCCTTTGCAGGAAGAATGCAGAGATGGTTTATCAGAATGATGCCTGGATTATGGGGCATTACCTACAGGGAGATGTTGGACAGAATTGGATTGTTGTCTCTGGAACGGTGGAGGGGGGAACCTGATGGAATTATATAGAATTATGAGAGGCATGGATAGAGTAGGCAGTCAGAATCATCTTCCCAGGATGTAGAATTCAAATACGAGAGGGCATAGCTTTAAGATGAGAGGGACAAAGTTTAAAGGAAGTGCGCTGGGCAAGTTTTCTTTTACTCAGAGGGTGGTGAGTGCCTGGAATGTGCCGTCAGGCCTGCTGGCTGAAACAGATATGTTAGATTTTTGGATAGAAGAAGTCTTGACCCAAAATGTCACCCATTCCTTCTCTCCAAAGTTGTCTATGTTTGGATAGGTATATAGATACGCTGGGGATGGAGGAATATGGGTCACGGGCAGGTCACGTTATGGTCTTGGCATCATGATCGGCACAGAAGTTGTGGGCTGAAGGGCCTCATCTTGTGCTGTACTGTTCTATATTCTATCATAAATAGATGGGGTGAATGCCCATCTTTTGCCCATGGTAGGATAATCAAAAACCAAGGGCATGGGTTTAAGGTGAGAGGAGAAAGATTTAGTAGAAAGCTGGGGGGCAACGTTTTCAGCACAAGATGGTGCTGAGTATATGGAATGAACTGCCAGAGGAAGTAGTTGAGGCAGGTGCATGGATATTTGAAAGACAGATACAATAATGGCAAAGGTTCAGAGTGATGTGGGCCAAATTGGACTAGCCAGGATTGGTTAGCATTGACAAGTTGGACCAAAGGGCAATTGTTGGTGGTGTGGGACTTTATTTTCAACTGAGATATTTCAATGGCATGACTTGCATGTTGGATTCAAACTGTAGCCATTTTTAATGGAAGGAGTCTTAAACTACTTGATGTGTAGGAAGGAACTACAGATGCTGGTTTAAACCAAAGACAGACACAAAAAACTGGAGTAACTCAGCAGGACAGGCAGCATCTCTGGAGAGAAGGAATGGGTGACGTTTCGGGCCCAGACCCTTCTTCAGACTGAAAGTCACGGGAAAGGGAAACGAGAGATATAGAAGATGTAGAGAGATTTTTTTTAAATGAATGAAAGATATGCAAAAAAAATAACGCTGATAAAGGAAACACGCCATTGTGAGCTGTTTATTATGTGAAAATGAGAAGCTGTGGTGTGACTTGGGTGGGGGAGGGATAGAGAGAGGGAATGCCAGGGTTACTTGAAGTTAGAGAAATCAAACATTCATACCACTGGATCAAACATTCATACCACTGGGCTGTAAGCTGCCCAAGTGAAATATGAGATGCTGTTCCTCCAATTTATGTTTAGCCTCACTCTGACCATGGAGGAGACCTAGGACAGAGAGATCTGTGGGAATGGGAAGGAGAATTAAAGTGTTTAGCAACTGGGAGATCAGGTAGGTTCAGGCGGACTGAGAAAAGGTGTCCATCTGCTTGATGTTCTCCTTTGCCCACCTAATTACTTACACTTAGACTACTCGTAATTTAAAATGTCTGTTAAACTCAAAGTTAGCAGTACTGCTCGAACTCAAATTTAGTTCAACTGGTGTTAATATACTAAATGAAAGCCATAAGTTGGGAGGCGTAGTTGAGTGTCTACTCCATTCATTCTACGCTTATGCATTGATTTCTGCTGTGCACTCAGTGGAGCCACAGCATTAAAGGTGTTTTAGAAAACCGTCATAACTAAATATCATATCTATAAATCAGTTGTTAAAATTTGTGGTTGAACAATTTTTCTTTCACAGGTGATGGCCCACAGTTCACCACAGAGCATTTTAGATGATGTAGCCATGGTAAGTTGATTACTATTTTGTCTGAGATAGATTGTTAGTGCTCTCACGTCGGCTTGTGTGTTATCTGGTAGTTGAACTTTCTTCACACTGCCTGTTGTTTTACATCTTTTGACCTGTTGAGTCCGTAAATGGGTATCTCCTATTAACTTGTCTCCCTGCCCTGACATGTCCAGTCAATTCTCTCAAATATGATTTCCCCAGCTGCCAAGCACCAAGTCACAAAATACAACTTAGTTCATAATTTCACGTCCACCTGTCTGCAGTGAGAATATTCAACAGGCCATCTCCTCAACAATTCTCACCTTACCAATGCCGAACCCACCTTCAAGTCTGAAGAAGGGTCTCGACCCGAAACATTGCCTATTTCCTTCGCTCCATAGATGCTGCCTCACCCACTGAGTCTCTCCAGCATTTTTGAACCAGCCTAAATATAACACGTGTTTCTGCCTCTTTCGGGCAGTATGATTTCACACCCCACCCACCACCAACTATTGAAAAATATTTTCCTCATCGCCCACCATTCTGCTATCAATTACTAATGTATTTTTCATATGATTTTCGATCCCTCTGCCAAGGGAAATGGGTTCTTCCTGTTTGCTCAGTCGGGGCCCCTGATAATTTTGTACCTCAATGAGATTTTTAGTCTCTGAATATTCAAAAGACGATCTGAATTGATTCCTTTGATAACAACAAACTGTTACTATTGCCGACAGTCTCGTAAATGTCCTACATCCCTTTATCATTGCCATTGTGATCAGAAGTGTGCATGTTTCTTAGTCTCTCTGCTTATACCTTGGCCAGGAAAGGCATTTATCCTCTGCCTTTTTAATAAAGGTTTGTTTTTTTCTGGTTGGCTGCCGGTGACTAGTGGTTTTCTGCAGGGGTCGGTGTTGGGTCCGTTACTCTTCACATTGTATATTAATAATTTGGGTGATGGAATGTATGGTTTTGTGGCCAAATTTGTGGATGATACAAAGATAGGTGGAGGGGCAGGGAGACTGCGGAAGGACTTGGTCAGGTTGTGAGAGTGGGCAAAGAAGGAATACAGCGTAGCAACGAGTGCGGCCCTGTGTTTTGGTAGTAGGACTAAAGGTGTAGACTATTTTCTGAATGGGGAGAGAATCCAAAAATCAGAGGTGCATAGGGACTTGGGAGTGTGGTACATGATTCCGAAAAGATTAATTTGCAGCTTGAATTGGTAGTGAGGAAGGCAAATACTTTGATGGCATTCATTTCAAGAGGAGTAGAATATAAAAGCAGGGATGTAAGCCGAGGTGCTGATCAGACCGCATTTGGAGTATTGTGAACAGTTTTAACCCCCATATATGCTGGCATTGGAGAGGGTTCAGAGGAGGTTTACAGGAATGATCTTGTGGATGACTGGGTTAGCATTTGACAGCTCTGAGCCTTTTTTTGTGGTAGAGATCGTAATTCATTTGGGTAAAGATAAAATAGGAATTGGTTCTAAATTGGAATTGGGCCAATTTTAAGGTGAGGTGCACAGGAAACAGCTACGTGAAGATGAATCACGGAGGGTAGAAGGAGACTCGTGGGATGTGGACAAAACCTGTTCTGGCGTAGAAAAAGGGATGGGTTGCCAAATCCAGAGTCTCCAGACAACAGAGTCCATGGAGAGTGAGATTTTAAAAAAGGTGCCTGGTGTCAGGAGCCAAAAGCTAAATACAACAAGAGCGTATGAAGATTATAATGGGTATGATTAGAAAAGCAAAGGTGTATAAGCAAAATGGCGTGCGTGTCTTAATATTTACTAACCATCTTTGCTACAAAATGTTGATGTCAATGTTATTTAGATGAATTAGTGTTATTTATTGGATGGGATACACATCATAAAATAGAATCAGACATGTTCAATAGGGAACAGGGAGAGTCAGTAATGCCACTTTCATTAATTTGTTTCTGTATGTAGATGCTACCTGACCCGCTGGTTTTAGCATTCTTTTATTTCAGATATCCAGCAAATGCTGTATTCTGTATTCTGTTTCACAGTTCCAGCGTTGTTTATAATTTCTCTCCTCTCGTTTGGCACATCTCGTGCATACCTCCAGGTAGATCATCTCCAATTTACAAGCTGCTGCCTCCAGCCCATCACAGTCATTCTCTCTGAAGGCAGCACAAAGAGCTGGAGTAACTCTGCAGGACGAGCAGCATCTCTGTAGAGAAGGAATGGGTGATGTTTTTGGCCGAGACCCTTCTCGACCCGAAATGTCACCCATTCCTTCTCTCCAGACCTGAATGAAGAAGGGTCTCGACCCGAAATGTCACCCATTCCTTCTCTCCAGAGATGCTGCCTGTCCCGCTGAGTTACTCCAGCATTTTGTGTCCACGGTTAATACCAGCATCTGCAGTTCCTTCCTGCACAGCCATTCTCTCTTCTCTCCACCACTCCCTGTTCTTTGCAGCTTCAAATATGGATATTCCTAACTTATCCTGTTCTGACAAAAAGTTGTTGGCCCAAAACATTAAACTTCTCTCTCCACAGATGCTGCCTGGTCTGTTGAGTATATCCAGCATTCTGCTTTCATTTATAGCAGCTAGAGTTGTATTCATGGGGGAAAACATTAAAAAAAAGGTGGAGAGCTTAATTGAGGTGCATAAAATGAACACAGGACTAGGTAGAGTAAATAAGAAATACCTGTTTGCCTTAGTATAAGGGGTCAGAAACCAGTTGAGAGGTGAGGGAATTATTTTGAGCCCAGAGTGGTTTGGAACTCAATGCCAGAAAGGGTGATGGAGGCTGAAAGTCTTTAAACTGTACTTGAAGCAGTCACCTGCAGGGCTCCAGACCAATGTGCCATGGGATTGTTTTTGGCTAATGTGGACATAGTGGGCTTATTTTATGGGTTTTCTATCACTGTTTTATGATATTTATCCCATTACTGCATGGTGTTCATTGTGAAACTTATCCACACATCCTCTGCCTGCACACATGTTGCCTTCATGGTCCATAATCTGTTTTCTTTGATGATCCTCATGATTTTTATATTAGACATCTTTTGATTTTCTTTGATATGTTTGCCAGTATTTCTTTCATCCTCCCCCCTCTCTCTGTACTATAATTTCTATTTTAATATGACTCCTACACTTACTCTGTCTTTTGTCTTGTGTTCTGTGGACTTCATCACTCTGAGGGGTGTTCCAGATTTGGCAATCCCACACCTTTGTAAAAGCACATTTAAGTCAAACCTCTTGAATCTTCGGCTTCAATCACTCCCATCGTTCTGATTTATCTTTGTGTATCTTTCCCCAGTCCACTTTTGCTAAAATGTCAGTATAAATCCCCTGTATCCAATTTAGAACCTTCCCTCCTCTTTTAGGCAATAGGTGCAGGAGGAGGCCATTCGGCCCTTCGAACCAGCACCGCCATTCAATGTGATCATGGCTGATCATCCCCAATCAGTACCCCGTTCCTGCCTTCTCCCCTTATCCCCTGACTCTGCTATTTTTAAGAGCCCTATCTTGCTCTCTCTTAAAAGCATCCAGAGATCCCGCCTCCACCACCCTCTGAGGCAGAGGATTCCACAGACTCACCACTATCTGTGAGAAAAAGTGTGTCCTCGTCTCCATTCTAAATGGCTTACTCCTTATTCTTAAACTGTGGCCCCAGGTTCTGAAGTCCCCCAACATCAGGAACATGTTTCCTGCCTCTAGCGTGTCCAAACCCTTAACAATCTTATAGGTTTCAATGAGATGCCCTCTCATCCTTCTAAACTCCAGAGTGTACAAGCCCAGCCGCTCCATTCTCTCAGCATATGACAATCCCGCCATCCCGGGAATTAACCTTGCAAACCTACGCTGCACTCCCTCAACTTTCTCTCTGTCCTCTTTCATTGCCGTGCTTGCTCTGTGATCACGACCATCAAACCTCTCCCCCAATACCCCCTTTTCCGCTGGCCTGGGTTCACTCCCTAACACTAATGCTAACAAGCAGCATAGCCAAAAGAAATTCCAAACCAATACCGTGATGTTTGTGTAGGAAGGAACGGCAGATGCTGGCTTTCACCGAAGATAGACACAAAATACTGGAGTAACTCAGCGGGACAGGCAGCATCCCTGGAGAGAAGGAATGGGTGACGTTTCAGGTCAAGACCCTTTTTCATACTGGGAGTCAGGAGAGAGAGACAGAGATAAGGAAGGGTAAGGTGTGGAAACGAGACATCAAATGGGGTTTAGTTCAGGGAATATGTAAGCACAACTAAACATACAGAAATAAAATTTAATCCGGGGGGGCAGTCAGACTGGTCGGAGAACTAGGAAGGAAGAGGGATGGAGAGAGACGGAAAGCAAGGGTTACTTGAGATGATGTTACTTGAAGCCATTATGTTTGGCTGTGTCAGCATGTTATCGCTTGTTCCTGCTGCCTAATAAGGAGAAAAATCTCCTGAGTGCAGCTATGAATTTTTAGGCCTCTGTACTTTTTGCACCTTGTCTCCCAGCAAATATTGGCATAAGGTGCATCTCCCCACTATCGCCATCCCTTGCCTCAGCAGTCGTCATCAGCTACCTTCAGCAACCTTGGTCCTATGTGTGGAATCACCTCACTAACTTTCTCCTCACCATCCCCATTTCTTTGCAAATTGTTACTGTGGGCCAGTGAGCAAACTTCTGCATGCCTTTTCGCTGGAAATGTTCTTTTATGCTGCTTGTTACCATAAGTATCATACAGTTGCGTATGTAGGAATAAAAATACTCTTTCAAACTAGCACATAGTGTACTAATTGTAAAATTCAAGGATTTTGTGACAAAAACATATCTTTAATTCTAACAGTAAGTAAACAATGTGAAAAACACATTGCAGCTAAAATGAGGTTTAAATAAATAAAAGTTATCTTCCCCCCCCCCCCCCCATCTTTAGTGTGATGTCACCTCCAGAGCGCATTGATTAGGATGTTTAAGATAGGTCATGGAGTCAAATACCATGGAAACGGGCCATTCGGCCCAGTGTCCATGCCAACCGAGATGCCCCGTCTAAACTATTCCCGCCAGCCCATCTTTGGCCCATATCCCTCTAAATCTTTCCTATCCCATGTACCTGCCCAAATGTCTTTTAAATGTTTTTATAGTACCTGCCTCAGCTGCCTCTTGGCAGGATCACTCCGTGTGGAAAAAGTTGCCCCTCGAGTTATTTTTTAAATCTTTCCCCTCTCACCTTAAACTGGTGTTGTCTGGTTGTTGATTCCCCTACTCTGGGTAAATGATTGCATTTACCCCATTGATTCCCTTCATGATTTTATGCATCTCTTTTAGATCCCTCCTCAGCCTCTTGGGCTCCAAGGAATACATTCCTGGCCTGCTCAACCTCTCCCAATAGCTCACGTGCTGGCAACATCCTCGTAAACAAGTGGTGACGTCTATTGGCAGCATTGATCCAAGGTCATTGCTTGGTAAAGGGAATCTGTACTACAGTCTCAGATAATCAAATGTTTGTCGTCTCAGTGGACCCCGCTGAAAAATTGCTCGCAGCTCTTTTGTCAGTTCACAACCGTTTGCTGATTGTCCTATTTTTACTGCGGGTCGGCTGACTTCCAGTGGCTGAGTCAGTGGGGTGGTTGGCTCGGCCGTTAAGGTGGAATGTGGACAGAGAGTGACTGTCACTTCCCACAGTGGTACGCTCCTGCTCTTCCCCCCCCCCCCCCCCCCCATCCTATCCCCCTTGTACCTGGCACTCTGCCACAAGGGCCTTGCACCTGGCTAGATGGAGGGTCTGTACACTTTTATCAGGATGAGAGGCTTTTCCTTTAAACAATATATTCTATGCATAAATGTAAGTCACTCAAGGCCCAGCAGAATGAGTGTATGAATCCAACTGTATTGTGGAGTGGCTGGATGAGTGGCAGAGGTGTACTTTTGGGCAGGTATGTATGGTAATGACACAAGAAGTGAATGAGTGGGCGGCAGTGACTTGTGCATAGATAGTGCATTTGGATCCTTCTATGCATTGTACTGTACACAGGGTGGCAATGTGAGGAAAAGCTCATTCACAGTCTGAGGTTCATCATGCAGCCTGATAATCCCAGTAAAAAAAAAATACCAATTACCGATTCGGGGGCTAATGTCAATAACAAAACATTTCAAATGTTTGGTGCATGATAGTATTATTATATTATATTCAGCATATGTGAATCTTCATAAATGTCACAAAATATTTGTTTTCCTTAAGTTTCACTGAGCTGCCATTTAGCATGAATAAGTGATTTAAAGATTGTTGTTCTTATCTTTTCAGTCTGGTAATAGCACGCACATGAGCAGGGGCTAGTATGTATACGCATATCACGTGGCTGAATTAATAATCTTTATTAAAGACACTATTGGTAATGTGAATCAGGACTGTTTCTAACCTGGAAAGGTGGGAGATTTTTATTTTCTATTTCAAAAAAAGCTATTGAAGGCGGCAATAAGTGGTTACTATGCAGGTATAATGACGATTTGTACTGCACGACAATGAGCTTAAAGCAGCGTGGGCAGGTACTAGATTACTCTCGATACAGCAGTGAAATGCTGCCAGAGTGTTGTTGTCGGCTCATTTGGCAGAGATTAAAATCTTGCTTTCTGGAGTTTCGAATAGCATTAGGTGCAAACTTATTATTTTAAGACCATTGAAATAGTATAGAAAGGAACATTATCCTGCCCCTTTTTATATGGTACATATTAACGCAAAACTCTTAAGCAAAGATTTTACAGATGTTTATGTTATGGGCATCTATGTGAATACTCAAGTCTGACACTATCCTTGCCCTTTGATCTGGTTCTTCACAAGAATGACATTAGTGACTCTTCCATGACAAGCTTGTGTGTGCAAGGGGCATACAGTGGCACCCCAGTGAGTGCTGCTACCTCAGTTGCAGGGGTCTAGCTGTGACCCAGACCTCAGGTGCTCCCTGTGTAGAGCATTGTCAGTCCTCCTGACAATCACCTGTTTGCTGATTGTCCTATTTTTACTGCTGGTTGGCTGACTTAGTGGCCGAGTCTGGGATGGTTGACTCGGCCGTAAAGGTACAATGTGGACAGAGAGTGACTGTCATTCCTACCACAATGGTACTCTCCACTCCGTGGGAGTAGGGACCCTATCCACGGCGGCACAGTGGCGCAGCGGTAGAGTTGCTACCTTATAACACCAGAGACCAGGGTTCAATCATGACTAGGGTGCAGTCTGGACGGAGTTTGTACGTCCTCCCCATGACCTGCGTGGGTTTTCCCCGGGCGCTCCGTTTGCCCCCCACACCTCAAAGACGTACAGGTTTGTAGGTTAATTGGCTTGGTATAATTGTAAATTGTCCCTAGTGTGTGTGTAGGATAGTGTTAACATGGGTATCGCTGGTCGGTGCGGACTGGGTGGACCGAAGGGCTTGTTTCCGCGCTGTATCTCTAAACTAAACTAAACCATCTGGGTTTCCTCTCATCCTAAAAGATGTGCTGGTAGGTAAATTGATCGCTGCAATGTGGGTAAGTGTTAAAATAATCAAAGGGGAGTTGATGGGAATGTTAGGGTAAGTTGCAGGGCTGTAGGAGGTATGGAACGTTTGGGATTCCTCTGCTGGGAGATAATGGAACCCAGTGGGCGGGATGGCATCTCACAACTCTGTAATAAGTAAGTTGTTTAATGTTTTCAAGAGTTCATGCTCATCAACATTCACTCACTGTGTCCTCACTGCGTGATAAGAGGTCAGTAGAGAAAGTTCTGTGGAAGATCAGTGTGACTGTTTTCATGCCTAGAGTGGAGAGAAAGCCAGAGAATTTGAGTGAACCACTGTCAAACTAACTTTGATTGTATTAAACTATATTTTCTGTCTTTCCAGGTTCTGGATGAAGAAGCCGAAGTCTTCATAGTGAAGATGTGGAGGTTATTAATATATGAAACAGAGGCTAAAAAGATAGGACTTGTTAAATAGATTGTCATATCCATAGGAATTGTCTTTGGAATTTTTTTTCCATATTTCAAAACTGTAACTTTCATCTGTCTGCAGAGGCACTTGTGAAGCTTGTGTTTTTTATTGTAGAGATAATGTGAAGTCCATTTTTTTTTTCTCTCCTTCACCTCGTCATTTGGTTTGCTATGTCCTTAAAGATGTACAGTCAATAGAAATCTGCCTACATCAGTTCTTCATTTCACAACTGAGATAAACAACTGGGTTATTTTTTATAAACTGAACTCTTCTGCTGTGTATTTTCATTATCAACACACTGACTTCTGTTCCTAACCTCTCAGTGTTACATTAATGGAAGTGTCGATGCAAGATATTTGCACTTAATGTCCAGGTTGTCCCTGTGATATGGAGGAGCAGGTTTAGAAATAAGATGTTTATACATTTATTGTTTTGAAATTAGTAATTTTGAGAAGAAAAACTTTGAAAAAATGCAGAGTTGTTTTCTCATCAACATTATGAAAATATTTTAAATGTTGCATTTAAAATGTTTGCATTTCCAACAGGTGACAGAATAGGGTTTAAATGTTTTGAAATAAATAAATAAAGTTTGAGAATGTCTTAGTTGACTTTTTAAAAAGAGATCTGCATCCCCTTTAGTTGCCAACATAGGTTTAATTTAATGTTTGAAATCAAACCTTTGTAATTTTACATTTATCAATTTTTTTTTTATATAGTCGAAATTATTTTTGATGCAGGTTTGACAAGCAAGTTCCTGTCAGGTATTACGAGTGCAAGGAACAAGCTCATTTTTGTTTCAGTCTCGTACAATTTCTTTGGGGTGACGTTTTAATAAATTACAATGAGCTTTGTCAAGGATGTAGTGTGTTTTAAGCTGTGTTACGGAAGCTTGATGGTTAGTTTGGAAATGCAATCTATGTTGGCCCATTCACTCTATCCAGAGACACCTAAATCTAAAATACGTTTTGAAGACTTTCTAAAATAATTGAGGGCATTCTGTATGAAAAATATGAGACTCTAGATCCTGACTTAACTTAGTACCAAACCAGAAGCTTATCACTGAATCATTTAGCACTTCAGGTTTCAACAAAAAACTATTTTGAGTTACATACTTGCATCTCATAATTAGATGTAAAGATCAGTTCTGATTGCTAGAATTTAAAACAATTATTTGCATACATAGATGGCTGCTAGCATTTTCTATAAAGTTAAGTTTTTAATTTTACACTAATGCCAAATGAGTATTACAAGAATTAAAACTGTAAATATTGTATACAATACCATTTCACTTCAAATAAATCTGTTTCCATTTTTCCGACCGGCCATTACTTGGGAGTTGTTGGCTGTGTGAAAGTTTAGGGTGGGTTAAATCCCAGTGGAGAACTGGGATTTAAAAAATTATATTAACTGAGGCATTTCAGCTGCCTGGTTTATTGAACAGCAAATTGGAAAAATAATCTAATTCTTGACCGATTTTAATGCTCGTGGTGGGAATGGTAATGGGGCTGTCCCACTGTAGGAGCTAATTCAAGAGTTCTCCCGAGTTTCCCCTGATTCAAACTCGGAGAATTACGGTAATAGCCGCTCGTAGGTACTCGGGGCTCTCGTGGACATTTTTCACCATGTTGAAAAATCTTCACGAGTTTACCGCGTTTTCTGAGTGCCTGCCGTTAGCGTTACGAGCCGCTAAGAGATGTCCCGAGCTCCGACGTAGCCGCTACGTACATTCTACGTGCTTACCACGGGTCTGATTTTTTTTTTTTTTTTTTTTTTTTTTTTTTTTTTTTTTTTTTTTTTTTTTTCTCGTGAGAGCTCTTGAATTGCCTCGTACAGTGGGACAGCCTCTTAAGAGTGACAGGAAGAACTATTGAATGTCAATAGCTGTTTAGATTCATGTTGGAGATGGCTAATGCTTGACACATGTTTTGTGGGAATGTTAGACACAAATACTAGAGTAACTCAGCGGGTCAGACAGCATCCCTGGAGAAAAGGGATAGGTGACGTTTCGGTTCGAGACCCTTCAGACTTTTACCGCCCACTTATTGTTCATTTCCACATTGGCACTGGAGCATGGTGACTGCTCGTTGGGCACAAATTACCACCAGGGTGTGCTAAATACACAGTTGGGATGGTTCATTGCCCAAAGCCAAATGCAAATGGTAGTGGGTATTTGTAAGGATCTCACTGTGGTTTCTCCCAGTCAATGACTTGATAACAGTGTTCGTACCTGTTCACGACCAGTGCCAGGCATGTGAACAATGGCATGGCATCTTCAAAGAAGTGGGGTACAGCTGGAGGGGTCTTTGATTTTTCAGGGCTCGACGGTTGCAGCATCAGGTCAAATGCGGATGAGGAAACACTATTCCTACTTACTGTCCTCCCTCAGCCGGTGAGCCAGTGCCACTCCATCTTGAACAGCCTCTGGAGGAAATTTTGATGTAGCAAAGGCACGGAATGCCCTCTGGGTGAGGATGTCAATGTCCATCCACACACGTAGCCTGGGAGGGCCACCAGTTACTCAGTAGGCCAAGATTACGGCTGTTCGAGCATTGGATACAGGACTGAGGATTTGTTCCAGAGATGGCCCAGTGTGTGCTGCCAGTTGAAACATCTATCTCTACTTCACATTGTGTTCTGATTCCAACTATGTTCTGATTGAAGGTAGCAGGCACCCCAACCATTGCCATCATTATTTATTCCCATCCCTGCACCATTGAGGCAGACTGTACCATCTGTAGAATACACTAGAATTACCAGAGCCAGAATCTGAATGATACAACACGTAAGAGCCATTCAGCTCATCTCACATCTCCGCTCTATTTTTTTTTCTCCTGCAGCTCCCACAAATGTTTCCACTAATTATCCATTTTCCTTTTGAAACATTCTGTTGGATGACTCCACTGCCCTGTCAGTGCATTCCAGGCTCAACCCTGCCATATAATAATTTCTCTGATGTGGCTTATAGTACTTTAGCCATCACCTTCATTCTATATCCTCCTCATCCTTGCCCCCCCACCAACGGGAGCAGTTTCTCTCCATCTACTCTATCTGTATCCTCGTGATTTTAATTCACTCCATCAGATGCAGTCCTAACTTCCCTGTTCTCAGGAGAATCGCCCAGCCACAAGTCCAAATAAAGTCTCTCATCTCAATCATTTCAGTAAATCTCTTCCTCACGTTCTCTAGTTCCTTCACAATTTTCTCAAAGGTGCGCTGGTCACATAACTCCAGCTGTGGAAGATGCAAGTGCTTTATAAAGGTTTGTCTTGACTTTCAAGGTCCTATACTTCATAATTTGCCTTTAAAGTCCTGGATCCATACACTTAGTAAAATGGAGTTGTCTCCACCTATCTCACCAGTTTCAATGATTCAGATTCAGATTCAACTTTAATTGTCAGTGTACAGTACAGAGACAACAAAATGCATTTAGCATCTCCCTGGAAGAGCGACAATGCCACAATGAACGAGACAGATACCCCAGATTTCTCTGTTCTTTTACTCCCTTTAGAATCGTGCCCTCTGTGATGCCTCTTGATCTTCCTGCATTTCTCAACATTAAACTTCATCTGCCTCCCATCTGCCCATTTAGCTTAAATGACGACCCCTTCATCTGGCACTTCAGCGAGAAATGTATTCCTATAACATCAACTCCATTTCTTTGAACAGTAGATTTTCGGTAAGTAACAATCTTCCTCTAACAAATCTATTCTGACTTTCTTTTATCAATCCACACACATGCCTAAGTGTTTCCCCATTATCTCCACGATTGTTGTTGCTTGAACTACTTTTTTGAACAAGCGGTGTAACATTTGCCAGTTTTTCTATAGTTGGATGCAAGCTCTGAATTGTCACTATCATGCTCTGCAATTTGCACCCTCTCTAGAACTTGAGGTTGAAGGGAGAGTTAAAATGAAGTATATAAAATTATGAGAGGCATAAATAGGGTAGACAGTCAGAACCTTTTTCCCCCAGAGTGGTAATGTCCAGCACTAGAGGGCATAGCTGTAGGTGAGGGGAAGAGTTCAATGGAGATGTGCAGGACAAGTTTTTTACAGAGGTGGGTGGGGGCCTGGAATGCATTGCCTGGGGTAGTGATGGAAGCAGATACGATAGTGGTGGTGAAAAGGCTTTTGGATAGGCACAAGGGAGTACAGGGAATAGAGGGATATGGATCGTGTACAGGCAGATGAGATCAGTTTAACTTGGCACCATGTTTGCCATAAACATTGTGGGTCAAAGGTCCCATTCCTGTGATGTGCTGTTCTATGGTCCCATTAGGAACCTGGGTTGCATTCTCTCTGATCCAGATCTTTAGGCCTGCCTCTGACCATCATGCATCTAATTATACTATCCCTTTTTCCAAATACTCAAGCCACAGCCTTCAATGCCATGTGCAGGAAGGAACTGCAGATGCTGGTTTACACCGAAGATAGACACAAAATGCTGAAATAACTCAGCGGGACAGGCAGCATCTCCGGAGAGAAGGAATGGGTGATGTTTCCAGTTGAGACCCTTCAGGCTGACGTTTCCGTTCAAGACCCTTTGTGTTATGCGCTGTCTAAACCTGGACAGTGGATTCCAGGCGGCAGCCATCTCTTGCACCAAAAAAAAGTCTCATACCCACCAAATCTGCACCTTAACTTTAAACATCTATACAGAGACATCTCCACTAAGCAGGAGGTTTCTGACACTGGCCCTTTCTGTGCTCACAATCCTATATGTATATCTTAATTGTGTTATTTCTTCCCCCCACCCAAGTCTCCACTCCAAGGAAAATAAACCTGGACTATCCAATATTTCATATCTGAGACGCTCCCATCTCGGACAATGTCCTTTGCAATCTCCACCTGCTCCAGTCCAATCACATCCTTATTTTGGTGTAGTGACTAGAATGGTACACAATACTTCAGTCCTGGACTAACTGATACTTTATAATGTCGAAACAAGGAACTGCAGGTGCAGATTTAGACAAAAGGACACCATGAGCTAGAGTATCTCAGCAGGTGAGGCAACATCTCCGTTGAACACGGATAGGTTACATTTCAAATAGGGACCTTTCATTAATTATCCAGCATGAAACGTCACCTATCCGTCTTCTCCAGAGATGCTGCTTGAGTTACTCCAGCACTTAAAGTCCATTAGATGTTTTATAAAGTTGTACCTTGATCTCCCTGCTCTTATATTCTTTCTCTCAGCTAATGAAGGCAGGTAGGTATCTTGAATATCATCTTGATCACGTATCTATGAACATGTACACCAAGATCCTACTGTTCCAGTACTCTTTGGTACTTCAGCTATGCTCTTCAAAATAGGATATATATTCATATCCTACACTAAATAAACCTCCTAAATGCATAACCTCATGCTTACCGGGAATAAATTCTATCTGCCAACTTTATGAGTTTTACCAATTCATCCATACCATCATGCAGCTAAAGACAAGCCTTTGGGATAGGATGTACTTGCATTTGGAAAATAATGGGATCATTAGGAACTGTTAGTGTGGTTTTGGCTAGAGCAGGTCATGTCACAGTTTCTTTTTGAGGGGATGAAGGATATTCATGAGGGCAGGGCAGTGCATGGTGTCTACATAAGATTTTAGTATGGCATTTGATAAAGACTCTCATCATTGATGGATCCAGAAGAATGGGATTTGTGGTAAGTTAGTAGTTTGGATTCAGAACTGGCTTTCCCCATAAAGCAAAAGGTTGTGACGGAAGTGTGTAATTTTGGCTGGACATCTGTGACCGGTGGTGTTCCATGCGGATCTGTGCTGGGACCTCTGTTGCTTTTGATATAAAGTTTAGAGATACAGCACGGAAACAGGCCCTTCGGCCCACTGAGTCCGCGCCGACCAGCAATTCCTCGTACCCTAACACTATCCTAAATCAATTGTACCAAGCCAATTAACCTACAAACCCGTACATCTTTGGATGTCGGAGGAAACCGGAGCTCCTGTAGAAAACCCACGCAGGTCAAGGAGAACGTACTAACTCCGCACAGATAGCACTAGTAGTCAGGATTGAACCCGGGTCTCTGGTGCTGTATGGCAGCAACTCTACTGCTGCGCCACCATGCTGCCCATATATCAACTGACATAAATGTAGATGGGTTGGTTAATAAATTGCATACAACATCAAAACTGGTGCAGTTGCAGACAGTGAGAAAAGCATTCAAAGGATAAAGTGGGATTTAAATTATTCGTGGGTGGGGAAATGGCAGATGGGGCTTAATTTGAGTATAAATTCATAACTTCGTAAGTGATAGAAAAAGAATTATGCCATTTGGCCCGTTCAATCATGGCTGTTCGATCCTGCTCAACCTCATTCTTCTGCTTTCTCTTCCTATCCCCTGACACCCTTACTGATCAATAATCTGTCAATCTCCGCCTTAAAAATACCCAATGACTTGTCCTCCATGCCACGCTCTGACAAAAGAAATTCCTCCTCGTCTCCTTTCTAAAAGTTCGGCCTTTTATTCTGAGGCTATGCCCTCTGGTACCAGACTCTCCCACAAGTGGAAACATCCTCCCTGCATCCACTCTATTCAGGGCCTTCACTATTCGCTAAATTTCAATGAGATCTCCACCCCCCCACCCCCATCCTTCTAAACTCCAGCAAGTACAGGCCCAGAGCCATCAAACGCTCATCGTATGCTAACCCAATCATCCCTGGGGTAATTCTCGTAAACGATCGATCTGTGGTGTTGCCATTTGGGAGATCAAATGCATGGGAAAGTGCAGTTTATGGCAAGACCCTTAACAACTGATGTACAGAGGGTTCATGGGGTCCAGGTCCATAGCTCCCTGAAAGTGGTAACACAAGTGGAGTGGTTAAAAAATGGCGTAGGTCATGCTTGCTTTCATAGAAAGAGGTATTTGAACATAAGAGTCGTGAAGTCATGTTGCGGCTTTATAAGACTTTGCGTAGGCCTCGTTTGGAGTATTGTGTGCGGTTCTGATTACTCCATTACAGGTAGGATGCGGAGGGTATAGAGGCTTACCGGAAAGCTGCCTAGAATGGAAGGCATTGGCTACAAGTGGAGGTTTAGACTTTACTTTTAGACTAGAGGTACAGTATGGAAACAGGCCCTTTGGCCCACCAAGTCCACGCTGACCAAGTATCACTACACTAACACTATCCTACACACCAGGGACAGTTTACAATTTACAGAAGCCAATTAACCCACAAACCTGTATATTTTTTGAATGTGGGAGGAAACCGGAGCTCCCAGAGAAAAGGTACGCGGTCAAAGGGAGAACGTACACATTCCGTGTAGCCAGCACCCGTAGACAGGATCGATCTCTGATGATGGAAGGCCACAACTCTGCCACTATGCCACCCAAACAGGTTGGACAAACTTTGAAGGTACACAAAAAAAGCTGGAGAAACTCAGCGGGTGCAGCAGCATCTATGGAGCGAAGGAAATGGGCAACGTTTCGGGTAGAAACCCTTCTTCCGTCTGAAGAAGGATTTCGGCCCGAAACGTTGCCTATTTGCGGCTCCATGTGCGACCCGTCAGGATTGCGGGGTGTGTCCTGGATTTCCTCATCATGGAGGTGTCCCTTACTGTGTTTTCTGCGGGGTACTGGGATTTCTAGGGGTTCTCGGGATTCTGAGGTTTTAAATACCTTGTTTTCACAGACGGGTTCGGTCCTGGGCTGCTCTGAATTGACTCGGATATGTCCCATCTACAGTAGTCCCACCTGCCTGCGTTTGACCCATATCCCTCTAACCCTCCCTATCCATGTACTTGTCTAAATGTTTATTAAAAGTTGCATTAGTACCTGCCAGAATTCCATCAATCCCCTCCCTGAACTCTCAACAATGTCCTCTTTAGTGAATGCAGATGAGAACTATCCATTTAAGATCTTACCCATGTCCTTTGGCTCTGTGTACTGGTAGCTCCTTTGGTTCCTCATGGCCCCACTCATTATCTGGTTACCCACTTGCCCTTCCTCTATAGATAAACTGCTTTATGATTGAGGATAATCTTGTCCACTGGTGACATTTTAAATCCCCTCTTCACTCTCCCAGATACTGCTTTAAGTATTGATATTGGCTTATTATTGTCCCGTGTAACGAGATACAGTGAAACATTTACCTAAATGATTACTATATATGAGTGCAGTATATATGATATCTCGGGCAGATGGGGCTCATCAGCCTGGGAAGGCAGTCCATCTAGGAGAGGGAAAACTCCGATTTAAAACCTCCACTGCCTTGTGGCCGTATCCAGTCATGGAAAAGGCTCCAGGAGTAAACCTCAAGAAAATCTGCAGTCGGAGCCCCTAAGGCAGTTCGGCGTTGTCTACAACCTCGCTCTGGCAGCTCCTGCGACGGAGCTGGTGCCAAACTGTAACGGCCCTGCTGTTCCTTTGGATCGATCAGCGACGTGGAGAGGGGGGACATGCTGCATGGGCCTCCGTATGACATCGCCCAGGCTTGCATCCGACCAGGATGCATCACCCATGGTCAGTCATGACCAAGACGGGCCTACTGATATGATATATGATCCGGCTAAATGTTTACTATACACGAGTACAATTAAGCCACACACAGGTGCACCAGGTAGTGCAAAGAGAAAATACCAGAGTGCAGAATATAGTGACATAGTGTTTTAATGTTACAGTTGCAGGGAAAAAGTCCAAGGTCCACAATGAGGGAACTTGGAAGATATGGGACTTCACGCTAGCTTATGGGAGGATCGTTCAGCTACACAATACAACTTAGTAAATGTTTGTGCACAAGGTCGTTGGCAAGCAAAGTCATTGCCACTGATCGTAAAATCCATGCCAGCATTTATTGACAAACACAACACAGCAGTCCGGCTACTAGATCTGACCTCAATTCTGACCTCCAGCACCATCTCTGAGGAGTTTGCATGTTCTCCTTATGACTGGTGGTGCTTCCGTTTCACCCCACGTGGGTTAGCCTCTGTCAATTGCCAATACTTTGTACGAAAATGTGTAGGGAGGAACTGCAGATGCAGGTTTACATCGAAGATAGACACAAAATGCTGGAGTAACTCAGCGGGTCAGGCAGCATAGAAACATAGAAAGTAGGTGCGAGAGCAGACCACCAGGTCCATCGAGCCCGCACCGCCATTCGCTCATGGCTGAACACTAAACAGACACACTTACCCACAAACAGTAGACACAAGACACAGAACACAAGACACTACCCTCCCCTTTATACTGCTATCACCCCTCTCCACCCCAAGAACCTCGTGATCTCCTGGGGGAGGCAAAGAAACGGATAAAAACCCAGGTCCAATTCGGGAAAAAAATCCGGGAAATTCCTCTCCGACCCCAATCTAGGCGATCGACACTTGTCCAGGAGATCACTCAGGTCTTACTATACTAACCATACCTAGGTCCATATCCCTGCCCTCTCCCCGTAGCCCCTTATCCCCTTGGCAGCTAAAAAACCATCTATTTTAGTCTTAAATATATTTAAAGTTTCTGCTTCCACTGCTCCCTGGGGCAGTGAATTCCATAAATTAACCACCCTCTGGGTGAAGAAGTTCTTCCTCATCTCAGTTTTAAAAGAGCCCCCCCTTATTCTGCAACTATGTCCCCTAGTTCTAGTTTCCCCGATCATTGGGAACATCCTCGGTGCATCCACCCGATCAAGGCCCCTCACGATCTTATATGTTTCAATGAGATCGCCTCTCATTCTTCTAAACTCCAAAGAGTAGAGTTCCAGCCTACTTAACCTTTCCTCATATGTCAATCCCCTCATTGCAGGAATTAATCTTGTAAACCTTCGCTGCACTGCCTCCAGGGCTAGTACATCCTTTCTTAAGTATGGACCCCAGAACTGTACACAGTATTCCAAATGTGGTCTCACTAATACTGTGTACAGCTGCAGCAAGACCTCCGTGTTTTTATACTCAATCCCCCTAGCAATAAAGGCCAAAACTCCATTGGCCTTCCTGATTGCTTGCTGCACCTGCATACTAACTTTCAGTGATTCATGTACTAATACCCCTAGATCCCTTTGCGTTGCATTACAACGCAGCTCCTCCTCAATTAGAAAATAACTTGCCCTATCATTTTTATTCCCAAAGTGAATGATTTCACATTTATTAGTATTAAATTTCATCTGCCAAGTTGTTTCCCACTCACCTAGCTTATCTATATCCTTTTGCAGACTCTTCCTATCCTCCTCATCCCCTACTTTTCCTCCCATTTTTGTATCGTCCGCAAATTTTGATATATTACACTTGGTTCCCTCCTCCAAATCATTTATATAAATTGTGAACAACTGGGGTCCCAGCACCGACCCTTGCGGAACCCCGCTAGTTACCGGTTGCCATCCCGAGTATGAACCATTTATCCCCACTCTCTGCTTCCTATTTGTTAGCCAATCCTCTACCCATGCTAATATATTACCCCCAATCCCATAATTTTTTATTTTTAGCAATAGTCTCTTATGTGGCACCTTGTCAAAAGCCTTTTGGAAGTCCAAGTATACCACATCCACCGGTTCCCCTTTATCCACCCGGGTTGTTACTTCCTCAAAGAATTCGAGCAGATTCGTTAAACAGGACTTCCCCTTCACAAAACCATGCTGGTTCTGTCCGATGAAGTCATGCTTATCCAAGTGCCCCGTTAGTGTTTCTTTAATAATTGTCTCTAACATTTTACCCACCACCGATGTTAGACTAACCGGTCTATAGTTACCCGCCTTCTGTTTACTTCCTTTTTTAAATATAGGTGTTACATTGGCCATTTTCCAATCCACTGGGACCGTTCCTGCCTCCAGGGAGTTTTGGAAAATTATCACCAATGCATCCACAATCCCCACCGCTATCTCCCTCAAGACCCTTGGATGTAATCCATCAGGCCCAGGGGATTTATCCTCCTTCAGTCTCATTAATTTCCCTAATACCACCTCCTTGGTGATCTTAATAGTATTTAGCTCCTCCATTCCTACCGCCCCCTGTTTATCCAGCGTTGGAATATTTTTTGTGTCTTCTATGGTGAAGACTGATACAAAATACTCGTTTAATGCCTTTGCCATTTCCATGTTCCCCACCAACAACTCTCCAGTCTCACCCTCCAATGGACCAACGTTCACCTTAGCCACCCTTTTTCTTTTTATATAGCTATAAAAACTCTTACTATTAGTTTTTATGTTGTTCGCTAAATTCCTTTCATAGTCTATTTTCCCCGTCTTAATTAATCTCTTAGTTATTTTTTGCTGACCTTTAAATGCTTCCCAATCCTCTACCCTCCCACTATCTCTGGCTACCTTATATGCCCTTGCCTTCAGCCGAATACTATCCTTTATAGTTTTACTGAGCCATGGCTGACTGTTCTTACCCTTACCCCTTTTTTTCTTCATAGGAATAAATTTTTCTTGAAGGTTATACAGTATACCCTTAAACGTACACCACTGCTCATGTACCGTCTTATTCTTGAGTCTGCTATCCCAGTCAACTTTGATCAGCTCAGTCCTCATACCTTCATAATCCCCCTTATTTAGACTAAGCACCCTAGCCTGAGTTTCAACCTGCTCCCCTTCTATTTGAATATGGAATTCGACCATATTGTGGTCACTTGTTCCCAACGAGTCCCTAACTATGACATTTTTAATTAATCCTGCTTCATTACACAGGACCAGATCCAAGATTGCCTCCCCCCTTGTCGGTTCTGTGACATACTGTTCTAGGAACCCGTCTCTAATACATTCTATAAACTCTTCCTCTAGTCTACCCTGCCCAGTTTGGTTTGCCCAATTAATATGAAAATTGATGGGAAGGAATGGGTCGTGTCTGAAGATGGGTCTCGAATCGAGACGTCACTCATTCATTCTCTCCAGAAGGGGGGGGGGGGGGGGGGGGGAGTAGAATGAGATTAGTGTTGAGTTAAGTAAATGACTGCTTGATGGTCGACATGAACTCAGTGGACTGAACAGCTGTTACTGTGCTGATTCTACAATATCTATTGGCATTATCAGACTTGGCACTGCCTAAAGGAAGGAGGCACTTGAATTAATCATTTTTATAGCAGTGTTAGGAATCAGCTAAAAGGGGTTAAAGATTGCAGTGAACTGCCTTATCCTGGAAGTGCTCTATCATTTCACTTACTTTCTCTTTTAATAGTTTCAGTGAACAATTTTGTGTTTCAGGCTTCGAGTAGATTAATTACTTATTCTTGGTGTTTCAAATGCTAATGTTTTCTTTGTTCAGGTGAGTCGGTAGAAATTCCTTTTATTTATTTACCAGGGTCTAGCCTGAATAATATCTACTCATCGACTGATGATACACTGTGTACCATTAACAATCCCACGTCAGAATAGTAGTCGTACAACAGAATCTTTAATGTTGGTTTAATGCAAAATAAATTTATATCTAACGCACAATTTCCATCAGCTGTATTTATGCATATTTTAAAGAAAGATATTTTAATGTGGTTTTTGTCCAGCTAGCTGTGGAAAATACACCCTTTATAGTCGTGGGACCAGGGAATGTTTTGGTGCAGAAATGGACCATTCAGTCCATCATGTCTTTACCAGCTCCCTGGTAAAATATCCAATTCATTTTCATAATGAATTTTCCTGCTTCCAAAGCATCATGGATACATGGATAGGACATGTTTGGAGAGATATGGACCACACGCAGGCAGGTAGAACTAGTGTAGCTGGGACATGTTGGCCAGTGTGGGCAAGTTGGGCCGAAGGGCCTGGTTCCACACCGTATCACTCTATGACACTAACAATAATGACATGAACAGACATTCCACAATTTCAATTTGTGGTGATTTATTCCCTCCTCCACCCTACACAGACCTGTATGGCCTCTCTTGTGTTTAGTTCTCTCGATCTGTCATAAGCCACCTTTTTCCATCTGAAGAAGCATCCTGACCCGAAAAGTTATCTGCCAATTCCCTCCACACAAGCTGCCTGATCCAATGAGTTCCTCCTGCACTTTGTGTTTTGCTCAAAATTCCAGCACCTGCGGTCTCTTGTGTCTACCTTTCCCTTTGTCCAAATCTCAATATGTAGGGTTGCTTGGACATGTCAACCACTACACAAGCTTATTGGCAATGAACTCTCACCACTTTGGTTTAGAACTCCCACTGGTCACCTACACCCCATCCATTTTCTGTCCATTTACTGTGTGACAATATTGGAATCCATCTTCTTCCAGTTCAGGTCTTCGATTTCCAGTCTTCCCTTGTTCTTCTCAGAACAATCTCCAAAATGCTCTCCCACCTATAATTTAGTTTAGTTTAGAGATACAGCGCAAAAAAAAAAACCCTTCGGCCCACCGAGTCCGCACTGACCAGCGATCCCCGCACATTTACACTATCCCACACACATTAGGGATCATTTACATTGATACCAAACCGATTAACCTACAAATCTGTACGTCTTTGGAGTGTGGGAGGAAACCGAAGATCCCGGGGAAAACCCACGCAAGTCACGGGGAGAACGTGCAAACTCCGTACAGACAGCACCCATAGTCGGGATTGAACCCGGGTCTCTGGCGTTGTGAGAGAGTAGCTCTACCGCTGCGCCACTGTGCCGCCCAAATCATTTACTCCGATTTCCACATATTTTCAAAGATTAGGCCTAGTGCTACACCTTTTCTAGGAGGTCTATTTGTATATTGGCACAAAAGGCCCCCCAGAATACACTTTAAAAAGTCCATCCCCTCTCAGCCCTTCACACTGACAAATCCCAGTTAATATTGGTGATGTTGAAAGCCCCCTAGTACCATTGCCCTATTAGTTTTATACTTTTGTGGTAGCCTCTATTTGACATGAAAACCAGAGCTGAATAATGAAGTCAAAGAAGCAGTTACTAACTTACAATGTATCAAATTACCAACAATCTTCTGTGGACCAAATTCATTGAAACGATGGCCAAAAAGATGTCCACACCAGCTCCTCTACTTCCTCAGGAAATGTTGCATGTCCAATTACTATTATAAACTTTTATAGAGGCATAGATGCATACTGTCGGGTTGCATCAAAGCGTGGTTTGGGAACAGCGCTGACCAAGACTGCAAGAAATGCACAATTGTGGATGTTACCCAGTCCGTGTGATGGTCAAAATACCCAGTCCATCACACAGACCATACTCCCCACCATTGACTCCATCTACATTTCACACTGTCGCAGCTTAGCAGTTGGAAGACATAACAAAGACATAAATAATCTGCCGGAAATAGCAAGGGACCGTGGGTCAAATGAGATGGAGGAACTGAGTGAAATCCAGGTTAGCCGGGAAGTGGTGTTGGGTCAATTGAATGGATTAAAGGCCGATAAATCCCCAGGGCCAGATAGGCTGCATCCCAGAGTACTTAAGGAAGTAGCCCCAGAAATAGTGGATGCATTAGTGATATTTTTTCAAAACTCTTTAGATTCTGGAGTAATTCCTGAGGATTGGGGGGTAGCTAATGTAACCCCACTTTTTATAAAGGGAGGGGGAGAGAAAACTGGGAATTACAGACCAGTTAGTCTAACATCGGTAGTGGGGAAATTGCTAGAGTCAATTATTAAAGATGGGATAGCAGCACATTTGGAAAGTGGTGAAATCATAGGACAAAGTCAGCATGGATTTATGAAAGGTAAATCATGTCTGACGAATCCTATAGACTTTTTGGAGGATGTAACTAGTAGAGTGGATAAGGGAGAACCAGTGGATGTGGTGTATCTGGACTTTCAGAAGGTTTTCGACAAGGTCCCACATAAGAGATTAGTATGCAAACTTAAAGCACACGGTATTGGGGGTTCAGTATTGATGTAGATAGAGAACTGGCTGGCAGACAGGAAGCAAAGAGTAGGACTAAACCAGTCCTTTTCACAATGGCAGGCAGTGACTAGTGGGGTACCGCAAGGCTCAGTGCTGGGACCCCAGCTATTTACAATATATATTAATGATTTGGACGAGGGAATTGAATGCAACATCTCCAAGTTTGCGGATGACACGAAGCTGGGGGGCAGTGTTAGCTGTGAGGAGGATGCTAGGAGGCTGCAAGGTGACTTGGATAGGTTGGGTGAGTGGGCAAATGCATGGCAGATGCAGTATAATGTGGATAAATGTGAGGTTATTCACTTTGGTGGCAAAAACAGGAAAGTAGACTATTATCTGAATGGTGGCCGATTAGGAAAAGGGGAGATGCAACGAGACCTGGGTGTCATGGTACACCAGTCATTGAAAGTAGGCATGCAGGTGCAGCAGGCAGTGAAGAAAGCGAATGGTATGTTAGCATTCATAGCAAATGGATTTGAGTATAGGAGCAGGGAAGTTCTACTGCAGCTGTACAGGTTCTTGGTGAGACCACACCTGGAGTATTGCGTACAGTTTTGGTCTCCTGATCTGAGGAAAGACATTCTTGCCATAGATGGAGTACAGAAAAGGTTCACCAGACTGATTCCTGGGATGTCAGGACTTTCATATGAAGAAAGACTGGATAGACTCAGCTTGTACTCGCTAGAATTTAGAAGATCTTATCAAAACTTACAAAATTCTTTTGGGGTTGGACAGGCTAGATGCAGGAAGATTGTTCCCGATGTTGGGGAGTCTAGAACAAGGGGTCACAGTTTAAGGATAAGGGGGAAGTCTATTAGGACCGAGATGAGAAAAACATTTTTCACACAGAGAGTGGTGAATCTCTGGAACTCTCTGCCACAGAAGGTAGTTGAGGCCAGTTAATTGGCTATATTTAAGAGTGAGTTAGATGTGGCCCTTGTGGCTAAAGGGATCAGGGGGTATGGAGAGAAGGCACGTACGGGATACTGAGTTGGATGATCAGCCATGATCATATTGAATGGCGGTGCAGGCTCGAAGGGCCGAATGGCCTACTCCTGCACCTATTTTCTATGTTTCAATGTTTCTATGACAGATTCAAAGACTTGTCCCTTCCCTGTTTTCCCTTCTGTTTAGAACACAGAGTGTTGGAATAACTCAGCAGGTCAGGCAGCACCTCTTATGGACAGGATCAGCAATGTTTTGGTTCAGGATCCTTCTTCAGGTCTTAAGAAGGGTCCCTATTGATGTCCTCCGGAGATGCTGCCTGTCCTGCTGAGTTACTCCAGCGATAAACACAAAACGCTGGAATAACTCAGCATCTCTGGATTGAGGGAATGGGTGATGTTTCGGGTCGAGACCCTTCTTCAGTTCCTCCAGCACTTAGTATTCCACACAAGATTCCAGCATCTGCAGTTCCTCGTGTCCATGTCTTCCCCTCTGTTATCAGGCTTCTGAAGAACCCTTCCATAAGCTAGGGCATTGTCCAATTCACCTCTACCTCATTGTGGACGTTGGGCTTTTTCTCTGGAACTGATGCATTACAATGCTGAGAACTATATTAGATATATCCGATTACATTGCGGGAAACTAGAGAGGAAATTGTGGGAGCCCTGGTTGAAATTTACGAGTTGTTCGTAAATACAGGAGAGATGCCGGAAGACTGGAGGATGGCAAATGTTGTGTCTCTTTTCAAGAAGGGCTGCAGGGAAAATGCCGGGAATTATAGGCCGGTGAGGTTAATAACTGTAGTTGGAAAGTTACAGTTACTCAAGAGTATTCTGAGGGATAGGATATAAAGGCATTTGGATGGGCAAGGGCTGATTAGGGATAGTCAGCATGGTTTTGTATGTGGGAGGTCGATGATTGATTCTGATTGATTCTTTTGAAGACGTGACCAAAAAGGTTGATGAGGGCATGTTGTGTACATATACTTAGTAAGGTGTTCAACAAGGTTTCGCATGGTAGGCTGCTCTGGAAGGTTAGATCGCATGGGATCCAAGGACAGATAGCTGAATGGATAGCAAATTGGCTCCATGGAAGGAAGCAGGGGGTGATGGTGGAAGGTTGCTTCTCAGACTGGAAGCCTGTGACTAGTGATGTGCCTCAGGGTTCGGTGCTGGGCCCGTTACTGTTTGTCATCTACATCAATGATTTGGAGGAGAACATACAGGGCAAGATTAGCAAGTTTGCTGATGATACAAAAGTTAGTGGTTTTGCAGACCGTGAAGATGGTTGTGAAAGATCCCTGTTGGATCGATTGGCCAGGTGGGCGGAGGAATGGTTGATGGAATTTAATACAGAGAAGTGTCAGGTGCTGCATTTTGGGACGTCTAACAAGGGCAGGACTTACACAGTAAATGGTAGGACTCTGGGTAGTGTTGTAGAGCAGAGGGATCTAGGAGTTCCTTGAAGGTCGAGTCGCAGGTAGATAAGGTGGTCAAAAAGGCTTTTGACACTGTGGACTTCATCAGTCAGAGTATTGAGTATAGAAGTTGGGAGGTCATGTTGCAGTTGTATAAGACGTTGGTGAGACCACATTTAGAATATTGTGTTTAGTTCTGGACACCATGTTATAGCAAAGATATTGTCAAGCTTGAAAGGGTTCAGAAAAGGGTTCATGTTGCCAGGACTAGAGGGTGTGAGCTGTAGGGAGAAGTTGAGTAGGCTGTGTCTCTATTCCATGGAGCGCAGGAGGATGAGGGGAGATCTTATAAAGGTGTACAAAATCATGACCAATAGTGACCAATTATTTAAAAAAAAAAAAATTTTTTAATACAGAGTGCTGCTTCAGGTGCTGCATTTTGGGACGTCTAACAAGGGCAGGACTTACACAGTAAATCGTCCCCAACAATTTTACATAACAAGATGAGTTGGGGGTTTTGACCATCGCCCACTTCTCGTGCAAGTCGTATTTCTACAGGTACCTCGTTCTGTGTTGTATTTCTGTTGTGTGCGGGTGTGGCTTGGCTCGCTTCGAGCCGGATCCCCCACCACAGAACCTTGTGATGCGGCCTGTGATAGTTCTCTTGAGTCTGGGAGACTAGCTCCTCCTGGGAGAGGGGTTCCTCCTTGTGGGAGTGTGTTCGCGCTTGTCTGCTGCGTGTGTTACCAGGGCATGGCTCAGCTGCTTTGTGCGCAGGTCCTTCCTGTTTCTGCGGCACTCAGTACCGCCTGGTGTAGAGATGACGTAGCTCTGAGGGGACAGGTTTTCTCTTGCAATACGGCCCCGTTGCCACTCGGTTGGTTTGGCATGAAACCACACCTGTTGCTGTGGTTCCAGGCACGGCAGTGGCTCAGCACTTGCCTTCTCATTGAAGTATGCTGCCTGTTTTTCTTGCCGGACGGCCAGTTGTGGTCCCATGGGAGGGACATGATGAGGCAGTAAGAGTGATGGAGGCGATGGCAATTTGCTTCTTAACGGTCTACTGTTCTGTAACTGTGATGGGGTATAGCCGCCTGTCCCATCAAGTGGGGTGTTGTGGTATTCGAGGATGGTGTACATCGGGTCACGGCCGCTGCGTTTGGCTTTCCTCATGATACCTTTTATAGTTTGCACACAGCTCTCTATCTGCCCGTTGCTCTGTGGATATATGGGACTTGAGGTGACATGAGCAAATTCCCAGTCATCCTGGAACCTACGGAACTCAGCACAGACAAATTGTCTTGTGTTGTCAGTCATCACCAAGTCAGGAATGCCATTCCGGGCAAACATGCCCGTCATCTCACGTATCACCGAATGTGATGTCATGTCTATCAGTTGCACTATTTCTGGGTACTTGGAGTAATAGTCCACTACAGGCAAATGGTCAACTCCATCCAGATGGAAGACGTCTGCTCTGACCTTCGACCAAGGTCTGCTGGGGATGAAGTGTGGTTGGAGCGGCTCGCTTGCTTGTGCTTTCCTGTCCGCCTGGCATATCGAGCAATTTCCCACAGTGTCCTCAATCTGTGCATTCATTCCTGGCCACGTAAATAAATTGCGGGCTCATTGTTTAAGTTTCATTACTCCCAGATGTGATTCACGTAGCGCGTTCAGCACCTGCCTCCGCATGCTTTGGGGAACTACGATTCGGTTTTCCCTCAAGACTAATCCGTCAACTTCAACCAGCTTGTCATGGTATGTATGAACCGGAGTCAAATCCGAGGATAGATCACGCCTGTTACAAGGCCAACCCTTTCTTATATACTCGCACAACAGTGTTAGGGTTCGATCTTTTTTTTGTTTCAGCTTTGGACTGCGCAAGGCTCGCGTCTGACAAGTGTAGGATGGCTTCTACAGCATGTATCACGTTGGGCAGGGTAGTGTGCTCTTCCACAGGCATGTTTGCACTGGGCAGCCGGCTCAGGGCATCGGGGACAAATATTTCACGTCCCGGCTTCCACCGTATTTCCAGGTTGTATCACAGCAGGTGCATTCTGTCTGATGTCTGGGTCTGATGCGCTGAAGTCTGGGGCTTAATTTGTGTAGTGGCTTGGCGAGCAAGCAGACTAACGGCTTGTGGTCAGTAAAGATTACTGTGCACTGACTGACAATGAAGTCATGAAACTTTCTGCATGTGTACAATATGGAGCACAGCTCCTTCTCTAGAGTCGCATAGTTACGCTCGGCAGCATTCACATGTCGTGAAGCGTGGGCAACAGGTCTATCGTCTTGCATCAGGACCGCTCCAAATACGCTGTTGGAAGCGTCTGTGGCAATTGAAACGGGCGTGTTCACATCGTACAGTTTGAGTACGGGTGACAATGTGAGTAGAGACTTCAACTGGTCTACTGCCTGTCTGTGCTTCTGCTCAAAATGCCACACTACATTCTTTTCTGTTAGCTGTCTAAGTGGGGCGGTGATCTCTGAAAGGTTCGGAATAAACTTAGCCATGTATGTCACTATCCCCAAGAACGTCTGCACTTCAGCCTTGTTTGTCGGGTATGGCATTTGTAGCATGCTGCTGACACGAGATGGGCTTGGTGACACGCCTGCTTGTGAGATGACGTGTCCCACATATTCAATCTCGTTTGAGCGCATTACCGACTTTCGGGGATGGAGCTTTAGGCCGGATTCCTTCACCCGTTCGAGTAGGGGGTTTCACCCTTGCGTCATGCTGTGCTGCGATCACACCCCAAACGAGAATGTCATCGACAACTATCTCCACCCCTTGTAAATCACCGAACTCTTCCTGCATCGCCCGCTGCCAAATCTCACTTGCGGATGAGATTCCAAATGGAAGCACGAGGTATCGGTATCTCCCAAAGGTAGTATTAAATGTGGTCAGACGCGAGCTGCCATCGCTCAGTGGGAACTGCCAGTACCCACTTGTAGCATCAAATTTCGAGAACCATTCTGCCTTCGGCATGCGGGCTGCAATGTTCTGGAACGTCAGCATTGGGAAATGCTCCCTGCAAATGGCCGCATTGAGGCCACGTGGGTCAAGGGTCATTGAATTCACCCAATCCGTCGGTTCACTCACGGGCTTTATGACTCCCAAGTATTCCATGCGCCCTAATTCGGCTTTGACCTTATCCCTGACCTTATAGGGGATAGTGTGGGGCGGTTTTTGCTTTGGTTGCACGTTCTCTTGCAGCGCTATGTTATACTCATGTTTCTTTAGCCTTCCCAGCCCTTGGACAATCTCACGGTTTTCCTCATTGATCTTCTCGGTGTACGATGGCCTCGCACTCACGCCACCAACCGCCTCCTTTCGCACAAGAAGCCTGAACTTTTCACACGTTAGTTTCCCAAGTATGGGTTCACATTCCCCTCCACTATTTGAAAGACAACCCTGTGTTCTTTCTTACCGACTTTGACGTTTCCCTTTGCCTGCCCCACGGGCTTCATTGTATGTCCAGAGTGTGACCTCAGTGTCATGTTGGTCTTCAGTAAGGCAAGACCAGTCTTTCTGAACAAGTGCTCGGGCAGGATGTCCAATTGAGCTCCAGAGTCAAGTTTGATGTCAATGTCCACATTGTTGATTCTGCACATCTGTCCCCATTCACGCATTGACTCAATAACGGCGTTAATCATGGCGTCAATGTAGAATACATCAACATCGTCGTTTACTGGATCAGGTAGCGGTGAAGTGTTCATCTGGAACTCGATGTCGCGGACGGCACGGCTCCAGTCCCTGGCCTTTTGTCTGATTAGCCGGTCATGTTGTCGGGGACGTGGGCGGCTGTTGGGCGCTCTATTTACCGGGCAGTCGGGGGGGGATCTGGAAAGATGTCCAATCTCTCCGCAGGTGTGACATCTCATGTACTGAGCGGGGCAGTAGTTGCCTTTATGGCTGCGGGTGCATGACCGGCAGACGGTATCTTTACCAGAGTCACGGTCTGTGTGGTTGTCCGGGTCGCCAATCCCTGCCTCGGCCCCAAGGCCGACTGGCGCTGTCCCGTTTCACATAATCAACAGTGTCTTCGGCGTTGATGGCGGTTGGGGCCATCTGCTTCTGCTTCACGTGCTCAGCTGATGCTTCGGCTATCAGACACATGTCACTGCATTTGTCCAGTGTTAAATCATCGCATTGTAGACGTTTCTCCCGGAGCGGCTGGCTGGTGATGCCGCCAACGATTCTGTCTCGCAGCAACAAGACATGGATAATTCCAAACTCGCGACCATTAGCTAAAGCCTTCACTGCAGTCAGGTAGCTGGAGAAGGTCTCCCCTCGCCGCTGATTACGTGTATTAAATAAGTATCTTGTGACAGCTACGTTCTTTTTTGGTTCACAGTATGTCTGAAACTTATTCTTCAGTGGTTGTATTTTGACACCTCCAGGGTGAACCGAAAGGTCTCATTAATCTCCTGAGCTGCTGGTCCGGCTACATGGAAAAATGTTGCACACCAAATCTTTTCAGGCTTACCCGTCAGTTCTGTTGCCGTCTCGTACAGCTGGATTGCCCTTATCCAGTCCTTATGATTCTTGGCCAAGTTCCCTTGCATGGAGAGTGGTCCCGGTGGCCTTTCGTTTTTTTTCTTCTGACACTATGTAATGTCTGCTGTAATGCCGTGTTGTGACTAGCACAATGAATACACGATTGTCATCTTGTAAGAAAGATTTAATCTGAACCACCAACCAAAACTTCTTGAAGGTCACTTGACTTCAGTCACGAGGCACAGGCACCTTTGCCAGCTTCAGCTTTTGGCCTCAAGGGGCGCTGGCATTTATATTACATATACATCACACCCTGGCTCTGGACTCCCCCAACATCGGGAAAATTTTTCCTGCATTTAGCCTGTCTAATCCCTTAAGAATGTTATATGTTTCTATAAGATCCTTCTAACTTCCAGTGAATACAACCCCAGTCAATCCATTCTTTTATCATATGCCAGTCCTGCCATCCCGGGAATTAACCTGGTGAACCTACGCTGCACTCCCTTAATAGCAAGAATGTCCTTCCTCAAATTAGGAGACCAAAACTGCACACCATACTCGGGTAGGTTCAGGCGGACTGAGCGGTGTTCAGCGAAACGATCACCGAGCCTGCGCTTGGTCTCACCGATGTACAGAAGTTGACACCCAGAACAGCGGATACAGTAGATGAGGTTGAATGAGGTGCAAGTGAACCTCTGTCTCACCTGGAAAGACTGTCGGTGTCCTTGGATGGAGTCGAGGGGGGAGGTAAAGGGACAGGTGTTGCATCTCCTGCGGTTGAAGGGGAAAGTATTTGGGGAGGGAGTGGTTTGGGTGGGCATGGACGAGTTGACCAGGGAGTTGCGGAGGCAACGGTCTCTGCGGAAAGCAGAAAGGGGTGGAGATGGGAAGATGTGGCCAGTAATGGGATGTGCTGGAGGTGGCAAAAATGTTGGAGGATTATGTGCTGTATGCGACGGCTGATGGGGTGGAAGGCGAGGACAAGGGGGTCTCTGTCCTTGTTATGAATGGGGAGAGGGAGAGCAAGAGCGGAGCTGCATGACATCGAGGAGACCGTAGTGCAAGCCTCATCTATAACGGTGAGATCTAGAAACGGTAGGGAGGTGTTGAGTTGTATTTCACGTTGCCTATGTAGTGAAGACATTATTGTTAGAAACAGCAGGAAAGGTTGTGAAAGTTCAAGGTTGTGAAAGACGGGATCCGGAGGTCCTTGAATATCTATATAATTAAAAGTTTCATCTTGACCACTTCCTGGCTGCGTGGTATATTGATTTTAGAAAAAAAAGCTACCATATATCGCTATGATTTTTGGCCATCTTACTCACAGTCCTCCTGCGCTGAGCAGGCCCCGAGGATTTTTCACATTGATGAAAAATAAAAAGGTTATGAGTGTTTAAAAAAACCTTGAGATCCTCTCACCTGTCAATCACAGCGATGAAGGTAATGCCCCTTCCAGGGCGGGGGCAAGACTATAAGACCCCAGATGCCTGGACGTGACTCAGTCACTCTGCAAAAGTGCGAGGGAGATGCCACAACTATCATTCTAAGCTGTGAATCAACTGAACTGTGAGTCTGCAATGTACTTGCAATAAATGATTTCTTAGCCCTTAATGACAATGTAATGAGTTGTTTGGCCTGCTGCCCTATCTATGCTTGAAACTGGTCCGACTGTGTTTGGAAGGAATAAATGCTTTATTAGGTCCGACTGTTTGGTTCAAAAGTCCCGCTCATTTCGTGACTTCCGCTTAGTGGACAGATCGTGCTGATTGCGTAATTTCCAGTGAGTGCAGAGGTCACGCTGATTACGTAATTTCCGGTAAGTGCAAAGGTCACGCTGATTGGGGCTTCCGCAGTCAGCGGCACTTCCGCAAAGTGGAGAGGCCGCGTTCAGCCATGTGAGTATTCAAGAAAGTTTACTGTCATATATATGGTGTGTGAGTCAGTGTGTGGGTGTGTGAGTCAGTGTGTGTGTTTGTGAGTGTGTGAGTGTGTGTGTGTTTGTGAATGTATGTGTGTGTGTGTGTGTTTGTGAATGTATGTGTATGTATGTGTGTGAGTTTTTTAATGTGTGTGTGTGTGCGCGAGTGTGTGTGTTTGTGAGTGTATGTGTTTGTGTATGTGTGGGAGTGTGTGTTTGTGCGAGTGTGTGTGAATGTGTGTGTGTGTGTTTGCGAGCGTGCATGCGTGTGTGTGTGCGTGTGTGTGCCCACAATGTCCATACCAACCCTCTGGAAACCACTCCCTTCAGCCCACAACACCCATGCTAGCGCTCCAGAAAGCCCCCATCCCCCACTGCCCAGCAATATTGGAATTGGTGGAGAGGTGGAAAATTGGGTTGGGGGATCAGCCCTCCTGTGTGAAACTGGGACCCAACGGGTCCCACTTAGCCTATCTAGTCTGAGCTAAATACAAACTGCTGGAGAAACATTGTAGACACAAAAAGCTGGAGTAACTCAGTGGGATCTCCACAAGATCTCAACCCTAAACGTCACTCATGCCTTATCTCCAGCATCTCTGGCGATAAGGAATGGGTGACGTTTTGGGTCGAGATCTTGTGCTAGGCAACAATGGGGGAGGGAAATTGTAGATAGGCACAAAATGCTGGAGTAACCCAGCGGGACAGGTAGCATCTCTGGAGAATACAAATGGGCGACCCTTCTTCAGACCTCAGTCAATTCCCCTGCAGAGATGTTGCCAGACCCACCAACCTCTTCCATCAGTTTGTTTTTTTTGCACCAGATTCAAACATCTGTAGCTGCTCGTGTGTGCCTTGAGTATCATAAGTGTGAGGCTGGGGTCGGTTGTGAAACACATCTATGGGAGGTGTTGTCTCTGGCCTGTTCACCTTGAGAACTACCTGCCCCTATGTGCGAACTGCAGATGCTGGTTTACACTGAAGATAGACACAACATGCTGGAGTAAGTCAGCGGGACAGGCAGCATCTCTGGAGAGAAGGAATGTGTGACCTATTGAAGGGTCTCGACCCCAAACGTCACCCATTCCGTCTCTCCAGAGATGCTGCCTGTCGCGCTGAGTTATTCCAGCATTGTGTGTGCCTTTGGTGTAAACCAGCATCTGCAGTTCCTACCTGCACAAAGATAATTTGGATGCACTTTGTTGGGGTGGGAGATTGCAACCTTCACGTGGTCCACCCTGTTTCGACAAATGCAATCTACCAGGCGCGCACAATCAAATAAGATCAAATAGAACAAGTTGTCCGACAACTTTAGGCTGTGCATGCTATACGCAAGAAGAAGAAGACCTCCCTACCATCGAGGGGATCTATCGCAGTCGCTGCCTCAAAAAGGCTGGCAGCATCATCAAGGACCCACACTATCCTGGCCACACACTCATCTCCCTGCTGCCTTCAGGTAAAAGGTACAGGAGCCTGAAATCTGCAATGTCCAGGTTCAGGGAATAGCTACTTCCCCACAGCCATCAGGCTATTAAATAGGTATGTTACAGAACTTGCCTTCAGCGGCGCTGCAGTTCTGTCACAGACCGTGTGCGCGACTTTGGCGCCTTTGAGAGGGGGGCGGGTTTAAAATGCCGTTTTCTCCAGCCTGTTCAAATCGATCTTTGTCAGGCTGTTTAGTTGCTGAAGAAAAACCGCTCCGACTGCTGTTTTATTAAGTATATTAAAATTAGCGCTGGATAATTTAATAGCAGGATTAAAATTAAAATCGGCTTCGAAAGCCGTCAACGCCGACAACGGGACGGATCACATGTAGGGGACAAAGGAAGGTACACAGTTTATTTTTACATAAAAACGTGCTTTTTAGGATGCCTTTAATCAAAATTTCACGTTGTGAAAATGTGATTATGTAAATATACGAACCAGCAGTATTTTTCCTGCTGATATGGGGTTCAAATTCACTGCAACCGCAACTTTCCAAACCAGCGCGTTCCACAAAATCCCACTCGCAAGATGATTTAAATGGCCATTAATTTACGGGAATTAAACACTAAATTCCTTCCATTTGGCCTATAAATTCATGACAATGAGATTTAAAAATCATGTTATATTGTGAATTCTTGTGTGAATGTTATTTGGGCACGGGCTATTTAAAAATGTTAACCTTTTCTTAAGAAATTGATAGATGTTTAGATCTAGTAATTGAAATTTGTAATTAGCTACAATTAGGTAACTAACTAATTAGATGCTTCAATTTCAGGTAATCCAAGTAAGATTATTTCATATTTGTTTCAGAATGCTTCAATCTATAATAACTGAAAATGTCATTCAGTTCTCTTAATTTTTAAGAAAGATGGGCTTTTGACTGTCCTCGATCACAGCTTTTGTGTTAAGTCAATGGAAAACAATAGGGAACAAGATGCCAATTTCCGAGTATGAAAATATACTTAACTTTTTTAATACTGAAGATATGAAAGTGAATTAGGTGTCAAATTAAACGTCTTTTTATGCTTTATCTGATGGGATAAATTGCAGACTTGATTTTTAAAAAGTCAAAATGTTGTAACATTGCTCTATTAAACTCAACTGAAATCTCTGAACATTAATAGACCATTATCTGTTTATTTGCACGTTATCTGCTTATTTTTTTTATGTGTGTATATACTTATACAAATGGTATATGGACTCGCTGATCTGTTCTGTATTTATGCCTACAGTATATTGTGTTGTGCTGAAGCAAAGCAAGAATTTCATTGCTACTATCTGGGACACATGACAATAAAGTATCTTTAATCTTGATGCACTTTGTGCAAAACATCTAATTGGAGCAGATGCAGCGTGTTGTGTCATTCGCCTGTTGACCGCCTCCTCTGTGGGAGGGAGGCTGTGCTTCTTGCTGCAGATGGCGGTGTGGCTGCGGGTTGGAGCCGGGGCTGGGGCGCTGCGGGCGGGGAGCTGGAGCCGCTGCTACCGGGGTCCCGGGGCTGGGGCTGGGGCTGAGGCTGGAGCTGAGGCTGCAGCAGCATCGGGGGTGCCGGCAGAGCAGCGGAGGCGCTGGGACTTGCGGGCCGGCGTGGAGTCGGTGCAGCGGCACTGGCAGCTGCTGCGGGCCGAGGTGGCGGCGCGGATCCGCGGCCCCGGCGAGCAGGAACTACGGGCCGAGAGCCGCGTCCTCTGGCACTTCCAGGGGGCACCCAGTCTGCAGGGATGGGCCGTGTCCAGCGACCGCGACATCGGCGGCCGCAGCAGCGCCCGGCTCGGGGTGGCCGACAACGGCAGCTCGGCGCTACTGAGCGGCCGCCTGAACACAGAGCCGCCCCGGGACGGGCTGACTCGCTACAGCGGCTACTGCACCTTGCGCTCCTCGCCGCCCCAGGTCAGTCAGTCAGTCACAACGCAACTCCCTGCCCACCAAAGATTATACCCTCCCCTTTCTCCCCCCTCATAGTATTCCATCACCCCTCTCTCCACAGATTCAGATTCCCATTCTCACCCCCTTTAATTGTCCTTGTACTACAGAGACAACCCTCACCCCCTCACCCCCTTCCCACTCCCCCACCCTCTTCCCAAACCACCCCCACTCCCTTCCCACTCCCCACCCTCTTCCCCATTCCCACCCTCTTCCCCGTTCCCACCCTCAGCCCCTTCCCACTCCACCCCACCCCCTTCCCACACCCTCTCACCCCCGTCCTATTCCTGCTCACCCCATTCCCACCCTCCCCACCCCTTTCCTATTCCCCCTCACCCCATTCCCACCCTCTGCCCACTCCCCCCCCCCACCCCTTTCCCATACTCACCCACTTCCACTCCCCCTACCCCCTTCCCACTCCCGCATTCCCCCCCCCCCCCCCCCTCTTCCCCCATCCCCTTCCACACACCCCCCTCATCCTCCTGCACACCAAGGAATAAAGTTGTTGCCTGCTCAACCTCTCCCTTTAGCTCACGCAGTTGAGTCCTGGTAACATTCTCTTAAATCTCTCTGCACACTTTCCAGCTGGACAACTTCTTTCTTATAACATGGTGACCAAATCAAACACAATACTCTAAATGTGGCTTCATCAATGTCTTATACAACTGTAACATGACCTCTCAACTTCTCTACTCAATACTTTAACTGATGAAGGCCAATGTGCCAAAAGCCTTTTTACCTGTGATCCCACATTCAAGGAACTAGGTATCTACATTTGATCTACAACACTCCCCAGAGCCCAGGCATTCACTGTGTTGGTCCTACCCTTGTTCGACTGCCTAAAATGTAACACCTCGCACTTCTCTCTATTCAATTCCATCTAACTCGGCCGACCTGCCCAACCGATGAAGATCCCTCTGTAATTTTTCACAACCATCTTCACTGTCAAATGGAATAGGAATTAGGCCATTCAGCCCATCAAGTTTGCCATTCAATCATGGCTGATCTATCTCTCCCTCCTAACCCCATTCTCCTGCTTTCTCTCCGTAACCTCCGTACTAATCAATAATCTATCTATCTGCCTTAAAAATATCCACTGACTTCTGTGGCAAAGAATTCCACAGATTCACCACCCTCTGACTAAAGGAATTCCTCATCTCCTTCCTAAAAGAACGTCCTGTAATTCTGACTATCTACAATATCACCCACTTTGGTGTTGATCCTACTATTTCCTTCCCCCCCCCCCCCCCCATCCCCCTCTCCCCTTCCAGCTCCTTACCATCCCCTCACTTTTATCCAACAGCTTCTGTTGATTGCTGTTGCACTGTCTCTGTTGCAGGGGCCCTTTGACTTGAAGAGGTTCTACGACTTGTCGAACTTTAACACACTGTACCTCCGCATCCGCGGCGATGGACGGCCCTGGATGGTGAACATCAGCAGCGGCATGTACTTCACCCACCACAAGAAGGACCTCTACAACTATTTCATGTTCACCAGGGGAGGTCCCTACTGGCAGGATGTGAAGGTGAGCTGTCTTCTCAGGAATTCTCACCAGAAGACCCTAGTGTTAGTCAGGGTACAGGAACCCTAGTGGAAATGCATCCATGTGGCAGGTATAATGTTACCAGGAATGCCACAGGGTTAGAAGTCTAAAGTCCAAATGGCCTAATTCTGCTTTTTTGTCTTGTGGAATTTAGGATTTGGGAGTGTGATAACACTGTGAGTGTGATAACACTCCCAAATCCTAAGTTCCAGACAAAGAAGCAGAATTAGGCCATTTGGCCCATTGAGTCCGCTCCATGGCTGACCTATTTCTCTCTCAACCCCATTCCCTTGCCATCTCCCTGTGATCTTCAATGCCCTGACTAATCAAACACCTATCAGTCTCCGTTTTGTTTTAAAATACCCAATGACTTGGCCTCCACTGTCATCTGTGACAATGAATTTACAGATTCATCACCCTCGTCTACATTCTAAAGGAACGTCCTTTAATTCTGAGGCTGTGCCCTCTGGCCCTAGACTCTCCCACATTCACTCTATCCAGCCCTTTCATTATTCGCTAAGTTTCAATGAGTTTTGCCTCAAATCTTCTAAACTCCGGTAAGTACAAACCCAGAGTCTTCGAACGCTCCTCATACCTTGAGTATAGAAGCTGGGATGTAATGTTAAAATTGTACAAGGCATTGGTGAGACCAAATCTGGAGTATGGTGTACAATTTTGGTCGCCCAATTATAGGAAGGATGTCAACAAAATAGAGAGAGTACAGAGGAGATTTACTAGAATGTTGCCTGGGTTTCAACAACTAAGTTACAGAGATAGGTTGAATAAGTTAGGTCTTTACTCTCTGGAGCGCAGAAGGTTAAGGGGGGACTTGATAGAGGTCTTTAAAATGATGAGAGGGATAGACAGAGTTGATGTGGACAAGCTTTTCCCTTTGATAATAGGGAAGATTCAAACAAGAGGACATGACTTCAGAATTAAGGGACAGAAGTTTAGGGGTAATATGAGGGGGAACTTCTTTACTCGGAGAGTGGTAGCGGTGTGGAATGAGCTTCCAGTGGAAGTGGTGGAGGCAGGTTCATTGGTATCATTTAAAAATAAATTGGATAGACATATGGATGAGAAGGGAATGGAGGGTTATGGTATGAGTGCAGGCAGGTGGGACAAAGGGAAAAAAAGTTGTTCGGCACGGACTTGTAGGGCCGAGATGGCCTGCTTCCGTGCTGTAATTGTTATATGGTTATACCCAATCATCCCTGGGATCACTCTCGTAAACATCTTCAATACCATGGGCTCCTATCTTGCTTAACATCCACTGACTCTCCCTTGTCTATCCTGCTGGTTAATTCCTCCAAGAATTCAAACAGATTCGCCAGGCAAAAATCTCCCCTTAACAAAACTATGCCAACGTTGCTCTATTTCATTATGTGCTGTGCAGATCTATTCCAGATCAGTGCAGTCTTCTTTGGGTAGGGAAGAAGTTCTTGTCTTTTCCTTGTCATGTTGAATCCATGACCTATGATTGTTTGCAGGAAGGTGCCCCTCCCAGCGATCTCAAATCTTCCTCCCTGAATCTTCAACCTAGCTTCTCCAATGTCTCCATATATTCACCCCCGACCCACACCAAGAAATCATCTTCATGGAACTTTGGTGGCAAAAGCAAGGGGGCAGATTATTATCTCAATTGGGTTAGGTTAGGTAAATGGGGGAGGTACAGCGAGACCTGGGTGTCCTTGTACACCGGTCACTGAAAGTTGGCGAACAGGTACAGCAGGCAGTGAAGAAAGCTCATGGAATGTTGGCCTTCATAACAAGAGGATTTCAGTATAGGAGTAGAGAGGTTCTTCTGCAGTTGTATAGGGCTCTGGTAAGACCACATCTGGAGTATTGCGTACAGTTTTGGTCTCCTAATTTGAGGAAAGACATCCTTGTGTTTGAGGCAGTGCAGCGTAGGTTCACGAGATTGATCCCTGGGATGGTGGGACTGTCATATGAGGAAAGATTGAAAAGACTAGGCTTGTATTCACTGGAGTTTAGAAGGATGAGGGGGATCTTATAGAAACATATAAAATTATAAAAGGACTGGACAAGCTAGATGCAGGAAAAATGTTCCCAATGTTGGGTGAGTCCAGAACCAGGGGCCACAGTCTTAGAATAAAGGGGAGGCCATTTAAGACTGAGGTGAGAAAAAACGTTTTCACCCAGAGAGTTGTGAATTTGTGGAATTCCCTGCCACAGAGGGCAGTGGAGGCCAAGTCACTGGATGAATTTAAGAGAGAGTTAGATAGAGCTCTAGGGGCTAGTGGAATCAAGGGATATGGTGAGAAGGCAGGCACGGGTTATTGATTGGGGACGAGCAGCCATGATCACAATGAATGGCGGTGTTGGCTCGAAGGGCCGAATGGCCTCCTCCTGCACCTATTTTCTATATTTCTAACATCTGCACCAACTCGGCGTGAACAAATTGGTCAAGTGCACTGAAAATAATGCCCTTGAGATTAACATAAAGAAAAGTAAGGTGAAAGTAAGTCCAAAGGGTTTCTACAGCTATTTCAGTGACCGGTGTACAAGGACACCCAGGTCTCGCTGTATCTCCCCCTTACCTAGCCTAACCCAATTGAGATAATAATCTGCCCCCTTGCTTTTGCCACCAAAGTTCCATGAGGATGATTTCTTGGTGTGGGTCGGAAGGGAGCACGGGGGTGAATATAGTTTGGCAAGTAAGGCGAAAGTAAATCCAAAGGGTTTCTACAGCTATATTAATAGCAAAAGGATAACGAGGGATAAAATTGGTCCATTGGAGAGACAGAGTGGACAGCTATCTGCAGAGCCAAAAGAGATGGGGGAGATATTGAACACATTTTTTTCTTCGGTATTCACCAAGGATATTGAATTATGTGAGGTAAGGGAAACTAGTAGAGTAGCTATGGATACTATGAGGTTCAAAGTAAAAGAAGTACTGACACTTTTGAAAAATATAAAAGTGGATAAGTCTCCAGGTCCTGACAGGATATTCCCTAGGACATTGAGGGAAGTTAGTGTAGAAATAGCCGGGGCTATGACAGAAATATTTCAAATGTCATTAGAAACGGGAATAGTCCCCGAGGATTGGCGTACTGCGCATGTTGTTCCATTGTTTAAAAAGGGTTCTAAGAGTAAACCTAGCAATTATAGACCTGTTAGTTTGACTTCAGTGGTGGGCAAATTAATGGAAAAGATACTTAGAGATAATATATATAAGCATCTAGATAAACAGGGTATGATTAGGAACAGTCAACATGGATTTGTGCCTGGAAGATCATGTTTGACTAATCTTCTTGAATTTTTTGAAGAGGTTACTAGGGAAATTGACGAGGGTAAAGCAGTGGATGTTGTCTATATGGACTTTAGTAAGGCCTTTGACAAGGTTCCTCATGGAAGGTTGGTTAAGAAGGTTCAACTGTTGGGTATAAATGCAGGAATAGCAAGATGGATTCAACAGTGGCTGAATGGGAGAAGCCAGAGGGTAATGGTGGATGGCTGTTTATCGGGTTGGAGGCAGGTGACTAGTGGGGTGCCTCAGGGATCTGTGTTGGGTCCTTTGTTGTTTGTCATGTACATCAATGATCTGGATGAAGGTGTGGTAAATTGGATTAGTAAGTATGCAGATGATACCAAGATAGGGGGTGTTGTGGATAATGAAGAGGATTTCCAAAGTCTACAGAGTGATTTAGACCATTTGGAAAAATGGGCTGAAAGATGGCAGATGGAGTTTAATGCTGATAAATGTGAGGTGCTACACCTTGGCAGGACAAATCAAAATAGGACGTACATGGTAAATGGTAGGGAATTGAAGAATACAGTTGAACAGAGGGATCTGGGTATAACCGTGCATAGTTCCTTGAAGGTGGAATCTCATATAGATAGGGTGGTAAAGAAAGCTTTTGGTATGCTAGCCTTTATAAATCAGAGCATTGAGTATAGAAGCTGGGATGTAATGTTAAAATTGTACAAGGCATTGGTGAGACCAAATCTGGAGTATGGTGTACAATTTTGGTCGCCCAATTATAGGAAGGATGTCAACAAAATAGAGAGAGTACAGAGGAGATTTACTAGAATGTTGCCTGGGTTTCAACAACTAAGTTACAGAGATAGGTTGAATAAGTTAGGTCTTTATTCTCTGGAGCGCAGAAGGTTAAGGGGGGACCTGATAGAGGTCTTTAAAATGATGAGAGGGATAGACAGAGTTGATATGGACAAGCTTTTCCCTTTGAGAATAGGGAAGATTCAAACAAGAGGACATGACTTCAGAATTAAGGGACAGAAGTTTAGGGGTAATATGAGGGGGAACTTCTTTACTCAGAGCGGTAGCGGTGTGGAATGAGCTTCCAGTGGAAGTGGTGGAGGCAGGTTCATTGGTATCATTTAAAAATAAATTGGATAGGCATATGGATGAGAAGGGAATGGAGGGTTATGGTACGAGTGCAGGCAGGTGGGACTAAGGGGAAAAAAAAATTTGTTTGGCACGGACTTGTAGGGCCGAGATGGCCTGTTTCCGTGCTGTAATTGGTTATATGGTTAAAACAGATGAAATTGTATTAGGCTCACCATCTGACTCTCATAAAGTTTCACTTGTCACCAATAACAAAAAATCAAGCAGGTGTCTTCACTTAAGTACTTGGGGGTAACGGTAGACTTATCAGTTATCATGAATAACCACATTGATAAGATTTGCAATTAGACAAAACAAAGAATCTGGTTCCCCCACCGACTAAGATCATTCGGAGCAAGTAAACAAATCTTTTTATTATTTTTTACTGCCGTGATAATGAGTGTTTTGCAAAATTGTAACACTACTTGTTACAAGAGTCTGTCTGCTAAATCAAAACTGCTCCAACAGTCTCTTGCTCCAAATAAAATCCTTAAAGTCTCCTGTTTGCTGTTTTTCAGATTCCGTTCTCCAAGTTCTTTTTGTCCAGTCAAGGACGTGTCCAAGACAACCAGCATCCATTATGGCTGGATAAGGTAGGAAATCAACGTTCACTAGTCAGAATGTTTTCATCAGTTAATAGAAGATTTATAGCGCAGGAGAGCCCATTCAGACCAGTGCATCCGTTATCAATTCCCCAGCCTAATTCCATCACTGGGTTTGTAGCCCCACAGGTCAGGGTTCCCAATGTAATGTTCGAGTGAGATGGGAGTTCCTGTTTCCACCAACACCTCTAGCACAAGGAAATAACAGCAGGTGTTGGCACCATTCTGTACCAGCTCACCGAAGCCCTCAATTCTTCACTCTCAAGAAATGATCGATCACTACATTAAATACTTCTGAGGATCCAACTTCCACGACTGGTGTCGAGAATTTCAGAACCTTGCCACTTTCTGCAAGAAAAAACTTCCATGCCCTCGTTCCAGATGATCGCAGCAGTGAAAACATCGCACCATAAGGTCATGTGATAGGAGTAGAATTAGGCCATTCGGCCCATCAAGTCTACTCCGCCATTCAATAATGGCTGATCTATCTCTCCCTCTGAACTCCATTCTCCAGGCTTCTCCCCATAACCCCTGACACCTGTACTAATCAAGAATCTAACTATCTCTGCTTTAAAAATATCCACTGATGGCCACAGTTTCTGTGGCAATGAGTTCCACAGATTCACCACCATCTGACTAAAGAAATTCCTCCTCATCGCCTTCCTAAAAGAACGTAATTTAATTCTGAGGCTATGACCTCTAGTCCTAGACTCTCCCACCAATGCAAATATCCTCTCCACATTCACTCTATCCAAGCCTTTCATTATTCTGCATGTTTCAATGAGGTCCCCTCTCTTTCTTCTAAACTCCAGGCCCAGTGCCGAAAATCGCTCATCATATGTTAACCTACTCATTCCTGGGATCAATCTTGTGAACCTCCTCGGGACCCTCTCCAGAGCCAGCACATCCTTCCTCAGATATGGTGCCCAAAATTGTTCACAATATTCCAAATGCGGCCTGACCAACGCCTTATAGAGCCTCAGCATTACATCGTTGTTTTTGTATACAAGCCCTCTTGAAATACATGCTAGCATTGAGTTTGCTTTCTTTACTACCGATTCAACTTGCAGATTAACTTTTTGGGAATGGTGCACCAGCACTCCCAAGTCTCTTTGCACATCAGATTTCTTGTGTCTACGACTTTATTCCTGCTACCAAAATGTATGACTCCACACTTTGCTACACCATATTCCATCTGCCACTTCTCTGCCCACTCTCCCAACCTGTCCAAGTCCTTCTGCAGAGTCCCTGCTTTCTCCACAATACCTGCCCTTCCACCTATTTTCGTATCATCCGTAAATCTGGTCACAAAGCCTTCAAACCCCTCATCCAAATCATGAATATACAACGTGACAAGTAGCGGCCCCAACACCGACCCCTGCGGAACTCCGCTAGTCACTGGCAGCCAACCAGAGAAAGCCCCCTTTATTGCCACTCTGCCTTCTGCCATCCAGCCAACTAGCTATCCATGTTTGTATCTGCCCTTTGATACCGTGGGCTCTCATCTTCCTTAGTAGCCTCATGTGGCATCTTATCAAAGGCTTTCTGAAAATCTAAGTAAACAACATCTACTGACCCTCCTTTGTCTGTCCTGCTATTTACTTCTTCAAAGAATTCCAGCAAATTTGTCAAGCAAGACCTCCCCTTCACAAAGCCATGTTGACCGGCATATTTTGTTGTGAACTTCTAAGTACTCTAACTTCATCCTTTATAATGGACTTACCAACCACTGAAGTCAGATTAACCGGCGTATAGTTCCCACTATTCTGTGTAATGATATACAACATCACTTAGATGAATGATTAATAACTTTGTGAATGGTGTAAAAATTGCTGGTGTTATGGACAGAGAGGAAAGTTGACAGTATTTGAAGAGGTAGCCAAGAAGGTAAACGAGGGCAAGGCCAGCGACAGTCTATATAGACTGCAGTAAGATCTTTGATAAGGTTCCACATGATCTGCTGCTCTGGAAGGTGGGATTGCATGGGATCTATGGAGTAGTGGCTGATTGGATACAGAATTGGCTTCACAATCAGAAGCAGAGGGTGGTGGTGGTAGTAGGTCGATTTTGTGGGGGACTGGAAGCCTCTGATTAGTCTCAGCAGATCCGTTCCCGTTGCCTCTTCCGCAGCTGAGGCTCAGAAAATCAGACCCTGCCGGAACTGGCAGTCCCATTTCTAGAGGCGACTTCTGAGGCCAACATTACAGGCCAATATCTCGGCTCCTCGACTGCCAAGGATTGTTTTGGTTCTTCTCGGAGGCCGTGTCCTGTTGGTCCGGCAAAATGGATAATCCAGAAAGACTCTAGAATTGAGGATGCCAGAAAATTGGTGGTGGACCTGTAACAAGCTGAGATGTGAAAAACTGCAGCATGATCGTGATCGATTGGCCAGGAGCGTTGAGGAAGGGTTGATGGAATTTAATACAGAGAAATGTGAGGTGTTGCAATTTGTGAAGCCTAACATGGGCAGGACCTGCACAGTAAATGGTAGTGCTCTGGGGAGTATTGTGGAACAGAGGGATCTAGGAGTGCAGGTACATGGTTCCTTGAAGATGGAGTCGCAAGTAGGGTGGTCAAAAAGGCATTTGGCACATTGGCCTTCAGCAGTCAGAGTGTTGAGTATAGAAGTTGGGAGGTCATGCTGCAGTTGTACAAGACATTGGTGAGGATTTCGAGTATTGTGTTCAGTTCTGGGTACCATGTTATAGGAAAGATGTCAAGCTGGAAATGGTATAGAGAAGATTTACAAGGATGTTGCCAGGCCGAGAGGGTCTGAATTATAGAAAGAGGTTGAGTAGGCTGGGACTTTATTCCTTGGAGCACAGGATGAGGGGTGATCTTATTGAGGTGTGTAAAATCATGAGAAGAATAGATCAGGTAGACGCACAGTCTTTTCCCCAGTGTAGGCAAACCGAGGACCAGAGGCCAGGTGTATGGTGCAGGGGAAAGATTTAATAGGAATTAGATGGGTAACTTTTTCTCACAAAGGGTAGTGGGTGCATGGAACAAGCCCATTCCTTCCTCCAGAGATGCAGCCTGACCCGCTGAGTTACTCCAGCATTTTGTGTTTAAGCTGTAGAGGAGGTAGTTGAGGCAGGGACTATCCCAACATTTAAGAAACAGTTAGACAGGTACATGGGTAGGACAGGTTTGGAGGGAGATGGATCAAACGCAGGCAGGTGGGACTGGTGTAGTTGGGACATGTTAGTCGGTGTGGGCAAGTTGGGCTGAAGGCTCTACGTAGAGCAAGAATGTGTTTGGGGTGACCATTATGTCTTGTTTCCAGCACATGAGCATCTGGAACAGCTACCTCTGCTGATGCAGCAATTTATAATTTTACATTTGTTAAACTTTCCCAACATTGCCCCTCTGATAGTTTACAATGTCAATAGCCATTATTTGAGTCTCTTACATTGATGGCACCTGCAGAGCATTGTCATTGCATGGAGAAGGCTGTCTGGAAAAGCATCTTTCTGTACTTTGTTAGTATAAGGGGTGAGAACTGTAGACTGACTGCTTGGTTATAACGTAACACTAATTGTTGGCACAAAACCATGGGCTGATCATATTTGACTATAGAGGTCCCCGAATTGAAATGTTTAGATTAACTAAAGCCATATAGTCTGCTCACCATAGAAAACAGCGACCTTGTTTTAATTACAGGTGAGCACCATTGGATTCACCCTGGGCGATAAAGTGAATGGACCGTTTCAACTGGAAATTGATTTAATTGCAGTGTGCAATGACCGAGCTCACACTGAGGAGTTTGCCTACGAGAAATACAAGAGGAACCCTGAGGTGTAAATAGGGTGCATCAACGAAAGTGCAGATGATTAGCAACAATCCTTTCTGGTAAACTGACTTTTTGCCGAGTCTATAAAGCAGTACTCAAATCTGTACCATGTCACCTGGCCTTGAAGGAGCAAAAGGTATTAAGTTAACTTATAATTATAGTATATTTTCTAATCGTTGTCCTACAGAAGAGCCTCATTTAAAATGAACTCAAACTTGATGCTGAAGTGAACTGATTAATGTAGCAATGAGAATTTAACTTAAAATTAGCTGTAGGGATATCAGGGCTCGAAATTCACGGTTGCCCGGGTGCCACTGACCACTCAAAGTGCCTCCGGGCAACCTAAACGGCGAGTCATTTTGCCCGGCTTGGCAACTTGGTTTATACCGTAGATCGAAGTGTGGTTTGACGGAGGGTCGGAGCGAATGACGGGCCCTGGACAGCAGCAGCAGCGGCCCCAGCTACTCCCCCTCCTCCTGCTCCCTGCCCTGCCTGATAACGGCCACTGCTGTCACTCTGCCAAAGCAAACCCTTGGAGGAGGGAGGTGTCGGTCAGAGGCGGAAGGGGCGGGTGGGAGCTGAGGATAGAGAGCGGTGATTGGAGGGAGACGAGCCAAAACACTCTCGGCAGCCCTGCACTGCAGCCAGGACTGATCCCGGTGTCCGGCGCTGAAATCGCTGCCGAACCGCCACTGGACCATCCCCGTCCCCGCCCAAGATGTCGACACAGCAATGTCGGGAGTCAGACTGGAGCGGTGCCCCTAGGCCCACAGCCACCGCAGAGAAGCAGCGCTAAACCCAGCTCACTCTGCCTGTCCCTGTCTGGATTGAGACAGGGCTGTAGGCGAGACGGGCAGAGTTCAGCTACATTTAGCGCTGGATTGAGCTGAATTTACCGTTCACGGGACCTCCGAATCCTCGCGTGAGTGTGCGCGCGCGCGGCAGCCCAGATATTCTGTCCGCCGGTCCACTCTATTTTGATAGCGATTGCCGTGCCTGACAGGGACGGCCAAGACAGCGATGATGTCGGTGCTGTCCGAGGAACGCTGGCCTTCCTTCCCACATCCTTTCTCTCTCTCTCTTGTACGCCCCTCTCCACTCCCCTCATCATGAGACACCTCCTCTCCATCCCGCACTGATCCCCATTCCTGCCTCTATTTAGTCCTCACTGACATCCTGTGCTCCCCTCCTCATCTACCCCCCCCCCCCCCTCACAAACCACTCCTGCTCTGATCTCCCTATCCACCTCACATTGATTATCCTGCCATTCCCCATCAATCTTACACTAGTTCCCTCAATTGATCCTGTACTGACCCCCCCCTTCCCATCCATCCTGCACTGCTCCTCCCCTTTATAGAAACATTGAAAATACACCGCCATTTGATATGATCATGGCTGATCATCCAACTCAGTATCCCATCCCTGCCTTCTCTTCATACCCCCTGATCCCTTTAGCCACAAGGGCCACATCTAACTCCCTCTTAAATATAGCCAATGAACTGACCTCAACTACCTTCTGTGGCAGAGAATTCCACAGATTCACTACTCTCTGTGTAAAAAATGATTTTCTCATCTCGGTCCCAAAAGACTTCCCTCTTATCCTTAAACTGTGACCCCTAGGTCTGGACTTCCCCAACATCGGGAATAATCTTCCTGCATCTAGCCTGTCCAACCCTAGGAATTTTAGGACTGCATCCAGCACTGCTCCCCCCATCCATCCTGCACAGACCCCCACCCCCATTCAACCCACTGTCACCCCCTCACAATTTTACTACCTACTCCAACCACCATGCACTAATTCCCCAGCCTCAATCCATCCAATCCACCGATTGCCTTCTCAAGCCCCCCACCACCACCACCATCTATCCTTCCTGCACTGATTCACACACACACCCACCCTCCCGTGCTGGAAATGTCTTCAGAGCTAACACCGACTATGTTTGTTAACAGAATGCGATCAAATATGTTTTAATTCCCGATGTTATTATTTGTTTTAATTCACAAAGATGGATTAATTAAATTGTGAACACGTGAAACATTAAAACTGCAGTGTTCGATTGTCACTGCTACCGTTGACATGTTATTACAGAATTCATTTTGATGGCGAATCAATGCTCTTAATATGGATTATCAGTACTGTAGTTATTTACTGAACAACATTCACAACTATATGTTGGATTTATCCAGGTTTTACTTCTAGTCAGTCATATACATCACAAATCTGGTCAGGAGTGATTTCAGTTGAAATTGTAAAGTTAATTCTGAAGTGGGAATGATGGAAAAAGCGTTTATCAACAATTTTTTTTTTTTTAAATTGTTGCTTACAAACTGGGTATCTTCATTGCTGTTCACAACACATACATGTAATCTGAATGTCCGGTAATGTGGCGTCTTGACACCTTTAAATATATTACCAAAAGAACATTTGCTGCATTTATGTCCTTTGGCCATCTCTTGTTAGTTAGTGTAATGTTTAACCTGTCAGATGGGTAATGCCTTTAGAAAATTCTTTGCAACCTGTATATTTTGTTGTGGATAAATTATGTGGGAAGCAAGAGTGTTTCTGTAACAATAGCAATAATGACCTATGCTATGGCCATGTCATGATAATTTTCAGTCCTTCACAGAAAACATGCTTGCATCAATCTGTAGTGTGCATGGTTAAGCATATATGCTATCAAGGTCCAGGATTTATTGACACAGGTTGATCATACGATCAATAATCCAACCACATTTTTGTTTGGAAGTGGAAAGATATAATAAAAATTGCATTAATTGCAATGTGTAAAAAGAGTTGAGATAGTGTATTATAATTTAGCTGCATGTCATTGTGGTATATATCATGTCTTGATTGGTGAATTTGTTAGTTTGTGACTTTATTTGAAGCAGAAATAATATGTGAATGCTTCATTGAGCACAATTCCGACGGGTAACTACGCACTTCGTCCGAGCACGCGTCATGCAAGCCATCTTAAATGACCACCTAAAATGTCATTTGGCAACCTAAAAAGCTACCACTGTTGCCCGGCTGGCAACAGGGAAAAAAAATTTAAGCGAGAGCCCTGGATATGGAACCACTGCAGCATTTAAGAGCAAATAAGAGTCAAAGATTAGGGCTACCTAAAACCTAAATCTTCGGCCATGGTCTTGCTAGGCGCACACCATTACCTTTGACAACCCCTCTGAAATTTTACATCAAACACAGAAGTTGTAGACTATAGGATTAGTGGAGCATACATTGAAATCCAACCTTCACAATTAAGTATAGAACATTTTATTTTTATTAAATCAATTTTCATTGTATTCATACAAATATACTAGACTATATTCATTAAGAGGCACAGATTTTGAAAAAAATCAAAAGCATTAATTCTAAAAAAACTTCAAAACAGTCGTATTGTCTCCACTTCGTTAGTCTTTCTTTTTTTCTTCCAGAAGATGCTATGTCTGCTGCATTATCTCTACAATCTTATTATTTTAAGTCTACACTGAGCTTTTAAGCAAACTAGGCATTGCTAAATAGCCGAAAAGAAAATGCAGTTCACAATTCCCACAGCAGCGGGTTTGGCCTCCTGTGTAGATTCTACGTAGGAATGGAGTCTAAACACAAGAGGGAAGCATTGAGATAAAGTACCATAATTTGGTTTAGTTAGTTTCCTTTAGGAAAGGCATTACAGCATGAAAAACAAATGTTCCTGTCTAAAGCCAAACAGATCATGTAAGTAGCATTACAACATTTACTTGATCCCCATTATAGGAAGGTGCTACAATATGCACAGTAATACCCATGCTGGGGGCTGTAGTTTAGAGCCTAGACCTGAGGATTTTGTGGAGCATGATAGAAATTTTAAGTAAATGGAATCCAGCACATCCTACCTTCAACTAATTGGGGTTATTTGTATACAGGGATTATTGAAAAGCAGCCTCATCTCATGCTGCTTTGGGAAATGTTGAACAACAAAATACATTAAAGTTCAAGACAAATGACATCAACCAAACAAAGCTCGAAGTGCTACAGACAGAAGAAAAAGCAAAACAGATCTTACGTGACCAAAACATAAAAATATCAGAATGAACAGTACAGTGAGTTTGTTTATTTCAATGCATGACCAAGCCTCGCCTTGTTCCCATCACATGGTTCTTTATCTCTTTCCTCTTTTCTATAAACTTCTCCCGTCGATTTTCCCTGCAACAGAACAGAGTGTAAAACCACGCAGCAATAAAGATGTCCGAATGCATCAGCAAGGCATTTCCACATCAGCTGACACCAATGCAAGAATAAGCACAATTTACAAAAGAAATCAGCTCTATACTCTAGCAAAATTAATCATTCAGGCCCTAGAACAGAAAAGATATGTTTCAGAACCTCTGGGTTAGAAGAAAGTGAACAAAGTGTCATTAAACACTTTCCATCACTGTGACAGAGGAAAAGTGCGCTGTGAATATCAAGTGGATAACAAGTTAACCTACAGCTGAAGACATACTCAAATTGCTGGTGCAACTCAGTGGATCAGGCAGCATCGCTGATTAAAAGAATAGGTGATGTTTCTTCACACCTGGATGGCCTGTATAATCCACAAGGGTCTGGACTGTCTATCCTAGAGTTCCTTCAGTAAATAACTTCCATTAATTTCTATTTGGAAGCAGGTTGAATCAGCAGAAGCTCTTACTTTGCTATGCCGGTCACCTTCTGACTGCCTTCTTGCTGATGTAGGTGTGTTGCCAGGCTGCTGGGAGGTATGTTTATAAGGTCATAAGTGATAGAAGCAGAATTAGGCCATTCAGCCCATCAAGTCTACTCCGCCATTCAATCATGGCTGATCTATCTCTCCCTTCTAACCCCATATACCCGACACCCGTACTAATCAAGAATCTCTATGCTGTAAAAATATCTATTGACTTGGCCTCCACAGCCTTCTGTGGCAAAGAATTCCCAGGATATACCACACCGACTGCAGCAATTCCTCATCTCCTTCCTAAAGGAACGTCCTTTAATTCTGAGGCCATGAATTCTAGTCCTAGACTCCCCTCAGTGGAAACATCCTCTCCACATTCACTCTACCCAGGCCTTTCACTATTTGGTATATTTCAATGAGGTCCTCCCTCATCCTTCTAAATTCCAGCGAGTACAGGCCTAGTGCTGCAAAATGCTCATCATATGTTAACCTATTAATTCCTGGGATCATTCTTGTAAACCTCTCTGGACCCTCTCCAGAGCCAGCACATCCTTCCTCAGATATGGTGCCCAAAATATTCCAAATGCAGCCTGACCAGCGCCTTCGAACCTAAGCATTTTGTTCGAGGCCTTCGAGCCTCATGGTTTTGAATTCTAGCCCTCATGAAATAAATGCTAGCAATGCATTTTACTTAATTTCTACCAATTCAACTTGCAAGTTAACTCTTTGGGAATCCTGCATCAGCATTATAAAAAGTCCCTTTGCATATCCGATTTCTGGATTCTCTCCACATTTAGAAAATAGTCTACACCTTTATTCCTACTACCAAAATGCATGACTCCACACTTTGCTACACTATATTCCATCTGCCACTTCTCTGCCAACTCTCCCACCTGTCCAAGTCCTTCTGCAGAGTCCCTACACCCCACTATTCAGTGCTCCAGCACCACCCAGATTTTTGATTCCTACTGAAATTTGTGTGTTAAACTTTTGTGAATTTGAGACGAGAGTGACATATTGTAGCTGGGATGGTACGAAGCCACTAACCATCCCAGAAGAAACCTCAAAGGCTTTTAATGATCACCAGTGATTCAAAATGGCCTTGGTGGTATGTGTGTTGGTCTTGTGATGACCTCCACGGGCTGACAAACATCAAGTGGAGCAGGGTTCAGCCACAAACTATAAGAGTCACAGCCAGACGTCCAACCCAAGATTCACAACAGCAACTCACTGAAGCTTCAATAGCATCACCGTAAAGTACAAGGGCAGAAGGTTCATTCATGCCCTCAAGTCAAATGCCACTGATTTGTAAATCTTACCTAGTCTGCAATTTGGGTTGTTTATAATTCTGCACAGAGAACCTTGAATTCTGTGGATTTTGAGCCACCACAATCTCCTTCTTCTCCTTCTCCTCCTCCCAAGGTTTTAATTTTCCTACAAAACAAAATGAGTACTTTAATAAGGAGGCAAAGGCAACGTGAATGTTTTCTAATGCAGCTGTAGTCAAAATTAAAAACATAAATTGTGAATACCAGGTACTAACAGATTACTGTCATATGATTTTTTAATACGTCCTTAACAGAAACAAAAGGTTTTAAGGAGACTTGATGCTCATAATTATAAGTATTCAGATCTAGATAAACTTACCATTGGTAAATGTGTCATCACGAGTCTATCAATTTAAATGAATTTACTAACGAGTGGAATTCAGGAATGTTGCCAATGTGGGGCGCAGGTCCCGAAATGAAAGCGAAGAGCCAGGTGTTTCGGGAGGTACATTTTATTATGTCCTTCCAGGTAGCAGGGAAGTCCTGAGAGAGAAAGATAGCTCCCAAACCCATGCCTTTAATCCCTCTTGCTAAGGGCCGCCTCTGGACTCACCCATTCCCGTGCCGAGGGGTTTGATGGTTGAGATGGCCCGACCCTTGGGAGCCGCCACAGGACCCCCCCCCGAACCGGAGGCATGAAACACACCGGTGGGCGCACAACCCGGCCGGACTGCGTGCGGAAATCAGCCGACCGATGGGCTGGCGGAGGCACGGGTGAGGGACTGGCGGGAGGACATGCGGAGGGAGTCGTGAAGGGGGGTGCCCTCGAGGCCGAGGTTGGGCAACCAGCACCGGCTGGTCTATGTCCTGATGTGCCAGCTTCAACCGGTCAATCGACACGGCCTCCGGCCAGCCCCTCCACCCATGTCCAACACAAAGGTCGTCTGACCGTGTTCCAGCACCCGGAACGGGCCCTCATACGGCCTCTGGAGTGGCATCCGGTGGACATCACGGCGCAGAAAAACGTAGGGCCAGTCCGAGAGGGCTGATAGCATGTGCGGGCGAAATGTCCCATGGCGGGACGGGCACAAGCCTGCCAACTCGCTCACAAAGTCGCTGTAGGGTGGATGAGGGAGTTCCCTGTTGCCCCAGCGCCGACGGCACAAACTACCCGTGCACCATGAGTGGCGACCCGTAAACGAGCTCCGCTAAAGATGAGGCCAAGTCCTCTTTAGGAGCAGTCCGGATGCCCAGTAAGACCCTCGGCAACTCGTCCATCCAGTCCGGAGAGTCGCGCCTGAGCTGCCAATGGAACCTCTCCACCAGTCCGTTAGCTTGCGGGTGATAGGCCATGGTGTGGTGCAGCTGCACACCCAGCAAGTGAGCCATGGCCAACCACAGCTCGGAGTTTAACTGTGGCCCCCCCCCCGGTCCGAGGAGATGTGCACCGGCACCCCAAAGCGAGCAATCACGGACAATGCACGAGCGCATTTAGCCATTGACGTGTCGGCCAAGACTATGGCCTCCGGCCACCGCGTGAAGCGGTCCACCATCGTGAGGAGGTGGGTGATGCCCCGGGACGGCGGGAGAGGCCCCACAATGTCTACGTGGAGATGGTTGAATCGCCAGTGAGGTAACTCCTGGAGGGGCGCCCGGACATGGCGCTGGATCTTCGCTGTCTGGCACGAAATGCAGATTGGAGCCCAGTGGCCAACCTGCTTGCGCAGACCGTGCCACATGAACAAAGCGGCCACTAGCGCCACACGGTTCGGTTTCCCCTCGACGTAGCGGATGGAGGTGGTGTATTCGGAGAAGTACGCCAAGTGACGCTGCAGTCGTGCGTACCAGGGGTCGGAAACTTTCACCAGGGCGAAAGTGAGCAGCTTGTGGTCTGTGTAGGCGGTGAACGGGCGGCCCTCCAGGAAGTAGTGCTCTGCCAGGTACAGAGCCAGGAGCTTGCGATCGAATGCGTTGTACTTAGTCTGAGCGCGGTATAGGTGCCGGCTGAAGACCAGGGGCTGCCAACCTCCGTCCGTCAGTAGTTCTAGCACGACACCAACCGCCGACTCGGGCGTCCACCGAAGGGCAGTCGGGGCATCATCCCGCAGGTGCACCAGCAGTACGGTCCGAGCAAGGACCTCTTTCGCGCCGTCAAATGCTGCCACCGTCTCATTGGTCCACTCGATGTCCTTACGCCCACCCGCCAGAAGTTGATACAGCGGCCGCGTGATGTGTGCCACGGATGGCACAAAACGATGATAAAGCATCACCATCCCGACAAACTCCTGCAGACCACGCACCGTGTATGGACGGGGAAACCGACGGATGGCGACCCTTTCCGGCAGGGGAACCAATCCTTGCGAAGTCACGCGGTGGCCGAGGAAGTCGATTTTGATTACCCCAAAACAGCACTTAGTGAGGTTGACAGCCAAGCCACGCTCGATGAGCCGCTGACAGAGCTCCTGCTGCGAGCGGCTAGTCACCGGGATGTCGTCGAGGTAGACAAAAACAAACTCAAGGCCGTGACACACCCCATCCATCAATAGTTGGAAGGCCTGCGCAGTGTTCTTGAGGCCGAACGGCATCCGCACAAATTCATACAGCCTCAAACGGCGTGATGATTGCCTCCGGGTAGACCGGGATCTGGTTATAGAGCTTGCTGGCGCTGGACTGCAGGTGCAGTACCCGACACGGCCGCGCGGGGGGTGATCTAACCGGCCTCCGGGATGCAGCTGTCATTCCTTCCACAACTCCCCCGCCCCCCCAGGAGCACGACCATCTAGTTTAGGAGGCTTATTGGCCGTCGGTCGCCTAGGCCCTCCACATGAACGAGCCTGGAAGCACGCTCCATCCTGCCGAGCCCATAAATCTGGAGCAGGAGCTCCTTAAGGCCGCGATATTTCTCCGTGGCCAGGGGGGGCTGCGAGGAAGTCCGTGACCTCTCCGACCGTGTCCTGGTCGAGGGCTCCCACCAGGTAATAGAAACAGGTATCATCTGCTGTAATGCCCCACAGGTTGAATTGGGCCTCCGCCTGCTGAAACCAGATGTGCGGTCGGGTGGTCCAGAAGGTGGGCAACTTCACCGAGACCGCGTCCAGAGACAGGGCCGCGCCGGCCTTTGAGGTGCAAGGACGGGCGGTTGTCTCCATCATGATGATAATGGAGCGTCAGGGGTCACCAATGTGGGACGTAGGTCCCGAAATGAAAGCGAGGAGCCAGGTGTTTCCGGAGGTATCTTTTATTATGTACTTCTTGGTATCAGAGAAGTCCGCAAGAGAAAGATGGCACCCAAACCCTTGCCTTTTATCCCTCTAGCTAAGGGCCGCCTCTGGACTCAACCATTCCAGTGCCGAAGGGTTTGATAGTTGGGATGGCCCGACCCTTGGGAGCCGGCACAAGATGCACTTTTCCTGCAAGTTGTAAGCAGAACACTGTACAACCTCTCATAAAATACATTTCAGGTAAACTGACCTAGATGGAGTCCCATTCATAACCTTGATGGGTTATAACAGGTTCTCTCTCAAATTTCAAAAGTGCCAATTCCCACAAAAAGTGGTTCTACATTCATTAGACAAGAAATGAATCAAATTAAGAACAGGACGAGATGTCTGGAGAGAGGCGGCACCAAAAACCTTCTCCACTTAAGAATTCACAAGAAGGCACTCCCAGTTACTACAGGAAATCTGCAGACGACCCTTACCAAGGCAACCCTCACTCGTTGCCTAAAACCTTGGGTACAAATTTCATAATTATTTGCTCAGACCTTGCAATCCGTCTCTGCTGCGAGATGCCACCCACACTTTCATATACAATTCTCTGGCAGCTTACTTACCTATTGCAGATGGAATCTGCCTCTTGATTACACTGCTCTTCAGAAGGCTCTGCTGGCCGTCGGTCCCCTCTGGGACGATGCCAACACACAAAATCTAACCCCCCCCACCCACACCAACCAAAAGTAACAGTGATTACTGGAAACGGGTAAATAGGTTCAAATGCCTTAGAAATATTATTTCAAAGCAGATTCCATTATAGCCTTTTAACTAAAGGAAGTGAATAATTTAGAAAGTGGTAATGACATTGAATTAATTGATTTTGAGTTTGTGGATGCAGGATTCTAGAATCCTAAATAAAGACACACTTAAGCAATACGCTTACTCCCCGACCTCAAGATAATCTACCCAAAGGGTCACTTAAAGCAATGCATACCAACCTTTGTGTGGCTTGTATCGAAGTGGCTGAGACAAGCTGGCTTGCAAGTCAAACCTCTTATTGGATCCAGGAGTAGCATTGCCAGAGAACTTGTAAGGAGTAACCACTGAAAACAAGCCATGAAACAACAAAAAACGTTCAATGGCACAGTGCAACATAATCTTTCAAGTTTTTACTCTTTTAACAGAAGTGTTTTATTGATAAATTCTGCAGACTAAAATCACTTAAAAGAGGTCTAGTATCTGTAATAGGTTATTCCACAATCTGCTGCAGCTGATCATCCACAGGAGGGAGTCACACCGCAGCGAGACTCCTGACGGGCACCCGAAAAAGGGACCACATCAGCCCGATTCTGGCCTCTCTCTACTGGCTCCCTGTGCCATTCCGAATAAATTTCAAGATCCTTCTTTATGTTTACAAACCCTTAAAGCGCTTGCCCCGACCTACATCAAAAGTCTGCTTCGTCACCACACCACCTCCAGGTCCCTCAGATCGGCTGACTTGGGGTTACTGAATATCCCTCGGTCTAGGCATAAGCTCAGGGCGACCACGCCTTTACGGTTGCTGCTCCTAGACTATGGAACAGCATCCCTCTTCCCATCAGAACTGCCCCCTCCATCGACTCCTTTAAGTCGAGCCTTAAAACTCATCTTTACTCTCAAGCCTTTCTTGACGTCCTCTGAGGGAGGGCTATATGTATGTATTTATGTACTTAATCTATGAACCACTGTTGTATAATGTTAGTACCTCCACCAATGTAAAGCACTTTGGTCAACGAGAGTTGTTTTTTTAAATGTGCTATAGAAATAAAAGTGACTTGACAGTCTACCCTCTCCGCTGAAATTACTGTCGCAGATAAAGGCAGGTCCAACTGTTCATTTCCCTTTTCAAGATAGAAACATAGAAAATAGGTGCAGGTAGGCCATTCGGCCCTTCCAGCCTGCACTGCCATTCAATATGATCATGGCTGATCATCCAACTCAGTATCCTGTACCTGCCTTCTCTCCATACCCCCTGATCCCTTTAGCCACAAGGGCCACATCTAACTCACTCTTAAATATAGCCAACGAACTGGCCTCAACTACCTTCTGTGGCAGAGAATTCCAGAGATTCACCACTCTGTGTGAAAAATGTGTTCCTCATCTCAGTCCTAAAAGATTTCCCCCTTATCCTTAAACTGTGACCCCCTTGTTCTGGATTTCCCCAACATCGGAAGCAATCTTCCTGCATCTAGCCTGTCCAACCCCTTAAGAATTTTGTAAGTTTCTATAAGATCCCCCCTCAATCTTCTAAATTCTAGCGAGTACAAACCAAGTCTATCCAGTCTTTCTTCATATGAAAGTCCTGACATCCCAGGAATCAGTCTGGTGAACCTTCTCTGTACTCTCTCTATGGCAAGAATGTCTTTCCTCAGATTAGGAGACCAAAATTGTACGCAATACTCCAGGTGTGGTCTCACCAAGACCCTGTACAACTGCAGTAGAACCTCCCTGCTCCTATACTCAAATCCTTTTACTATGAATGCTAACATACCATTCGCCTTCTTCACTGCCTGCTGCACCTGCATGCCTACTTTTAATGACTGGTGTACCATGACACCCAGGTCTCGTTGCATCTCCCCCTTTCCTAATTGGCCACCATTCAGATAATAGTCTACTTTCCTGTTTTTGCCACCAAAGTGGATAACCTCACATTTATCCACATTATACTGCATCTGCCATGCATTTGTCCACTCACGCAACCTGTCCAAGTCACCTTGCAGCCTCCTATCCTCCTCACAGCTAACACTGCCCCCCCCAGCTTCGTGTCATCCGCAAACTTGGAGATGTTGCCTTCAATTCCCTCATCCAGATCATTAATATACATTGTAAATAGCTGGGGTCCCAGCACTGAGCCTTGCGGTACCCACTAGTCGCTGCCTGCCATTGTGAAAATGACCCGTTTACTCCTACTCTTTGCTTCCTGTCTGTCAGCCAGTTCTCTATCCACATCAATACTGAACCCCCAATACCGTGTGCTTTAAGTTTGTATACTAATCTCTCATGTGGGACCTTGTCGAAAGCCTTCTGAAAGTCCAAATATAACACATCCACTGGTTCTCCCTTATCCACTCTACTAGTTACATCCTTGAAAAATTCTATAAGATTCGTCAGACATGATTTACCTTTCATAAATCCATGCTGACTTTGTCCAATGATGCCCAAAAGGGAGTGATATGGGAACCTAACTTGTCGTCAATAAGTCTTAAATAGCAATTGCTGAGATATTTAACACTGCTGAGATGTTACATGCAATTAAAAAAAACATTTTACACATTACCTTTGGTCTGGGCACGTTCCATAGTACTGGTATCTCCTTGGTCTTTGGATGTCCTGGGTTGTGACGACTTGTTTATTTTCATCTCTTCTGTCCCAAGATCACTGGATATTTCTGTGCAAGGTGACATTTTGGCAGGCGTTTTTGCTGCAGTTTCCTTTTCCTCATTGTCTCTGGTAGCCTTTGAAAACCTGAACAGCATCAAATATAATCAGCATCAAGTATAAGTTCACTGCAGGTAAAATATATTTAAGAATAATAAGTGGAGTAAAAAATGTGAAAGAACAACACTGAAGCTACTCTTAAACAACATTTTAATAACAATTTTTACTTAAATATGTTAGATTTTAAATATTAATTTGGTGCAATATTCAAGGAATAGCACATAGAATGAGACAGAAGAGGACAGAATTGCCAGAAAGAAACTATCTGAATGCTGCTTAAAAAAAGCGATAAAAGCTATTACCGAACATTCATTTTGGTAACAGAGTGCACAGATGGTTTGAAAACAGAGGTGCGTGGCAATTTAAATTGGCTGGCTGGTGTAGTTAATTGAGTATTTTTTGTTGTCCGTTGCACTGGGCTGAGTAAAGACATACTCTGAGGTCCATTTAGTGATTTCTAAAGCAAAGAGAGAGATGATATGTTAAGTACAAGTTTCTAATATAATAAGAAATTCAAGAAACTAACAGTCAATTTGATTTTGGATTAAACACAGCTTCAATCTTATCTATAACAGCATAAAATCTTTTAAACTCAAGACCAATATTTGGAGACAAAGTTCCAGAATTAAAAGGAAGCACGATAGAACATGATGATAGCAGACAAGAATATTGTTTTCCATTCGCCACTTTATTGCTCTGTCAATTGAACTTTGCCCAGACTCAATTTAATCAGTTCCAACAATAACCTCCTTTAGACTCCCATAGCTATCTTGACTACACTTCTTCCCACCCTGCTTCCTGTAAAGACTCTATCGCCTCTATCCCAATTCCTCCGTCTATGCCACATCTGCGCCCAGGATGAGGTTTTCCATACCAGGGCACCGGAGATGTCCTCATTCTTTAAAGAAACGGGGGTTCCCCTCTTCCATTATAGATGAGGCCGTCACTAGGATCTCCTCGATATCCCGCAGCTCCACTCTTATTCCCATTTCCCCCCCCATCCGTAACAAGGACAGAGTCCCCCTTGTCCTCAACTTCCACTCCATCAGCTGTCACATACAATCCTCCCCAACATTTTCGCCACCTCCAACGGGGTCCCACTACTGGCCACATCTTCCCATCTCCACCGCTTTCTGCTTTCCGCATAGACCATTCCCTCAAACTCCCTGGTCAACTCATCCCTTCCCATCCAAACTGCCCCCTCCCCAGGTACTTTCCCCTGCAACTGCATGAGATGCAACACCTGTCCCTTTACCTCTTCCCTCGACTCCATCCAAGGACCTAAACTGTCTTTTCAGGTGAGGTAGAGGTTCACTTGCACCTCCTCCAACCTCATCTACTGTATCTGCTGTTCCAGGCGTCAACTTCTCTACATCGGCAAGAACAAGCTCAGGCTCGGCGATCGTTCCCAATTCCCATTCCTAATCTGGAGGGACAGCACCTCATATTTCGCTTGGGTCGTTTACATCCCAGCGGAATGAACATTGACTTCTCTAACTGCAGATAGTCCTCGCTTTCTCTCTCCATCCCCTTCACAGTTCTCCCACTAGTCTTACTGTCTCCGACTACATTCTATCTTTGTCCAGCCCCCTCCCCTGACATCAGTCTGAAGAAGGGTCTCAACCCAAAACGTCACCCATTCTTCGCTCCAGAGATGCTGCCTCACCCGCCGAGTTACTCCAGCATTGTGTCTACCTCTAGAATGGACCTCATATCCTAGGGATAATTTCCAATTTACCTTGTTGCCGCCCTGACACTTTTGTTAGATATGCACTCTCTCTGTAGCTGTAACACTTTATTCTACCATCTGTTTATTTTCTCTTTTGAAAGAGCCGATGTGCTCTTGTAATGCAAGATTTGCCTGGATAGAACATTAAACAAAAATTTCACTGCATCTTGGTACACGTGACAATAATAAATAAACTAATACCTTCACTGGTTTGACACAGTTACCAATAGCTTCAAGGCGTTTTTTTTTCCGTTCAACATACAAGTCAATTGATTCCATCTTGTTGAAATTTGCTTCATGAATCTTCTTCCAGTCTAAAAATTCAAAATACCATACCACATTAGTCAAATGTTCCCAGATAACATTAATGCGTGGGTATTAATCTAAATGGATATTAGTTCAAAAATATTGTACTTCATTATCAAGATAAAGATCAGGAATTACAAATATTTTAAGGACGGTATATATCTGCTGCTATTTTCAAAATAATTCACTGTCCGGTAAACATAACCATGCTTTTGAAAACACTTACTTTTGTATTATATTCCCCATCTCAAAGTCTCACGCTCAGATTCTGGCACTCATACCTATTCTACCAGTGATGTTAAGCCAATTGGTCCACAACTGTCTCTTTAAAAATAGCCAGGAATTATATTTTGTGCTTTCCAATTTTTGGCCCCATTTCCTTTGGAGATTTTTTATACACAAGAATGCAACTGACAACTTTTGCTGATCTGTTTCCGCAATCCTCTTAGACTGCATCTTTCCAGATTGTTTGGCTAGTTATCTCCTTCATTTCTTCCTAAACTGTTGTAGATTTCTCCTAAAGGACCTGTCCCACTTGGCAATGTTTTCAGTCACATATCAGTGTTGCCAAAAGATTTTGACCATTTCAAAATCCAGCGGCGACAAAAAAGTTGCGACTCGTGAAAAAATACTGCGCATCATACGTCATCAGGCCGCGTCACTGCCGCAAATTTTTCGGTGACCCGATACGTCAGTCAATGATGCCAGCAGTCACCGAAAATCGGCAAGTGGGACAGACCCTTAACTTTGCTCTGCAATTTCCCATTTGTAATCGGTTCACTAAAAATAGTAGGGAACAATGTTTAATATATTTCATCTATCAGTGGTTGACAGTTGCATGTACAGAACTTAAATTTGCCTTAAGACAATTGGCTATATGATAAAGTCGTAGGTGCTAGTACAGGAACATTTAGATCTTTGCATTGTTGTCAATCTCACAATTTCTATTATCAGACACACAGTGTGTGAATCCGAACATTAGTACTATGAGGAATCAGATATTTTCTTACCAGGAGTAACATGCATTAGTCCAGTCTTTCCACCGACAGGTGTCTTTAGTCCTGTTTTCCTGGCTCCTCCAATGTAACGTGGAATTTTGCCACCCTGCACAAATGTTTTTGATTGACCAACAGTTCCTGAAGTTGAAACAAAACCAACTGCTAAGCCCAAACAATATTTGCTGCAGGGACATGCTGCAACCCATCTCCCAAAGCACCAATTTGCACATGCACTCATCCAATCTCGTTTCCCAAAACTCAATTTATGAAAAATAAAATCACTCCGGGGAGCGAAGCATTTAGCTGTCACAGCACCAAATCCTACAATTTTGATTTCAAAACATTCTGCCTCTTCTTTCAAGACCTTCTAAAATCTTGAAAACATTGCTCCATTGTCTATTAAATAAGCTTACTGAGAGAAGCATTGAAGCACACCACTAAGTCAAAAGGTGAAACACAAATCTTGACTACACAGCAAATAAAATGGATTAGTGTAGATGAATGCAATTGGACACTTGATTGTTCTCATGGCCGAAGGGCTTGTTTTGGTACTAAATAACCCTACAAGTCGGATTTATCAAAGAAACACATTTCTAGCGGCTCCTGGACACAATAGTTAAGACCATCCAGTGTTAGAGAGCCCTTCGGCCCAAGTCAAAGTAACCTTTATTGTCATTCAGACCTTGCGGTCTGAACGAAATTTAATTGCCTTGCAGTCGTACAGATAATTAAAATGAAGAAACACACAATAAACACATATTAACATCCCATTTTAATCTCCAAAGAGCTAATAAAAGCAACGTTACAAGTTATTTAAAGCACTGGTGCAGAAGGATGCAGATTTCTGGAATTTTCCATTCTAGATGGTTGTGGTTAGATCACTAGGAAGTATTTAAAGGAAAGGCAGATAGTTTTGAAGGAAAGATCAGAGAATTGAGAACTAAATGGAACCAGCACAGGAGAGTTGAGTCGAACAGAACAGCAATGTTCAAATTGAACATTGGCTAATGTTGAATTAGAATCTTGAAAATGCATTTCTGCTTTAGTTAAAGGGTTAAGGCCTGGATGGTTGATTAAAAGTTTTATTTCTGCATGAGATTTAAAGTCACTTGCAAATCTTTTTTCCCCCAAATAAAATAACAAATATGGGTTTAGTAACCTATCCTTGCTGTCTCCTCCCCTTCCTAACTCTCCCTCGGCCCTCAGGCTCCTCCTCCTTTTTTCTTTCTTCGCCCCCCCCCCACCAGTCTGAAGCAGGGTTTCGGCCCGAAACGTTGCCCACTTCCTTCGCTCCATAGATGCTGCTGCACCCGCTGAGTTTCTCCAGCATTTGTGTGTGTTATCCATAAAGTATATTCTAAAACACATTTAAATAATGCCACCCCAAAGAATCATTTCATGTGTGTGAGATTAAGGTTAAACAATTGTACAGCACTACCTTTGGATGTGGCAGTTGTTTCTTCTGATGGTAAAGGTTTGCACTGGGTCACAGCAGCATTCTCAGTATTACTTCTTTCATCTCCAGTTTCCACAAAATCTTCAAATTCTGCATGCCGCTTTCTTGGTTTCCTTTTGGAGCCTGACCCCTCTGTGTTTTGACAACTTTCAGAAAGAGGAGAAACCTCCTAAAATATTTAATAATAAAAGTAAAATATGAAACGGTTGAACTGTTACCTTCCAAGTTAGGTAGTAGATTAAACGATAGCTCTGAATGTTACCTGTGAAGGCTGCTCAATGGCAGAACATTCCTGCTGATGTCCAGATTCATTCTGAATTATCTTTCTGCCCTTCTTTGCTTTCATTTGACAGCCTTCCCTTGCCCCGTCGTTTAGTCACATAAGAGTCTTCTCCTTTTTCCAAAACTGGTGTAATACTCTTATCATCTTCTGAAGCCTAGAAACAAATGGGCATACTGTATGTTCAAATAAACTTCACGCTTGTTCACAAAAGCAAATAGTTTCTTGTTTCACAAAAATATCAAATGTAGATTTTACATCATTTTCGTCAAAGCTACGTAGTCACTCCTTAGTGCAATTGCTGTTCCATTCCTGGGAGACAGTTATACAGTAAGGTAACAGGACCCTCAGCCCAAATATGTCCACACCAATCAAGCTGCTCGCTGTCAAAAAAAATAATAGTTCACCAATTTGGTTACAATCAGGTTTATTATTATAAATACAAGGACAGCATAGACCATTTGGTTCACTGCACCTATGCATTATACAAATGTTCATGACTGATCTAGTGACTTGGTCCACACACCTAGCTTTTCACCATTTTCAAAACATTTGTTCATGGGATAATAACATGACTGTAATGTCAGTGTTTCATTGTCCAATCTTAATTGCTCTAAACTGGCCAGTTTGCTTCTATGTTACAAAGAACACTTGAGAGTTCAAAAGTCCTATTTGGGACAAAGGTTAAATAAAATTACAGTATACAAGATTGATATACACTATAAAACCACCGATTTAAAACTTCTCAAGTTGATAGAACTTAAACTGTTAGTTCTAGATCAATAAAACTTTAGCCTCTATTCCTAATGCATTAACTTATCTACTATGTCAGAATTATATATTCCTTGGTAGACAAAAGTGCTGAAGAAACTCAGCGGGTGCAGCAGCATGTATGGAGCGAAGGAAATAGGCAACGTTTCGGGCCGACACCCTTCTTCAGACTCCTTGCTACCTTCATATACGTTAACCATTTTAGCAACTTTTGGGGGGAATAAAACACGAATCTCTGATAAAATATACATCTGACCATTGGTGAAGGTTTCTGTTTCCACCCAAGGCTGATCCCATCACTTCTCCCTGATAACTTAAAATAAAAAATAATTTCTACATTTCAGGGACTATAGCCCTAGTTTTAGTAATTTCTTCTCCACAGCTAATAAGATATTCCTAAGATGTGTATTGTAGATTGGTTCATATTAGCTCAGTTTTGGTCCAAACAATACTCTGTATAACTAGCATAACCTATCTCCTTGTATTTAAGCCCATGAGCACCATTCCACGAGATGACGTTTCCTATTAAAGCAAAGCCACAAGATTCTGGGACTCCGCTACTTCTCGCGCTTCATCATTTATAATTGGGACATGTTACCCCAATCCTGTAGGTCACGTTACATTCGGGCTGTATAACATGTCCAGGTAATCATCCCTGGGAGTTTCATGACAAAATTGATCAGGTTTTAAAATTTGATATTTCCAAGAAGCAATGTAAATGCCTACAATGCATAACAACAACCTTTCCCTCAATGTCAGCAAGACAAAGGAGATATTGATCGACTTCAGGAAGCATACTCCAGTTTGCATTGATGGTGCTGAAGCAGAGATGGAGTCAATATCACCTACAACTTCTCCTGCAACAACCAAAAAAAAAACCAGACCGACACCTCTACTTCCTTAGAATGCTTATAAAGTTCGGCCTGTCTCCTACAACTCTCACCAACTTCTACAGATGCACCATAGAAAACATTTTATCAGGATGCATCACAGCTTGGTTTGGGAGCAGTTCTATCCAAGACCGCTTGAAATTACAGCAAATTATAGATGCAGCCCAGAACATCACAGAAACCAACCTCCCTTCCATTTACTCCATTTATACCTCACGTTGCCTCGGCAAGGCCAGCAGTATAATCAAGGATGAGTTGCACCCTGGCACTCCCTCTTCTCCCCTCAGGCAAAAGGTATAGAAGTGTCAAAACGCACACTTACAGATTCAAGGACAGTTTCTTCCCAATTGTTATCAGGCAACTGAATCATCCTACCAGAACCAGAGAGCAGTCCTAACTACTATCAATCTCATTGGTGACCTTCGGACTATCCTGGATCAGACTTTGTAGGCTTTACCTTGCACTAAACGTTTTTCCCTTATGTATCTATACACTGCAAATGGTTTGATTGTAATCATGTATTGTTTTGCTGCGGAATGGATAGCACACAACATCTTTTTTACTGTACCTCGGTACACTTGATAATAAACTAAACATACTGGAATCCCAAGCAAAAAAAAACTGTTGGAGAAACGTCCCAATCGAAAAGGTGAATTGTCCATTCCCCCACAGATGCTGCCTAACCCGCTGAGTTCCCCCAGCACTGTTTTTGAAGCAGAAATAAGGTAACCAAGATAAATGGGGGAACCACAACTGAGGAAAAGGCAGCATGAAAAGTGCCACTGTTGCAAGTTCAGCAGAACAGGAGAAACAGATAGAAGGGAAATCTGACAAATATACTGTGCAGAAGTAAAGCCAAAACAGTTGACAGTTGTGTAGGGGTTGTTAACCTGAACTGGAGGGGAGCCAGAGTAGTCCGTCAGAAATTGGAAGGAGTGATGGGAAGGCAGAGGTTAAGACCAGAACGTGTTAAAGGAAGGACAGGCAAGGAGAGGTAAATGAATATGGTGACACTGTTGGGCTGAAATGTGTTTATTTCAATGCAAGGAGAATTGTGAATAATGCAGATGAACACAGAGTCTGTGATGTTGAGGTTATTATGGAACCATGGTTAGTAAAATTGAAAATAGGTGCAGGAGTAGGTCTTTGGCCCTTCAAGCCAGCACCACCATTCAATATGATCATGGCTGATCATCCAAAATCAGTGCCCCTTGCCAGAAGTGCGAGAGGGACATGGCTGGCAACTCAATTGTCCAGGGTTTCAATGGGAGGCAAAGAGGTGGAGGAGTTGTGCTACTGATCAGAGAGACTGTCAGAGATTTACTGGTTCGTCCATTGAGGCATGATGGGAAGAGCTTGGTAATAAGGAATGTGCAAGCATTTTAATAGGAATGTACTATAAGCCCCCCCCTCCCCAAAAAAAAGCAAGAGATAGATGAACATATGTGCAGATAGATTACCCAAAGATGCCAAACTATCAAGGTTTCCTTTGAGGATGTTTTTCCTTAGAAGTGTTATTTAGTTTTATTTGTGATTGTATGGATGTGCTAGGCAATTGAACTGGAAGTGTTTACTCTCACCATTGCAGTCTCAATGAGAACAAGCTCATGAATCCTCAGCTCTTTGGTCTTGCTATTGGAGGGTTGTTGCATAGACATAGATTTTCAATCAGATTTTCAAATCTCCCCTCGTATTCATCATTAAAGTGTACATATTCATCAGAACCTAAATTTGAAGATGGTAAACTAGGAGCAGCATCTATGGAGCGAAGGAAATAGGCAACGTTTCGGGCCGAAACCCTTCTTCAGACTGATCGGGGGTGGGGGTGGGTGGGGACAAGAAAGGGAAAAGGAGGAGTAGCCAGAAGGCTGTTATACATATAGAGTGCAGAATAGGGGATTGAACCCAGGCTTGAAATGCTCCTGTGTTGATGGTTAGAGGAAGAGGAGTGTTGCCAATTCATACTCATTGCAGTCTGCTGACAAGGAAGTCAAGGATACAACTACACAGGAACGAGGAGAGACCCTGTTCTTCAAGTTCAATATGTTTGGAGGGGATGATACACTTGATGAATAACCTGACCATGTTCTTATTCTCTAAGTGGTCCAGAACAGAGTGGAGAGCCAACAAGATTACATTTCCTGGTGATCTATTGTGGCAATAGGTGAATTCCAGTGGGCCCAGGTCCTTTCTAAGGCAGGAGTTGCACCATAATTAGCCCCTCAACGCACTTTATCACCATGGATGTTAATGACCAGTCTATAGTGGTTGAGGAATGTCACTGTACCCTTCTTGGACATTGGTATAACTGAAAGCAAGTCTGAACCTTAATACAGAGTTTGAAGATGTCTACAACATCTCCAGCCAGATGGTCTACGTAGATTTTAAGAATGCAGCCAATGACAACCATGGGGGTTGGACATTTTCCGAGTGTACACCCTCATGAACAAAGATCCTATGCTCATGAAGGATCATTTGACATCGGCCTCAGCAACAGATTAGAATATCGGCAGAGTGACAAGTTGTACTAAATCACTCAAGCTTCCAAATGACTACGAATTTAAAGGAAGTTGATGAAAACAACAGAGTGTTTAACAGACGTTGTGTTTAATTGTCAAATGCACCAATTATTTTTTTTATTTGTTACAGCTTTGTTCTATGTTCTAATTCCATTTCTAGCGCACACCGTACAACGCTGTTTGTAACGTCTCGGACCATTTTGCAATTTTAAGAGCATGTTTGTTTATAATTAACCAAAACACGTTTTGCTTTATCATATCCCAAGTTTCTACCTGCACATCAGCGACGTCTTTCGGATGCTTTTTGTAATAATCTTGCAAGAGTTTACACAGCTTATCCGCCTGTGTTTAAAAAAAAAAAAGATGCAAAAGATTAGTGGAAGATTCGGCACAACCCACGGTAGCCCACAACATTCAAGCAACAGTAATGCCGCGCTGTGTAGGAAGGAACTACAGATGCTGGTTTAAACCGAGAGTAGACACAAACATGGTGGAGAATCTCAGCGGGACAGACAGCATCTCTGGTGAGAATGAATGGGCGACATTACGGGTCGAGATCTTTCTTCAGACCAAAGATTATAGAGCAGAGATTCTATGATCTTTGCTTCAGACAGATGTAAGGTCTCAACCCATTTATTTCTCTCCAGGGATGCTGCCTGTCCCGCTGAGTTACACCAGCATTTTGTCTGTCTTTCAGGACCGAAGCAAGAAGAAGGGTGTCAAAAATGCTGGAGAAACTCAGGCGAGGCAGCATATAGATTAGAAACATAGACAATATGTGCAGGAGTAGGCCATTCGGCCCTTCGAGCCTGCACCGCCATTCAATACGATCATGGCCAATGGCGGACTGGCCAGGGTGTCAGCTTGCCCGATGGCAAGTGGGCCCCTGATGAAATGATAGCAAGTGGGCCCCTGATGAAATGATAGCAAGTGATGGCAAGTGGGCCCCTGTTAAATGATAGCATTGTAGTTGTGGGTGGGCCCCCTTTGTCTCCTGGCAACCAATATTTTTAGACCCAGCCCGCCACTGATCGTGGCTGATCTATGGAGCGAAGGAAATAGGCAACGTTTCGGGTCGAAACCCCTCTTCAGACTTCTACAGAAGAAGGGTCTCGACCCGAAACGTGGCCCCGCCATTATTGCTGCTCTGCAGAGAGATGCTGCCTGCCCTGCATGATTTTGTGTCGATGTTCGGTGTAAACCAGCATCTGCAGTTCCTTCCCGTACAAGCAGCAACGAGTGATGGTGACCTGGCGCTCCCCGGACTCACCTTCAAGTTGGCCTTCACGCCGCACTGCTTGGCGAGCTGCTGCAGGTCGCTGTACTTCAGCTGCTGCAGCGCCTTGTCTCCGCTCAACTCCATTAGGATCTTTGATGTCTGTCTCAGCTCTGCTCAGCTCAGCTCGCGCTCTTGTTTTCACCCGCCAACCAACCGCCCCGCGCCCGTTTGAATTCTCGCCCGCACGCCGCCCATTGGCTGCAGCGGCGTTGCGCAACCCTCGTCACGTGACCGCCGATCGCCAACAAGATCACGTGCAGGGGGAAACTCCAGGCCACTTTGATGAGAGGATTACATGGATGGTTCATATTCAGAAAGTAGTGGACAAATGTAAGAAGATGCTTAATGTAATGAGGTGTTTAGTTGGATGTGATGTATTTTTTGATATTGAGAAAGCATATGATATGATGTGGGGAGAAGGGTTATTAGTGAAACTAGGTAAATTGGGGATTAAAGGTCGTATATTTAAATGGATTAAGGATTTTTTATTTGGGAGGTCAATACAAGTACGAGTTGGAAATCAATACTCAGGAGCATTAGATATTGAAAATGGAACACCTCAAGGGAGCATAATAAGTCCTTTACTATTTTTAGTAATGATAAACGATGTATATGAAGAAATTGTAAATGAAATGGGAGTTTCACTGTTTGTGGATGATGGGGCAATCTGGAAAAGGGGGAGAAATGTGAAGTTTATTGTGCAGAAACTACAGAGGGCTATAATAAAGGTACAAGAGTGGTCATATAAATGGGGATTCAAATTTTCGGTGGAAAAGACAAAGATAATGTTTTTTACTAGGAAGAAAATTGATAGTGAGGTTAAACTAAAATTATATAACCAGGAATTGGAGAGAGTAAAATACTATAAATTTTTAGGTTTATGGTTTGATGAGAGGATTACATGGATGGTTCATATTCAGAAAGTAGTGGACAAATGTAAGAAGATACTTAATGTAATGAGATGTTTAGTTGGATGTGATTGGGGGGCAGATAGAACAGCTTTGAAGGCTATATACACTGGGTTAATTAGATCTGTGTTAGATTATGGTTGTGTGGTGTATGGGTCCGCATCAAGTACTTCTCTTAAGAAAATAGACAACATTCAATATCAGGCATTGAGAATATGTACAGGTGCAATAAAAACAACTCCTACAGCAGCATTACAGGTTGAAATGGGGGAGATGCCTCTAGAGATGAGAAGGATACAGCTTTCATTGAATTACTGGATTAACCTACAGGGCCACAGTCAAGAACACCCAGCACAAGTTACTGTTAAACCATGCTGGGAAAAGGAGAGAAGGGAAACAAAAAGTTTTGGATGGACAGTGACCCAGAGAGCAATACAAATAGTCATAGCACAATTAAATGTGGTTCCAACGGTTCCATTACCGTCAATTCCACCTTGGATACTTCCAGATGCAACAGTAGACTTTACAATATTAGATCAGAAAAACAAGGATAAACAGCATATGTATAATTCAGTCATCATACAGGAATACATTGACAGATACTACAGTTTTGTCCAAATTTATACAGATGCATCAAAAGATTCAGTAGATAAAGTAGGAGTAGCATTTATTGTACCAGAATTTCACATCAAAGTAGGGAAGAGGATCAATAATGAGGTCTCAGTATACACAGGGGAAATGATTGCAATATTGTTAGCAGTACAGTGGGTCGAGGATACTAGGCTTTTAAGGACAGTTATTTGTTCAGATTCAAGTTTAGCAATAAAGAGTTTACAGCACAGCCAATCAGACAGCAGACCAGACATTTTGATAGAAATACAACAAACATTATTCAGAATTCAAATGATGGGGCTTACAGTCATATTTTTATGGGTACCAGCATTAGAGGAAACGAAATTGCAGATAAGGTAGCAAAAGAGGTAACAAAAAGAAGTAAGATTGATTTAAGTATTAACGTAGGTAAAACTGAAATCAAAGACATTATTAAGCAAAGACTGAAGGAAAGATGGCAAAAGCAATGGGAGGAAGAGCGGAACGGACGGTGGTTCTACAGAGTCCAGAGGAAAGTGGGAGAAATGAGATGTGCAGGAAAAAACAGAAACGAGGACACAGTAATTTCAAGAATTAGATTTGGACACACTGGTCTGAACAGTACACTTTTTATAATAGGCAAGCATAATACAGGCAGATGTGAATACTGTGGGCAAGAAGAGACAATAGAGCATGTCATTGTACATTGTGAGAGGTATGAAGAGGAGAGAGGACGGATGAGAGAGCAGTTCAGAAAAGAAAGAGTACAATTTGATTTGATAGATATTTTGCAAGGGAGTTCATATAAGTGCTATCAAATCCTGTTGTTTTTTCTTAGGGTAACCAATTTGTTCAGAAGGATATAGCTTATTAGTACAGGTATATGTAATGGTGTTGTTTGATCCACACTTATCCCATTCATTAGCTTGCATCTGAGTAAAATTTATTTCAAAACGCATTGATAGTTTACGATTATTTAAATGGTAAATGTAGCTTCAGGATGTAGCTATAGGATGTGCTCCTATAAAGTGCTGGAGGAACAGCCAAAAATCCTATAGCAAGGATCTTTGGTAACAGCGGGGCAGACTCATTCATTACTTATTCAATGAGCTTTGGCAAGTTATTTTTGATATGTATTGATGTGTATTTGTGAGTATGTGTATATAGGCACACACACACACACTCTGAACTGTTTTCCTCTCGTTTATTATATTGTTTACAGTGTACTGTGATTACATATTCTGTTGTGTTGCTGCTAGTAAGATTTTCATTGTTCTATCTGGGACACATGACAATAAAACACTCTTGACTCCTTACACCATCTTTTCAAGCAGCACTTTCCCAACCACTGTTCAAAACGTTTCTTTATGTTGACGATTTATATGTCTTGGTTGTCAACCCTTCCATTACCAAAAACAGTTTTTCCTCTTTTACCAAGATTATTCGTGATTCTAAGGGGTGCGGGAGGCTCGGGACGGGGAGAATGTTTTGTGTATGAAGGAACTGCAGAGTTCCAGAGTTACATCGAGGATAGACACAAAGTGCTGGAGTAACTCAGCGGGACAGGCAGCATCTGTTATGGGGAAGGACAGGCATTTCTTTGGGGACTGACATCAGCCTGAAGAAAAGAGAGAGATTTCTATATGTCCCAAAATCGAACAGTGAAATTCTTACTTGCAGCTGCACACAGATATGTAAATGTAGTTTACATAGTAAATATAGTTTATGGTAAATAAATATATGTAAATATACCCGGACTGTAAATATAGTTAGATAGACACAAAGTGCTGGAGTAATTCAGCGGGACAGGCAGCATCTCAGGAGAGAATGAATGAGGGACCTTTCGGGACGATATCCTTCTTCAGTCTGAGGGTCAGGTGAGGGGGATATGAAGATAAGGAAGCGGAAGGTGTGAGAACGAGACATCAAAGGGGGTAGAGATCAAGGAAAATATAGAATAGACCATTGTTAGTTAGGAGAATGTAACAACAAAACAAACATAAAATGTAATTGGGGGCAGTCAGACAGATGGGAGAACTGGGACGAGGGAGGGGATGGAGAAAGAGGGGGAGCAAGGATTACTTTAGAGAAGTCAATATTCATACCGCTGGGGTGTAAGCTGCCCAAGCGAAATATGAGGCGCTGTTCCTCTAATGATTCAGATTCAACTTTAATTGTCATTGTCAGTGTACAGTACAGAGACAACAAAATGCAGTTAGCATCTCCCTGGAAGAGCAACATAGAATATGATTTCAATAAATAAATCTATTTACATGTATACAGACGTAGTGTTTTTCCTGTGGGAGGAGTGTCGGGGGGGGGGGGGGGGGGGGGGGGGGGGGATGATTGTCAGTCACCGAGGTACATTTTTGGCCCGAATCGTTGTCTATTTCCTTCGCTCCATAGATGCTGCTGCACCCGCTGAGTTTCTCCAGCTTTTTTGTGTACCACCGAGGTACATTGTTGAGTAGTGTGACAGCCGCAGGGAAGAAGCTTTTTGTGTCTTTTTTCGCTGTTCCTCTAATTCGCGCTGGACCTCACTCTGACAGTGGATGAGGCCTAGGACAGAAGCAAAGATCCTATAGCAGAGCAGATCTTTGGACAGAAGAGTCAGTGTGGGAATGGGAGGGGGAGTTAAAGTGTTTGACCAGGAAGATCTGGGCGGGTTGGATATAGATGGGGCTCTGAAGGTGTTGGCCCTTTGGTGCAAAGATCCTATAGCAGAGTTCTGCTATAGGATCTTTGCTTTGGTGTTGGCTGTGAAAGCTGCGCAGGCGCGGTAGCCAGTGGGCGGGTGGGCGGAGGCAGGTCACGTGAGCGGGGCTGTTTATGTTTGAATGGCGCGGGAGGGCGGGAGCTGAGTAACGGCCGGTGTTACGGGCAGAGCCGGCGCCGAGTAAGTAACTAGTCGGTCATCTCTTGACGTGCTCAGTATAAAAATAAAAAGGGGGGAGGAAATGTTAGGTGTGGACGGCTGGGCCAAGAGGCTCTCATGCCAAAGGTGGAGTCGCTCAGAGGGAGGGAGGGAGGGAGACTTGGTGCGAGGTATCACCTGAGTGCAGAAAGTACACGTGTAGAAGGAAGGAGCTGCAGATGCTGGTTTAAACCGAAGACAGACACAAAAACACTGGAATAACTCAGCGGGCCAGGCAGCATCGCGACAGAGAAGGAATGGGTGATGTTTCGGGTCGAGACCCTTCTTCAGACCCGAAGTTCCGAAACGTCCACCATTCCTTCTCTGCAGAGATGCTGCCTGTCCCGCTGAGTTACTCCAGCTTCTTGTGTCTGTCTGCAGAAGGTACATCTTTGCTTTTAGGGTCATCTGGTGACGATAAAAGTATTCCAGCACCAACGGTTGTGGGTGTGTGTATACATATATATTTTTCCAATATGTGTACAATATATGTTCACTCAAAGTAATACATGCAGCGCACCTAATGCAAGCAGCACGTCCTTCCTGGTGTTTCATGTGCCAACCAAATCAGTGTATAATCGTGCTGTTGAATCTCTAGGAGCTGAAAAAGGCTCTCGACCTGTAACGCTTTCCCCAGAGGAGCTGAGTTACTCCAGCTTTTTGTGTCTATCTTGAGTTTAAACCAGCATTTGCAGTTCCTTCCTACACTCTAGCAGTTTGAGTTTGGTCCACATTCCAGCATATGCATTATGCTTCCAATACATACTTGTACAAGGCATCAATGCCACTCAGGTTTTGTCTTGGAACAATGCACACATCAAATGTTTGTGAGGCTGTTATTGTTTATTGTATATTTATTATTTCTGGTTTTGCATTAATGTGAAACTGGCAAATAAGAATGTCATAGATCCTGCTCCAGTGCACATGTCAACTCAGCTAAAAGGTGATGGGAGATAGCGCAGGCAGATAATAAGTAACGAAAGTCCAAAGAGATTTTATATATATTAAGGAGAAGATGTTAACAAGGTAAGAAGGGGGGAAAATTCTCAAGTATGTCTCCTCTGTTTTTGCTGTGGCGAAAGAATGAAGTCTGTGGAAATTGGGGACAAATAATGAAGATGGCTTGAGGACAGTAACATGGTAACAGGCCCTTTGGCCCAACTTGATCACGCCAACCAACACGTCCCATCTACACTAATCCCAACTGCCTGCTTTTGGCCCATATCTTACTAATCTTTCCTATCTATATACTTGTCCAAATGTATTTTTAAATTTTGTGATATTACCTGCCTCAACTATCTCCTCTGGCAATTCGTTCCATACACCCACCATCCATTGTGTGGAAAAAGTTGCCCTTCAGTTTGGTATTAAATCTTTCCCCTCTCACCTTAAACTTATGTTGTCTGGTTCTGGGTAAAAGACTGCATTTATTCCCCTCCTAATCTTGTACAGCTCCATAAGATCAAAGATTCATAACAAGAGTAGTTGAGTTTCATAACAAGAGGAGTTGAATATAGGAGCAAAGAGGTCCTTCTGCAGTTGTATAGGGCCAAAGTAAGACCACACCTGGAGTGTTGTATGCAGTTCTGGTCCCCTAATTTGAGGAAGGACATTCTTGCTATTGAGGGAGTGCAGCATAGGTTTACAAGGTTAATTCCCGGGATGGCTGGACAGTTATATGCTGTAGAATGGAGCGGCTGGGCTTGTACACTCTGGAGTTTAGAAGGATGAGAGGGGATCTTATTGAAACATAGAAGATTATTAAGGGTTTGGACACGCTAGAGGCAGAAAACATGTTCCCGATGTTGGGGGAGTCCAGAATCAGGGGCCACTGTTTAAGAATAAGAGGTAAGCCATTTAGAACGGAGATGAGGAACCACTTTTTCGCACAGAGTTGTGAGTCTGGAATTCGCTGCCTCAGAAGGCGTTGGAGGCCGGGTCTTTGGATACTTTCAAGAGAGCTAGATAGGGCTCTTAAAGATAGCGGAGTCAGGGGATATGGGGAGAAGGCAGGAAAGGGGTACTGATTGGGGGTGATCACCCATGATCACATTGAATGGCGGTGCTGGCTCGAAGGGCCGAATGGTCTACTCCTGCACCTATTGTCTATTGTCATCCCTCATCCTCCTGCACTCCAAGGAATAAAGTCCCAGCCTGCCCAACCTCTCCCTATACCTTGAGGCCCTCGAATCATGGTAACACACTTGTAAATCTCTGCACCCTTTCCAGCTTAACATCATCTTTCCTATAGGGTGATTTCACGAAAGGTCACTGGATCATAGATCCTCACCCACGTGACCGCAAAATCCAACTGGGGTACAAGCGTCACTTCCGGTACATGTTATTGATGCTGAAAACGCGCACTTTCACACCCGTTAAAAACCGCGAAAACGGCCCGTTTTTGAGCTGTAAATAACTGTGCCAGTCGGGGTGACCGTGAGGCACAGTTATCTTACTTTACAGTCCAGAAGATAGATAAAAACAAAGGTAAATACAAGAGGGACCTGAAGGGGCAACAACAGCGGAAGTGGTTAGCGGACATTCGCCGTGGAGATATAAATATTGAAAATATCGGGAATTATCGCGTTTGCTCGCTGCATTTCATCAAAAGTAAGGCATTATTGACGTTTTATCTTTATTCATTTGTTATATAAAAAGTTGTAAAAGTGAAAAATCCGTCAGTAAAATTGCAAAATCGCCCATGGTTCTCAGGTGGGTTTTAACATGCAAAATGAAAATGCTTCTGAAGCTACATTTACCATTTAAATAATCGTAAACTATCAATGCGTTTTGAAATAAATTTTACTCAGATGCAAGCTAAGGAATGGGATAATTGTCAGCTGTTAATTGGACAAAATCAGGACATTTAATTATTTGCCAAAATATATTTCTCAATGTTTCTTGTTTAAAGCGTGCACAATCACCCAAACTACTTATTTATTTTACTGACGGATTTTTCACTTTTACAACTTTTCATATAACAAATGAATAAAGATAAAACGTCAATAATGCCTTACTTTTGATGAAATGCAGCGAGCAAACGCGATAATTCCCGATATTTTCGTTCTTTATATCTCCACGGCGAATGTCCGCTAACCACTTCCGCTGTTGTTGCCCCTTCAGCTCCCTCTTGTATTTACCTTTGTTTTTATCTATCTTCTGGACTGTAAAGTAAGATAACTGTGCCTCACGGTCACCCCGACTGGCACAGTTATTTACAGCTCAAAAACGGTCCGTTTTTGCGTTTTTTAACGGGTGTGAAAGTGCGCGTTTTCAGCATCAATAACATGTACCGGAAGTGACGCTTGTACCCCAGTTGGATTTTGCGGTCACGTGGGTAAGGATCTATGATCCAGTGACCTTTCGTGAAATCACCCTATAACAGGATGACCAAGACTGAATACAATACTGATGGCCAATGTGCCTTCTTGCCTGCCTTATCTACCTGTCATGCCACTTTCAAGGAATGATGTACCTCGTTTCCCTTTCCCCTGACTCTCAGTCTGAAAAAGGGTCTCGGCCTGAAACGTCACCTATTTTTTTTTCCCGACATGCTGTCTGACACACTGAGTTACTTCAGCTTTTTGTGTCTATCTATGGTTTAAACCAGTATCTGCAGTTTCTTCCTACATAACTATGTACCTGCACTCTTAGATCCCTCTACAACACTCCCCAGAATCTTGCCATTTGCTGCAAAGATCCTGCATGGTTTGACTTCCTAACCTCGCACTTCTCTGCATGAAACTCTATTAACTATTCCTCAGCCCATCAGGGCTGGGCTGGGCAACTGAATGAGATCCTGCTGCAATTTTTGATAACCATCTTCGCTATTTACCATACCATCCACATTCGTGTCACCTGTAAACTTACTAATCATGGCTTCTACATTCTCAAACAAATTATTGATATAAACCACAAAAGCAGTGGGTCCAACACTGACCCCTGAGGCAGACCACTATTTACAAGCCTCCAGTCTGGTAAATAATCTTCCACCAACACCCTCTGCTTCCTTTCATGAAGCCAATTTTCTAGCCAGTTCAGCTAGTTCTCCCTAGATCCTATGCACTCTAGCCTTCCAGAGCAGCCTACCATGTGGATGGTTTATTGAATGCCTTGCTGATGTCGAGGTGATGCTGGACATCCTAAGATGCATGAAGGTTGATAAATCTCCTGGGCCTGATCGGATATACCAAAGAGCACTATGGCTGAGGTTTATTCTTGTCACATGTACCAAAGTACTGTGAAAAGCTTTGTTTTGCATGCTTTCTCCCAAGAATCTGAGATATATCATACATAGATATAATCCATTCAAACTCAAGCATAAAAGAAGAGTGAAGGGGAAGATTTAGTGTAGGCACCCTGGCTGATAAACTAATCATCATTATACATGGGTGAGGTGCTAGAAGACTAGATTGTGGATAATGTGTGTCTCTATTTAAGAAGAATAGATGTTTATAAGATCATGAGAGTAATAGAAGCACTGGGTCTTTTACCCAGAATTAAGGAACCAAGAACCAAAGGACATGGGTTTTAAGTGAGAGGAGAAAGATTTTAATAGGAACTTGAGGGGTAACTTTTTTAAACAGGATATATGTAATGAGCTGCCAGAGGAGGTAGTTGAGGCAGGTACTACACCCATGTTTAAAAGATATTTGGATAGGAAACATTTGATATTGACCAAATGTGGGCAGATAGGACTCTGCTGGATGGGGAATCTTGGTCAACATGGGCAAATTCAGCAGAAGGGCTGAATTTGCCCTGACTGGTGCCAAGTCATGTTATTCAAACTAGAAAGAGATATGTGAAATGTTGACAAATTGGTCAAAACAAGCTGTCATCTCATCTTATTTGAAGCTCAGTGTATACTTGATGCTTTCTAGGTATTATGTCCCAATATGTAATGCACTAATAAGCTTTACTGTGCTTATAGAATTCAACATTTTAAACATAGCTAGCAACTATTTGGCCTCTTGCATTCATGTTGTGCAATAAAAGTCTGTCGAAGTTGTGAATACTCATTTAAAAATTGTTCAATTTGCAAATCCTTGTTAAAATGACTGTTCTGATCATTTTCCCAATCTTTCTACATGTAGTATCCTTTCCAGATGGATAAAATGGTGACTGGATGTCTGAAGGTGAACGATTGTGTTATATTCCAATGCAAGAAGTGCCACACTGTACTGGGAGATTCTCTGCAATGCTGTGGTTCCAACGCAACACTCAATGTGCTGATATGTTTAAGTAAGGTTTGGGTTTGAATTGTGGATGGTGCACTCTTGCATGTAGATCTCAGACTTGATGTAGGGTGGGTGTTGAGTGACTGCTAGGCCTATGGATATCTGGCTTTCAAATATTGATGCTACACTTTAACTTCCACACGTTTCTGGGATTAGTGGCATTTAAAGTAGGTGGTCACCAATTTCTTTCTTGGAGATTTAAGGATATAGGGAAGGTGTGTACACACTAGTGCAGAAATTCATAAAGAAATATAGTTTTTCCATGTTGACATTTATTTAATGCCTGATCTTTCCTTTTATGCATTTTCTGTGCATAAATGTGATTTCTAGATTGAGAGCATTAAATATTCTTGGGTCTGGTAAGGGTTGATTTATTGCATGACACAAGATGATGTAGACTTGGATAATACTCGCAAGTTTAGAAGAACATGAGGGGATCTAATTGAAACATAGCTAATGCTAACACAATTGATGCAGGATGATGTGTCCCCCAACTGGGCTGAGCAGAACCTCAATCACAATCTCAAGATGAGGGGCTGGCTATTCAAGACAGATGAGAAGAAATGTATCTACCTAGAATCTTTGGAATTTCCCTCCAAAGACAGCTGCAAAGATTTTGTCATAAGCATATTTGAGGCATGTGCATAGATTTTTAAGTATTAAGGAAATTGGGGGGGGGGGGGGGGGATTAGTGCGGCAGAGTTGACCTGAGGGAAACAAAAATCTTATTGAACGAGCAGTTGTGGGGGCAGAATGGACTAATCTTGGGTGACAAACAACACTGCAGTCCATATCTGCTATTCATATCCATATATGCCAATTATATTGAATGATATTGGTGTATTGCAACCTGTTCCTTATCTTGATGCTTCATCAGGACATGATACCTGAAAATAATGACGAGCTTAAATATTGGCATTGTCCATTGTAATGGTCTCTAAATTTAAGATTTGGATTAGGCATCTAGTTTTTGTGTACTGCAAATTATAACCTCAACCTCATTGCAGGAGCTTAATTCTTAAGTACTGTGGCAGAATTCCAGATAGCCATCCCCGAGTACACAATATCCCAGGGTTATGTTGCAGTTGAATTTTTTTTTTAATTTTTCTCATGGAAATAAAGTTTCAGTCAGAGGTCCCATATTAATCAAGACTTTCTGCTGTTTTGCTTTCAGGGGTGACTGAGAATGTGGAACTGGATCCTACTATTTTAATAGAATGTGAAGGGCCGCTGTCTGAATGGTGAGTGTGAATGAGTGAGCTGTAAAAAAATTAACTTTCAGGACTGTTTTCGACATTGAGGTGATGCAACAAATTCTGCGTCTGATAGTTCTCAAGTAGCGATTTCAAATTTCACCTGTTTTATTCCTTATTGGAATTACAAGAGTCTACAAGGATTCTGCATAAAAGGGAGCCAATATCATTTTCAATAATTTTCTGAGCTATGGTGAAAGAGGAGGGAACAGGGGATTTCCCAACTTACAATGGGACTTCTGTCCAAGAGAGAGAATTTGTAAGGAGGAAAAGTTCAGTTAAATGTTAGTTTGATTTAGAGATACAGCATGGAATCAGGCCCTTCGGCCCGCTGAGTCCACGTCAATCATTGATCACCTGTTCACACTTGTTCTATGTTATCCCACCTTTGCATCCACTCACTACACATTAGGGGTGATTTACAGAGGCCAATTAACTTACAAACTGGCATATCTTTGGGATGTGGGAGGAAACCGGAGCACCTGAAGGAAACACATGTGATAAGAAGAAAAACGTGCAAACTCCACACGGAAAGCTCCCAAGGTCGGGATCGACCCTGGTCTCTGGCGCTGTGATTTATCAACCCTACCAGTTGTGCCACTGTGCTACCCTTGGGAAACAAACCTTGGATGGATTACATTTGATTTTGCTGTAGTTTTATCTTCACATTATAAAAGTATGTTAATCTGTTGGAGAAGGTGCAAAGAAAGATGATTCTAGATCTGTGTGATTAAACTTGGAGAGTTGAGAGATGACTATCGCAATTGGTTTATTATTGTCACGTACTGAGATACATGACAAGGTTTGTTTGTGTGCTATCCAGTCAAATCATACTAGCCATTTACAAATACAATTGGTTGTGCAAACTGATAAATACCAGAGTGCAGAATATAGTATAACAGTGTTATACCTTTACAGTTACAGAAAAACTGGTGCAGATAAAAATAAGTGCAAGGGTTGCAATGAAGGTTGGGAGATCGGAACTCTGCCCTTAGCTTGTAAGAGCACTATTCAATAATTTGGTAACAGTGAAGAAGAAGCTATAACTGAATCTGGTACATGCTTTCAAGCTTTTGCATCTTCTGCCAGACAGGTGGGGGGGACAGGTTTGGGTGATGAACAGAGCTACATCCACAAATCTCTGCAATTTCTTGCGGTCTTGGACAGAGCTCTTTCCCAACTAAACTGTGATGTATCCCAATGTTGTTTCTATTGTGCATCCGTAGAAGTTGGTCAGAGTTATTGGAGACATGCCAAAATTTCTCACTCTTCTGAGGAAGTAGAGGTGTTGGTGTGCTTTCTTGGCCATGGTTTTCGTGCGGTTGGTCCAGATAGTCACAGTCCTACGGTTCAAAAGTGTCCATATGGTTAGAATTGAACGATTTATTTGAAATAAAATGATGTATAAGTTTGATGGGGTGTGGTTGGAATGCAGTGGATGAGACTTTGCAATTGTGATGTCAACAAAATCAGAAATATGTTTGAAGGCTTACTTTCCATTACTATGTATTGTTCTTTGTTTGTAGCCTTTACAAGTGCCTGTACTGCAAATGCTGCAAGACCAATGTGGGCATCGTTCCTTTCTCTACAACAGACGTGTTGGCTTGCCTGCGTGGACTGTACTGTTTGGACAAGGAAATGTTGCACTGGTGAGTAGAGAGCAGCAGCATTGTTTGAGATCTATGCATATTTTTGAACAATATGTGCACGTCATTGACCTTTTCTTTCTATTAGAACATAGAACTCGGGAACAGGCCCTTCAGTCCATGATGTCTGCCGAACATGCTGCCAAATTAATCTAATCATATATGTCAATAAATGATCCACATGCCTCAGTTTCCTAAATGCTCACGTGCTTTTACAAATGCCTTCTAAATGTCACCATTGTATCTGCCACTACCAGTACTCTCTTGGCAGTGTGCTCCAGGCACTTACCACATTCTAAGTACTAAAAAAAAATACTTCCCTCACAGATTTCCTTTGAACTTTCCTCTGTCACGCCACAACTATACCCTCTAGTATTTGAGATTTCCTTGCTGGGAAAAAGACTTGGGAGTCAATAAATTGATCCGATCAATGGTTCTCATAATTTTTTTTAATGTTACCAGGTCTACCTCAATCACTGATGCTCCAAAGAAACCAAATCCAACCTCTCCTAATAGCTAATCCACATCCTTCCTGTAATGTGGTAACCGGAACTACACACAATACTCCAAATGCGACCTAACCAAGGTATTGCACAACTGCAGCTTGACTTCCCAACTTTTACACTCAACATCCATAATATAGGCTACCTGCCGAACAACTTTGTCATCTTATGTCCTTGTATTTCAACTTTCAGGGGGCTGTGGACTTGTACCCCAAGAACACCAGTGGCAACATACCTTCAGTCAGTGAGACAGCCTCCAATACTCTCTGTATTCTGTAAACAAATCATTATTTTGAATCCAAATACACCAACTCATCATGCATCACATCAGTCCTAATCTTCTGGATCAGCGTACCATGATCAAACGTTTCAAATACCTTACTAAAGACCAAGTAGGCAACCAAGTTGCTTCAGTGTTTGAATGCCTCAGATCTGTAACCAAGTGATGTTTCTGGAATGTAACAATCTGAGTATCATTTTTTGGTCTCACAGCAGTGTATTGTATAATATGCAGGCACTCACCAACTTATGCAATGGTTACTTTCTGTGGCATGCGGTCTTTTTTGTAAGCATTGTCGGCTTGAGTTGCATCTCGCCATTGAACCGTCTGAATTTGTAGTCAGCAGGGCAGTACTCTGCATATCGCCAACATGAGGCCCTTTCTGCTGCGAGGCCTTTTGGGAAAGCACCGCTGCCATTACCGGCTGTCAACCTGAAATTATAATTTGCCTTGGTTGCACTAGAGATGGAGTATAGAACTGTTCATGCTATTGCAAGTTTACATAAGTCGCCTATTACGTAAGTCGGGGAGTGTATTGTTTGTAGACACAAAATGCTGGAGTAACTCAGCGGGTGAGGCAGCATCTCTGGAACGAAGGAATGGGCGACGTTTTGGGTCGAGACCCTTCTTCAGAGTTTCTGCGACTTGTCTGCTCTCTAGGGCAAGCCAGCTGCTATTATTGACGTTTCATTCTATGTACTATTGCAAACTTTTTTGTGAAATTGGATGTAATGTAATTGTATTCCTTAGAATAAAGAAAAGAGAAAATTTAAGAGATGACCATGATGTCCAATTTTAGAGAAATTATTGTAACAAATTTGAAAGCTGAGGGTTTAGAGAGAAATGTTATCCACTGGTGGGGGTCTGGTTCCAAGGAAATAATTTGGAAATCATTCAGATATGTTAGGAAACTCTTGAATGAAGAAGGGTCTCGACCCGAAACATCACCCATTCCTTCTCTCCAGAGACGCTGCCTGTCCTGCTGAGTTACTCCAGCATTTTGTGTGTCTCTTGTATCCAATACATTTTAGGTGGAAATTGTAGATACTCTCCCATAAAAAGTAGTTGATGCTAATCCAAGTGACATATTGGTCTGGGATCCTTCATTAGACTGGACCTATTTAGCAGCCAAGGTGCTTTCAGCAGACTCCAGTACTTTCTGCTGAGCATATGTCTATGTATTTTCCATTCCTTCCTATTGGTACTTTTTTAGCTGTGAACATTGTTGGTGGGGATGTGATGTTAGTGAGAGCTGCCATTTGATCTGTAGATACTGGTACTTACCCTGATCCTTCCCCTCATCCGTACACTCATCTCCCTTTCCCCTTTATACCCCTCTTTCCCCTCCTTCTGTCCCCTTCCATCTATATCCCTACCTCTGGCTTCACATTTCACTCCTTTTCTTCTTTACTTATCTCCTTTTCACTTCCAGCCTTTGTCACTTGTATCACCCATCTCCCAATCAACAACCCCTCATCTGTATCAACTATCACTTGGTAGTTTTGTTTTGTGTGTTTTTTAACCAGCTTTATCCCTTCTGCCAAAGATGAAGGGCCATCTGTCCATTTCCACCACAGATGCTACCTTGACCCACTGAGATCCTCCAGCACTTTGATCAACATTCCATCTTCTGCAGTCCCTTGTGTCACCGGTATAGCTAGTTTAGATTGGATTTGTGCCTCAATGGCCAATTTTAAGGATTGAGAGTCACTTTAGTATCGTAGTTTGTGTGTTCCAGATTCATATTGAGACTCTTAACATTTCAATAGGATATTGAGTGCTGGGGTGTCATTCTTCCGAGTTAGGTATTATATTATATTTAAAGGTAAAGGCCTAACAGCTTATTTGGCTGGATGTAGAAATCCTATTAAAGAGAAAGATTTATGACATTGTATCCCATGCATACTACACTGATAATAATCCAAATATTTATTCTTAGAAAGAAATCTGCAAATTCATCAACCCATATGTTACCTTTCAGCTACCAGTTGCAAAGCAATTCTGTCGTGGAAGCCTCATCCCTGAATCTTGAACCACAGAGCTTAACCCAGCACATAGGAGAGGTAATGTTGAGTTCAATAACTCCTACCCTAGATCTTGGGAAGGGAAGACTGGTGGGTGGAGCTGGGGTTGGCTGTGAATTGTTTTTCTCGTTAATCCTGTGTAGTTTTTGGGATATGTCTAGAATTGTGAGTTTTCTTCACCTGACTTGGCACCAGCCAGTGAGTGAGACTGCCGGGTACTTGTACTTTACACGCTATATGTATTTTGCACATCGTTCTGACTGATTTCTCTCTAACTTGCAGTTGAAAAGGCAGATTGTGGTGGCTCACTATCGCCTGATAACAGCAATGAAGGTGTTGGAGGAAATTATCGGAGACAAGGATGGGCTTGGGACAAGCACCCTTGACCTGCAACATGTGTCTAAACCAGAGAAGATATGCAAGGTGTAGGAAGGAATTGATTGCGGCTGCTGGTATACATCGAAGATGGACACAAAATGCTGGAGTAACTCAGCCAGACAGGCAGCTGCCTGGCCCCTTGAGTTACTCCAGCATTTGAGTTTATGAACTGCAGGTTTTCACGTTTGCTTCAATTTAGACAATCAGAACCACTGTTCATCGGCTGAACTGTTAACGGTATTCGAAAGGGCATTTTGCCTTCTCTGAATGAATTCTGGCTGTGTTTGATCAAAGAGGGTCTAGTGGAGGAAGCAGCACTAATTTCTTTACTACATGTGAACGCCTTTGCTGTTGGTTGTTGTGAGATTTGGTTTGTGTAACTTTCTCTTTGATTATGGACTCTTACACAAGTGCTTTGCCAGATCAAATCTACTTCAGTGACACCTGATATTTAACATTCAAAAGCACCTTCTTTCAGTGTTCACTTGGTTTGATCAAGTCCACATCATTCGATATAGATGATTTCAGATTATATTACAGATGTACAGTACACCCCAGTCCTGACTCAGTCCTGCTTTCTGACATTGAGCTGTAATGTATCTGCACAGTCGTTTCTTGATCAGCAATTATGTTTGTGTAGTTAAATTGTACATTAGGTGCCTAATTATCTTAGTTCACCATGCACTGCTACTATGAACAATAATTTAAATATTTGTCCAAGCTCTCCACCCACGGTTGTGGTTATAGGTCACGGGGCAATGTGATCGATTAGCGTTTCAGAATGGCCATTGGCTGAGTCTTTCACGAACAGCTAACTATCCAAACTGATTCTAGCTTTAAGCGTCGGAGGAGGGGCTATGCCTTACCACGTGTTGCTTTCTAACACTTAAAATAGAGAGGTAATGATCAGCTTTAATACTGATCAAAAAACAAGGTGAGTGCTGTTTACATGTATTCCAACGTTAATCGTTCATGCCACAGTTGGAAGTGTTGGTGAATGTTACTCGTGCAATAAACACCAGATGGTGCTAACTTTTAATATCTTCAATAATTGGTTACCAGTTGCCTGAAATGGACACAAAACAGAATTCCATTATCTTGGATTAGTCCAAATGTGGAGTTTTGTGCTTTGTCCAAATTAGTGAACTGCTTTGTGGAATTTTGTTCTGGTTTGAATTACATTGTGAACAGGTCATACAAGGCGTGGTTTGGAACAAATTCAATGATCTTATATATTTTCTGTCTCATTATTGATGTTTTTGACATTTTGTAGAATAACTGGATGAGTCCATCCATTTGGTTCCAAGACAGGTTTGAATTTATAATAAATAATTAAGTGTCTGTAATACTACCATCCTATTTGTGCTTGTGACTGCAGACTATGACACTTTCTAATATTGAGTTAATTAAATTAAGTGTATAATGATCTAAATAAACATTTATTCGACTTCACCCATTTTTTGCTGGATATTTATTCCGTGAGAAAGATCACAAAGTCTGGTTTAACTTTGATCGCAATGTTGCTGGTATAGTTTAACAGCAACTGGCCTGTAAATTGCTAAGGTCAATTTTTCTTCCAATACTCTGCTGGCGATGACTTGAGGGGTCTAGTTTCTGAATTTTATTTTTTGTGCTAATGGAAATCCTAGCCTCCAACTCTATATTTGTCCAGGCTATTTATCATATTCCAGACCTATTGCGCAGAAAGCCAACAGGAGGAATGATTCCCAGGCAAAATTAATGTTAGATGTAGTTTCAGATTTTAAAGATCCAGTGTGAAGATGCAGTGGGGTGGTTGCAATGGAAAAGATTTGACTAGAATTTAATTTGTGCATTGCCAGGGGTCAAAGCTCTACCTTGCAGAGAAGCCATTGGACCCAACCAGTCTGCACTTTTAGTCCCGATTCCAGCAGCTGCAATCTCTTGCACCTCTAATCCACACCTTTGTTTACCTTGTTATCTGCCTGTTTCTGTCTCTATTCCATCATTTCTTAATGACAAATGCCTTAAACCATGTAAGGGCAGAAAATAATCTGAAACCTTAGTTTAAGAAGTATCTGCTCCTTTTGCAACAGATAATGTTTCAGCTCAATGGCCTAAGCAATGTTCACTGTTTCTTGCTCCATTTGGGTGTTGCCTGACCTGACTCTGCAACATTTCTCACAGTATCTACAGCATTTTCCTTTTTAAACCTGTCTTGTTCTGTATTTACTTTGCAAAAATCATTTTTGGCTGGATTATTTATTAACAGAATACCAGACAAAATAAGCAAGTTAAATGGAAGAATTCAAATTGAAGTTGGTTTTATTTATGTTTGCAAATAAACTCTTAAAATATTGGAACTAATTGTTTACATTATTAACATAAAGCCTACTGATGATCCAGTAATTAGTTTAGTTTGATACAGCGTGGAAACAGGCCCTTCAGCCCACCGAATCGGCACTGACCAGTGATCTCCGCACACTAACATTGGTCCTATACACACGAGGGACAATTTACATTTAAACAACCCAATTAGATACTATAGACCTGTACGTCCTTGGAGTGTGGGAGGAAACCAAAGATATCAGAGAAAACCCACACAGGACACAGTGAGAACATACAAACTCTGTACAGATAGCACTCGTAGCCAGGATCGTAACTCGGGTCTTTGGCGCTGTAAGCCAGTAGTTATAGGCAGTAGTAATATTTGGAATGGGATCATTTGAGTTAAAATTGTAATTTGTATGCAAAATTTCGTTACTATCTTAATTAGGATTGGCTAAAGAATTTCCTTGCTATAACTAGCATTTTTACATCAACTAGAGGTTTTTTAAGTCATCTGAGGCAATGAAAGAGATCCAGAAGGGTTTGAACAAGGTCATGCATGGTGGTGAACACATGAGGCAATTTCTTTCCTTCAATTGGGTGTGTCCGTGGCAAGTGTATTGATAAATACTTGAGGCTATCCTTTAAATGGTTAATGAGGGCTAGAAGATCATATTTTTTAAATTCTTCCCAGAGATTCAACGTTGTCCATTTCCCAATGGGAAAGAAATATGATCTGTTGACTTAATATATGAGCTAATGTCATGACTTCTACCATTGTCAATTCAAACAGTATTCGGGGAATGCTGCTAATCTATGATGTTCAATCCTAATGATGCACCATTGTTATGATCTGCAAACAGGTTCGAGGAGAATAGGTGGACAGATGCCAATATACTCATCAGTGTAGGTTTTGTTTTGAGGAGGTGGTGCTCAGCTTTTAAAGAAAGTGGGGACAATGTATAGGGAGTAAACAATGAGGAGTCGGAACCATCAATATCAGTAATGTCATCACAGTGAGGAGATGCTGGGTGGACTCACTGTGGTGGATGTTAATGTGTGTTTATTGTTGTTTTATTGTATTGTATTATATGTATGACTGCTGCAATTTCGTTCAGACCAAGTCTGAATGACAATAAAAGGCTATCTATCTAACACCATCCTTCAGTTGACAATACCACTTTCATCCCTTGAGCCCAGGACAAATTTCCTCCAAGGCTCCCTGCAACCCCTATCAACTTTCTCCAGATTGTCTCCAAACTCATCTTTAAATGATATCCACTTGATCCTATTCCTACCAACTCTTCCTTTCTGCCTCCTGTGCTAATTGATTTCAAGAATGGTTTGCTTTCTGTGTTATCCCAATCTTTCAAATGTGCTGTCAAAGCCCCTTCCCATCTCCTCCACTATTCATGTGCCCATGCATGTCACAGCCCCATATTCAAGTATATTTTCTCCAAAATTGCATCCATGTTTGTACTCCTGCTAAATTTTCAAGTTCGAGTTTGCGTTTATTGTCACTTAACCAACTAATTTGAGTTGCAATACTAAGTGAAAAGCAACAATATGCACAGCCACATAAAATAAAATGTAACATGAACAACCACCACAGTGGAATCCGCATTCCTCACTGTGATGTTAGGCAATAAAGTTCAGTCATCTTACTCCTTGTTCACCCATGGTCGGGACCTTTGAACCCTCTGCACTTACCACTACCGACGGTCCAATGTTCAAGCTCTCTCGTTGGGATGATCGAAACTCCAGCGTCGGGATGGATTGGAACAAGGAGCAAAAGCGCATCTCCATCGAGGTAAGTGACTGAAATAGGTTCCTCGGATTTCCCCACCGCCCATGATGGCTGGTCGGTGCGGACTCAGTGGGCCGAAGGGCCTGTTTGCACACTGTATGTCTAAACTAAACTAAAAAGTGGTGTGGATGGTTCTGTCACTTTATAACTGGGGTACAGTACGTAGTTTAGTTTAGAGATGCAGTGTGAAAAAGGCCCTTCGGCCCACCAAGTCCATGCTGACCAGCAATCACCCATACATTAGTTCTATCCTACAGACTAGGAATAATTTACAGAATTAACCTACAAGCCTACACGTCTTTAGAATGTGGGAAGAAACCGGAACACTCGGAGGAAACCCACGCGGTCACAGTGTGAATGTACAAACTCCGTATGGATAGCACCCTTTGTCAGGATCAAACGTGGATCTCTGGCGCTGTAAGTGACCAATGTTACTCCTGCAATAGATTCATCCAGAACATATAGGGAGGTTGCACGGCAGTCGGGTCACGACCTATGACCCGTACTGTTGCTACGCTACTCCAAGTGTAGTACACGCGGTGAACTGCAGGTAGGCACTTACTATTGTTTCCAGCGTAGTGGGCCCGTTAAAACCTGCCGAAATTGTCAATTTTTGCGCTGTAAATAATTATCGAAATCAGGATAAGCGTGAGAGACATTTAGCATACTTCAGAATTCCAAAAGTGAGGAGAAATGATGGGAGACAGTTGAACGGCGAGAGCTGAAGGGACAACAGCCAAAGTGCTTGGCGAACATTGGCCGTTTGCTCGCTGCATTTCATCAACTAAGGCATTATTTGTGTTTTTTCTTGATTCCTTTGGCATCTAAAAAGTTTCAGAAGTGATAAATCTGGCTGTAAAATTTTTAAATCGCCCATGGTTCTCAAGTGGGTTTTTAACATACAAAATGAAAACACATCTTAAGTCTTTCACCCGGAGACCTTAGTGACAGGTCTGCTACAGTGACGCAGCGATAGGCGTGGACTAAGTGGGCCGAAGGGCCTGTTTACGCGCTGTATCTCTAAAGTTTGCTCATAACCTTTCCCCTTATGGGGCCCTAGTTCACTCCCTCTCCAGAAGCGATGAATTGCACAGCAGTGAACCAGGTCTCGAACTGAAACGTCACCCATTCCTTCTCTCCAGAGGTGCTGCCTGACTTACTCCAGCATTTTGTGCCAATCTTCAGTGTAAACCAGCACCTGCAGTTCCTTCCTAAACCTTCAGCCTCCCCCCAGCTGCTAAGTGCTTCCACCATTTGTGTACTTTTTTTTATCAGGTTTTATTGGACGTGCAGCTGCAGCGCAATGTGCATGCATTGCATATTTGTGCCCTTGGTGCATTGGCTGTGTGTGTGTGTGTGTGTGTGTGTAAAACAGAGCATGAGCAGTGCACTCTCTGTCTCTCTCTCTCACTCTGCATGGCTGCAAGAGGGCGAGTGGAGGTGCGATGGCGCCACCCACTGCGCACGCGCGGCCACGGTCCCGGTCCCGGGGCGGCGGTGATGAGGCGCGCACTCGGCGCCTGGGCACCGCGGACGAGGTGGCCGAGTGGTTAAGGCGATGGACTGCTAATCCATTGTGCTCTGCACGCGTGGGTTCGAATCCCATCCTCGTCGGGACTGGCGGCACTGGCGGGCGCCCGCTTTTGGCTGGGAAGCGCGGCCCAACATCTTTATGTGTACTTATGAAAGGACTGCAGATGCTGGTTTAAATCTTTATGCTCTTTTTGACGCTGGGGGAGGGGGTCAGTGTGGGGTGACCAGGCATTGGGTCATTTGGTCAGTGTGGGGTGACCAGGCATTGGGTCATTTGGTCAGAGTGTGGGGTGACCAGGCCCAGGGTCACTGGACAATGAGGTGTCCACACCCAGGGTCAGTGTGGGGTGACCAGGGCCAGGGTCACTGGACAATGAGGTGTCCACACCCAGGGTCAGTGTGGGGGTCAGTGTAGGGTGACTACACCCAGGGTCAAGTTCTGAAGAAGGGTCTCGACCAGAAACCTCTCTCTAGAGATGCTGCCCAAAGATTATAGAGGGAGCTCCTCTAGTACCTTTGATGCTGCCTGTCCCATGGAGTTACTCCAGCTCTTTGTGTCTACCTTCAGAGAGAATGACTGTGATGGGCTGGAGGCAGCAGCTTGTAAATTGGAGATGATCTATCTGGAGGTATGCACGAGATATGCCAAACGAGAGGAGAGAAATTATAAACAACGCTGGAACTGTGAAACAGAATACAGCATTTGCTGGAAATCTGAAATAAAAGAATGCTAAAACCAGCAGGTCAGGTAGCATCTACATACAGAAACAAATTAATTAAAGTGGCATGATTGACTCTCCATGTTCCCTATTGCACATGTCTGATTCTATTTCATGATGTGTATCCCATCCAATAAATAACACTAACACATCTAAATGACATTGACACCAATAAGAGTCTCGACCCGTGACGTCACCCACCTGCCCGCCAGCTTTCTAACAGCACAGAGCCGACCCTATCATTACCACTAACACCATTGTCAATCCGAGAGAGGTGGTTAGTAATGAGCCCATGCACATAAAGACAAGAGAAAAATTGGACAGGTGGCATCTCTGGAGAGAAGGAATGTCTGCTGTTTTAGGCAGAGACCCTTCTTCAGCCTGATTCCTTCCTCCAGAGATGCTGCCTGTCCCGCTTTTTGTATCTATACAGGGTCACTTGAGGTCACAGTGGGGGTCAGCGTGAGGTGACCAGACCCAGGGTTACTGGGGGTCAATTAGGTGACCAGATCAAGGTCAATGGGGTCAATTAAGTGACCAGATCCCGGGTCAATTAGGTGACCAGATCCAGGGTCACTACTGTGGGGGTCAGTGTGAGATGACCAGACCCAATGTTACTGTGGAGGTCAATGAGGTGACCAGACCCAGGATCACAGGGTTCAGTGTGAGGACCAGTCAATGGGAGGTGACTAGGAGTTGAGTCCAGATTGACCAGGATAACCAGGAACAGAGGCCAGTCCAGCTGGGAATTGCTGTTGTTATAATCAGCAGCGGGAGGCCATGTGCCTGAGGTTCCACATTGTCATCGGCATTGGTTCTAGATTATGTGTACCAAGGTACAGTGAAAAATGTTGCTTTGCGTCCTTTCCAGGCAAATCTGAACATATATGAATAGTTAGCACGGCATGGTGGCGCAGCAGTAGAGTTGCTGCCTTGCAGCGAATGCAGCGCTGAAGACCCGGGTTCGATCCTGACTACGGGTGCTGTCTGTACGGGGTTTGTACATTCTCCCTGTGACCTGCGTGGGTTTTCTTCGAGATCTTTGGTTTCCTCCCAGTCTCCAAAGACATGCCGGTTTGTAGGTTAATTGGCTTGGTAAATATAAAAATTATTCCTAGTGGGTGTAGGATAGTGTTAGTGTGCGGGGATCGCTGGTCGGCGCGGACCCGGTGGGCCGAAAGGGCTTGTTTCCGTGCTGTAAACTAAACGAAAAATCTAAAGACTGATAACAGCTGGGAAGAAGCTATTCCTGAATCTAATGGTACGTGCTTTCAAACCATTGTACCTTCTACTTGATGGGAGATGCGAGAACAAGGAATGACATGAGTGTGAGCGATCCTTGATCACGTTGGCTACTTTCCCGGGGCAGTTTGAGATATCCTCTCCCCATTGTTCCATCAGTTTGAACCCAATCCCGACCCAAAGCAGCATCTGTCGACAATCTCCTTCCACAGATGCTGCCTGACCCAAGGAGTTTGTTTTTTTTGGAAGGTGAAGTGTAGATGGAGTTGATTATAGTTGTTGGGTGGCTGGTTTGCCTGATGTCTGGGCTGCGTTCACAATTCTCTGTCATTTCCTGTGGTCGTGTACAGTGTTGTTGCTAAACCAAGCTGTGATACATCCATCTGTGATACATCTGTAGAAATTGGTTAAAGTCATTGGAGATATGCCAAACTCCCTTAGCCTTCTGAGGAAGTAGAGGCGTTGTTATGCATTCTTGGCTGTAGTGTCACGGTGCTTGGACAAAGACAAATGATTGTAGTTGTTTACATTTAAATCAATGAAGGTCAAGTTGGGACACAGGCCCTGTCTATGTGCTGTGTGACTGAGACTCTATCTCATCTTCAGCGCAATTGATACAGATGGGAGTCTGTACAACATCTCGCCTCCTGAAATAGATGTGCAGCTCAAGTCAGGTCGGGTTCATGTGCACCTCACCTAACCTTATCTACCGTATTTGATGCCTGCGCTGTGCCTTCCTTTACATGGGTGAGACCAAGCACAGACTAGGTGACCACTTCGCTGAACACTTGCCTGCTCGGTCGGCCAATGCGTGCTGGAATGCCTGGTTACCAACCATGTTCACACCCCTTCGCATTCTCATACTGACCTTTCTGTCCCTGCATTGCCACAGTAAGACATACAAACTGGAGGAACAGCACCTCGTATTCCACTTGGGTAGTTTACAACCCAACGGTGTGAACATTGGAGGCTCCAATTGTAAGTAATACCCCTCCATACAAGCCTTCTTTCACTGCCCTCTCACCCCCCACCCCCGCTGCCCACCCATTCACTGCCCCCTCACCCCCACCTCCCCGGTCACCTAGCTCCTTTCCCCCCCCACCATATGCTCTTCTCCCATCCCCTAGTCCCATATTTTCTTTGATCCCATCCTTCTCCCCCCTTCCCCTCCCCTCCTTCCACCAATATCTCTCCCATCGGCTTTACATTTCTCATTCCTCATTTTTGCTCATTTTCAACTCTAGCCTTTGTCGCTATTCCCACTGAACTTCCAAGTCTCCACCCCCACCCTGCCACCAGTACCCACCTATCAGTCACCATGTTTTGTGCTGACCCTAACGCTCCATTTCTCCCCGCTACTATAATCAGTCTGAAGAAGGGTTCCGAATAGGGTCGCCAACTTTCTCACTTCCAAATAAGGGACAAAAGGTCAAAATACGGGTCAAATTCCCGACGGCAATTCGTTGACAGAACTGGGCCGTGGCTGGGTGAATGATGAGTTGGCCCGGGTGCTGGACTGCACACAAAGCCCAGCCGGTGGGCCAGCTGAGGAGTTTTGACCTGAGCGATGTCCCGCACAAAGTCCGGTGCCCCAACCAACTCATGAACTGATGATCGGCCATGAGAAGGAGGGGGGTTGGTGTCGGCGGTAAGCAAAGGCCCGAAGGCCGGACAGCTGGCCAGGCTGTCGACCGACGGGGCCACGGGCGAGGCGCTGCTGCTGCACTCCACGGGCTGCACTACGTCGGGACGGGTGAGGCGGGGCAGGACACGGCGCTGCGACCCGACAGTCCCCTCGACCCGAGTAGTAGCAGTCAAATACGGGACAAGGGCGGTCCCGTACGGGACACACCAATTTAGCCCAATATATACGGGATGTCCCGGCTAATACAGCAACCTTGGTCCCAAACCAAAATTGTACCTGTACATTCCCTCCATAGATGCTGCCTGGCCAGCTGAGTTATGTTTTGCTCACAATTCCAACATCTGCAGTCTCGAGTTTATCGAGTCAAGTTTATTGCCATGCTCACAAGTACGCTGAGGTACAGGCACAATGAAAAATCTTTCTTGCAGCAGCACCATAGGCGCAGAGACACGCACAAACACACAAAAACAAATCAATCATAATTGATACATAAATTACACATAACATATCTGGAGAAAAACAAGACAGTGCAAAATACAATTGGGAAGAAAGATATCCATGGAGGTGCAAGGGGTTGGGCTACAATGTTGTATTGTTGAGCTGGGGATTAGTGTTGTGCAGCATTTGAACTGATTGAAAGTTACAGCATGGACACAGGCCTTTCGTCCCACCGACCATCAATCACCTGTTCACACTAGTTCTATATTATTTCACATTCTCATCCACTCCCTACACACCAGGGGCAATATACAGAGACCAATTGCCCAACAAATCTGCACGGGGAGAACGTACAAATTCCGTGCAGACAGCACCCGTAGCCAGGATCGAACCCGGGTCTCTGTCGCTGTAAGGCAGCAGCTCTACCGCTGCGCCACCGTGATGACCATGGGTTGGGGTGAACCCCATGCTGCTGGGGCAGGTAATCTCATTCCACCGACCTTTGTTCAAAATGAGCCCATATAGAATACATTGAAGTTGAACTCATTGGGGGAGGACCTCCTTGTCGGCTGCAAGTCACACTGAGCCGTTTTCACGTGTACTCAAAATATTAATGGTGTGAGCTGCCGTGGAAAGTTAACGAGAAGAATTGGTATCAATTTGTTGTCTGAATGCAGGAAATATTTGTAATTTTCTCCATTTCCTTCCTGCGTTCTATTTTTGGGATAATAATCTCCTCGGTTATCACTTGTTTCCCAGAGTTAAAAGGCACAAGAGTTAAACTTTGTTTCCCAGAGTTAAAAGGCGGGGAGCATCAGGGAAAACAACAAACAATGCAGGAAAGTCTCCCTGCAAGTCTTTAAAGTTAAAACCCCTGTAATCCATAATTCTCCTGGTCATTTTGTTGTGGCTTGAAGCTATTAGCTGACCACTTTTCCTTTCTTGGAACTATCCGGTGGTCTCGGTATCTCCTGGTTTAGGGTTGCAGCAGGATCAGCTGTACTGCTGCAGTGTGCAGATGTTGATAAAAGACTGCTCCATAGATGCTGCTGCACCCGCGGTTTCTCCAGTTGATTGATACTGCTCGGGTTGATGTACCTCAATGTTGATTCTCCCTGCAAGTAGGAAATGTTACTCGAGGCGTGCTGAGCTTGAGGGGCTCTAAAGAGGCGGGAAGAAGAAAGATTCCAACAGGTTTCAAACCACAGGAATGCCAGTTGACTCACTGCCTGAAGAAAAGACAAACAGGACTTGCAAATAAACTCCTGTCTATTGGTGAATCAGTTGCCAAGTCGTCCCACCTGGAAACGGCCTTCTACCTGTCCCAGTGTCTGAACAAGCAAAGGCATGCTTCAGGATAACTACATTAGGCTTGCACACGGCTCCAGAACACACTCCTACAACCAGGTGTCTCGTGGTAAGTACATTTTCTTTCCCCTGAAATTCTAAGCAAGAAAAAAGAAAAATATTAATGACAGGTTCCAAAAGTAACATGAGCGCAGTGTGGGAGGAATGGGATTAAAGTTCCAAGGCACATTAAATCCTTGTGTTGCAGTTTGCAGGGTGTTTTTTGTTACAAGAATCCGCCTACCTTGTTTGATATGAGAGTGTAGACCAAAGATCTTAAGAGCAGAGCTCTGCTCTAAGATCTTTGGTATAGACATAGATTTCGTAGGAGGGCCCTCCCAATGCTGTTGCATCGGGATGGGATTGCAGGGTTAGGATCTGTGTTTGGAAAAGCATCAGAAAAATGGGCTGTGGGGAGTGGGAGGGGGTGCGGAAGTAGAGGTTTGCTAGGAACAGGTTTGCTAACATTGCATCTCCAGACAGACAACTGCCGATGCGTTTTATATCCAGCTATCGCATAGGATTTTGTGGGAGAGTGTCGGGGGTACCCCCGGGAGTGTGCTTGTATTTACAGGGGGGTCCTCGACCTCGGATTAGTCAGTGTTTACAGCATGTCCCAGGAGCGCACGCACCCGTGTTTACAGGAGTCTCTGGGCTTGTGTTCGTGTTTGCAGGGAGTATATCGGTATATACAGGGGTCCCGCGGGTGGGGAGTACAAGAGAGGAATTGCAGGTGCTGGTTTAAAACCGAAGATAGGCACAAAAATCTGGATTAACTCGGCGGGTCAGAAAGCCTCTCTGGAGAAAAATAATAAGTGGCGTTTCAGATGGGACTCGACCCGAAACGTCACTTTTTCCCCCCCAAAGATGCTGCCTGACCCGCTGAGTTTTGTGTCTATCCCTGAGAGGGGGTCTGCGCTGAGAGGGATTCCCTGGAAGTGTGTCGGTGTTTGCAGGGGATCTATGTTTGTGTAACGTACTAGGGAATCCCCAGGAGTTTCTGTTTATGAAAGGGTCCTTGGGATAACGTTTTACAGGGGGTCCCCAGGAATGTGTCAGTGTTTACAGGGGGTCCCCAGGAATGTGTCAGTGTTTACAGGGGGTCCCCAGGAATGTGTCAGTGTTTATAGGGGTTCCCCTGGAAGGGTCTCCATATTATGATGGGTCCCCAGATAGTTTTGGTCTTTGGAGGGGGGGGGGGTCCGGGATTGTGTGGGTATTTACAAGGGGGTGCCCGAGAGCGTGGCAGTGCTTACAGGGGGTGTGCGGGAGTGTGTTGGTGTTTGCGCCACTGGACTATCTGTAGAGTGGAAGAAAGAACTGCAGATGCTGGTTTAAAATCGAAGGTTGACACAAAAATGCTGGAGTAACTCAGCGGTTGAGGCAGCATCTCTGGAGACAAGGAATGGGCGACGTTTCAGGTCTCGAGATGTTGTACAGAGATGCGGCCTCCTCAACCGCTGAGTTACTCCAGCATGTTGTGTCTACCAGTCTCTGGAGAGTGTCGGTTTCGTTTAGTTTTGACATACAGCGTGGAAACAGGGCATTTGGCCCACCGAGTCCACACACCGACCAATGATCACCCGTACACTACATGCTCGGGGCAACTTTAAGAGCCTGTCTCACGAGCATGCCCAGGTCGCACTTGCCGCATGGAGTCGCATGCTCATGAGACAAGCCCTTAACAGAGGCCAAATTCTGCCCTACTTTGACAAAAGGAAGCAAATGACAATTTTGTCAAAATTTAGTTATTGCTTGTACACAAAAAAGCTGGAGAAACTCAGTGGGTGCAGCAGCATCAATGGAGTGAAGGAAATAGGCAACGTTTCGGGCCAAAACCCTTCTTCAGATTGCTGCTGCACCCGCTGAGTTTCTCCAGCTTTTTTGTGTACTTTCGATTTTCCAGCATCTGCAGTTCCTTCTTAAACACTTTAGTTATTGCTTGTTTTAGGGTATTTGAGATATGCTCTGCACAATGGTGAACAAAATAAGCCCTTCTCTGAGTACAATTTGAAAATATTTATACCAGAGGAGTAAGAAATTCCATCACAGAGAGCTGAAAGAAAAACACGTTTTTCCTCATTTACAAGAAAACGCCTTTCTGTTAGTTGCTTCCTTTTATCAAAGTAGGGCAGAATGAACCTGGCAACTCTACCGCTGCTGTTTACAGAGAATCCGCGGGGGCACGGTGCTTCCGGAGGTGTGTCTGTGTTTGCAGGGGAGTTTGTGTATAGAGGGGGCTCTTCAGGTGTGTGTCTGTATTTACAGGGGGTGCCCGTGTGTGGCTATGTCTGTGTTTGCCTGGGGAGTCCAGGATCCTGTATGTGGTCACAGGAGGTCCCAAGGAGTATTGTCAGCTTTTACAGGGGGTCTCCAGAAGCATCTCTATGTTTACAAGGTGTTCCTGGACATATGTCTGTTTATGGGGAGGTCCCAGGATTGTGTCGGTGTACACAGAGGTCCCTCTCAGGAAGGATCTGCAGGTGCTGGTTTAATCTGAAGATAGACACAAAAAGCTGGAGTAACCCAGCGGGAGGGGCAGCATCTCTGGTCTATTCACAGGGGAGACAAAAGAGTGTCTATTCACAGGGTAGACAAAAATGCTGGAGAAACTCAGTGGGTGAGGCAGCATCCATGGAGCGAAGGAAATAGGCAATCGTTTTGGATCAAGACCTTTCTTCAGTCTCTATTCACGGGGGGATCGCCGGGAGGGTGTGTGTGTGTGTCACCTCTTCCACTGCTGTATTCCATTTCCCCCTTTTCCCTCTTTTTATAAGTGCCTCCCCTCCCCATCCCAACCTTTCCCACCTCTTCATTTATTTGTGCTCTTAACATAGAAATTAGGTGCAGGAGTAGGCCATTCGGCCCTTCGAGCCAACCTCTTCCAACCTCGGCCCTTCGAGCCAACCTCTTCCAACCTCCCCCCAAAATCACTCTGCTAATTCCCATTTCTGGATCGCTATTCCCATTCCAAATTCCCCATTTGCTGACTTCTTCCCACCTTCACTATGTCTCTTCACTCGTGCCCACCCCCCGAGACCCTTCTTCAGACTGAGGGGAAAGGGAAATGATATAAATAAAACAAATGAATGAAAGATATGCAAAAAAGTAACGATGATAAAGGAAACAGGCCAGTGCTAGCCATGTTCTAGGTGAAAACGAGTTACAGACAATGAGACTCAACAAGACGACTTTAAGCTGGTACGATTTGGGTGGTTTTGGCTCAAAACGTTGCCTATTTCCTTCACTCCATAGATGCTGCCGCACCCGCTGAGTTTCTCCAGCTCTTTTGTCTACTTCCGATTTGGGTGGGGGAGGGTTGGAGAGAGGAGAGGGGGATGTAAGGTTTACGAAGTTATTGAAATCAATGTTCATACCGCTGTTCCTCCAACAGCACATATATCGCTTGGACATCTCACAACCTAATGGGTCAGACATATCTTTCATTCATTTGTTCCATATCTCTCTACACCACCATCTATATCTCTCGTTTTCCTTTCCCCTGACTCTCAGTCTGAAGAAGGGTCTCAAACCGAAACGTTGCCCATTCCTTCTCTCCAGAGATGCTGTCTGACACAGCTGAGTTACTGCAGCTTTTTGTGTCTATCTTCGGTTTCAACCAGCATCTGCAGTTCCTTTCCTATACAGAGTCGCCGGTTTGGCGCCATTTTCAAGTCAACCTGCAGGAGGTAGTGTTCCCATGTACCTTATTTCCTGGCCGCTTGTTGGTAGAGCCCAAAGATGCTCCGCTATAGGATCTTTGGTAGAGCTTGTACATCTGGGAGATGCTATTGCAGCGGCATGGGCAAGTAAGGCTAGTGTCTTGCAGGCAGGTGTGCATGGTGGCGGAGAGAATGAATGGGTTGATGAGGTGCCAGTTAGGCTGTTTGGTTCTGGAAATTGGTGAGCTTCTTGAGTGTTGTTGGTGTTGCGTGCATCCAGACAAGTGGAGAGTGGATGGATGAAAGGCCTGGGAGTGTCACGAGTGAGGCTCCTAGAGTAGGCTGGTACACCTTAAAGTCGTCTTGTTGAGTCTCATCAGATATCATCAGGTCATAAGTAATAGGATTAGAATTAGATTATTCGGCCCATCAAATCTACTCCGCCATTCAATCATGGCTGATCTATCTTTCCCTCCTAACCCCATTCTCCTGCCTTCTCCCCCACAACACGTGCTAATCAAGAACCTGTATTTTTCTGCCTTAAAAATATCCATTGATGTGGCCTCCACAGCCTTCTGTGGCAAAGAATTCCACAGATTCATCACCTACTGACTAAAGAAATTCCTTCTCATCTCCTTCCTAAAGGAACATCCGTTAATTCTGAGGCTGGGACCTCTAGTCCTAGACTCTCCCACTAGTGAAAACATCCTCTCCACATCCACTCTATCCAAGCCTTTCACTATTCTGTAAGTTTCAATCGGGTCTCCCCTCACAACTTCTAAACTGCAACGAGTACAGGCCCAGTGCCGTCAAACGCTCATCATATGTTAACCCACTCATTTCTGGGATAATTATTGTAAATTTCCTCTGGACCTTTTCCAGTGCCAGCACATCCTTCCTCAGATACGGTGCCCAAAACTGGTTACAATGCTCCAAATGTGGCCAAACCAATGCCTTATGGAGCCTCAGCATGATGTTAAGAAGAGACCCTGTCTGATGGGTTGGATTGAATGTTTTTGAGGCATGGACTGGTGAGGGCAGTGTGTGTGATGGTCATAAATCACAGGCATTCCCTGGGGGTGTATCAGTGCTTGGAGGGCATCATTTGGGGAAATGTCAGTGTTTCTTGGAGGGGGTCCCATAGGCTGGAGTAGTACTTAGTGGGGGGTGTCACCTGTGAATGTGTTGGCATTTTGAACTGTCCCCAAAAGATGGTGAGCGTTTACAGGGAGTCTCCAGGAGAGTGTCTGTGTTTACAGAGGTTGTCCCCAGGAATGTGTCTTGTGGGGGATCGCTGTGTGTCTGTATTTACAGTATGTACGATACGATAGGACTTTATTTGTCTCAGGAGGGAAATTGGTCTACCAACAGTCATAAAACACAACAAGATTCATGAAACATGACATTAAAGTGGAAGGTAGACAAAAATGCTGGAGAAACTCAGCGGGTGAGGCAGCATCTATGGAGCGAAGGAAATAGGCAACGTTTCGGGTCGAAACCCTTCTTCAGACCCTCCATACATGCTGCCTCACCTGCTGAGTTTCTCCAGCATTTTTGTCTACCTTCAATTTCCCAGCATCTGCAGTTCCTTCTTAAACATTAAAGTGGAAAGTCCAGGATTGGGAATGTGCAAAGATTTGGGGGGGGTCAGTCTACCCCACGACAGAAGGGGGTGGAGTTTCATAGCGACGGGGAAGAAGGATCTCCTGTGGCGTTCTGTGCTACATCTTGGTGGAACCAGTCTGTTGCTGAAGATGCTCCTCAGGTTGACTAGTGTGTCCTGGAGGGGGTGAGCTGTATTGTCCAAGATGCTCCGCAGTTTGATGAGCATCCTCCCCTCCAAGATCCCATATGTTGGGGATCCCAGGAGTGTGTCAGTATTTATGGGGGTCCCCGAGAACGTATCTGTTTTATGTTAGTATTCATAGCAAATGTTAGCATTCATAGCAAAAGGATTTGAGTATAAGAGCAGGGAGGTTCTACTACAGTTGTACAGGATATTTGTGAGACCACACCTGGAGTATTGCATACAGTTTTGGTCTCCTAATCTGAGGAAAGACATTCTTGCCATAGAGGGAGTACAGAGAAGGTTCACCAGACTGATTCCTGGGATGGCAGGACTTTCATATGAAGAAAGACTGGATAGACTCGGCTTGTACTCGCAAGACTTTAGAAGATTGAGGGGGGATCTTATAGAAACTTACAAAATTCTTAAGGGGTTGGACAGGCTAGATGCAGGAAAATTATTTCCGATGTTGGGGAAGTCCAGAACTAGGGGTTAAAGTTTAAGGATAAGAGGGAAGTCTTTTAAGACCGAGATGAGAAAATCATTTTTTACACAGAGATCCCCTGTGGAATCTGTGGAACTCTCTGCCACAGAAGGTAGTTGAGGCCAGTTCATTGGCTATATTTAAGAGGGAGTTAGATGTGGCCCTTGTGGCTAAAAGGGACCAGGGGGCATGGAGAGAAGGCAGGGATGGGATACTGAGTTGGATGATCAGCCCTGATCATATCGAATGGCGGTGCTGGCTCGAAGGGCCGAATGGCCTACTCCTGCACCTATTTTCTATGTTTCTATGTATAGGGGTGTCCACAGGGGATCTCTGGGAGTATATCTGTTTTAGACAGTCTTCGTGAATGTACCGGTATTTATAGGAGACACCTAGGAATGTGTCTACGTTTACAGAGGGTCCCCAGGAGGGAGTCAGTCTACAGGAGGTCCCCAGGAATGTGTCGGTAAATACAGGTAGTCCACAGGAGTGTGGTGGCTTTTACAGGAGGTTCCAGAGAACACCTTGGTGTTTAACCTTGGACTGCACCAGCTCTCTTTGTCCCAGTCTATTCTGGAACTGATCCAGCTTCAGTCTAGGCCAGACAGCATCTCTGGACAGAAGGAACTCCATCTCTGCGGAGATGCTGCCTGGTCTAAAGTGAAGCCGGATCAGTCCGAAGAAGGGTCTCGACCCGAAACGTCACCCATTCCTTCTATCCAGAGGTGCTGCCTGTCCCGCTGAGTTACTCCAGCATTTTGTGTCTGTCTTCGGTGTAAACCAGCATCCGCAGTTCCTTCCAAACACTTCAGTTCAGGCCACTTCCATCTCCAGCTGTGCTTCGGTTTGGAGCCCCTAACGTGATTTTTGAGAGAGGGTCTGACATAGGGTCTGCGTAGTCCCCCTCTTCTTTACGGAGAGGGTGCAGGTCCCTGCCAGCTCGTGCTGTGCCTTTGTGCTACCCTTTGGCTGCAGGCAGGTGCCGGCAGTGTGAGGAATGCAATTGCCTGAGCACCTTGTCATGCCTTTCCCAGTGAAGGTAGACACATAATGCTGGAGTAACTCGGCGGGACAGGCAGCATCTCTGGAGAGAAGGAATGGGCAACGCTTCGGATCGAGACCCTTCTTCAGTCGTGAGAGTCGGAGGAGAGGGAGACTAGAGATATGGAAGTGTAAGGTGTGAAAACGACAGATCAAAGGCAACGACGATCAAGCAAATGTTGTTTGGTTCATCGTTAGCTGAGGGGAAGGTGACAAAGAGGCTTACAATCAGTAAAATTGATCAGGAGGACAGTAGAACCAGTCGGAGAACTAGGGTGGGGAGGGGATGGAGAGAGAGGGAAAGCAAGGGATACTTGAAGTTAGAGAAGTCAATGTTCATACCGCTGGGGTGTGAGCTGCCCAAGTGAAATATGAGGTGGTGTTTTTCCACTTTGGGCTGGGCCTCACACTGACTTTCACGGCCGCAGTTTGTTGATACCTCCCCGTACGTGGCTAACTCTCGCCTCTCGCTGCAGGTCTGCTTCCCGGAGCTCTGCTGCTTCAGCTCGAGATGTGGAAGAAGAAGAGGAAAGGCCATCGGGTGGAAATCTCGGCCCCGGTCAACTTCCAACACAAGGTCCACACCTCCTTTGACCCGCAAGGCCAGCGGTTTGTGGGCCTGCCCAAGCAGTGGCAGGGGCTTGTGGCAGACGTCCTGAAGCGCCCAAAGCCCCTGGTGGATCGGACCGCCATCACGCCCGTGGACACCGCGCCGTTGAAGGTAACCTGCTCACCGTGTGGGTAAAGGTCAAGGCTGGCCTGGGATGGGGGCTGCGGCCATCTAGGGTGAAGGGTATTGAAGCCAATGTCCAGAGCTACTGAGGGAGGGAGATGCCCACTCTGAGCGCATTAGAGCATTGAGATCCTTTTGTGGAGCATGGAGCAACTTTGGGTGTGATGGCGAGGGCTGTAGTACATAACTACAGTTCAGGCTGGGCAGCATCTCTGGAGAGAAGAAATGGGTGACATCTCGGGTCAAGATCCTTCTTCAGTGACGAAGGGTCTCGACCCGAAACGTTGCCCGTACTGTCCGATAGTATAACGACCCGATACTGTCCCTAATAACATAGAAACATAAAAGCGCAGGAGTAGGTCATTCGGCCCTTCGAGCCAGCACTGCCATTCAACATGATCATGGCTGATCATGTAAAACCCCCCTTTCTGCTTTTCCCCTATATCACTTAATTCCTTTAGCCGTAAGAGCTAAATCTAACTCTCTCTTGAAAACATCCAGTGAATTGGCCTCCACTGCCTTCTGTGGCAGAGAATCCCACAGATTTTTCCTCATCTCAGTCCTAACAGGACTACGTGGGACTACGTTACAAAATTTTGAGATTTAAAAAATAAAGTCTGCAATTTATCCCATCAGATAAAGCATAAAAAGAAGTTTAATTTGACACCTAATTCACTTTCATATCTTCAGTATTAAATAAGTTTTGGCCATTTTCATACTCTGAAATTAGCACCTTGTTCCCTATTGCTTTTCCATTGACGTAACACAAAAGCAGTGATCGAGGACAGTCAAAAGCACATAACTTTCTTAAAAATTAAGAGAACTGAATGAAATTTTCAGTTATTTAACATTAAAGCATCTAATTAGTTATTTACCTAATTGTAGCTAATTACAAAATTCAATTACTAGATCTATCCATTTCTTAAGAAAAGGTTAACATTTTTAAATAGCCCAAGTGTCCAAATAACATTCACACAAGAATTCACAAAATGACATGATTTTTAAATCTCATTGTCATGAATTTATAGGCCAAATGGAAGGAATTTAGTGTTTAGTTCCTGTAAATTAATGGCCATTTTAATCATCTTGCGAGTGGGTTTTTGTGGAACGCGATCAACTGGAACGTTGCGATTTACGGTGAATTTAAACTCCATATTGACAGGAAAATCACTGCCGGTTCGTATGGGGCCCAAATCACATTTTTGCAACGTGAAATTTTGATTAAAGTAATCCTAAGAAGCAAGTTTAATGTAAAATAAACCACTGCTTTGTCCCATACGTGATATCCGGTCCATTGCCTGCGTAGAAAAAGGCATTAGAAGTCGCTTTTTATTTTACTCTAGCGCAGAAATTGTCCCGCAGTTTTTTTTTTTAAATTCGGAGAACGGCAGTCGGAATGATTTTTCAGCATCGGGTAAAAGCCCGAGAAAATATTTCTCGGACAGGCAGGAGAAAACGACATTTCAATCCCGCCCCCCTCAAAGGCGCCAAAGTCGCGCACACGACCAGTGACAGAACTGCAGCGCCGCTGAAGGTAAGCTTTGTAACATACCTATTTAGTGTGAATGGTTGGCGTGGACACAGTGGGCTGAAAGGCCTGTTTCCATGCTGTATCTTTCAATCAGTCAATAAACGATAGTGTCGATAGCAGTGGAGTGGTTGGAAGTGTAACGTTGGGCATTTGCACCTGACATGTTGAGTTTATGTACCCATACATGATGGTTGTCTCCAAGACCCCTCATTTGAGGAAGGACATTCTTGCTATTGAGGGAGTGCAGCGTAGGTTTACAAGGTTAATTCCCGGGATGGCGGGACTGTCATATGCTGAGAGAATGGAGCGGCTGGACTTGTACACTCTGGAGTTTGGAAGGATGAGAGGGTATCTCATTGAAGCATTTAAGATCAAGTCAAGTCAAGTCGTTTATTTGTCACATACACATACGAGATGTGCAGTGAAATGAAAGTGGCAATGCTCGCGGACTTTTGTGCAAAAGACAAACAACAAAACAACCAAACAAATTATAAACACAATCATAACACACATATTCTTTTACATAATAAATAATGGAAGGAAAAACGTTCAGTAGAGTTAGTCCCTGGTGAGATAGGCGTTTACAGTCCGAATTGCCTCTGGGAAGAAACTCCTTCTCAACCTCTCCGTTCTCACCGCATGGCAACGGAGGCGTTTGCCTGACCGTAGCAGCTGGAACAGTCCGTTGCAGGGGTGGAAGGGGTCTCCCATGATTTTATTTGCTCTGGAGTTGCACCTCCTGTTGTATAGTTCCTGCAGGGGGGTGAGTGAAGTTCCCATAGTGGGTTCGGCCGAACGCACTACTCTCTGCAATAGTGTGTTAAGGGTTTGGACATGCTAGAGGCAGGAAACGTGTTCCCGATGTTGGGGGAGTCCAGAACCAGGGGCCACAGTTTAAGAATAAGTAGCAGGCCATTTAGAACGGAGACGAGGAAACGCTTTTTCTCACAGAGAGTGATGAGTCTGTGGAAGTCTCTGCCTCAGAGGAGACGGGTTCTCTGGATTCAAGAGAGAGCTAGATAGCGCTATTAAAAAATAGCGGAGTCAGGGGTTATGGGGAGAAGGCAGGAACGGGATACTGTTTGGGGATGATCAGCCATGATCACATTGAATGGCGGTGCTGGCTCGAAGGTCCGAATGGCCTCCTCCTGCACCTATTGTCTATTGACAATCGTAGGCCTATCACTTTGTGCTGCAGTGGAAATTGAGACCTTTCGTTGCTTGGGAGTTGGATTTGTAATCATTCAAGTGGAGTTACCACTACAGGGAAGGCTGGGTATCAGTCTCCATGTACAACCCCTTTGAAGAGTACAGAGGAAACATGTTCCTGTTAGGGTGAAGGGCAACGCTGGCAAGTTCAGGGAACTCTGCTTGATGTTGAGACTCCAGTCAAGTGAAAGAATCACTGCCGGTTCGTATGGGGCCTAAATCCCATCACGCAACACGTCAGATTGAGGCGGTCAGGATCGAGGGAATACCTCCACGAGAAGGAAATTAGGTGGGCAGAACGAGGACATGAAGTGAAGCTTACAGGATGCAAAATAACATCCCCAGAGATTCTACAGTTGTATAGAGAGTAAAATGGTGTTGAGGGGAAGAATAAGTCTCCTTGAAGACCAGCATGGCCGTCTTGAGCACAGTGGTAGATTTGCTGCCTTGCAGCACTTGCAGCGCCAGAGACCAGGTTTCAGAAGGTCAGAAGGTCATAAAGGAGTAGTAGAATTAGGCCATTCGGCCCATCAAGTTTACTCCACCATTCAATCATGGTTGATCCATCGCTCCCTCCCAACGCCATTCTCCTGCCTTCTCCCCATATCCTCTGGCTCCCGTACTAATCAAGAATCTATCTATCTATCTCTGCCTTAAAAATATTCACTGACTTGGCCTCCACAGCCTTCTGTGGCAATGGAATCCACAGATTCACCACCCTCTGACGAAACAAATTTCCCCTTCCAAAAAGAACGTCCTTTAATTCTGAGGATATGACCTCTAGTCCTAGACTTTCCCACTAATGGAAACATCCTCTCCACATCCACTCTATCCAAGCCTTCCACTATTCTATATGTTTCAACGAGGACCCCCTTGTATTTCTAGGCTCCAGCGAGTACAGGCCCAGTGCCAACAAACGCTCATCATTGATTAATCTACTAATTCCTGGGATTATTTTTGTAAACCTCCTCTGGACCCTCTCCAGAGCCAGCACATCCTTCCTCGGATATGGTGCCCAGATTTGCTCACAATATTCCAAATGTGACCTTACCAGCGCCTTATAGAGCCTCAACATTATTTCCCTGTTTTTGTATACAAGCCCTCTTGAAATAAATGTTAGCATTGAGTTTGCTTTCTTTACCACTGATTCAACTAGCAGATTAACTTTTTGGGAATCCTGCACCAGCACTCCCAAGTCCCTTTGCACCTCTAATTTCTGGATTCTCACCCCATTTAGAAAATAGTCAACGGCTTTATTTCTACTACCAAAATGCATGACTCCACACTTTGCTACACTGTATTCCATCTGCCACTTCTCTGTTCACTCTCCCAACCTGTCGAAGGCCTTCTTCAGAGTCCCGGCTTTCTCTACACTACCTGCCCCTCCACCTATTTTCGTATCATCCGCAAACTTGTCCAGAAAGCCTTCAATCCCCTCGTCCAAATCATTAATATACAACGTGAAGAGTAGCGCCCCCAGCACCGACCCCTGTGGAACTCCGCTAGTCACTGGCAGCCAACCAGAAAAAACCCCCTTTATTGCCACTCTTTGCCTTCTGCCATCCAGCCAACCTACTATCCATGCTAGTATCTGCCCTTTGATACCGTGGGCTCTCACCTTCCTTAGCAGCCTAATATGTGGCTCCTTATCAAAGGCTTTCTGAAAACCTAAGTAAACAACATCTACTGACTCTCCTTTGTCTGTTCTTCTATTTACTTCTTCAAAACAATTCCAGCAAAGATTCTGTACGGAGTTTGTACGTTCTCCCCGTGACCACGTGGGTTTTCTCAGAGATCTTCGTTCCCCCCCCCCCACACTCCAAAGACGTACAGGTTTGTAGGTTAATTGACTTGGTATAAGTGTAAATTGTCCCTAGTGTGTGTAGGGTGGTGCTAATGTGCGGGGATCGCTGGTCGGTGCAGACTTGATGGGCCGAAGGGCCTGTTTCCGCGCTGTATATCTAATCTAAACCAAACTAAAAACTGCAGAAGGTGAGGGAGATAATGCATGAATATCTCCTCTGTTTTACTGAGAGGAGTATCATGGATGTTGAGGAGTTGAGGCATAGACGTTGTGATGTCCAGGATCTTATATGAATGACCAAATTGGACACATCCTCAGGAAACCTGCCACAAACATCACCCAGCATGTAATGGAACCCCCAAAGGAGAAAGGAAAAGAGGTTTCCCCAGGAACAGCTGGAGAAGAGGTGTCCAGACAGAAATGTCTGAGAGTGGGCTCAACTGGAGAGATCTCGGAAGAACTGCCAACAACCGAGTGAGATGGAGGACATTTGTCAATGGCCCATGCTCCCTAGAGGAGCAAAGGGCTTAAGAAGAAAGAAGGAGGGGGTTGGTAGTGTTTAAGATTAAAGATAAAAAAGATTTTTAAAAGACATTTGGACAGATATATGGATCGGAAGGGTTTAGAGGGCTATGGACCAAACGCCATGGGACATGGGAATAGATCGATAGGTCAAAGGGCCTGTTTCCATGCATGAGACCCTCCAAGTTACTGGCAAGGCACACAGGTTTTCCGTTAGGGCTGCTTATGCCCAGGGGATTGGGATGAGCATCTTTATTGCAGATTGTCTCTGGATAAGGAACGGTGACTTCCGAACACCTCGTACACAAAAGTATCATCTGTGTGAAGTGTCCAGTGCACAGAGATGCATTTGTTCGTACCAGCGACAGTTCTAGTTTCCACCTCTCCACGTTTAGCAATTGTTTTGTGTGCTTTTGATGTCGTTCATTGCAATATAGAAGAGGAGTGGTTACCATATCGAGTGATTTTTGTTGTTGTTGTTCCGTATTTTCTAGCTTGGTGAACAAAATCATCTTGTGGACCTCTGTAAAAATGAAACCTGTTTGTTACCCCAGTAGTCAGTCTGCAGAGCGCCCCACCAGCTGTAGCAGCAGATTTTTATATTGTTTAAGAGAGTACTCCCTCTAGCCTCTAGGGTTAAGGGGAATGTTTTTATACGCATGCAAGCTCTCCATCAGTGACCTTCAGAGCTTCTTCACAGACAAATCTTCCAAAAACACAGTTTTTTGATTGAATAAATTCTTTATTGTTGATGCAAAGCAATAAGGTCCATCCAAACTTCTTCCGACTGGTTACTGTAATCTTCATCGAACTCCAGCTTATTGCTTTAAACGTTAGAAAACTCCTTGTGTCTCCGTTACACTTCGCATGGTCAAAGGGTAGACCTTCCTGTAAAGAAGTGTCATCACTTAGGGTAACTTTACTTCTTTTATTCATACTGTAACATACTGTAACATTACAATGAGCACTAGCTGTACGTGGTCCGTCACGGGAACTAGAGAGAGCGCAGTGGGTGGGGAGGTTGTCATTATACTTGTGATATGGGGAGTGGTTAGTAGTGGTGAGGTAACTATATTAAAGGTACATGCACATATCATCTACATCCTTCCCCTTAGAAACAAAAGCAACAAGGTAGTGACAGGGCGACCACGTCTCATTCGCTATACACGGTTACGCGAAGTCGCCATAACAGACAGGCGGCTTGACAACACGTCCCGACCGGGTTCGCATCTCGCCATCCTCCCTCCCTGCAGGAAAAAGTGGAGCAGGTGCAGGAGCAGGTGCAGGTGGCCCGAACCGGAACAGGGGAGCCGGGAGGAGACGGAGAAGAAGGAGGGGACGCGGGTGCAGCGGCGGGCAGCGCTCGGGCAGGCGAGGGCGGCTGATCCGGAGGAGGAGGGGACTGATAGAGCTGGGAAGGCAGAGACCGAGGCATGCGAGGAGCGGCGGGTGGAGCAGGAGACTGCTGCGGAGGAGCAAAGGGGTCCGCGGGCGGTGGTGGAGGCTCGTTGACGAGCCGCAGGTGTTGGCGGGACCGGCGGTAGACTGTACCCGCATGGTCAACCAGATAGGACCTAGGCGAGCCCGCGGAGCCAACGACGGTGGCGAGCCTGGAGTGACCGGAGGGGGACTGCATGCGGACGACCTGTCCGGGGAAGAGGCGCGGAAGGGGGCGGCAGGACTTATCATGGGAGCGCTTCTGGACCTCGTGCTTGAGGGCAATGCGTTCCTGGACAACAGCCGGTTTGAGGACGGAGGGCACGAGGGAGCGCTGGGCCACTGGGATCGGGGGCCTGGTGGTGCGAGACCTGAGCAGGGGAGCCCATGGCAGGGTCGCAGGAGATGTTGCGAAGGTTAAGTAGGGCAAGGTAAAAATCGGAACGAGACAAACGACAATGTTCCAGCAAGTCCTTTGCACTGCGGACAGCGCGCTCGGCAAGACCGTTGCTCTGCGGGTATTCTGGGCTGCTGGTGCAGTGGCGGAAGTTCCAGCTGGACGCGAAAGCTCGGAACTCGGCGCTCGTGAACTGGCTGCCGTTGTCCGACTGTACACTTCCCCATGCTGGTCCTAAACTAAACTAAACTGAAGCCAAATGGCCACTACACCAGCCCTTTGTCCAAGTTCTCCAGAACACGCTGTGCGCGACCTTACACCTCTGGAAATAGGCAGCAGAGCAGCATCCTCTGCCAGATCTTCCCTCAGTCCATGGGACCACTGTCCAGTCCTGTGATCCATCATCTTGACCATCCTGATAGGTGCACTGAGTAAGGAGCTTCAAGCACAGAAGTCCCCAGGTCAGTATGAAGAAGGATTCCAACCCAAAACGTCACCTATCCATGTTCTCCAGAGAAGCTGGCTGAGCCGCTGAGCTACTCCAGCACGTTGTGTTTTTTTGCTTCTGGTATAGTTCCACTCCAGCTGCCTCTCTACATTTCTTGCTCCGTAGCCTGTCTCAGGTCACGGAAACAAAAGCTCTCGGAAGGAAGAAGTTTAGTTTAGTTTATTGTCACGTTGTTGGGTACAGTGAAAAGCTTTTGTTGCGTGCTAACCAGTCAGCGGAAAGACCATACAAGATTGCAATCGAGCCATTGACAGTGTGTCGAGAGATTTAAAAGTGTGGAGCGATTGTAATGAGTGATTGGAGATCTGCACGCAAACAGTCGCCTGGGTTTGGCGCCATCTTGGGGAGAGTGCAAGGGCAGGGATGGTGGAGGGAGGGGCGAGGAGTGGAATGGGAGAAAATGGATGTGATTTAAACCAGCCATGGACTCCATGGAGCTCAGTCCATGATGATGAGCACCCTTGCTGAACTCTTGAGCTGAGGGGCACATACCTGTCATATACATGTACTGAATTAGGGCCATCTAACCATGTAAGTGGAGTGGTGAACAAGCGCGGCACGGTGGCGCAGCGGTAGAGTTGCTGCCTTACAGCGGCAGAGACCCAGGTTTGATCCTGACTACGGGTGCTGTCTGTACGGAGTTTGTACGTTCTCCCCGTGACCTGCGTAGATTTTCTCAGAGATCTCCGGTTTCCTCCCACACTCCAAAGGCGTACAGGTTTGTAGGTTAATTGGCTTGGTGTATGTGTAAATTGTCCAGAGTGTGTGTTAGATAGTGTTAATGTGCGGGGATCGCTGGTCGGCGCAGACTCTGTGGGACTGTTGCCGCGCTGTACCTCTAAACGAAACGAAACTAAATTAAACTAATTGTGCAGCGCAAAACACAAGGAGAGCTGCTGTAGGAACCCAGCGGTTGGGCAGCAGCTGTGGAGAAAGAGAAGTGGTCGTCTAGGGTCGAGGCTTGCAGATGCTGCCTGGCCTGCTGCACCTTTGCTGTGTTTCCTCCAGATTGCTGTATCCTGTGGCAGCCGAGAGTGCATGTAACCTGCGGCATGTGACTTGGAGCAATGGCAACCTTGTGAGTGTGGACCCACAGAAGGGAGTCGGTCCTGATTGCCGGACATTAAGCTGCATCAGGAAGATTGCTACACCCAATATTTTGTGCTTGATCTTGGCCTCATGCAAACCTCTTGTGCTTGTGGTTTGATTTCCAGTGGTGCCTCTCTGTAGGTCAAGGGTTCTCAACCTGGGGTAAATTTCTACATATTTTTCCTCATTGCTTGACTGTGTTTAGTTCTGGTATACTAAATCTGCTCATCATTAGTTGTTCATAATTAAATTTGCGCAAAATTGATCCACCGTGGCGCTACAATCTTTCGCCACCCTACTCGCCGTTCTCCTCTGCTGCAAGTCAAATGAGTTCTATTCCGATCTGTGAAATAATACAAAAGTTATGAATGTTTTGAAGGTTCTAACTCCCTCTTAAATATAGCCAATGAACTGGCCTCAACTACCTTCTGTGGCAGAGAATTCCAGAGATTCACCACTCTCTGTGTGAAAAATGTTTTTCTCATCTTGGTTCTAAAAGATTTCCCCCTTATCCTTAAACTGTGACCCCTCGTTATGGACTTCCCCAACATCGGGAACAATCTTCCTGCATCTAGCCTGTCCAACCCCTTAAGAATTTTGTAAGTTTCTATAAGATCCCCCCCCTCAATCTTCTAAATTCTAGCGAGTACAAGCCGAGTCTAATAATAATAATAATTATAATAAATTTTATTTGTGGGCGCCTTTCAAAGTCTCAAGGACGCCTTACAGAATTTAACAAGAGTAAAAAACATATAGTCGGAGTAAAATAAATAATAAAGACATCACCAATACACAAATTAAAGACAGAATTCGATCCAAAGACAAAAAAATCAAAAACACAATGTGAAGAGAGAGCAGCGGCAGCTAAACCGCGCCAGCGTCCACTCTCCCTTCCGACAGTCATCTTGGACACAAACTAAAATAATTACTTGCACACAAAAATCATCCCCCCACAATGGTTACCACTGTGGGGGAAGGCACAATGTCCAGTCCCCATCCCCAGTTCTCCCAAAGTCAGGCCTATTGAGGCCTCCGCTATTGCCTCTATGGAGGCCCAATGTTCCTGGCCGTTCTGGCCGGGTGCTGTTGCCCCGGCGTCGGGAGAGACCTCTAAGCAGCTGGGCCACCTGGAACGGTCGCTTCCTTACCAGAGACCGCGGCTTCTGAAGCCGACAAGGCTGCGCCGGTTTGGAGCTCCCAGGCTCCCGATGTTGAAGTCGGCGCCGCCCGCTCCGCTCCGCAGACCCGCAGCCCGGAGGTGTTGAACTCGGCGGTCACAGCTCACCGGAGCTCCAGCGCGTCGATCCAGCGCGGCGACCCAGGCAAGGCATCGCCCGCTCCACTCCGCGATAGCGCTCCAGCGCTGTGCCGCCACCGAAGCCGAGGTGCTGGGCGGTCCACGCCCGCTGGTAGGCCACGAGGACGGGTAGAAGGGGCAGCCCGGAGAAAAAGCTGCCTCACCAACCAGGTAGGGACCTAGAATTTATCCGCGTCTTCAAAAGAGTAGTCCTGGTCCCTGAATGACACCATTGGTGGACTATCTCCTGGTATTACCATAGAACGCAAGAATCCAGGACCTGAGATTACTGCAACGAAAAGTGTTCTTGGAAAGCTACTTACCCAATCCATGGTGCTGCCCCAAGTCTTTCTTCATATGAAAGTCCTGACATCCCAGAATCAGTCTGGTGAACCTTCTCTGCACTCCCTCTATGGCAAGAATGTCTTTCCTCAGATTAGAAGACCAAAACTGTACGCAATACTCTAGGTGTGGTCTCACCAAGACCCTGTACAACTGCAGTAGAACTTCCCTGCTCCTATACTCAAATCCTTTTGCTATGAATGCTAACATACCATTCGCTTTCTTCACTGCCTGCTGCACCTGCATGCCTACCTTCAATGACTGGTGTACCATGACACCCAGGTCTCGTTGCATCTCCCCCTTTCCTAATCGGCCACCATTCAGATAATAGTCTACTTTCCTGTTTTTGCCACCAAAGTGGATAACCTCACATTTATCCACATTATACCGCATCTGCCATGCATTTGGCCACTCACCCAGCATATCCAAGTCACCTTGCAGCCTCCTAGCATCCTCCTCACAGCTAACGCTGCCCCCTGAACAATGAACCATTCTACATTTTGCTTTATCATCGTTCTCTTTGATCTCTCGTTTTCACACCTTAATCTTCCACATCTCTATGTTCCTCTCCCTTGACTTTCAGTCTGAAGAAAGGTCTCGGCCCGAAATGTCATCCATCCTTCTCTCCGGAGATGTTGCCTGACCCGCTGAGTTACTCCAGCCATTTGTGTCTATCTTGGAGGTATGCAGAAGTATAAGAAGCACAGATAGGTTATGAAATGAATAAGTTTATTGGCCAAGTATTCACATACAAGGAATTTGCCTTGGTGCTCTGCCCGCAAGTGACAACATGACATATAGTGACAGTTAGGAATGACACATAAAATATTAAACATGCATTAAATAGTAAAAAGCCTTTCGCCATGACTGACCTGTCTCAGACCAGAGGGCATCGGTTACAGATGTGGTAAAGGGTATTTGAGGTAATATGTTTTCCGCTGTTGGTAGTTGCAAACTGATTTGTAGTGCCTGAAAAGATAATGAAGGTAGATAGTCTTACAGCATTAAAGAAGCATGTGAATGTCAAGGCATAGAAGGACTAAATGCTGGTGAATAGGATTAGTATAGATCAGTATGCACACTGTAGGCTGAACAACTGTTTCTGTGTTGTCTGACTCAGATGGTTTCGTCATTGTAGTTTGGTGTTTGAGTATGAGAACACTGGTCCAAGAACACTGATGCAATTATAAATAAAGCACATCAGCACCTCTACTTCCTGAGTAGATTACGGAGAGTCGGTTTGTCAAGAAGGACTCTCTTGAACTTCTACAGGTGCACAGTAAAGAGCATGCTGACCGGTTGCATCGTGGCTTGGTTCGGCAACTTGAGCGCCCTGGACAGGAAAAAGACTACAAAAAGTAATAAACACTGCCCAGTCCATCATCGGCTCTGACCTTCCTTCCATCGAGGGGATCTATCGCAGTCGCTGCCTCAAAAAGGCTGGCAGTATCATCAAGGACCCACACCCTGGAAATATGGGATATGATAGGCCTCCAGAACTGTGTAAACAAACAGTTAGCCGCATGGGAACGGGTTTCAGTTGTATGAATTATCAATAGAATAAGGGTCTATGATTGACATTAATTACCAGCCTGATATTAGTTTGGCATTTCATTAACAATTTCTCTGAAATACTGGCCACACACTCGTCTCCCTGCTACCTTCAGGTAGAAGGGTACAGGAACCTGAAGACTGCAACGACCAGGTTCAGGAATAGCTACTTCCCCACAGCCATCAGGCTATTAAACCTGGCTCGGACAAAACTCTGAATATTAATAGCCCATTATCTGTTATTTGCACTTTATCAGTTTATTTATTCATGTGTGTATATATTTATCTAATGGTATATGGACACACTGATCTGTTTTGTAGTCAATGCCTACTATGTTCTGTTGTGCTGAAGCAAGGCAAGAATTTCATTGTCCTATCAGGGACACATGACAATAAACTCACTTAAACTTGAACTTGAGTACACGGCCATGTACATTTGACTTTTTCGGCGAGACAATGAGAGGGAGATCTCCTTCCTTGGAAGGGATTTCTTCCTTATTTGGATGCTGTTTGTTGAGGAGCATCCCAGGTGTCTGCAGTGACTCATCGGCTGTTCACCCCGTGTTTCATGCCTGTGGTGGGACAATTAGCCAAGGGCTGCAGGAACTAACGCACAGGTATGTGCACCTCATTACTCAGTGTGGACTGTGTCATGAGTGTGTCATGAGCCACATTGCTTAGTCCAGGAAGCAAACCCTGATTAAGGAGCATTGCTGAGGTCAATGTCTCATTTTTGTTCTGAACACAGTGCTCGACTGATGTGCGTCTCAGGAGAGAGTAAGTACTAGTGTGAGATAACGTATATGTGTATGTTAAAGTATGTTGGCTGCCTCGCCAACAGTCTGTCTGCCCTTTCCTTCGCTGTTGTTTCTTTAGTCTGTGTTAAATGTATGTTTTTAGTGTTCTTTAGCTTGTTTTATGTGGGGAGTGGGAGGGGGGTGGAGGTTGGGAGGAAACTTTTTCTAATCTCTTACCTCGACGGAGATGCAATTTTTTCCCCTATCGTATCTCCGTCCGCACTGCGGCCTAACATCGGGGAGTTGGCGGCCTTTGCTGGAGCCTGACTTCGGGAGCTCCAAGCCGCAGGAGCTTCAACTGCCCCAACGTGGGCGATTCGATCGCCCCGACCGTGGGAGAAAAATGAGGGAAGAAGAATAGACTTCCATCACAGTGAGGAATGTGGGTAATCGGCTGTGGTGGATGTTTATGTTAACTTTGATGTAGTTGTGTGTCTTGTTGCTTTTTTTTAGTATGGCTGTATGGTAATACGAATATCACTGCACCTTAATTGGTACTCGTGACAATAAAAGACCTTTGAAACCTTTGTGTAGGTTTGAAGAATGTAAGTGTGCAGATCGGGTATTAGGGCATTAAAATAACAGGTGTGTATCAGTGTGGGGAGAGAGGGTCTAATCCAATTCAGTCAGGTCTGAAGAAGGATCTCGACCCAGAACGTCACCAATTCCTTCTCTCCAGAGATGCTGCCTGTCCCGCTGAGTTACTCCAGCACTTTGTGTCTGACTTCCTGTGAGGTTCTGTAATAAAACCAGAAAATATTGGGGAAACTAATTTCACTCCTGCCATCGGGAGCCTGAAAACTGTAACGTCCAGGTTCAGAAGCAGTTTCTTCCCAACAACCATCAGGCTATTAAACATTACAACCTCCAAATAAGTGTTTTCCCTGATACTCTCCTCAGCCTAAGAAATATTTAAAAAAAAAAGTTTTTTATTTCTTCCTTTCTTCTCCTCAGCCCGAAACGTTGCCTATTTCCTTCGCTCCATAGATGCTGCTGCACCCGCTGAGTTTCTCCAGCATTTTTGTGAACCTCCAAATAAGCTCTGAAATACATAGACTTGGGGGCATTGTCTTTGACTTTGAAACTATTATTGTTTGTTTTTTTTAATATATGTACTGAACTATTTTTGCTATTTATGATGGTGTTTACAGATTACTATGTTTATGTGTTGTGCTGCTGCCTCAATCTTCTGTTTTTTGGGACATATGGCAATAAAGCACTCTTGACTTTTGACTCTTGAGGTCAGGTAGCATCTGTGGAAAGAGAAACACTTAATGTTTCAGCATTGGCGACCGTTTGTCGGAACTGACAAGGAGAGGAACTAGTTTAGGTAGCGGAGAAGGTGGGCTGAGGGCAATGGATGAAGCACGGTGGTACAGTGTCGAGCTGCTGCCATGTAGCGCCAGAGACCCGGACTCGATCCTGACTACAGACGCTTGTCTGTACGGAGTTTGTACGTGCTCCCCGTGACCTGCATAGGTTTTCTCTGGGATCTTCGGTTTCCTCCCACACTCCAAAGACGTACAGGTTTGTAGGTAAATTGGCTTGGTGTAATCGTATAAGTGTGGAATCGTCCCTAGGGTGTGTAGGGTAGTGTTAGTGTGCGGGGATCACTGGTCGGAGCAGACTCTGTGTTTCCATGCTGTGTCTCTAAATTAAAAACTAAACTAAAAGCAATGTGTGGCAGGGTAATGTCGTAACTGAATGGACAGTCAGGCAGCTTGGTCTGTGTAACGTGTGTTGCTGATGTCGTGAAGTCTTCGTGGAGTTCCTCTGGCTTCATCATCTCAGTGATGGTGAAGGCAGGTAGTCTTGCAGCATTTGAGAAGCATCTGGAAATACATTTGATCGTCAAGGTATGGAAGGCTTTGGACCTAGTGCTGCTAAATGGGACTGGTGGAGATCAGCAAGTGTATGGTGGGTGGAGGAGGCTGTTTCTGTGCTGCCCAACCCTGTAACTCTGATGGATTGTGCCGCAAAAGGTAAAACACAAGAAACAAGGTATCATAAGTCACTAACCTATTCCCCGCCAGGTTTGCTAGAGGCCATTCACTCTTACTTTCAAATTAGTTGCGATTCCAAACTGCTTTATGTGGAATTCTCCTCATTTATTTAGACCTCTGGGTTGGTTATTCATTCATTCATCATCGTTGAAAACATTAGCGATGCAGTGGTGCTGGTTTCCAACAGGAACGGTGACAGACGCACCACACGTCTGTCCTCCAGTTCCTGCGGACTTCCGCCGCTGGAAGTATAGGATTTTGGTGTGTGTGCTTTATCATCATTCCTTACAATGCTGAGTACGACAGTGATCGCAACTTCTACTGAAGTGTGGATGGCCGTTGGCTCGTTAGAAGCTCATCCGCCCTTTGACAGGTCTTGTTCATGGTCCTGCTGGGGGTCCACAGCCCCCTCCTCACCTGGCAAACCAGGTGGGGGAGACGGTTTAGTCGCAGACTATCCGACCATGGAGCAGGTAGCACGGGATTACATGGTACCCGTGGGGGGGGGGACGACTCCCCCCGACCTGACCTGACCTACACTGGATTGATAATTAGGATGCTACTGTACATAGTACTGCCACCTTGCAGTTCCAATGACCTGGGTTCGAACCTGTCCTCTGCTTCTGTCTTGTGCAGAGTTTATTCATTCTCCCTGTGACTGCTCGGTGCCCTGATTTCCTGTCATTCTCCAAAGCCATGTGGGTTGGTAAGTTGTAGGAGGGAACTGCAGATGCTGCTTTACACCGAAGAGAGACGCTAAAGCTGCAGTAACTCAGCGGGACAGGCAGTACCTCTGGAGAGAAGGAATGGGTGACGTTCGTGGGTCGAGACTGAAGAAGGATTCCTTCTCTCCAGAGACCCTGCCTGTCCCGCTGAGTTACTCCAGCATTTTGTGTCTATCTTCGTGTTGGTAAGTAAATTGGCCACTCTAAACTAAGTAGGTGGTTAGTTTGAAAACTGGAGGAGATGATGGAAGGGTGAGAGAGAACAGGGGAATAGGCTGGTAAGAAGGCTCTAAAGAGCCTGTCCCACTTACGCGACCTTTACAGGCGACTGCTGGCACCCGTGATAGGTCACCGAAAGTCAACATGTTGAAAATTCAGCGGTGACCAGAAAGATGCTACAATTCTTTGGAGAACTCTCAAGACCATAGGAGACCTCTCACAACCATACAGCCTATGGTCGTGAGAGGTCTCCAAAGAGTCGTAGCGTCTTTCTGGTCACTGCTGAATTTTCAACGTTGAAAGTTTCGGCGACCTTTCGCAGGTGCCAGCAGTCACCTGTAAAGGCCCTTTACTCTACAACATAGATTCAATGTCCTCTGTGGTAAGAACACATTAAAAAGAAATACCAACCGTATCCTGCCCTTTGATTGTAATTACACTGCACGTTTATCTCCTTTCATTATGTCCCTTGTTTGTTTTATTGCACAGCTCATTGTTCGGGGAAACTCATCTGGAGTGAATAATAATCTCCCGGGGCTGGTGTCTGATCTGCAGGAGCTATCGGTTGCAAGATCCAACTCTTTACGGAGAAACACCATTTGCTTGTCTCAGGGGAAAGAGTGGCCTCTGAAGAAAATCGAGGAAGCCAAGACCCAAGAAATGCTATGCCCTAATTCCAGGCGACGTTGGAGCAATAACTTCTTGTTCGGGGACCAGAAAGGGCGGTGCAGAGGGGACAGTGGAAGTTTCACTTCTCGGCTGCATCTTCCAAAGAGTTCACATCGGCAGCAAAATGGCAATGGGATTCACGAGACCAAGCCGACCAAGAACCTGACCATCCCTTCACTGGAATATGAGCGGCAGAAGACAAAGTCAACCGGTCATTCACTTGAACCACAGAACTCCACTTCACCCCCAGACAAAGGAGCACCTGGCTCTCCGCAGGGAGTGATCAGGGCGAGATCGGGGAGACGAAACAGTGGCTGGAGACCCATATCCTGCTTCTTCATTCGGTCGAGCTCGAAGCAGCAAAGAGATCAGGACTCGGGCTTAGGCGACTCACCTGTGCTATGCGACAGTCAGGAGAACCAACACAATGCCACTCTAACAACAAGCCCCTCACTGGATACCTCAGGACCAGTACCTTCAACCAGCCAGAATCAGGTATGTAGCTGGCCCCATTTACACACATTGGGGCGATACATATATAGAGATGCCAAAGTCCACAAGCCCTCATATTTTTAGTTTAGTTTAGAGATACGGCACGGAACCAGGCCCTTCGCCCCACCGAGTCCATGCTGGCCAGCGATCCCTGCACATTAACACTATCCTACACACACACACACACACACACACACACACACACACACACACACACACACACACACACACACACACACACACACACACACACACACACACACACACACACACACACACACACACACACACACACACACACACACACACACACGGGACAATTTACATTTGTACCAAGCCAATTAATCTGCAATCCTGTACGTCTTTGGAGTGTGGGAGGAAACAAGAGATCCCGGAGAAAACCCACGCAGGTCACGCGGAGAACGTACAAACTCCGCACAGACAGCACCCGTAGTCGGGATCGGACCTGAATGTCTGGCACTGTAAGGCAGCAACTCTACCGCTTCCATCTATTCAGTCATTAGCACTGGAAGAGATTGTGGGAGCACAGTGGATGGGTTTTTTGTAGCAATTTGAATATATATAAAGTCTGGTAATCTGGACAAAACCATTATAGAATCCTAAAATAGACACAAAATGCTGGAGCAACTCAGCGGGACAGGCAGCATCTCAGGAGGGTGACGTTTTGGTTCGAGACTCTTCTTCCTAACTGGTTAATCAACACACTTGCTAAAGCACATCATCATAGACTTGCATTTGGAAACAACCCCCACAGCTCAACATCATGCCGACTGTGATGTCATCCAAGCTAATCCCATTTGCCTGGGTTAAGGGCCCGTCCCACTTTCACGACCTAATTCACGACCTCTGCTGAGTTTGCCCTTGACTCGTACTCGCAGCATGGTCGTCATGAGGTCGTCGTAGGTAGGCCGTAGCAGGTCGTGATGCTAGTCGTAGGTACACGTGGCATCAAGTAGGTTGGGGCGTTTTTCTAGCCTGATGTCCACGAGTAAAAAAGGTCGTGAATTAGGTTGTGAAAGTGGGACATGCCCTTTAGGCCCATTCCCCTCTACCCCTTTCCTATCTATGAACCTGTCCAAATGCCTTTTCAATGCTCTAATTGCACCCACCTGCTACATCATATACCCACCACCTAAACCCTTGCCCCTCGCATCTCTTCAAACTTCTCCCCCTCTCATCTTAAACCTTCAAGGCCGGCACAGTGGCGTCGCGTTAGAGCTACTGCCTCACAGCGCCAGAGACCAGGGTTCGATCCTGACCACGGGTGCTTGTCTATATGGAGGTAATACATTCTCCCCGTGACCTGTGTGGCCTTTCTCCAAAATCCTCGGTTTCCTCCCACACTCCAAAGACATGCGGATTTGTAGGTCTATTGGCTTGGTGTGAATGTAAAATGTCCCTAGTGTGTGCAGGATAGTATGGGGATCGATGGTCAGTGAGGACTCGGTGGGCCGAAGGGCCTGTTTCCGCGCTGTTTCTCTGAACTAAACTGCACTTTTGATTTGGACCTCATCCCTAGTAAAAAAATACTAACCGGCTACCATATCTACGCATCTCACAATGCCATAAATCTCTATACGGTCACTCAGCCTCCTATGTTCCAGTGAGAATAAACCCAACCAATCCAGTCTCTCCGGATATGTTTATAAGTGATAGGAGGAGAATGAAGCCATTCAGCCCATCAAGTCATGGCTGATCTATCTCTCCCACTCAACCCCATTCTCCTGCCTTCTCCCTGTAACTCCTGACGCCTATACTAATCAAGAATCTATCCATCTCTGCCTTAAAAATATCAATTGATTTGGCCACCACTGTGGCAATTAATTCCACTGATTCACCAACTGATCAAAGAAATCATTCTTCATCTTCCTAAAAGAAATTCTGAGGCTGTGACCTCTGGTCCTAGACTCTCCCACTAGTGGAAACATCCTCTCCACATCCACTCTATCCAGGCCTTTCACTAGTCGGTAAGGTTCAATGAGGTCCCCATGTAAACCCAGTCCCATGCTGCGAGGTAGGCTGAATGGGCTACTCAGTTGTAACCAATTATTGCAGGAGACCTTTCCTTTCTGGGAGGGGCCAGGTATAGCCAGCTAACGTGATATATGATGCTGTTGGCTGCCTCCCAAGATTATGAATCAGGTTTGCAAATTTTGCCAAATTAAGGTGTGGCAACCTGCAGAACGCTGCCAGAGGGGATAGGTTTAGTAGAAAAGTCAGGGCAATGAGAGATGATGTTGAATGCAGGGAAGAATGTTACTCTGGCATAACATACGATGAGTACATTATAAAATGGAAGCTTCCAGGAAACGCTGAGTGGAAAGTAAATACCCTAAGGAGGCAATTCATTTAGCCCGGATAAACGGAAGAGAATGTAAGCAAACGGGACAATACATGAAGAGGAAGTGTTGAAACATGAAACGATAGGGGTAAAGACAGGATATAATGCCGCAGGAGACAGCATAACATAACAACTAATGGGAGCAACCTGCACTTCTATATTCAAGCACATCTGATACAGGAAGTGCCCCCAATATCTTTCAAGATGTAGGCAGCAAGCGGAAGAAATTTACTTTTGATTGATTGAAAGATGTAGCTTGGAAACAGGCCCTTCGGCCCATCGAGTCCATATTGACCACTGATTACCCGTTCATAATAGCACTATGCTATCCCACTTCTGCGCACTAGGGGGCAAATCACGGAGGCCAATTAACCTACAAACCCGCACGTCTTTAGAACGTGGGAGGAAACTGGTGCACCCTTGGGAAATGCATGCGGTCACAGGGAGAACATGCAAACTCCACATAGAGATCAAGATTGAACCCGGGTCTCTGGCACTGTGAGGTAACGATTCCACCATCCGTGTCAGTGTGCCACCCAAATTGGGTAGGGAATTAAAACATTAATATAATGAATGTGGATGATCAGCCATGATCACATTGAATGGCAGTGCTGGCTCGAAGGGCCATATGGTCTACTCCTGCACCTATTGCCTATTGTCTATAAGATATCATGAAACATTACTGTAAAATATTAGTAGTGATAGGCATTAACAAATTAAGTAAAAGGGGTGAGAGGCAAAAGGTTAAACGTTTGGGAAGGTTATTCCAGTGCTTGTCCATGACGTCCGATATTGGGGTGGGGTATGAGGTTGCAGAAACGATCAGAATGAAATGGATGCAAGTAATGCTGGAAGGATGCAGGACTGGAGGTGGTTGCAGAGCAAGGTTGCAGAGCAGAGAGATGAGAATCGTACCGTAATGCCCCTGACCCACTTAGGAAACCTGAACGGAAACCTCTGGAGACTTTGAGCCCCACCCAAGGTTTCCGTGCGGTTCCCGGAGGCTGAGGTGGTTGCTGGAGGTTGCAGGTAGTGGAAGCAGGTAGGGAGACTGACAAAAACCTCTGGGAACCGCACGGAAACCTTTGGCGAGGCACAAAGTCCCCAGAGGTTTCCATTCAGGTTTCCTAAGTGGGACAGGGACATAAAGGTCTCGGCAGACCAGAAACTATTGGTGGGCAGCAGGTAGGGTTGCCAACTTTCTCACCCAGATTCCCGACGGCAATTCGTTGACTGACTCGGCCGTGGCTGGGTGAATGATGAGTTGGCCCCGGGTGCTGGACTGCACACAAAGCCCAGCCGGCGGGCCAGCTGAGGAGTTTTGGCCCGGCACCCCATCCAACTCGTGAACCGATGATCGGCCATGAGCAGGAGGGGTGGTGGTGTCGGCGGTAAGCGAAGGTCTGAAGGTCGGACAGCTGGCCGGGCTTCCGACTGACGGGGCCATGGGCAAGGAGCTGCTGCTGCACTCCATGGGCTGCACTACTTCGGGACGGGTGAGGCGGGGCCAGATGCGGCGCTCTGACCCGGCAGTCCCCTCGACATGAGTAGTAGCGTCAAATACGGGGCAAGGGCGGTCCCGTACAGGACACGCCCAATATGCGGAATGTCCCGGCTAATACGGGACAGTTGGCAACCCTAACAGGTGACGGAAAATAAGATGTGAGTTAGGCCGGAGATAGAAAGGAGATAGGAGGGAACTGCAGATGCTGTTTAAATCAAAGAAAGACACAAAATGCTGGAGTAACTCAGCGGGACAGGCAGCATCTCTGGAGAGAAGGAATGGGATTTCTCCCAGGAAGGAGGTTGGTCTGTCATCAGTCATAAAACACAACAAAGTAGATGAAACATGAAATTAAAGTAGGAGTTTGTGGATGCCTCGTAGCGGTTCGTTCGAGTAAAAAGTAACAATTTTTTCTTAAGTATTTTTCTACTCGTGGACATTTTTCACATTGTTGAAAAAACGTCACGAGTTTACAGGATTTACCCACCGTTACTCGTACGAGCCTCTACGAGACATCCAGAAACTCATACGGACTCACTACGGACATTCTCCGAGTTCGAATCAGGGGAAAACTCAGGAGAACTCTTGATATACCTTGTACAGTTGGACAGGCCCCAGTGTGCCCTCGAACGATCACACAAATTCCAGAGGGTGGTGGGGTTGGTTGTCTTATTGGGGTGTCTCTGCAGGGGGATCTGAGCATCTCTGTCTCTTCCGTCAAGGCAAACCATCAGTGCAGGAGGAATGGAGGAATAACATGGAGCACAGAACAAAGCAAGAGGAGGGGAAGCAGAAAAGAGAAGCCTGAAGCTGCGTCGGCGAGGGAGAGCTTGAGCCGGGAACTGCCGGGCCTGAAGGGAGAGTGTCCGCGCACATACAGTTCCCTTCAGCACAACCCAGCTCCCCTGGAGCAAGGCCAGGCCGGGCCCACCAGCAGGGTCACCCACGGGCAGTTCAGGGCAGCCATGGTAACGGTGGTCGACCAGGCCGATCCCACCGACCAGCTGGAGTCGTTCTGTAAAATCGGAGAGGGCTCCACAGGCATCGTGTGTGCAGCCACTGAGAGACACACCGGGCGAAGGGTGGCTGTGAAAATGATGGACCTGCGCACACAGCAGAGGCGGGAGCTGCTGTTCAACGAGGTGAGGGCGGAGGGGGAGGGGGGGGTTCTATCTGCCTCCTGGCAGTGGGCCGCTGGGCTGAATGAGGGGTGGGAGGAGCAAGGGATCGACCACGGAGTGAGGCTGAAACAGAGTCCGGAGAGTGGGGACACGGCACTCCATGGTGGTCGGGATGACAGCCAGCTCCCAATACAGTAGCGGCAGAGGCGGAGGGCTCAGAGGGTCAAGAGGGGAGGATGGGTGAGGGGAGGGTCAATGAGGGGTCGGTGGGGGTCAATGAGGGGTCGATGAGATCAATGAGTGAGGAGTCAGTGGAGGTCAATAAGGGGGTCAGTGAGGGGTCAATGAGTGAGGGGTCGGTGAGGGGTCAATGAGTGAGAGGTCAGTGAAGGGTCGGTGGGGGGTCAGTGATGGGAGGGTCACTGTGTTAGGGGGGGGTCACTGACAGGCCAGCGTGTTGGGCCAGTGATGGAGCATGAGTGGGTTCAGGGGTTGCACAAGTGGGTCTGGGGGTCAGCGATGGGAATGTCAGTGGGTTCACGGGTCAGTGTAGGGGGTCATTGGTGTTGGGTCAGTTAGGACAGTGAGGTTCAGGTAAATGATGGGGTGGGGATTCAGTGATGGGGGTCAGTGGGTTGAGAGGTTGGTGAGGGAGGATTGATATGTATTAGGGGAGTATGTAATTGAGGCGAGGGTTTGCTAGATGAAGTTGTTCCCGATGTTGGGGAAGTGTGGGTGCTGTCACCTTTAAAACCGAGCACAGAGAGTGGTGAATCCTGGAACTCTCTGCCACAGAGGGTAGTTGAGGCCAGTTCGTTGGCTATATTTAAGCGGGAGTTAGTTGTGGCCCTTGGGGCTCAGGGGATCAGAGGGTATGGAGAGAAGGCAGGTATGGGATACTGAGTTGGATGATCAGCCATGATCATATTGAATGGCGGTGCAGGCTCGAAGGGCCGAATAGCCTACTCCTGCACCTAATTTCTATGTTTCTATGTTTCTCTGAGTGATGTTCTGTGGGTGCAGTCACTGAGCAGCTGTGTGTCCTGGTTCATCAGGTGGTGATTATGAGAGATTACCGGCATGAGCATGTGGTCAACATGTACAGCAGCCATCTCGTGGGCGACCAGCTATGGGTTGTGATGGAGCCTGCAGGGTGGAGACCTCACCGACATCATCCTACGCACCAGGTAACCCTGCCCAGCCCAGCATACAAACTGAATACAGAACCGTCTTATTGGGTATTTCCATAAGTGATAGGAGCAGAATTAGGCCATTCAGCCCACTAAGTCTATTCTACCATTCAATCATGGTGATCTATCTCTCCCTCCTAACCCCATTCTCCTGCCTTCTCCCCATAACCTCTGACACCTGTACTAATCAAGAATCTATCTATCGCTGCCTTAAAAATATCCATTGACTTGGCCTCCACAGCTTTCTGTGGCAATGAATTCCACAGATTCACCACCCTCTGACTAAATAAATTCCTCCTCATCTTCCCAAAAGGACCATCCTTTAAATCTGAGGCTATGACCTCTAGTCCTAGACGCTCCCACTAGTGGAAACATCTTCTCCACATCCACTCTATCCAGGCCTTTCACTATTCGGTACGTTTCAATGAGGGTACCCCTCTTCCTTTTAAACTCCAGTGAGTAGAGGCCCAGTGCTGTCAAATGCTCATTATATGTTAACCCACTCATTCCTGTGATAATTCTTGTTAACCTCCTCTGGACCCTCTCCAGAGCCAGCACATCCTTCCTCAGATATGGTGCCCATAATTGCTGAAAATAGTCCAAATGTGGCTTGACCAGCGCCTTATAGAGCCTCAGCATTATATCCCTGTTTTTGTATTCTAGCCTTCTTGAAATAAATACCAGCATTGCTTTCCCTTCCACACTACCATTGTGGAGAGATGATTCTCTCTTGCGGAATTAAGAATCGCTGTTTAAAAGTAATGGGCTGTCCATTTAATGCAGGTTTGAGATTATTTTTTTCTCATTGAGAATGGTGAATCCTTAGGACTTTTCTCAGATTTAGAACATTGTTGAGCAGGAGGGTGAATGGTAACCATGAGCAGTGAGGATGGAGACACGGAGCTAAGATAGATATAAAAAGCTGGAGTAACTCAACAAGTCAGGCAGCATCTCTGGAGAGAAGGAATTGGTGATGTTTCGGGTCAAAACCCTTCTTCAGGCTGATATCAAAAACAGGAAGGCAGATTACTATCTAAATGGCGTCAAGTTGGGAAAAGGGGAAGTAGAACGGGATCTGGGGGTTTGGGGGTCTGTTGGTGCAGCAGGCAGTGAAGAAAGCGAATGGCATGTTGGCCTTTATAACAAGAGGAGTTGAGTATAGGAGCAAAGAGGTCATTCTGCAGTTGTACATAGCCCTAGTGAGACCACACTTGGAGTATTGTTTGCAGCGTTGGTCCCCTAATTTGAGGAAGGACATTCTTGCTATTGAGGGAATGCAGCGTAGGTTTACAAGGTTAATTCCCGGGATGGCTGGACTGTCATATTCTGAGAGAATGGAGCAGCTGGGCTTGTACACTCTGGAGTTTGGAAGGATGAGAGGGCATCTCATTGAAACATATAAGATTATTAAGGGTTTGGACACGCTAGACGCAGGAAACATGTTCCCGATGTTGGGGGAGTCCAGAACCAGGGGCCACAGTTTAAGAATATGGGGTAAGCCATTTAGAACGGAGACGAGGAAACACTTTTTCTCACAGAGAGTTGTGGGTCTGGGGAATTCTCTGCCTCGAAGGGCCGAATGGCCTACTCCTGTACCTATTGTCTATTGTCATCGAAACGGGAAATATAGACTGATATCGAGACATTTAGAACAAATGAATGAAAGATATGCAAAAAAGTAACGATGATACAGGAAACAGGCCTTTGTTAGTTGTGGCCTAAATGAAAATGAGTTACAGACAATGAGACTCAACAAGACAACTTTGAACCTAGCCCAATTACTTAGTTGGAGGAGGGATGGAGAGTGATGGGATGGAAGGGTTACTTGAAGTTAGAGAAATCAATATTCATACCGCTGGGTCGTAAGTTGCCCAAGAGAAATATGAGGTGCTATTCCTCCAATTTGTGTTGGGCCTCACTCGGACAGTGGAGGAGGCCCAGGACAGAAAGGTCAGGGTGGGAATGGGAATGCTGCCTGTCCCGTTGAGTTACTGCACCATTTTGTGTCCCGCCCTGTTCCCTTTTGAAAGCACAAACACATTTGCATCCACCACATTTTTGGTGGTGTGAAGGTTTAAATTTCACGTGTGAGCGTGCGTGCATGTGTGTGAGCGTGTGTGTGCACAGAACAAATCGGCTTTCCACCCTCTCAGTCGGCACAACCAGCAGGGCTGTGAGAGGCAACAAAGATATATGCCTTCCCCCTCTGCTCTAGATTCTTGATTAGTACGGGTGTCGGGGTTATGGGAGAAGGCAGGAGAATGGGGTTGAGAGGGATAGATAGATCAGCCATGATTGACTGGCGGAGTAGACGATGGGCCGAATGGCCTAATTCTGCTCCTATCACTTATGATCTGTAAACAGCCCTTCCCTCAGCTTTGTGATAGTGAAGGCAGGAGCCAACTTCTTCCTCACACCATCACTTGTCCAGAAGGTACGAAGGCCAATGGCCTTGCTCTGCGTTTGTGGTTAGGTGGCCTTCAAGGTTAGGTTTCCCACACGCTGTAGGTTTAACATTAGTGTTTGCCATTTACAAGCTTGTAATGTTTAGATTAGAGATACAGTGCGGAAACAGGCCCTTCGGCCCACTGAGTCCGTGCCGACCAATGATCCCCGCACATTAACACTATCCAGCACACACTAGGAACTATTTTTACATTTTTATATATATAGTCAATTAACCTACAAACCTGCACGTCTTGGGAGTGTGGGAGCAAACCGAAGATCTCGGAGAAAATCCACACAGATTACGGTTGAGAATGTACAAACTCCGTACAGACAGCATCCGTAGTCGGGATTGAACCCGGGTCTCCGGCGCTGCAAGTGCTTTAAGGCAGCAACTCTACTGCTGCGCCACCGTGACTCCCATTTGACTCCATGGCCAAATCTTTGTTTAAATTCACAATTGTTGACTGCAGATGGACAGATAGATGCTGTAAAACAAATTACTGGAGGAACTTGGCAGTCTCTTGTGTCTCTGTTGGTAGATGTATCAGATAAGCAGTCACAGTCTGTTTCCCTGTTTCATCAGCATTGTGGCATTTACAAGTACAAATGTAATGGGATGACTCGGGGCAATGCAGAAATGCAGATGCATTGGTTTGGCAACAGCTCCATCCGAGACCGCAAGAAATTGCAGCAAATTGTGGAAGCAGCCCAGACCATCACACAAACCGACCTCCCTTCCATGGACTCCATTTATACCTCATGTTGTCTCGGCAAGGCCAGCAGCATAATCAAGGACACGCCACACCCCGACCACTACCTCGTCTCCCCTCTCCCATCAGGGAAAAGGTACAGAAGTGTGATTCCGGGGCATTTTCAGGGACAGTTTCTTCCCAGCTGTTATCAGGCAACTGAACCATCCTACCACAACCAGAGAGCAGTCCTGAACTACTATCTACCTCATCGGGGACCCTCGGAATATCTTTGATCGGATTTTACTGGCTTTACCTTGCACTAAATATTATTCCCTTATCATGTATCTGTATACTGGCTCGATTGTAATCATGTATTGTCTTTCCGTTGGCTGGTTTGCACACAACAAAAGCTTTTCACAGTACCTCGGTACACGTGACAATAAAAGGACTTGGGAATGCTGGACAGGATTCCCAAAAAGTTAATTCGTAAATCGAATGGGTAGTAAGGAAGGCAAATTCAATGCTAGCATTTATATCAAGAGGACTGGAAATCAAAAACAGAGATTGTAATGCTCAAGAGTGCGGAGGGTCTTCAAGGCGCTGGTCAGGCCGCATTTGGAGTACTGTGGGGGGTCATAGCTTCAAAATTAGGCCATTCGGCCCATCGAGTCTACTCTGCCATTCAAGCATGGCTGGTCTCCGCCTCCTAATCCCATTTTCCTGCCTTCTCCCCATAACCCTTGAACACATTCTCATCAAGAACTTGTCTATCTCTGCCTGAAAAAAGTATTCGCTGACTTGGCCTCCACAGCTTCAGAATTAAAGGGCGCTCTTTTAGAAAGGAGGCGAGGAAGAACTTCTTTAGTCAGAGGGTAGTTAACCTGTTTGGAACTCATTGCCACAGAGGGCTGTGGAGTACAAGACCGTGGATATTTTTAAGGCAGAGATAGACAAGTTCTTGATTAGAACGGGTGTCAAGGGTTATGGGGAGAAGGCAGGAAAATGGGATTAGATCAGCCATGATTGAATGGCGGAGTAGAGTCGATGGGTCGAATGGCCCAATTCTACTCCTATAACTTGTGAACTTGTGAAACTAAACTGAAACTGAACTGAGTATTCGCAGCTTCAGGGTCTTGGATTGTGTGACCTCAAAGGGCCTGAAATAATTGAGTTCCACTACTTACTGCCGTGCAGCAAACATTATTTAATATATAACTTTATAATGTTTAACATGAACATGGAAGTGGCCATCATGGGAGTACTGTATGTAGCAATGTTACAAAATTTTGAGATTTACAAAATCAAGTCTGCAATTTATCCCATCAGATAAAGCGTAAAAAGAAGTTTAATTTGACACCTAGTTCACTTTCATATCTTCAGTATTAAAAAAGTTATGGCCATTTTTATACTCGGAAATTAGCATCTTGTTCCCTATTGCTTTTCCATTGACTTAACACAAAAGCTGTGATCGAGGACAGTCTAAATCCCATAACTTTATTAAAAATTAAGAGAACTGAAAGAAATGTTCAGTTATTATAGATTGAAGCATTCTGAAACAAATATTAAACAATCTTACTTGGATGACCTGAAATTAAAGCATATAATTAGTTAGTTACCCAATTGTAGCTAATTCCAAAATTCAATTACTAGATCTAAACATCTATCCATTGCTTAAGGAAAGATTAACATTTTTAAATAGCCTAAGTGTCCAAAGAACATTCACACAAGAATTCACAATAAAACATGATTTTTAAATCTCATTGACATTAATTTATAGGCCAAATGGAAGGGATTTAGTGTTCAATTGCTGTAAATTAATGGCCATTTAAATCAGCCATTAAATGGGATTCTGTGGAACGTGCTGGTTTAGAACGCTGCCATTGTGGTGAATTTGTACCCCATGTCGGCATGAAAGATACTGCCGGTTCAAATGGGCCCCCAAGTCAGCTACTCACAACATAAAATTTTGTATAAAGGGATCTTAAGAAGCCCTTTTTAATGTAAAAATAAACAGCCTACATTGCGTTGTCCCGACATGAGATCCGTTGTCGGGGTTCGTGGCTTTAGAGGATGATTTTTAATTTACTATAACAATTAAATAACCCAATTTAGTTTAAAAATACCTGCAGCGAACGAATTTCGCAGCGATTTTTCGTCAGCCTATCGACGAAACAACATCGATTTCAACAGCCTAGAGAAAATCGCGTTTTAAACCCGCCCCCTCTCAAAGGCGCCAAAGTCGCGCACACGGGCAGCGGCAGAACTGCAGCGCCGCTGAAGGTAAGTTTTGCAACATACCTACTGTATGGGTTTGATTATTCCAATATAGAAAAGATGTTGGGGTGGCACGGTAGCATAGAGGTAGAGCTACAGCCTTACAGTACAGGAGACCCGGGTTCGATCCCGACCACGGGTGCTGTCTGTACGGAGTTTGTACGTTCTCCCCGTGACCTGCGTGGGTTTTTCTCTGATCTTCGGTTTCCTCCCACACTCCAAAGATGTACAGGTTTGTAGGTTAATTGGCTTGGTGTGAATGTAAAATTGTGGGATGGTGTCAGTGTGCGGGGATCGCTGGTCAGTGCGGACTCGGTGGGCTGAAGGGCCTGTTTCCGCGCCGTATCTCTAAACTAAACTAAATGTTGATACAGTACAGCTGATAGATTCACCATCTTTGGAACCATAGCAAATTCTAGCTGTTGAATTGAGAGTTGTCAGATGAGTAATCTATCAACTGAAAATCAATTGAAATATAGCAGGGCACACACTGCAAGATAGATAGCTTGATGCCAGGGAACTGAGAACTGGGCACTGAAGCTTCTGACATCCCTTCATGTTTATTTCAGTTGAGTATGTAAAATGAGTGGAATGATTGCCAGGAATCTCACAGACAATTTGCCTGCTGTGGCTTGAGGTGTTTGTGTGTTCCAGACATCGTGCATCTTTCAGCAGCCAGGCAGGACCTTCAGTCAGCATTTATTCCACGTCCCAGACATTTCTTATAATCACCTCCTTGTCCCTGGATTATCAGCTCCCGAACAGACAGACTGTCACCCAGTCCCGCCCGCCAGCTTTCTAACAGCACAGAGCCAACCCTATAATTACCACCAACACCATTGTCAATCTGAGAGAGGTGGTTTTGCAATGAGTTCATGCACATAGAGATAAGGAAAGAATCGGACAGGCAACATCTCTGTAGAGAAGGAATGTCTGACGTTTCGGGCCGACACCCTTCTTCAGCCTGATTCCTTCTCTCCAGAGATGCTGCCTGTCCCGCTGAGTTACTCCAACATTTTGTGTCTATCTTCGGTGTAAACCAGCATCTGCAGTTCCTTCCTACACAGAAAAGACTTGTGATGGTTTTGTCGTTTTACTGGTTCCACCAAGATGCAGGACAGAACGTCACAGGAGATCCTTCTTCCCTGTGGCTGTCAAGCTGTATTACTTCTCCCTCTACTGTCGTGGAGTAGGCCATTCGGCCCTTCAAGCCAGCACCGCCATTCAAAGCGATCATTCAATGTGACCATCCACAATCAGTACCTCGTTCCTGCCTTCTCCCCATATCCCCTGACTCCACTATCTTCAAGAGCCCTATCTAGCTCTCTCTTGAAAGTATCCAGTGAACCGGCCTCCACCGCCCTCTGAGGCAGAGAATTCTACAGACTCACAACTCTCTGTGTGAAAAAGTGTTTCCTCATCTCGGTTCTAAATGCCTTACCTCTTATTCTTAAACTGTGGCCCCTGGTTCTGGACTCCCCCAACATTGGGAACATGCTTCCCACCTCTAGCGTGTCCAAACCCTTAATAATCTTATATGTTTCAATAAGATCCTCTCTCATCCTAAATTCCAGAGTATATAAGCCCAGCCGCTCATTCTCTCAGCATATGACAGTCCCGCCATCCCGGGAATTAACCTTGTAAACCTACGCTGCACTCCCTCAATAGCAAGAATGTCCTTCCTCAAATTTGGTGAACAACTACATAAGTGGGAAATGTATGTCTGTATGTCTGACCAGTCAGAATCTCCCCTGCAACCCTGCAATAATAACTCACATATAAGATTATTAAGGGTTTTGGACACGCTAGATGCAGGAAACATGTTCCCAATGTTGGGGGAGTCCAGAACCAGGGGCCACAGTTTAAGAATAAGGGGTAAGGCATTTAGAACGGAGATGAGGAAAAACTTTTTCAGCCAGAGAGTTGTGAATCTGTGGAATTCTTTGTTTCAGAGGGCGGTGGAGGCCAATTCTCTGGATGCTTTCAAGAGAGAGTTAGATAGAGCTCTTAAAGATAGCGGAGTCAAGGGATATGGGGAGAAGGTAGGAACGAGGTACTGATTGTGGATGATCAGCCTTGATCACAGTGAATGGCGGTGCTGGCTCAAAGGGCTGAATGCCCTCCTCCTGCACCTATTGTCTATTGTGTATTGTTTCTCTCTCCACAGATACCGCCCGGCCTGCTGAGTGATGGCAGCGTTTTCTGTTCTTATTGCAGGTACACTGCGGTTTTCTGTCTACGGCTGATAATGCCACACACACTCACTGCCCTCTCATTTTTCTGCATTAAATCACTGGTACAGGTTGAACGAGCAGCAGATCGCGACCGTTTGCCAGTCCGTATTGAAGGCGTTGGCTTACCTGCATTCCCAGGGTGTGATCCACAGGGACATCAAGAGCTCCTCCATTCTGCTGGCACTTGATGGGAGGGTAAGGACCAGCAGCCCTGGGCCAACGGCAGCGGATGGACACAAAACGCAGGAGTAACTCAGCGGGACAGGCAGCATCGCTGGAGAGAAGGAATGGGTGACGTTTCTGGTCCCGACCTTTCCTCAGACCCGACCCGAATGTCACCCATCCCTTTGCTCCAGAGATGCTGCCTGTCCAGTTGAATTTCTCCAGCTTTTTGTGTCTATCCTCGGTGTAAACCAGCATCTGCAGTTCCTTCCTACACAGAGTGCAATGGTGTTAGTGCTCAAGTGAGGTACAGATTACCAAGAGGCCAGCCTCCAGTCTCCATAGAACATGGAACAGCATAGGAACAGGCCCTTCAGCCCACTCTTAACAAGACCCTTAACAGCATTGATGTGCAGAGGGTTCTTGGTGTTCAAATTCATAGCTGGTTGAAGGTGGCAGCACAAGTAGATAGGGTGAACCTGACTGAAACTCGTATTAAGGATTAGATGAAAAGTTATACTTTATAATTTACGAACTTATTTCCAATGCTGTATTTTTAGTAAATTATTCCATTCTTCTTTATCATGCTTTTTCCTTTTTTTTTTAATTTCTCTTTCTTATTTTCTATCTATATAAAAAAAAAATACTAGAAGCCGTAGGAATGATATACATGAAATGTTTTTAATATGACATGTACCTGCCTCTAATAAAAAGACTAAAAAAGAACCAAACAAAAAAAAAACCCCAAGTAGATAGGGTGGTAGAGAAAGTGAATGGTGTACTTGCCTGTATTACGCGGGGCTTTATAAAGTCAGGAAGCCATGATGCAGCTCCATGGGACTTTGGTAGACCACGTTTGAAGTATTGTTTGCATTTCTGGTCGCCCCTTTGCAGGAAGTATATTGAGGCTTTAGACAGGGAAGTTTACCAAAATGCTGCCAGGATTTCAGCTACAAAGAGAGGGAAAACCTGGATTGTTTTCTGTGGAACATCGGAAGTTGAGGGAAACTTGAAAGAAGTATATAAAATTATGAGAGGCGTAGATAATAATAACTTTATAATAATAATAATAACTTTATTTATAAAGCGCTTTTAGACAACATCAGTTACCACAAAGTGCTGTACATGGGAAGTCAACAAAAAGTTATTACAAACTACTAAAACCATTAAGACGACAGGACTATAAAAACAGTAAAAATTAAAAGACATTAAAAGCACTAAAAACAGGAACAAAGTCTCAGCCAGTGTCGAAAGCCAGTGAATAAAAGTGAGTTTTTAGGGAGGATTTAAAGATGGACAGTGAAGGGGCCTGTCTGATCTGCAGCGGCAAGGTGTTCCAGAGTGCCGGGGCAGCAACAGAAAAGGCTCTATCCCCTCTGAGCTTCCGCTTAGACCTTGGTACCTCAAGGAGCAGCTGATCCGCTGACCTGAGGCACCGGGCAGGAGCATATAGGTGGAGCAGCTCAGAGAGGTAAGGCGGGGCGAGGCCATTCAATGATTTAAAAACAAATAAAAGAATTTTAAAATGAACTTGAAAGTGCACTGGGAGCCAGTGAAGGGAGGCCAAAATTGGCGTAATGTTTCGACTTTACTCTTTCGACTTCTGGTTAAAAGGCGAGCGGCAGCATTTTGGACCAACTGGAGAGGAGCCAACGAAGCTCGTGAGACTCCAGAGTAGAGTGCGTTACAGTAATCCAGCCGAGATGAAATAAAGGCATGGATTACTGTTTCAAAATGCTGCCGCTCGAGAATAGGCTTCACCTTTGCCAGCTTCCTTAGGTGAAAGAAGCTGGACTTAACCACTGCGCCTATTTGTTTATCTAATTTAAAATCACCGTCCATCATAAAACCCAGGTTTAAAACTGTTGGCTTTACGAACACTGCCAGTGGACCCAAGTCAACAAAGGGAGGTTCACAGCAGCCATTAGGTCCGAACAAAATCACTTCTGTCTTTTTTTCGTTAAGTCCCAGAAAGTTTAAGGCCATCCAGGACTTAATGTCCTCAAGACAAGACAGAAGTGATTTTAGGGAATAATTATCTTCTTTCCTGAGTGGCATATACAACTGGCTATCATCCGCGTAAAAGTGAAAGGAGATGCCATGCCTTCTAGAATAGATAGGGTAGACAATCAGAACATTTCTCCTAAGGCGGAAATATCGAACAAAACATGGCATAGTTAAAAGATGAGAGGGGGTTAGTTTAATGGAGATGTGCGGGGAAGTTTTTTTACACAGAAGGGGTGGGGGCCTGGAGCACATTGCCAGGGGTGGTGGTGGAAGCAGATATGACAGTGGCATTTAAGAGGCTTTTAGATAGGCACATGGAAGTGCAGAGAATATGTAGGTGTACGGAACGAGCTGCCGGAGGAAGTAGTGGGGGCAGAAACTATAACAACTTTTAAAAAGCAGTTACATGGATAGGAAAGGTTTAGAGGACCAAATGTATGGACCAAATGCAGACGGGGAAGAGTATATATGGGCACCTTGGATAGCACGGGCAAGCTGGGCCGAAGGGCACTTTAACTTTAGTTTAGTTTAGTTTAGAGATACAGCGCGGAAACAGGCCCTTCGGCCCACCGAGTCCGCACCGTCCAGCGATCCCCGCACATTTACACCATCCTACACACAGTAGGGACAATTTTTACATATCTACCAAGCCAAATTTACCCACATATCTGTACGTCTTTGCAGTGTAGGAGGAAACCGATCTCAGAGAAAACCCACCCAGTGACCCAGGCAGAATGTGCAAACTCCACACAGACAGCACTCATGGTCAGGATGGAACCCGGGTCTCTGGCGCAGTAAGGCAGTCGTAGCTCTCCCGCTGTGCCACTGCGCCGCCCTGCTTTGCATTGAGGCTTTGAGCTTTGTTCACTTTTAACAGTGGCAAGGCAGGCAGCCCTCTGCCCATCAGTGCTGCATCAGTCTGGGCAAAGACCCAACCATGGTTGGGGTGGAGGGCATTGGGAGAAGAGAATCGAGTCCCCACCAGTCCCTCCACTGGCCCCGTGAGGGAAATGGAATGGATTTCTGCACACACATTGATAGCAGCTTTATCCATTGTTTTGTAGAACCCGTCACTCTCTGTATTGCTCCCTTGCTCTGTCACTCTCATATCCTCACTCACATATCCTCACTCTCATACCCTCACTCTCATACCCTCACTCACATATCCTCACTCTCATATCCTCACTCACATATCCTCACCCTCATATCCTCACTCTCATATCCTCACTCACATATCCTCACTCTCATATCCTCACTCTCATATCCTCACTCTCATATCCTCACCCTCATATCCTCACTCACATATCCTCACTCACATATTTTCACTCACATATCCACTCTCATATCCACACTCATATCCTCACTCTCATATCCTCACTCACATATCCACACTCTCATATCCACACTCTCATGTCCACACTCTCATATCCACACTCTCATATCCTCACTCTCATATCCTCACTCTCATATCCTCACCCTCATATTCTCACCCTCATATCCTCACTCTCATATCTGTGTTCTCATATCCTCGCTCTCATATCCTCCACTGGCCCCGTGAGGGAAATGGAATGGATTTCTGCACACACATTGATAGCAGCTTTATCCATTGTTTTGTAGAACTCGCTCTGTATTGCTCCCTTGCTCTGTCACTATCATATCCTCATCCTCACTCTCATATCCTCGCTCTCATATCCTCGCTCTCATATCAGCGCTCTCTCACCCTCCCTTGCTCGTGTTCTCCTCACTCTTTCATAGAATCATAGAGTCATAGAGTGATACAGTGTGGAAACAGTCCCTTCGGCCCAACTAGCCCACACCGGCCAACATATCCCATCCACACTCGTCTCACCTGCCTGTGTCTGGCCCATGTCCCACCAAGCCTGTCCTATCCATGTACCCTTTCCCTTTCATCTAAATCTGCTGTGACATTTTCTTTGGCTTGTTCTCATTCTATCTTTTCTCCCTCTCAGGTTAAGCTTTCAGATTTTGGATTCTGTGCGCAAGTAAGCGAGGAGATCCCGAGGCGGAGATCGTTAGTTGGAACACCGTACTGGATGGCTCCGGAAGTGATTGCCCGGTTACCGTATGGGCCAGAGGTATCCCACGCTGTGTTGCAGATGTTGACGGTGATGTACTCCAGGGGCTGGCGATCCTTATCGGAAGTGGGTAGCGTAACTAATAGGGTTGCCACCTGTTCCGTATTAGCCGGGACATCCCATATATTGGGCTAAATTGGTTTGTCCCGTACGGGACCGCCCTTGTCCCGTATTTGACCGCTACGACTCGGGTCGAGGGGACTGTCGGGTGGGAGCGCCGAATCTAGCCCCGCCTCACCCGTCCCGACGTAGTGCAGCCCATGGAGTGCAGCAGCAGCTCCTCGCCCATGGCCCTGTCGGTCGCAGCCTGGCCAGCTGTCCGACCTTCGGACCTTCGCTTACTGCTGACACCACCACCCCTCCTTCTCACGGCTGATCATCGGTTCATGAGTTGGATGGGGCCCCGGGCCAAAACTCATCAGCTGGCCCACCGGCTGGGCTTTGTGTGCAGTCCAGCACCCGGGCCATCCTATCACTCACCCAGCCACGGCCCAGTCGGTCAACGAATTGCCGTCGGGAATTTGTCCCTTATTTTGTCCTTTTGTCCCTTATTGAGTTGCCAGTTCTTACGGAGTGGTGTGCTCTACATGAACAGCCAGAGAGGAGTCATTATGGTTTAGTTTATTGCCACGTGTACCGAGGTACAGTGAAAAGCTTTTGTTGCCTGCTATCCAGTCAGTGGAAAGACAATACATGATCACAATCGAGCCGTTCACAGCTTATGGATACACAATAAGGGAATAACGTTTAGTGTAAGGTAAAGCTAGGAAAGTCCAAACAGGGATAGTCTGAGGGTCACCAATGAGGTAGATAGAACCTCATAGATTGCTTATCGAAATGGAGTGGTATTGGGTGGATAGGTAGACAACAGACAATAGGTGCAGTAGGCCATTTGTCCCTTCGAGCCAGCACCGCCATTCAATGTGGTCATGGCTGATCATCCCCAATCAGTACCCCGTTCCTGCCTTCTCCCAATATCCCCTGATTCCGCTAATTTTTAAGAGCCCTATCTAGCTCTCTCTCTGCTGAAAGCATAAACAAGACCAGAGAACCTGCCTCCACTGCCCTCATATGAGACAGAGAATTCAAAAACAGATTCACCACTCAATCAAAAAATGTTAAATGAAAAAAGTGTTACTGGGTATCAAAGGCAACCGGCTCCGTTCTAAAGAGGATTCCACAGACTCACAACTCTCTGTGTGAAAAAGCGTTTCCTCATCTCCGTTCTAAATGGCTTACTCCTTATTCTTAAACTGTGGCCCCTGGTTCTGGACTCCCCCAACATTGGGAACATGTTTCCTGCCTCTAGTGTGTCCAAGCCCTTAACAATATTATATGTTTCAATGAGATATCCTCTCATCCTTCTAAACTCCAGAGTGTACATGCCCAGTTGCTCCATTCTCTCAGCATATGACAGTCCCGCCATCCCGGGAATTAACCTTGTAAACCTACTCTGCACTCCCTCAATAGCAAGAATGTCCTTCCTCAAATTAGGGGACCAAATCTGCACACAATACTCCAGGTGTGGTCTCACTGGGGCTCTGTACAACTGCAGACGGACCTCTTTGCTCCTATATTCGATTCCTCTTGTTATAAAGGCCAACATGCCATTCGCTTTCTTCACTCCCTGCTGTACCTGCATGCTTACTTTCATAGACTGATGAACAAGGACCCCCAGATCCCGTTGTACTTCCCCTTTTCCCAACTTGACGCCATTTAGATATCCAATCCAATCCAACTTTATTTGTTAAGCACTTTGAAACAGCCAATGTTGACCAAAGTGCTGTACAGAAGAATAAACAAGACATCATAAACAGACACCATAACAGCTCGCATGAGGCGCAAAAATTACATATGAAATACAACAATAAATTAAAAGGCATAAAACATGAGTAAAAATAATAGCTACGGAATAAAAGCAATCAAAAAATAAGAAATTAAATCAAGTAAATAAATAAAGTCGACACCTTACTGGGTATCAAAGGCCACGGAGAAGAGATGGGTTTTAAGAAGTGATTTAAAAAACAGACAGAGAAGAGGCCTGTTTAATGTGGAGAGGCAGATCGTTCCATAATTTGGGTGCCGACACAGCAAAGGCACGGTCCCCTCTGAGCTTCAGCTTAGTTTTAGGCCCACTCAGGAGCAGCAGATTATCTGACCTGAGAGAGCGGGCGGGTGTTTAAGGGTGTAGAAGCTCAGATAGGTAGGGCGGAGCAAGACCATTCAGGGATTTAAAAGCATAGATAGTAATCAGATGTTAGAGTCTGTGTGCTTGGAGGAAGGTGAGGGAGAGGATACCAGCATGAAGGGAAATGGGACGTTGAAGAGAATAATGTATTCAGATGAATCATCCTACCACAACCAGAGTGCAGTGCTGAACTACTATCTACCTCTTTGATGTCCCTCGGACAATCCTTGATTGGACTTTGCTGGCTTTACCTTGCACTAAACGCTATTCCCTTAACATGTATCGGCACACTGTAAATGGCTCGATTGTAATCATGTATTGTCTTTCTGCTAACTGGTTAGCACGCAACAAAAGCTTTTCACTGTATCTCGGTGCACGTGGCAATAAACTGAACTGAAAAAGTAAAAGACAGAAGGGTTAAACTCCATTCTGTTCAAACTGGGATGGGTAATGATGGGCAGTGGAGAGGAACGGAGCTGGAGTGTAGGATGCTGTGAGCGGGTGGAAGATGGAGGCTCTGAGACATTAGGCCACAGGGACAAGGGGTGGAGTGAATGGTTTCTGCTCTCCAGTGGGTCAAGATGTACACAGGAGACACAAGGAGCCGCAGATGCTGGCATCTCGAGCAAGGCACAAAATGCTTGATGCTTGCACAGCGGTAGAGTTGCTTCCTTATGGCACTTGCAGCGCCGGAGACCCAGGTTCGATCCTGACTGCGGGTGCTGTCTGTACGGAGTTTGTACGTTCTCCCCGTGACCCGTGTTGGTTTTCTCCGAGATCTTTGGTTTCCTCCCACTCTCCAAAGATATACAGATTTGTAGGCTAATTGGCTTGGCATAAGTGTATAATGCCCCCAGTTTGAGTGGGATAGGGCTAATGTGCAGTGATCGAGGTTGGTGCCGACTCGGTTTCTGCGCTGTATCTCTAAACTAAACTAAATGCCTACACAGTAGAGCCAATAGATTCACTATCTTTGGAACCACAACAAATTCTAGCTGTGGAACTTAGTGCATCAGTAGAGGGAATGGACAGGTAATGTTTCGGGACGGGTCCCTTCTTCAGACTGATGTGAACTAACGTGCAAAGGGGGTTTGCGGGCATCACAGGCCTGACAGAGGCCGAGTCGAGTGGGGAGCAGGGAGGTGGTAGTCAAAGATGCTCTGGGCTTTGTGGTGGAGTCAGTCCGAGCGCCCTTGCAGCAGGGAGACGTGTGGGGGGTGAGCGTTAGAAGGAAGCACGGTCCTGTTGAGCAACAGTGCACCGAGCGTTGAGGCCGGGAGTGGAGCGTGAGACTGTCCCTTCATGTTGCAGGTGGATATCTGGTCACTGGGGATTATGGTGATGGAGATGGTCGACGGAGAACCTCCCTACTTCAGCGACAACCCCGTGGACGCCATGAAAATGCTCCGAGACTACCCTGCTCCCAGGCTGAGGCTGGATCACATGGTCAGTACTCTGTGTGGGGTTACAGCTTTGTCGCAGTGGATGGAGCGGTCCCGAGAATCCATCCCTACGCTCCAGACCTGGGTCCACACGAGGCCTCGATCTCTGGCCTGAGATGGACAATCCCTGAGGACATCAGGGCAGGCTGGATGGTCTCCAAAAAGTTAGCAAGCGCACAGCTGCTGCCCTCGGGAGTCAAGGACGTTCCTTTATAACCATATAACCATATAACAATTACAGCACGGAAACGGGCCATCTCGGTCCTACAAATCCGTGCCGAACAACTTTTTTCCCTTAGTCCCACCTGCCTGCACTCGTACCATAACCCTCCATTCCCTTCTCATCCATATGCCTATCCAATTTATTTTTAAATGATACCAACGAACCTGCCGCCACCACTTCCACTGGAAGCTCATTCCACACCGCTACCACTCTCTGAGTAAAGAAGTTCCCCCTCATATTCCCCCTAAACTTCTGTCCCTTAATTCTGAAGTCATGTCCTCTTGTTTGAATCTTCCCTATTCTCAAAGGGAAAAGCTTGTCCACGTCAACTCTGTCTATCCCTCTCATCAATTTAAAGACCTCTATCAAGTCCCCCCTTAACCTTCTGCGCTCCAGAGAATAAAGACCTAACTTAACCATATAACCATATAACAATTACAGCACGGAAACAGGCCATCTCGGCCCTACAAGTCCATGCCGAACAAATTTTTTTCCCCTTAGTCAACCTTATTCTCTGTAACTTAGTTGTTGAAACCCCAGGCAACATTCCAGTAAATCTCCTCTGTACTCTCTCTATTTTGTTGACATCCTTCCTATAATTGGGCGACCAAAATTGTACACCGTACTCCAGATTTGGTCTCACCAATGCCTTGTACAATTTTAACATTACATCCCAGCCTTTAGGAAGATGATGAGAAGGAATTTCTTTAATCAGAGGGTGGTGAATCTGTGGAATTGTTTGCCACTGAAGGCTGTGGAGGCCAAGTCAATGGGTATTTTCACCAAGGCGGAAATAAATGGGTTCTTGATAAGTAGGGGTGTCAGGGATTGTGGGGAGAAGGCAGGAGAATGGGGTTAGGAGTGGAAGATAGATCTGCCATGATTGAACGGCAGAGTAGACTTGATGGGCGAATGGCCTAATTCAGCTCCTATCACATGAATTCATGAACTTCTGCCTTTCCATAGAAACATAGAAAAATAGGTCCAGGAGTAGGCCATTCAGCCCTTCGAGCCAGCACCGGCATTCAATATGATCATGGCTGATCATCTAGAATCGGTACCCTGTTCCTGCCTTTTCCCCATATTCCTTGATTCCTTTAACCCTCTTCGGATACCAGGATTTACCTGCGGCTTTATGTGCCCTCTGCAGCACAATAACAGGGAGCACCATCTGCCTCTGTTACTTTGTCAGTAAATTATGGTTCTTAAGCTTTCCCATGTTAACTGTTCTTAACATGTTTATTACACTAGATGATATCCATTGTCAGCTATGTGAAGTACTGAGAGTTCTGTAACTATTGACAATAGGCAATAGACAATAGGTGCAGGAGTAGGCCATTCAGCCCTTCGTTCATTCAGCACCACCATTCAATGTGATCATGGCTGATCATCCACAATCAGTACCCCGTTCCTGCCTTCTCCCCATATCCCCTGACTCCGCTATCTTTCAGAGCCCTATCGAGCTCTCTCTTGAAAGCATCCAGAGAACTGGCCTCCACCGCCCTCTGAGTCAGAGAATTCCACAGATTCACAACTTTCTGCGTGAAAAAGTGTTTCCTCGTCTCCGTTCTAAATGGCTTGCCTCTTATTCTTAAACTGTGGCCCCTGGTTCTGAACTCCCTCAACATCAGGAACATGTTTCCTGCCTCTAGCATGCCCAAACCCTTAACAATGTTTCAATAAGATCCCCTCTCTTCCTTCTAAACTCCAGAGTGTACAAGCCCAGCCACTCCATTCTCACAGCATATGACAGTCCCGCTATCCCGGGAATTAACCTTGTGAACCTATGCTGTACTCCCTCAATAGCAAGAATGTCCTTCCTCAACTAGTACTAGGCTTGAAGGATTTGACAAACCTCAGGAAAGCCATCGGATCATCAGACAGAGGGGAGATGCAATTTGTCCACCACCTTCCACTTAAGGAACAAGTCGAGAGCACAGTTGAGGTGGTGGGCAGTGATGTGCGAGAGTGTGGCAGTGGATCAGAAGAGGTCTCAGCTGGTGGCCTGAAGAGTGCCAGAGAGGGAGAGGCTGTGAAATGTAATCGATGTCCCAAACAGTTGGCCGTAACAGTCGGCCCGGAATTTGGGAATGTCTTTGACCGGAGGTTGTCCTGTTGCAGGTATCCCCGATCCTTCGTGATTTCCTGGGCCGGATGCTGATCCATGAAGTGGAGGAAAGAGCGACGTCGGTGGATCTCCTCGACCACCTCTTCCTGCTGCAGGCCGGGCCTCCTGACTGCATGATGCCTCTGATCCAGCAGTGTAATCAGTGGTGACGTGGTGGAGGAGCACACGGTGGAGCTCCGCGGTGCCGCCAACAGCCCCCGGGCGCGGCCCTGAGACGGAGGAGGTGAGCAGCCCAGCTCCCGGCCCTGGGAGAGATGACCAGGGACTCCACGTCTGGGTCGGGATGAGTCCAAGCACGAGAAACCGTGTTCCACAGGCCGGGGGAAGGTAGAGTGAACCTCCTGGTCTTTCCTGAGCTTGGTCCATGTGGAATGCGGTGGGCGACCATCCCACTCCAGGAGATGCAAGGCAGTGGAGACCACCAGGTGACTGGACAGTTGCAACCTTTACTGGAGGGCATTTGCATTGGCAGTAAGCTGTTACAGTGAATAATGCAGATGCTCTGGAAGTGAACGCTCTATGAGGACTGATTATATTGGAACTGTCTCGTTTGTGGTGGACGCCAATACTTGGAGACTTCCACGGAGATGGTGTCTATCACTGTCACTGGGGTACAGCACCTCTGGGACTGTCACTGGTGTATAGCACCACTGGGGCTCAGACCTCTGGACACTTTGCCCCAAATATCATCTTTCTAATAATAAATTGTGTACTTAATTAAATTGCTGAAAAAAATCTTGCAGTGTTACTTTGCCGTTGGTAGGATTGCTGCCATCTCATAGCGGTGGATGTAGGTTTATCATGAGTTTCTTGTCTGTCTGCTGCCTCACTGCTGAAGAAGGGTCTCGACCTGAAACGTCGCCCATTCCTTTTCTCCAGAAATGCTGTTGGACCCGCTGAGTTATAGCCCTGTCCCACGGTACGAGTTCATTCCAAGAGCTCTTCCGAGTTTTAAAAGAAAATCAAACTCGCGGTAAGCACGGAGAATGAACGTAGCGGGTACGTCGGAGCTCGGGGACGTCCCTTAGCAGCTCGTAACGCTAACGGCAGGTCCTAGGGAAGACTCGCTAACGGCAGGTAAGCGTGGGAAGACTCGTGAAGATTTTTCAACATGAAGGGGCAAATATCGGGGCTCCCAATTGCTCACGGCACTCCATGACCTAGTCAGTGACTGGGTCGTCCACTCGAAGAACAAAATGCCCTTTAATTCCTGATGAAGGCCAGTGGGATGTACCACTGTTGGAAAGACATCACAGCTGCAATCTGAGCTGGCAAAGTGACTCAGTTGTTTGGAGGTTTATTTACATATTGCAATGTGTACGTTTCTATCAAAATGTATACAAAACACAAATTCAAATTAAGACGTCACCATCCTTGTCCGGCACCCGTGGGTGCTTGAGGCGTCCAAGAAGTCGGAGGACTCCGCGTACCCTGTCCCCAGGGACACCCAGCCAGGGACACATTAGCGGAAGGGGGACAGGCGGTCGGTCCAAGTGCAATCTCACCAGCTCATTGCCTGAACCTTGGCCAGGCCCAGGAGGAGTGACGACGAGTTCCTCTGGCCGACTTACCTCTGCCAAGTGTTCCCTGAGTTTGACAGCACCAGCTGGACAAAGCACCCCCCTGATCCCTAAGACGGCTGCAGAATGCTGGGGTAACTCAGCGGGACAGGCAGCATCTCTGGAGAGAAGGAATGGGTGAATTCAGACTGAAGAAATGTCTCGACCTGAAACGTCACCCATTCCTTCTCTCCAGAGATGCTGCCTGGCTCGCTGCATTACTCCAGCATTTGAGTTGAGTTGAGTTTATTGCCATTCCAAAAAAGGTTTTGAACGAAATTGGGTACCTTGCAGTCGTACAGAAAATAAAATAACAGAACACACAATGAACACAGTTTAACATCCACCACAGTGAGTCTACCAGGCACCTCCTCATTGTAATGGAAGGCAAAAAGTCTTAAAGTCAATCTTTTGTGTCTATCTTCAGTGTAAACCAGCACCTGCAGTTCCTCCTTACACCTGCAACAGTCCCACTAATGTACTGCAGTTCAACACACTCTTAGAGCGGACCATAGAAATATAGGCTTGATGGCCACTTGCACTGCTGAGTGACCAGTTATGCCACGTCTAAATGTGTAAGAAACCTTGAAGCAGTAAGGAGATGTCTGAAGAAGGATCTCGACCTGAAATGTCGCCTTTTCCTTCGCTCCATAGATGCTGCCTCACCTGCTGAGTTTCTCCAGCTTTTTTGTCTACCTTTGAAACAGTGAGAGTGGGTCGACTGGGAGTTGCAGCTGTGAACATATCTTTTCCATTTGCCTATGTGTGTGTGTGTGTTTTCAGACGGCCTTCTGTTTTTATTTGCATCTTGCTTTGCATGTTGCTGGCTTTCATTTGACTTGGAGGTGGGAGCTGGCTATAAAAAAAGATTCTTTTGTTTATACCCATCCTGGGATCGTTGGTCGTGAGTCTCTCTGCCCTTGCCAACTTGCTGCGAGGAGCCTTCGGCACGACTTGCTTATCTGAGAATGGCTGGAGCGTTACTCCCTGCGATCGAGGTGAAACCATTCCTGGTTCATGGAGAGAAGTTCATTAAATGGGACGATGTAAGTACTTGTGGCTTAGAACTGATGGGGGGTGAAGGGAGGGGGGGGGTGAGTGCCACCCGGTATTGTCTCATCATTGTCGCCCCAGTTAGTTCTCGACCAGGCTTGAACCTGGAGCCCTCTTCCTGCAGCATTATGAGGAGATACAATGCAGTTCATGTCAGATCTGAGGGTTAACCTTTGGTGGGGCTGTGGAACGAGCTACCAGAGGAGATTGTTGAGGCAGGGACTATCCCAACCTTTACGAAACATGGATGGGACGGGTTTGGAGGGATATGGACCAAACGCAGGCAGGTGGGACTAGTGTAGCTGCTGCATGTTGACCGGTGTGGGCAAGTTGGGCCTGTTTCCACACTGTATCACTCTATGACTCTAAATTGAGTTTATAATAAAAAATGTGTAAGAAGGAACTGCAGTTTAGGAGTAACATGAGGGGGAACTTCTTTACTCAGAGAGTGGTAGCTGTGTGGAATGAGTTTCCAGTGGAAGTGGTGGAGGCAGGTTCGTTTTTATCATTTAAAAACAAATTGGATAGGTATATGGACGGGAAAGGAATGGAGGGTTACGGTCTGAGTGCAGGTAGATGGGACTAGGTGAGAGTAAGTGTTCGGCATGGACTAGAAGGGCCGAGATGGCCTGTTTCCGTGCTGTAATTGTTATATGGTTTATATGGTTAGATGCTGGTTTACACCGAGATAGTCCCAAAATGCTCAAAAGCGTCTGGAGAAAGGACTCAACCCGAAAGGTCATTGATTCCTTTTATCCACAGATGCTGCCTGTCCCGCTGAGTTACTCCAGCATTTTATATCTATCTTTGAGTTTATTGTTAATTGCCCAATGGGGATGTACACTACAATGAAAATCTTGATTGCACAGCATCACAGGCACTTAGACAACAGATAAATTATACATAAACGTTTTAAAAGTTGAATGAAATACCAAACAAAATCAAGACTAGTGTGCAAAACACAATTGGATTGAATACACAGTGCAGAATAGGTAAGTTAGTTTAGTTCATTGTCATGCATACTGAGGTACAGTGAAAAAGCTTTTGTTGCGTGCTAACCAGTCAGTGGAAAGACAGTACCTGTACATGATTACAATCGAGCCATTTACAGTGTACAGATATATGATAAGGGAATAACATTTTATGGAAGATAAATCCAGCAAAGTTCGATCAAAAATAGTCTGAGGGTCACCAATGAGGTAGATAGTAGTTCAGGACTGCTCTCTGGTTGTGGTGGGATGATTCAGTTGCCTGATAACAGCTGGGAAGAAACTGTCTCAGAATCTGGAGGTGTGTGTTTTCACACTTCTATACCTGTGCCTGATGGGAGAGGGGAGAAGAGGGAGTGGCCGGGGTGCGACTGGTCCTTGATTATGCTGCTGGCCTTGCCAAGGCAGCGTGAGGTATAAATGGAGTCAACGGAAGGGAGGTTGGTTTGTGTGACTGTCTTGGATTGAGCGAAGAACAGTCGAAAGGAAGGAACATGGCGTGTGTCCGCGTCATGTGCAATCTATCAGGTAGTCAAGTGCTCGGTTACAGTGTGGAATGTGAAGAAATGGCGAGGTAGAGAAATAGACAGTGCCGACCAAAGAGAGAGGCGACACAGGGTGAGGTGGAGCAGTATTGTGAAGATAGACACAGCACGCTGGAGTAACTCAACGGGACAGGCAGCATCTCTGGAGAAAAGGGATAGGCGATGTTTCGTGTCGCGACCCTTCTTCAGACTGAGGTATAAATGCTGGAGGCAGGTGATATCCAATGAAGAATGATAGCATTGGAGAGACACTGCCCGTTCTTAAATATCATGCAGTACAAAATGGTGTAGTGATCATACATTGATGCGGGGAAATAAGCAGTGAAAGGTAAGATGCAGTGAAATATAATACAATCGCTTTTAACATGGTTTTATTATTCATCTCTTGGAAATTGGGTGTTGCAAGCTTGTAAGTGCCCCTTCAGCCCCTTTCTGAACGAGGGCAGTCCTTGTAATGAAAGTATACCAACAGCTGATGGACACGAAATGCTGGAGTAACTCAGCGGGACAGGCAGCATCTCTGGAGAGAAGGAATGGGTGACGTTTCGGGTTGAGACCCTTCTTCAGACTTCATGCTAACAGCTGCGTTGGTACTGAGAACTGGGACTTAGTCTGAAGAAGGGTCGAGACCCGAGACGTCACCCATTGCTTCTCTCCAGAGATGCTGCCTGGCCCGCGTAGTTACTCCAGCATTTGATGTCCATCTTCAGTGTAAACCAGCATCTGTAGTTCCTTCCCACACACTGGGGTCTTGAGACCCAGCGCTAACAAAGGAACGGTGCAAGTATTTTCAGATCAAGGTGGTGAAATGAATCGAGGTATGGTGAACTATGTGATTCGTGGTAAGGTACAGGAGTTATGTTAAAGCGCGGTGATGGTAAATATCACTAGAGCACAGAACATAGAACAATACAACACAGGAACAGCCCCTTCAGCCCACAATGTCTGTGCCAAGCAAGCTGCCAATTTAACCCCATCTCCTCTGCCTACACCTGATCTATATATCTTCAATTCCTGTATATACACGTGCCTATCTATAAAAAGTCTGAAGAAGGGTCTCGACCCGAAATGTCACCCGTTCCTTCTCCAGAGATGCTGCCTGCCCTGCTGAGTTACTCCAGCATTTTGGGTCTATCTTCTGCCTATCTAAAAGCCTTTTAAACACCACTTTCATATCTGCCTCCACCACCACCTGTGGCAGTGCCCCCATTGTTCCCTGTGTAAAACAAAACATGCCCTGCATATCTCCATTAAACTTTCCCCCTTTCACCTTAAAGCTGTGTCCTCTAGTGTTGGACATTTCTTCTCTGGGATAATGGTTCTTATTGTCTACTCTACCAAAGCCTCTCATAATTATACAAGGTCTACCCTCAACCTCCGACGTTCCAGAAAAAACAATCCGAAGTTTGCCCGATCGCCCATTGTAACTATTACCCTCTATGATATTAAATTATAAGGTCATAATAAGATTAGCTGGTGCATGGCGAGACTGAATTACAGGAAGATACAGTGAGTTACAATATTATATATAATGTGGCAGTGAGATACAGTAACATGGCAGGCAAGTTAAGCTTCAATGAAATACCCTGACTCTCAGTCTCTCCAGTTTCCCTCTCCCCAGACTGATTTTGATTATTCTAACTGCAAATAACCCTTGCATCCCACCTCTCTCCGTCCCTCTCCCACCCAAGTCGTACCAGCTTAAAGTCGTCTTGTTGAGTCTCATTGTCTGTAACTCATTTTCACCTAGAACACAGCTAACAATGGCCTGTTTCCTTTCTCATTGTTACTTTTTTTGCATATCTTTCATACATTTGTGCTATATCTCTCCACATCACAATGTTCGATAGACCCAAGATCAGTTCCTGTGGATTGGAGGGTAGCTAATGTTATCCCACTTTTTAAGAAGGCGGGAGAGAGAAGACGGGGAATTATAGACCACTGTAGCCTGACATTGGTGGTGGGGAGGATGCTGGAGTCAATTATAAAACACATTTGGATAGCAGTAACAGGATCGGTCTGAGTCAGCATGGAATTACAAAGGGGACTAATCTTCTAGAATTTTTTGAGATGTAACTCAGAAAATGGACAAGGGAGAGCCAGTGGATGTAGTGTACCTGGACTTTCAGAAAGCATTTACATAGGAAATTAGTGGGCAAAATTAGGGCACATGGTATTGGGGGTAGAGTGCTGACATGGATAGAGAAGTGGTTGGCAGACAGGAAACAAAGAGTAGGGATTAACGGGTCCCTTTCAGAATGACAGGCAGTGACTAGTGGGGTACATCAAGGATCGGTGCTGGGACCGCAGCTATTTACAATATACATCAACGATTTGGATGAAGGGATTCAAAGTAACATTAGCATATTTGCAGATGACACAAAGCTGGGTGGCAGTGTGAACTGTGAGGAGGATGCTATGAGAATGACAGGGTGACTTGGACAGGTTGGGGGAGTGGGCAGATGCATGGCAGATGAAGTTTAATGTGGATAAATGTGAGGTTATCCACTTTGGTAGCAAAACCAGGAAGGCAGATTACTATCTAAATGGCGTCAAGTTGGGAAAAGGGGAAGTACAACGGGATCTGGGGGTTCTTGTTCATCAGTCTATGAAAGTAAGCATGCAGGTACAGCAGGCAGTGAAGAAAGCGAATAGCATGTTGGCCTTCATAACAAGAGTATAGGAGCAAAGAGGTCCTTCTGCAGTTGTACAGGGCCCTAGTGAGACCGCACCTGGAGTATTGTGTGCAGTTTTGGTCCCCTAATTTGAGGAAGGACATTCTTGCTATTGAGGGAGTGCAGCGTAGGTTTACAAGGTTGATTCCTGGGATGGCAGGACTGTCATATGCTGAGGGAATGGGGCAGCTGGGCTTGTGCACTCTGGAGTTTAGAAGGATGAGAGGGCATCTCATTGAAACATATAAGATTGTTAAGGGTTTGGACACGCTAGAGGCAGGAAACATGTTCCCGATGTTGGGGGAGTCCAGAACCAGGGGCCACAGTTTAAGAATAAGGAGTAAGCCATTTAGAACGGAGATGAGGAAACACTTTTTCTCACAGGGAGTGGTGAGTCTGTGGAATTCTCTGCCTCACCCACCGAGGCCAGGCGACAACTCTCAGACACCTCCTCCTACTCATCCATGGACTATAACCCCACAGATGAGCACCAGGCCATAATAGACAATAGACAATAGGTACAGGAGTAGGCCATTCGGCCCTTCGAGCCAGCACCGCCATTCAATGTGATCATGGCTGATCATCCACAATCAGTACCCCGTTCCTGCCTTCTCCCCATATCCCCTGACTCCGCTATCTTTAAGAGCCCTATCTAGCTCTCTCTTGAAAGTATCCAGAGAACTGGCCTCAACCGCCCTCTGAGGCAGAGAATTCCACTCTCTGAGAAAAAGTGTTTCCTTGTCTCCGTTCTAAATGACTTACCCCTTATTCTTAAACTGTGGCCCCTGGTTCTGGACTCCCCCAACATCGGAACATGTTTCCTGCCTCTACCGTGTCCAAACCCTTAACAATCTTATATGTTTCAATGAGATGCCCTCTCATCCTTCTAAACTCCAGAGTGTACAAGCCCAGCCGCTCCATTCCCTCAGCATATGACAGTCCAGCCATCCCAGGAATTAACCTTGTAAACCTACGCTGCACTCCCTCAATAGCAAGAATGCCCTTCCTCAAATTAGGGGACCAAAACTGCACACAATACTCCAGGTGTAGTCTCACTAGGGCTCTGTACAACTGCAGAAGGATCTCTTTGCTCCTATATTCGATTCCACTTGCTATCTACAGCAATAATGATTTAGGTTGTGGCTGGCACAGAAGCCAATGCTGTGTTATTTGTGCCCTCAGGAGACTGGAGCTGGATCGCCGGTGGTTATGCGCATGGATTCACATGGACACTTCCTCTACTGGACCTACCAGAACAAGGTAAGGGCAACAACACCAGTCCATTCGGCCCTTCTCGTCCATGTCCATCCATTAAGGAAGCTGTCAGCACCTTCATCTTCTGTCCTCGCTTCCATCCTGACCTTGCTTAAGTTAAGGGAATCTAATCCGCGAGTTCTGGCGAGTTTGTCCTCGACTCATACTTGCAGCATGGTCGACACGAGGTCCTAGGAGGTCTTTGTAACTCTCCTTCATGCTCGAGCATAGTCCCCGCATACTCAAGGCCTCAGTTAGATTACGGCGTATTTTTCAACATGCTGAAAAATGCCTGCAAGTAAAAAAAGGTCGCCATGGAAAAAAATCGATATTTTTTTAATCATAGGTTTAGTCAAGATAGTCGAGATAGGTCGTAGTTGGTTGGAACCATCCTCTCCACATCCACTCTATCCGGGTCTTTCACTACTCATTACATTTCAATGAGACCTTCCTCTCATCCTTCAGCGAGTACAGGCCCAGTGTCAGCAAAAGCTCTTCATACATTAACCCAATCATCCCCAGATCATTCTTGTCAACCTCTGAACCCTCTCCAATGCCAGCACATCCTTCCTCAGATATGGGGCCCAAAACTGCTCACAATATTCCAAATGTGATCTAACCAGCGCCTTATAAATAAAGCCTTAGTGTTACATACTTGCTTCTGTAGTCTAGTTATCTTGTAATGAATGCTAACATTACATTGGCCTTTGTTACTACTGACTCAACTTGCAAATTAAACTTTTGGGAATCCTGCACCAGCACTCCCAAGTCCCTTTGCACCTCCGATTTCTGAATCTTTTCCCCATTTAGAAAATAGTAACTAGAAAATAGTTTGTTCCTTCATCCGAAATACATGATGTCCACTTTGCTGCATTGTATTCCATCTGCCACTTCTTTGCTCAGTCTATTAACCTGTCCAAGTCCTTCTGCAGGATTCCTGCTTCCTCAACACTGCCTGCCCCTCCACCTATCTTTATATCATCCGCAAACTTGGCCACAAAGCCTTCATTCCGCCATCCAGCCCCCTTTATTTCCACTCTGACAGTCAGCCAATCTGCTATCGGTAGGGGTCACCAACTTTCCCACTCCCGAATAAGGGACAAAAGGTCAAAATACGGGACAAATTCCCGACGGCAATAGTTGACCGACTGGGTCGTGGCTGGGTGAATGATAAGTTGTCCCGGGTGCTGGACTCCGCACAAAGCCCAGCCGGCGGGCCAGCTGAGGAGTTTTGGCCCGGGCCGCGCGACGTCGAATGCAAAGTCCGGCGCCCCGTCCAACTCATGAACCGATGATAGGCTGTGAGAAGGAGGGGTGCTGGTGTCGGCGGTAAGCGAAGGTCCGAATGTCGGGCTGCCGACCGACGGGGCCACGGGCGAGGCGCTGCTGCTGCTGCTGCACTCCATGGGCTGCACTACGTCGGGACGGGTGAGGCGGGGCCGGACGCGGCGCTCCGACCCGACAGTCCCCTCGACCCGAGTAGTAGCGGTTCAAATACGGGACAAGGGCGGTCCCGTACGGGACAAACCAATTTGGCCCAATATACGAGATGTCCCGGCTAATACGAGACGGGCAACCCTGGCTCTCAGTGGCATAGCGATAGAGTTGCTGCCTTACAGCCCTTGCAGCGCCAGAGACCGGGGTTCGCTCCCGACTACGGGTGCTGTCTGTGCGGAGTTTGTACGTTCCCCCTGTAACCGCGTGGGTTTTCTCCAAGATCTTCAGTTTCCTCCCACACTCCATAGACATACAGGTTTGTAGGTTAATTGGCTTGGGTTTGTATACTTGGTATGTGCAAATTGTCCCTACTATGTGTAGGATAGTGTTAATGTGCGGGGATCACTGGTCGGCGCGGACTCGGTGGGCCAAAGGGCCTGTTTCTGTGCTGTATCTCTAAACTAAAATGAAACTCAACTAAACTATCCATGCTAGCACGCTCCGTTTAACATCCTGGGCTCTTGTCTTGTTTAGCAGCCTCACGTGGCACCTTATCAAAGGCCTTTACTTTCCTTTTAGATATTAGAAATACAGCGTGGAAACAGACCCATCAGCCCACTGAGTCCGCGCTGACCAGCGATCACCCTGTACACTAGCATGTCACACACTAGGGACAATTTACAATTTTATCCCAGGCAATTGCCCTACAAACCTGCACGTCTTTGGAGTGTGGGAGGCAACCGGAGCACTCTGAGAAAACCCACGCTGGTCACGGGGAGAACGTACAAACTCCGCACAGACAGCACCCGTAGTCAGGATCAAATCCGGGTCTCTGGAGCTGTAAGGCAGCAACTCTACCGCTGCGCCACTGTGCTGCCTTCTGAAAACCCAAGTGAACAACAACCACTGATGATAGACACAAAAAACTGGAGTAACTCAGTGGGACAGGCAGCATCTCTGGAGAGACGGAATGGGGGAACGTTTCGGGTCGAAACCTTTGACTCTCTTTTGTCAGCCGGCTTGTTACTACCTAAAGAATTGCAACAGATTTGTCAGGCAAGATCTCCCCTTAAAACCATGCTGACTACTACCTATTTCATCCTGTGTTTCCAAGTATCATGAAACCTCATCCTTAACGATGGACTCTAAAAATGTACCAACCACTGATGTGGGTCTAACCGGCCTATAATGTGTTTTCCTTCTCTCCAGTCTTGAACGGAGGAGTTACATTTACTATTTTACAGTGCTCTAGGACTATTCCTGACTCCAGTGGTTCTTGAAAGATCACTACTAATGCCTCCACAATCTCTAAAGCCACGTCTTCCAGAACCCTGGGGTGCAATCCACCCGGCCCAGGTGACTTATCCACCTTTGGCCCTTTCATCTTCCCAAGCACCTTCTCCTTAGTAATCGCCACTCCACTAACTTCCACCCACTGACTCTCTTGAATTTCAGGCACATTGCTGGTGTCTTCCACTGTGAAGACTGACACAAAAATGTCTTCAGTTCATCCACCATTACTTTGTTCCCCATTACGATTTCTCTAGTGTCATTTTCCAGTTGTCCAATTACTCTTGTCACTCTTACTACTCTGTATATCTGAAGAAATGTTTTATATTACTGGCTAGTTTATCTCCATATTTCACCTTTAATCTCCTTGTTGCATTTTTAGTTGCCATTTGTTGGTTTTTAAATGAAGGCGCTCTTTTAGAAATGAGATGATGAGGGATTACTTTAGGCAGAGGGTGGTTAAACTGTGTGGCTCGGAAACAGACCCTTTGGCCCAACAACTCCGCGCCGACAACGATTGCCACCCTAGTTACTCCAGCTTTTTGTGTCTATATGTCGGAGGGATGTATTGGAGGCATTAGAAACCGCAGATGCTGGGCTCAGTGGCAGAGGAAGAGGAGAGGTGCAACAGGACCTCAGTAGGTCAGGCGGCATCTGCAGAGGGAAATGGACAGACGTTTCGGGTTAAGACCCTTCATTTGTATTGAACGAGTAGAGGGGATGAAGTCGGTATGAAGGGGAGGGGAAAGGGCAGGCAAGGCAAGGCGGAGGTGAGGAGGGGCTGATTTACAGATGGAGTCAGGTGGGAGAGGGAAGGATGGATTGAGTGTCAGAGGCAGGGAGTTGGCATGGTGACACAGCGGTAGAGTTGCTGCCTTATGCCCCTGTCCCACTTAGGAAACCTGAACGGAAACCTCTGGAGACTTTGAGCCCCACCCAAGGTTTCCATGCGGTTCCCGGAGGTTGCAGGTGGTTGCCGGAGGTTGCAGGTAGTGGAAGCAGGTAGGGAGACTGACAAAAACCTCCGGGAACCGCACGGAAACCGCGCGGAAACCTTGGGTGGGGCGCAAAGTCTCCAGAGGTTTCCATTCAGGTTTCCTAAGTGAGACAGGGGCATTACTGCACCAGACACCTGGGTTCCATCCTGACTACGGATGTTGTCTGTACGGGGTTTGTACGTTCTCCCCGTGACCCGGGTTTTCTCCGGGTGCTCCGGCTTCCTCCCCCACTCCAAAGAAGTAGGTGTTTGTAGGTTAATTGGCTTCGGTAAAAATTGTAAATTGTCCCTCAAGTCAAGTCAAGTCACATTTATTTATATAGCACATTAAAAAAAAAAAACAACTCTCGTTGGCCAAAGTGCTTTACATTTGTTATAAGAATAGTATAAACAAACAAACTACATACATATATACATATAGCCCACGCTCAGTGGACGTCAGGAAAGGCTTGGGAGTATAGATAAGATTTTAGTCTTGACTTAAAGGAGTCGATGGATGGGGCAGTTCTGATGGGAAGGGGGATGCTGTTCCACAGTCTAGGAGCTGCAACCGCAAAGGCGCGGTCGCCCGTGAGCTTATGCCTAGACCGTGGGATATTCAGCAGCCCCAAGTCGGCCGATCTGAGGGACCTGGAGGTGGAGTGGTGGGTGAGCAGACTTTTAATGTAAGAGGGGGCAAGCCCATTGAGGGCTTTGTAGACGTAGAGGAGGGTCTTGAAATGTGTACGGAACTGCACAGGGAGCCAGTGGAGGGAGGCCAGGATCGGGGTGATGTGGTCCCTTTTTCGGGTGCCCGTCAGGAGTCTCGCTGTGCCATTTTGGACCAGTTGCAGGCGGGACAGGGAAGATTGGCTGATGCCAGTGTAGAGGGACTTGCAGTAATCGAGGCGGGAGGAGATGAATGTGTGGATGATCTTTTCCAGGTCATCAAAGTGGAGGAATTGTTTTATTTTAGTTATCATCCGAAGCTGAAAGAAGCTAGCTTTTACCACGGCATTGATTTGTTTGTCAAATTTCTGTGCTGAGTCAAATATCACGCCAAGGTTTTTGACGTGAGGTTTGAGTAGTGGGGTAAGACTGCCTGCTATCATTTTGATTGAGTCCGAGGGGCCGAGAAGGATGACCTCAGACTTACTCTCATTTAGTTGGAGGAAGTTCTGGGCCATCCAACTCTTTATATCCTCGAGGCAGTGAGTAAGGTTAAACAGATTAGATTGGTTTTTGGGCTTCAGGGGGAGATAGAGTTGTATATCGTCTGCGTAGCAATGGAAGGAAATGCCGTGCCTTTCAATGACTTGGCCTAAGGGGAGCATATACAGGGAGAAGAGAATGGGGCCAAGGATGGAACCTTGTGGAACCCCACAGCAGAGATTAGCTGGGGAGGAGAATGAGTTGCCTATGTTAGTCGAGAAACTCCTACCTTTGAGGTAGGAGATGAACCAGCTCAGGGCAGTGCCATCAATACCAACCCCAACCCGGAGACGGTCAATTAGGATGGTGTGGTCGACAGTATCAAATGCTGCACTGAGGTCAAGAAGGAGCAGGATTGCACAGTCGCCGGAGTCAACGGTGAGGAGTAGGTCATTGTGTACCTTCAGCAAGGCAGACTCTGTGCTATGGTGAGCCCTGAAACCTGATTGGAAAGTTTCCAAGATAGTGTTTTGGTGAAGGTAAGGTATAAGCTGACTTAAAATTACCTTTTCAAGGGCTTTTGAGAAGAAAGGCAGTTTAGAAATGGGTCTGTAGTTGCTTGGCAAGGTGGGATCGAGGTTGGATTTTTTCAGGAGGGGCTGGACCACCGCATGCTTGAAGCAGGTAGGTACAGTGCCAGTGGCCAGAGAGCTGTTGAAGATGGCGAGGATGCTGGGACCAGCTGTTGTAATGACTTCCTTTAGGAGGGCAGAGGGGACAGTGTCGAGGGGGCAGGTAGCAGGTTTCATAGTGGTGATCAGTTTTACAAGGGAGGGTAGAGTAACGCGTTGGAAACAATCTAATTTTGAAGAGTAGGGTGGTTGTAATGTGTGGGTACGGACTCGGCGTTTCCACGCTGTATCTCTAAATTAAACTACACTAAAAGTCTGCCAGTTGTGGAATCTGATATGAAAGCATGATGAAGAGTAGAACTGATGGTGGCGAACAAACGGATATACTGTTTGGTGGGTCTGACTGAAACTGTTGGAGAGCAACTGAACTATAGAAAGACACAAAATGCTGGAGTAACTCAGCGGGTCTGGCAGCATCTCTGGAGAAAACGGATAGGTGACGTTTCAGGCCGGGACCCTTCCTCAGACTCGTGCGTAATGAAAAACAAAACTGTTCAAATCTTATTGTGACCTTATAAGTTAATATCACTGGTGACCCTCGGGCTTTTCTTGATCAGGCTTTGCTGGCTTTACCTTGCACTAAACATTATTCCCTTATCATGTTTTTATACACTGTAATTGCTCGATTGTATTCATGTATTGTCTTTCCGCTGACTGGTTAAACAAAAGTTTTTCACTGTACCTCGGTACACGTGACAATAAACTAAACTGAAACAGAAGAGACTGAGGTACGGCAATGTATGGGATTGAAGCCATTGACTGGAATTCTGTTTTCCATCTATTAACCCTAACCCAAATTTTTAGATTAGATTAGTTTGGAGATACAGCGCAGAAACAGGCCCTTCGGCCCATCGAGTCCACACCAACCAGCGATTCCCGCACACTAACAATATCCCACACACACACAATGGACAATTTTACACATACACCAAGCCAATTAACCTGCTAACCTGTACGTCTTTGGAGTGTGGGAGGAAACCGGAGATCTCGGAGAAAACCCACGCAGGTCACGGGGAGAACGTACAAACTCCGTACAGACGGCACCCGTAGTCGGGATCGAACGCGGGTGTCCGGCGCTGCATTCACTGTAAAGCAGCAACTCTACCGCTGCGCCACCGTGCATTGTTATTAATGCACACGTACGTTGTCAAAATGATGTAAGGTGCCAGGTTTTGCAAGAACCAGATCATCACTCCGGTTTCTCTTCACAGCAAGTGGACCACCTGGCTTTAACAGGCATCCGTGACACGAGGGTCGGGAAATATGCCAGAGTCCCCAAGGTGAGGCCAAAGTGGACAGCCAGCCGGCATCTACACACAGCGGTTGTACAATGAGGAGCGCAGGCCAACAGTGGCATCCAGGCCAGAAACTTGCAGCGCTTGGATGTGTAGGAAGGAACTGCAAATGTTGGTTTACACCAAAGATAGGCACAAATAGACAATAGGTGCAGGAGTAGGCCATTCGGCCCTTCGAGCCAGCACCGCCATTCAATGTGATCATGGCTAATCATCCCCAATCAGTATCCCGTTCCTGCCTTCTCCCCATATCCCCTGCTATTTTTAGGAGCCCTATCTAGCTTTCTCTTGAAAGTATCCAAAGAACCCGCCTCCACTGCCCTCTGAGGCAGAGAATTCCACAAATTCACAACTCTCTGGGTGAAAAAGTTTATTCTCACCTCGGTTTTAAATGGCCTCCCCTTTATTCTAAGACTGTTGCCCCTGGTTCTGGACTTGCCCAACATTGGGAACATTTTTCCTGCATCTAGCTTGTCCAGTCCTTTTATAATTTTATATGTTTCTATAAGATCCCCCCTCATCCTTCTAAACTCCAGTGAGTACAAGCCTAGTCTTTCCAATCTTTCCTCATATGACAGTCCCGCCATCCCAGAGATCAACCTCGTGAACCTACGCTGCACTGCCTCAATCACAAGGATGTCCTTCCTCAAATTAGGAGACCAAAACTGTACACAATACTCCAGATGTAGTCTCACCAGAGCCCTATACAACTGCAGAAGAACCTCTTTACTCCTATACTGAAATCCTCTTGTTATGATGGCCAACATTCCATTAGAATCTATCTTCTAAGGGGGGCTCGGGAGATGAGAATGGAGGAGGGGAAAGCTGATGGTGGTGGGGGAGAGGTGAAGAGATGGTTGGGGGTTATTCCTGACATTGGTGAATTGAATGTTCACACTGAGGGTGATGTGGGGATCCCAGCATGAACTGTGGCTGGGACATCTCCCCATTGAGTTTATTCACTATTCCTGCCCCTCCCTCCTCCACAGAATCCTAAAATCCGGGAGATTTTCGACGTGGCCAACCCTGAGTCGAACTTCTACTCCAAGTGCCTGACTGTGGTGTCGGGCCCCGACTTCCCCAACCTGACCTTTGACAATTTTGTTGCTTTCAAGCCCAACGTGGTGAAGGTAAGGGCTGCATACTTCATCATCACGATAGGCCGCGGAGGCCAAGTCAATGGATCTTTTTAAGGCAGAGATGGATAGATTCTTGATTAGAACGGGGCGTTGGGGGTTATTGGGGAGAAGGCAGGAGAATGGGATGAGGAGGGAGAGATAGATCAGCCATGATTGAACGGCGGAGTGGACATGATGGGCTGAATGGCCTAATTAGAAACATAGAAAATAGGTGCAGGAGGAGGCTATTCGGCCCTTCGAGCTAGCACCGCCATTCATCGTGATCATGGCTGATCGTCCCCAATCAATAACCCGTGCCTGCCTTCTGCCCATATCCCTTGACTCCACTAGCCCCTAGAGCTCTATCTAACTCTCTCTTAAATCCATCCATTGATTTGGCCTCCACTGCTCTAGGTGGCAGGGAATTCCACAAATTCTGCTCCTCTCATTTACGGGGAGGGGATGGGCTGTGATAAAGGGGGTGGGGTTGATGGAGCTGGAGTGGGGGGGTTTGTTTGAATGTGATGGGGAGTGGGGCAGGGGGGGGGGGGGGGGGGGGGGGGGAGCTGTGACAAAGGGGTGGGCCCTGAGTTGCCATTCAGAAATGATCCCTGAGGAGGGAGTATTCAAGGGATAGACCTGTGATGTTAGAAAGCCCCTTCACTCCTCCCTGGCTGTTATCTGACTGTGATGAGCTGGCTCAGAGAACGGGAGAAGTTGGGAGGTGACGTTGCAGTTGTATTAGACGTTGGTGAGGCCGCATTTAGAGTATTGTGTTCAATTCTGGGCATCGTGTTATAGGAAAGATGTTGTCAAGCTGGAAAGGGTACGGAGAAGATTTACGAGGATGTTGCCAGGACTAGAGGGTGTGAGCTACAGGGAGAGGTTGAGCAGGCTGGAATTCTATTCCTTGGAGCACAGGATTATGAGGGGTGTAGAGGTGTATAAAATCATGAGAGGAATAGATTGGGTCGATGCACAGAGTCTCTTGCCCAGAATAGGTGAATTGAGGACCAGAGGATACAGGTTTAAGGTGAAGGGGAAAAGATTTAATTGGAATCCGAGGGGTAACTTTTGCACAGAAAAGGTGGTGGGTGTATGGAACAAGCTGCCAGAGGAGGTAGTTGAGGCTGGGACTATCCCAACATTTAAGAAACAGTTGGACAGGTACATGGATAGGACAGGTTTGGAGGGATATGGGCCAAATGCAAGCAGGTGGGACTAGTGTAGCTGGGATGTGTTGGCTGGCATGGGCAAGTTGGGCCGAAGGGCCTGTTTCCATGCTGTATGCTTCTATGACTATGGTGCTATGGCAGCAGCAGTGGGCGTTCTAGATCCCAACCTGATCCTTGTCGTCCCGTCTAGGACTGGGCAGCGGAAGTGCTGAAAATCGCCATCCACCCTCTGACCCACAATGGTTCACGTTTGTTCACGATCCACAAAATGTGAGTCTGCCTCCGTGGCCGGTGCATAGAATGGATCTTTTTTTCTCTGACAGAACGCCGAGGGTTTCCCCATCTCGGGCTAGTGTGGGACGCAGCAGGTGGCATTTCCCCGCATCTCCTGCCCTTGTTCATCTTGCATGCAGAGGTGACGGGGTTGGTGAAGATGGCGACTATTAGCGTGCGAGCCACAGAAGTAGATCCACAATCACATAGAAACATAGAAAATCGGGGCAGGAATAGGCCATTCGGCCCTTCGAGCCTGCACCGCCATTCATATAACCATATAACCATATAACAATTACAGCACGGAAACAGGCCATCTCGGCCCTACAAGTCCGTGCCGAACAATTTTTTTTTTTTTTTTTTTTCCCTTAGTCCCACCTGCCTGCACTCATACCATAACCCTCCATTCCCTTCTCATCCATATGCCTATCCAATTTATTTTTAAATGATACCAACGAACCTGCTCCACCACTTCCACTGGAAGCTCATTCCACACCGCCACCACTCTCTGAGTAAAGAAGTTCCCCCTCATGTTACCCCTAAACTTCTGTCCCTTAATTCTGAAGTCATGTCCTCTTGTTTGAATCTTCCCTATTCTCAAAGGAAAAAGCTTGTCCACATCAACTCTGTCTATCCCTCTCATCATTTTAAAGACCTCTATCAGGTCCCCCCTTAACCTTCTGCACTCCAGAGAATAAAGACCTAACTTATCCAACCTATCTCTGTAACTTAGTTGTTGAAATCCTTTTGCTATGAATGCTAACGTATCATTCGCTTTCTTCACTGTGATTCAATATGATCATGGCTGATCATCCAACTCAATATCCTGTACCTCTCCATACCCCCTGATCCCTTTAGCCACAAGGGCCACATCTATCTCCCTCTGAATATAGCCAATGAACTGGCCTCAACTACCTTCTGTGGCAGAGAGTTCCAGAGATTCACCACTCTCTGTGTGAAAAATGTTTTTCTCATCTCGGTCCTAAAGATTTCCCCCTTATCCTTAAACTGTGACCCCTTGTCCTGGACTTCCCCAACATCGGGAACAATCTTCCTGCATCTAGCCTGTCCAACCCCTTAAGAATTTTGTAAGTTTCTATAAGATCCCCTCTCAATCTTCTAACTTCTAGCGAGTACAAGCCGAGTCTATCCAGTCTTTCTTCATATCAAAGTCCTGACATCCCAGGAATCAGTCTGGTGAACCTTCTCTGTACTCCCTCTATGGCAAGAATGTCTTTCCTCAGATTAGGAGACCAAAACTGTACGCAATACTCCAGGTGTGGTCTCACCAAGACCCTGTACAACTGCAGTAGAACTGCCCTGCTCCTATACTCAAATCCTTTTGCTATGAATGCTAATGTATCATTCGCTTTCTTCACTGCCTGCTGCACCTGCATGCCTACTTTCAATGACTGGTGTACCATTGCACACATTGCAATCGCACCACACTCTTAAATCTCTACTCCGACAGCAGCATCTCTTACTTTACTTTGCACTAAACGCTATTCTCTGATCATGCAAACTGAAACTAAACCAGCAGCAATGTTTAGGTACACAAAATTGCTGGAGAAACTCAGCGGGTGCAGCAGCATCTGTGGAGCGAAGAAAATAGGCGACGTTTCGAACCGAAACCCTTCTTCAGACTGATGGGGGGTGGGAGGGTAGAAGGAAGGAAAAAGGGGAGGAGGAGGAGCCCGAGGGCGGGGGGATGGGTGGAGACAGCTCGAGGGTTAAGGAAGGGGAGGAGACAGCAAGGGCTAGCAAAATTGGGAGAATTCAACATTCATACCATCAGGATGCAAGCTGCCCAGGCGGAATATGAGGTGCTGTTCCTCCAATTTCCGGTGTTGCTCACTCATGTTTAGGTGGCTGGCCAGCGAGCCAAGATGTTATCGGTTGCAAGGCCAAGCCTAGGTTCCATCTCCACATCTATCGGAAACCAATGCAGCAACTGCTCCCTAACTTTCCTCCCCACCTGCGGCAGATGGAATCACAGAGGCGGTTCCTCATTGAATACACTTCGCCAAGTATAGTGTGCAGTCACACCATTCGCACAGCACAATGATGCTATATTCACACTTCAACACTGCACTCAATAATTAATAGACTATAGGTGCCTTCTCCACATATCCCTTGACTCTGCTTTCTTTAAGAGCTCTATCCAACTCTCTCTTGAAAGCATCCAGAGAATTGGCCTCCACCGCCTTCTGAGGCAGAGAATTCCACAGATTCACAACTGTCTGGTTGAAAAAATATTTTCCTCATCTTTGTTCGAAATGGCCTACCCCGTCTTCTTAAACTGTGGCCCCTGGTTCTGGACCCCTCAACATCGGGGGAGGTAGTTGACGCAGGTATTATTACAACGTTTAAGGAACATTTAGACAGGTACATGGATATGATAGGTTTAGAAGGATGAGGGACAAATGCAGGCAGGTGGGACTACTGTAGACAGGGCATGTTGGTCGGCATGGGGAAGTTAGGCCTAAGGGCCTGTTTTCACCCTCTTGGACTCTATGACCTTTCAAAACAATTTGAATGCGGACGGTAATAACTCTCTACATATTTTGAGGTGCAAGTGAAATTTGTGTTGTGATGTATAAGCAATCCAGTTCAAAGGTGACTTGTTGATTTGATTCTTTCATTTGATTCTCTGCAGGTACTCAAAGATAAAATTATTTGTGAACGAAGAGAAAAAAATTCCAGTGAAAAAGTAAGGTGGCAATCAAAAAATAATCACACTGCTTAACATAGCTGGAGGAGGGAGATGGCAACCCTGCCGGCAGTCTGTTCGCATGGGCGTTGTACGCTGGCTTCCCGACGTCTCACGTGTATTGCGTGGTTAAGTCACCGTACATCAACGTCCTTATGTCCTTGCGTCAACGTCCTGCCGCGCGCCGCAGGTTATTCTAATGACGTCACGCGCACCAGGCGGCTGTGCTGACGCGTGATTTGCACGCGACATCGCGCATCACGACGCATCGACCTATTTTACATATGACGCGCAAATGAGGAGCAAATGACGGCCAAGTGGGACAGGCCCTTTACAGCGATAGAAACCGGGGTTTGATCCTAGCCACTGGCGCTTGTCTGTACGTTCTCCCAGTGACCTGTGTGGGTTTCCTCCGAGATCTTCGGTTTCATCCCACACTTCAAAGTCGTGGAGGTTTGTAGGTTAATTGGCTTGGTGTATGTGTGAATCGTCCCAAGCATGTGAAGAATAGTGTTAATGTGCTGGGATCACTGGTCGTTGTGGTCTCAGTGTGCCGAAGGGCCTGTTTCCACACAGTATCTCTAAACTAAACCAAACTGAGCATATCAATTAATAATTACATTCATCACTAATACACTGATAATTCATCTTAATACTGATACTCAAAAAATTCAGCTTAGTACTGATGCTCTAATAATTTAACTCAACGCTCTTACCCATAAGTTAAATACAGAGTATTGTCAAAGTCAGTTGCTCATAACCAAATCCCATTATGTGCAACTAATCAATGGTAAATTTCCTCCGTGATATCTAAAATCCTGGAGTCAGCATGTTCCTTAAAAGCAGGAAATGCTGGAAGCCCTCAGTAAGTCAGGCCAAATCCTTGTGAAGGGAAACGCAGTCAACGTTTCAGATTGGAGACCCTTCAACGACCCTGACGAAGGGTCTCCAATCTGAAACGTTGACTGTGTTTCCCTTCCCTTCACATATTCTTTGAAGATAGACACAAAATGCTGGCGTAACTCTGCCTCTCCCCTGACTCTCAGTCTGAAGAAGGGTCTCGGCCTGATACATCACTCATCCCTTCTCTCCAGAGATGCTCTCTGTCCCGCTGAGTTACTCCAGCACTTTGTGTCCATGGTGGGTGCAAACCAGCATCTGCAGATGCTTCCTACACATTTCATCTGCTCTACTGCGAACTCTCCTCAAGGTATGGCCGCTTTGAAGACGTGTCAAGTTTAATTTAGAGATACAGTGTGGAAATAGGCCCTTCGACCCACTGAGTCTGTACCGACTGGCGATCCCCGCACATTAACACTATCCTACACCCACTAGGGACAATTTTCTATTTATACAATGCCAATTAACTTACAAACTTGTACGTCTTTGTAGTATGGGAAGGAACCAAAGATCCTGGAGGAAACCCACGCAGGTCACGGGGAGAACATACAAACTCCGTCCAGACAGCACCCGTAGTCAGAATCGAACCCGTGTCCTTGGCACTGCAAGGTAGCAACTCTACCGCTGTGCCACCTTGCTGCCATATCATCTCCTCCTCTATCTGACAAGAGTTCTGCTTTGTCTCCCTCTCCACTGAGTGTGAAGAAGGGTCTCGACCCGAAACGTCACCCATTCCTTCACTGCGGAGATGCTGCCTGACCCGCTGAGTTGCTTCACCTGTTATTTTTGTGTCTACAGTGTTTACCAGATGTTCGCAGCAGACAGGAAACGGGTGGAGGCCGCTCTTACTGCCTGTAATCTCCCGAGTCAGAAGGTGAGTGAACTTCCCACTGATGTGGGTCTGTTTGTTTGGTTTAGAGATACAGCGCAGAAACAGGCCCTTCGGCCCACCGAGTCCGCACTGACCAGCGATCCCCGCACATTAACACTATCCTACACACATGAGGGACTATATGACATTTACACCAAGCCAATTAACCTACAAAAACCTGTACCTCTTTGGAGTGTGGGAGGAAATGGAGCGGGAATGGAGTGTGGGCTGAGAGAATGGAGCGGCTGGGCTTGTACACTCTTGAGTTTAGAAGGACGAGAGGGCATCTCATTGAAACATATAAGATTGTTAAGGGCTTGGACACGCTAGAGGCAGGAAACATGCTTCCCGATGTTGGGGGAGTCCAGAACTAGGGGCCACAGTTTAAGAATAAGGGGTAAGCCATTTAGAACGGAGACGAGGAAACACTTCTTCTTACAGACAGTTGTGAGTCTGTGGAATTCTCTGCCTCAGAGGGCGGTGGAGGCAGGTTCTCTGGATACTTTCAAGAGAGAGCTAGATAGGGGTCTTAAAGATAGGGGAGTCAGGGGATATGGGGAGAAGGCAGGAACAGGGTACTGATTGGGGATGATCACATTGAATGATTACATTGAATGGCGATGTTGGCTTGAAGGGCCGAATGGCCTACTACTGCACCTATTGTCTGTCTGTTGAAACCGAAGATCTCGGAGAAAACCCATGCAGGTTACGGGGAGAACGTACAAACTCCGTACAGACAGCACCCGTAGTCGGGATCAAACCCGGGCCTTTGGCGCTGTGAGCGCTGTAAGGCAGCAACTCTACCGCTGCGCCACCGCGCCGCCCATTGTTTGATTGCGGCCGACAGAATTCCAGTACTCGGGAGAACAATGGTGTAGATTTCCCAGAGAGTAGGGACTCAGAGAAGGTGGACATTCATTCCTGAGTGAAAGGACTGCTAGTGATAGAAGGTTATCACCAATACACACAGGGTCTCTGGCCCAGAGCGAGGGAATTCCCCAGAACCAGGTGACATAGGTTTAAGATGAAGGGGGAAATATTTAGTAGGTATCTGAGGGGTAACTTCTTCACGCAAAGGGTGGTGGGTGTATGGAACAAGCTGGGATCCCATCAATCTTCATCTGGATCTTCTGGTGATCTTGGGCTGTAGTGTTGTACATGGTATTGGTGAAGCCACTCTTTGAGTATTGTAGGTAGACAAAAATGCTGGAGAAACTCAGCGGGTGAGGCAGCATCTATAGAGCGAAGGAATAGGCGACGTTTCGGGTCAAGACCCTTCTTCAGACTGATGTGGGGGTGGGGGGGGGCGGGAAGAAGAAAAGAGGCGGAGACAGTAGACTGTGGGAGAGCTGGGAAGGGGAGGGGAAAGAGGGAGAAAGCAAGGGACTACCTGAAATTGGAGAAGTCAATGTTCATGACGCTGGGGTGTAAACTACCCAAGCGAAATATGAGGTGCTGCTCCTCCAATTTACAGTGGGACTCACTCTGGCAATGGAGGAGGCCCAGGACAGAAAGGTCGAATTCAGAATGGAAGGGGGAGTTGAAGTGCTGAGCCACCAGGAGATCAGGTTGGTTAATGCAAACCGAGCGGAGGTGTTGGGCGAAGCGATCGCCAAGCCTACGCTTGGTCTCACCGATGTAGAGCAGCTGACACCTGGAACAGTGGATGCAATAGATGAGGTTTGAGGTGGTGCAGGTGAACCTCTGCCGCACCTGGAAAGACTGCTTGGGTCCTTGGACGGAGTCGAGGGGGAAGTAATGCGACAAGGGGTCACAGTTTAAGGATAAGGGGGAAATCTTTTCGGACCGAGATGAGATAAACATTTTTCACACAGAGAGTGGTGAATCTCTGGAATTCTCTGCCACAGAAGGTAGTTGAGGCCAGTTCATTAGTTATATTTAAGAGGGAGTTAGATGTGGCCCTTGTGGCTAAAGGGATCAGGGGGTATGGAGAGAAGGCAGGTACAGGATACTGAGTTGGATGATCAGCCATGATCACATTGAATGGCGGTGCGGGCTCGAAGGGCCGAATGGCCTACTCCTGCACCTAATTTCTATGTTTCTAAGTGTAGCATTTCCTGCGGTTGCAAGAAAAAGTACCTGGGGAGGGGGTGGTTTGGGTGGGTAGGGACAAATTGACCAGGGAGTTGCGGAGGGAGCGGTCTCCGCGGAAAGCCGAAAGTGGAGGAGATGGGAAGATGTGGCTAGTGGTGGGATCCCATTGGAGGTGGCAAAAATGTCGGAGGCTTATTTGTTGTATGCGACAGTTGGTAGGGTGGAAGGTGAGGACAAGGGGGACTCCCTCCTTGTTACGAGTGGGATGATGGGGAGTGAGAGCGGAGCTACGGGATATAGAGGAGACCCTGGTAAGAACCTCATCTATAGTCGAAGAGGGGAATCCCCGTTCCCTAAAGAACGAGGACATTTTTGGTCACCCTGATGCAGTAAAGATGCCATTCAGCTGGAAAGAGTACAGAGAGGATTAATGCGGATGTTGCCAAGACTTGAGGGCCTGAGATACACGGGAGTTTGGGTAGGCTGGTCTATATTCCTTGGAGTGCAGGAGGATGAGGAGTGATCTTATAGAGGTGTATAAAACCATGAGGAGAACAGGGTGAATGTACACAGTATATTTCCCATTGTCGGGGAGACAAAAACCAGAGGATATGAGTTTACGGTGGGAAGGGAAAGATTTAATAGGAACTTGAGGCGAGACATTTTCACACAGTGAAGGTGGGTGTATGGAATGAGCTGCCAGAGGATATAGTTGAGGCAAGTACTATAACAGCATTTGAAAGACATTTGGACAGATACATGAATAAGAGAGGTTTAGTTGGTCAAATGCTGGGAGATAGGATGAGGTTGGGTGGGGCATTTTGTTTGGCATGGGCCTGTTTCTGTGACTTTCTGACTCTCAGACCGGGATGAGGTGGAGCATTTGACAGTTTGTGGCATGGGCCTGTTTCTGTGACTCAATCTGACCTTTTTGACTGGGATGCAACAGTTGTTACAGCAAAATGAAAACAGTGTGGTTAGTGGAGAGCACATGAAAACCTGCTCCTCAAAAAAACAATCCTCCCTAATGGACATAAATAGTTAAAAGCAAAAAATAGTTACTTCAGGAACCAATAAAAAAATTCCGGACCGCTGATTTGGTACCATTATTAAAGTGTCAGAGGGGAGAGTCTGTGTGGGTGCAGAGTGACTGTTTAGCGCCTGTGGTATGTTTCCGCTTCTCTTGCCTGGGCAATCCATATGCGTGGAGGGGGTGCAGTTTGACCTGAATTCTCTGTGAGCGTGAAACACCTCTGCGCTGATGAAAAAGGTCCCTCTGCAGAGACTTCACTTCCTGAAAGGGTGCTCAGGAAGAATAAACGGATCATTAATTATCAGAGGGACTGTGCTGAGGTCCTTTTATCGGTGCTCCATTGAGAGTGAACATCTGCGCTAACATACTGTGGGTGCTGCGTGTGGTATCACCAGAGACTGCTGTCATCGGTGCTCCATTGAGAGCATCCTAACATACTGTGTATGCGTGTGGTACACCAGCTGCACAGCGGCTCAGAGGAAAACGCTCCAGAGGGCCATTGACAACGCCCAGAGGATTGTCGGCTGCCCTCTCCTTACCTTGGAGGACTTACACAGTTCCCGCTGCATCAAAAAATCCCAGAGTATTATAAAGGACATTTCCCACCCTGTTTGAACTGTTGCCGTCAGACAGACGGTACAGATCTACAAGGACAAGGACAAACAGACTTAAAAACTGTTTTTACCCCACTGCTATAAAGGCACTAAATGTAGCCGCCAAGGAACGCAGGGGCGATACATACTAAGGGACTGTGGTACACTGTGAAATCCACAGAAGGATGGAGGGTTGGCTGTTTATGCGTGCTATTTTCATGATATTTATTTTAGTTGTTTATCTTTTTTAATATTTTACCTTGTATGTATCGTTAGCTTTTAGAAATGTTTGAATGGTGCACTGACTGGCTGACATTTTTAAATTTTGTTGTACATGGTTCATGTTACAATGACAATAAAGAAACTATTCTAGGATAGTGTAGGTGGGTGCAAAGCCACGGACAGGAACCACTTTGATGTGTACCTTGGTCAACCCAGTTCCCAAAGGTCATAGAGTCAAACAGTGTGGAAGCAGGCCCTTCGGCCCAACTTGCCCATGCTGACCAACATGTCCCATCAGACCAAATCTAAATACAACACTCCAACATCTTATACAACTGTCACGTGACATCCCAACTTCTATACTCAATATTCTGTCTGATGAAGGCCAATTTACCAAATGTTCTTGACCACCCTATCCATTTGAGACACCACCTTCAAGGAGCTTTGTACCTGCACTCCTAGATCCCTCTGCTCCCCCAGTCCCTGACATCCACTGTCAAGTCCAGCCCTGGTTTGACTTTCCAAATGTGACATTTCACACTTATCCGCATTAAACTCCATTAACCAGTCCTCAGGCAATTTGCACAACTGATCACTGAGTCGTAGAGTTGTAGTACCTTACAGCATGGATCCAGGTCCTTCATCCCAACTTGCCCACACCAGCCAACATCCCATCAACACTAGTCCCAACTGCCTGTGTCTGGCCCCTATCCATATAAACCTGTCCTATCCATGTACGGGTTTCAGCCCGAAACGACGCCTATTTTCTTCGCTCCATAGATGCTGCTGCACCCGCTGAGTTTCTCCAGCAATTTTGTGTACCTCCTATCCATGTACCTAACTGTTTCTTAAGTGTTGGGATAGTCCCAGCCTCAACTACCTCCTCTGCCAGCTTGTTTCATACACCCTTTGTGTGAAAAAGTTACCCCTCAGATTCCTATTAAATCTTTTCCCCTTCACCTTGAACCTATGTGCTCCGGTCCACGATTCCCTACTTTTGGCAAGAGACTCTGTGCATCTACCCGATCTATTCCTCTCATGATTTTATACACCTCTATAAGAGCACCCCTCATCCTCCTGCCTCATTGAGACCCTTGCACATACTGTAGTTTAATGTGCACTTTCTCTGCAGCTGTAACATTATATTCCACGGTTATTTTACTCTCTTTTATACTTCCTCATACCTCCTGATGCTGTGATACTTTTGTACTCATGCATGCGATGATTTGCCTGAACAGCACCCTAAGCAAGGTTTTTCTCTGTATCTTGTTACATGTTTGATCTGATAGGGTAACATGCAAAACACAGCTTTTCATTGTACCTCGGTATATGTGACTACAATAAACCTCAGCCTAAACATGAGAATAATGAAACAATTTCAAAGTGTTTTAACATTATCAGAGGCCAACGGAGCAGACAATGTAACCTAGAATAGTAAGATTAAACGAGTACTTACCAGTACGAAGTTTGATCTGTATTTTATGAGGAGTTACGATGAGGGATTACGTGAAGAACCCACCCAGCGCGCAGGCGCGGCATACTTCCAAGCAGCGGTGTGGAAATCACAGATAGACACTAGTTGAAGTAAAGATAGTAAAGACCAACGAGACATTAGTCCGAATTTGATCTATATAATGAGGGTGGGAGCGGAGGGCACGTAATCCCTCATCGTAACTCCTCATAAAATACAGATCAAACTTCGTACTGGTAAGTACTCGTTTAATCTTACTATTTTACTTCGGAGTCACGTGAGTGACTACGTGAAGACTTCAAAGGTCTGTGATTTCAAACCGTGTAACAGTTATATCACTCACTGCCGAAAGATCATCGAGGGAGGAAGTGGTAGCTAAAGACCAACAAGTTTGTTTAGTTATAAAAGAAATGTTTATTAACTATAACAAAAAGTAGCTCCCATGGGCTTTAAATCATAACTTTGCGGTTTCTAAATTGCTATCCGCAAAGACGTCCTGTTCCATCAGCGGTTTTCTGTAAAATCGTTGGAATGTCGATTCCCTTGACCATCCCGCTGCTCTGAGGATGTGGTCTAGGGGAACCTGCATCCTATCCGCCGCTGAGGTGGACGCTGCCCTGGTTGAATGGGATTTAAAAACATTTGTGTTAATCCCTGCCATGTTGAGGACCTGTTTCAACCATCTGGATAATGTCTGGCTGGTAACCCGTCCAAAAGGCTTTCTGTGGCTAACCCATAAGGCTTTCTCTCTCCCTCTAAGCGTTTGGGTTGTGTCTAGATAATGATGAAGGTGGGTCACCACACACAGCCTAGGTTCTGGAGGGTAAGCCCGGGAGATCAACGGGGAGTTTGATGTACCTGGTCTACTTTGTTTTACCAACCCCGGCATGGTGAAAGTAATGGTATCTGGGGTGGTCACCATGTAGTTCAGATTTAGCTGATGGAGCGACTGAACCCTTTGAGCTGAGACAAGCGCCATGAGCATGAGGGTCTTATAAGTGGACTGTTCCAGGCTCAGGGATCCCACCGGAGGCCAACCTCGAAGGTGTGTCAGAACTACACTCACATCCCACATGTGGGTGTATCTCGGTGTAGGGGGTTTGGTATTAAAGATCCCCTTAAGGAGTCTGATGACCAGAGGGTGGGATCCCACACTATGCTGTCCTATCGGCATGAGGTATGCGGACAGTGCGCTCCGAGCCGTATTGATGGCACTGTAGCTCATCTTGAGATCATGGTGCAGGTGGGCCAGGAACTCCAGCACATCCGAGATCGAAGCCGTCTTGTAGGATGTCCCTGCGTCCAGACAGTACTGTTCCCATTTCCTGATGAAGGTCAGGTACTGTTTCTTGGTGGAAACTCGCAGGGATGCCGACATGGTGGTGATTGTTCTGTCTGATAACCCCAATCCCCGGTAAGGCCTGTTCAAAATCTGGAAACCAGGAGTTTCAATTTTTGGTGGCATGGATGGCTAATGCCAGTTACCGGGTGAGTCAATAATTGGGGGTGGTGATGAAGGACCATAGGTGTCTCTACCACCATGTCGTGGAACATTGGGAACCATGGTTGGGTAGGCCAGTCGGGCACGACCAGAATGCCAGAGGCTGAGTCTGCCTGAATTTTCTGGAGTACCCGACTGATGAGGGCAGAAGGGAGGGAAAGCATAGAAAAAAAAAGAAATTTCCCCCAATCCAGCGTGAAGGCATCTACCGCTGCTGCCTCTGGGTCTGGTTCCCAAGCCACATACATGGGTAGTTGGTGATTTAACCTAGACGCAAACAAATCTATATCTGGCGTACCATATTGCTTGACAATTTTAGCAAATAATTTTGGGTCCAACATCCATTCGATGTTGTCGTTGAATTTTCGTGACCTGGTGTCCGCCACTAAATTTAGCTTGCCTGGTAAATAGGCAGCTGATAGCCAAATATGTCTCTCGACACACCATTGCCAGATTATAGCAGTTAATTTGTCGCATGATACTGATTTAATGCCACCCATGTGCTGGATATAAGATACTGCCGTAGTGTTGTCGATCATAATCCTAACATGCACGTGCCGCATATCAGATGTATATGCTTTTAGCCCATAAAAGGCGGCGAGCATTTCCAAAAAGTTAATGCCCAGTGATTGTAGTAGCGATGCCTCTGAGTTAGTCCATCTGCCACCTGTGCTGTCTATGGAGTTAGTAGCTCCCCAGCCTAAAGCACTGGCATCCGTTGCAATGGTTATGTTAGGATTGGTTACGGCGATAGGACTGTGACTGTGCCAAATATTGTCAACCCACCACTGAAGTTCTGATTTGGCTTCAGCGGGTAAATCCATTTTTCGATCATAATGCCCCCTATGAAGGCGTAATGCATGAGTCCTTGCTCTTTGTAGATTTTGATAATGCAAGGGCCCATGTTGGGCAGCCGGAAATGCTGCTACTATAGAGCCAATAACTCTGGCTACATGCCGTATTCTAGGTTGCGGTGTAGCAATTAAATGGCTACAAGCTTCAATGAGTGAAACTGTTTTGTCTCTGGGCAGAGTGACAGTCATGTGAATCGTGTCAATAGTGAAGCCTAGGTAATCCATGTTAGTAGTAGGCTCCAATATTGATTTATCTGGGTGAAGGATAAAACCCAAAGTTTCAAGGAGTTGTTTAGTGGCTAACACTCCTGCGACAGCTTGTTCCCGTGTTCTTCCTAATATGAGAACATCGTCCAGATAGGCCACAACTAAATGTTTTAGTTCTCTCAATTTCTTCATGGCCACTTTAAGAATTTTCGTAAATAGTCTGGGAGCTGTCGTTAAACCATTGGGCAAAGCTCGGTACTGCCATAGCTGGCCCCTCCAGATAAATTTCAGATATTTAAAGTAATCTTTATGAATGGGTACCAAATAGTAAGCATCTTTGATATCTATGCTTGCCATGTAGTATCCCTTGGAGATCAGTTGTCTGGCAGTGACAAATGTCTCCATTTTGAAATGTTGATACTCAACAGACTGATTAAGTGACGTCAGATCAATAATAATGCGACGTCCACCATCTTTTTTGGTTTTGAGAAAAATATTTGATACAAATTCTTGCGGCTCGTGTGTGGTCATTTCTATGATGCCTTTAGCCACGAGCCGATCAAGTTCAGCTTGTCCTTCTACCTTCTCAACTGCCGAGGGAAGGAACACCCTTTGGGGCATGTGCTGAACTGGCGGTTCTACGCCTGGTTTGAACTCAATTTTGTATCCACTAATACTGTTGAGTATAAACTTATTGTTAGTAAGGGAGCACCAAACATGCTTGAAGAACCTCAAACGTCCCCCTGTTAATACTACACCCTTTGTCTGTGTATGTTGACAGGAACCAGACCCACCTACCTCCATGTTCACTTGTGGGGTCGTTTTCGGTGGGTCTGGCCCAAGGTTGTCCGTGTTGGTGCTGCGGTGGGGCGGCGCATCTTCCCACGGCTCCGCCCTGGGCCCCGCTCTAAAAAAGAGCTCTGGGGGTAGTGGGAGGCGGTCACCAGGCTTTCACCAGCTCGGTATCTGCTGGTGGCTGCCGAGGCGTGCGGCCAACTGGGTGTCTTCACCCTGCTCGGTCCTGGCCCTGCCCTCATGAGGCCTACTGGTTTTGCCGCCTCTTCCAACTCCTTCAGCCTTTTGGCCAGATCCGCACCAAATAGCAGCGCCTGTCGTTCGGGCGCTGGAGCTTTACAGAGGCCGGCATATGTTGGGTTGAGGGCAGGCCTGATGTTGTCCCGCCGTAGGCTATTTAGCTCATAGGTGGTGCTACACATCAGTGCGAGGGCATCCTGCTGGGGTATGGTCAGGTCTTCATCCCCAACGGACCGAGCAAAGGCGGTGACGGCTGCTGAGTGGAGCTTCAGGACTCGCTGCATTTTGACTTCCTGAGCCCTGATTTGCTGCCCCAGCTGGTTCCAGATCTGCCCATTGACCGTTTTGACCCTCAGCGCCTCGCAATTTTCTGGCGCTATGTAATTGTCAAGGGCCTGCTGGACAGCCTTGTCCTGCAGCGGGTTGTTGGACAGCCTGTTTATGGTGGCCGCCATTCTGGGTGGCAACACCATCCCAGTTGTTGGGGGCGCTGCATATCGGCCCACTACACCCAGTAGCTCTTCTTCCGGCACGCCCCGCATGCTGATGGTATCCTCCGCCTGCCCTTGGGATAGGCCAGCCCAGTCCTGGCCTCCCTTACTGCCCTCGAACATAGAGGGTACAGAAGGGTGTGGAGAGGAGGAGGCCAAAGCCCGTCCTCCTGGGAGATGCCGCATCTCCTCGTTTATCATTCGCTCTAGGAGCTGCCTCATGCAGCTGATCCGAGCGTCTCCCCTTTTCGGTGGGGGAGAGTGTTCCCGTTCCTCCGATTCATCGGAGGACACCGGCCGGTCGGTTTTATGTGTCGCCTTCCTCCCTGTGCGGGGCGTTGAAATCTGCAGCACTGGGGGCGGCTCGGTGTCGGGTGAGCGGGAGCGTTGAAAAGGCTCCTCCGCTGCGAGAGGCTGCCGTCCCGCTATGGACCCGTCCTCGGGTGGAGTTGGGCAGGCAGTCCTCCTGGCTGGTCGCTTGCGAGAGGCCATATTCTCTCTGGAGCGACTCTGTAACAAAAAGGGCACTTACCTGAGGTCTTGTCTTTATGCTGCAGCTGGAGAGCCTGGCTCCAGCTGCTGCCGCTGTTGCACTGCTGACGTAATGCCGCGCCTGCGCGCTGGGTGGGTTCTTCACGTAGTCACTCACGTGACTCCGAAGTAAAATCAGGGGTGGGTGATAAAAGATGATATCACTTTCAAATAATTCATCACAAAACCCATGTGGCCTCACTTAGCTCTCAGGATGAAAGAACAAGTCCTTTAGTACATTTCTGTTCCATAAACTTAATTAGAAACATAAAAATATAGGTGCAGGAGTAGGCCATTCGGCCCTTCGAGCCAGCTCATGGCTGATCATCCAGAATCAATACCCAGTTCCTGCTTTCTCCCCATATTCCTTGATTTCATTAGCTCAAAGAGCTCTATCTAACTCTCTCTTGAAAGCATCCAGTGAATTGGCCTCCACTGCCTTCTGTGGCAGAGAGTTCCACAGATTCACAACTCTCTGGGTAAAGAAGATTTTCCTCGTCTCAGTCCTAAATGGCCTTCCTCTTATTCTTAAACTGTGACCCCTGGTTCTGGACATCCCCCAACATTGGGAACATTTTAAGTGCACTGCATGGAGTCACATGGTGGTTTGTAAGCTAGACAAGGTGTCCAAGCAGGAAATATCTCAAACATTCAGAATGAATCTTGAAGTTGGAAACAAGAACAGTGGAGGAGAAGACCCATAAACGTGGAAACAAGGCAATTAAGATTCATTGCTCTCACGTAGCAGCCGACCATGTACAACCTTGCCAAGTGTTTTGCTGAAACTAGAACTGCTGCTTCACGGAGTCGGAGACACGGGTTCGATCCTGACCCCGGGTGTTGTCTGTGTAGAGCCTGCATCTTCTCCCTGTGACCGCGTGGGTTTCTGCCGGGTGCTCCCACATCCCAAGGACGTGTCGGTTTGTCGACTAATTGTCCTCTGTAAACTGCCCCTAGTGTGTAGGACAGCGTTTCTCAACCTTTTTACCCTTGCGGAAGCCTTGAAATAATTCTTATCTCAGGGAACCCCTACATAAAAATTGTTATATCTTTATTAATTTCCTTCTCTTTCATAAAGTTCATAAGGCAAACATAATATATTTTTCTGCTAACTGGTTTAAGCAAAAAATAACAAAGTTTATTGACAATGCAAAAATAGCTGAAATTAAACTGCAAGTTCAAAACTGGAGCAAATAAAGGCAAACAGAAGAACTAACCTTGGAGGAAACATAGAAATATAGAAAATAGGCCATTCAGCTCTTCGAGCCAGCACTGCCATTCATTATGATCATGGCTGATCGTCCCCAATCAATAACCCGTGCCTGCCTCCTCCTCATATCCCTTGATTCCACTAGCCCCTAGAGCTCTATCTAATTCTCTCTTAAATCCATTCAGTGACTTGGCCTCCGCTGCCCTATGTGGCAGGGAATTCCACAAATTCACAACTCTCTGGGTGAAAACGGTTTCTCTCACCTCAGTCTTAAATGGCCTCCCCTTTATTCTAAGACTGTGGCCCCTGGTTCTGGACTCGCCCAACATTGAGAACAATTTTCCTGCATCTAGCTTGCTAGCTAGCAAGACAGAGGGGAGAGACAGGGGGGGAGAGAGAGAAAGAGAGATAAAACCACACACATAAACTAACAAAAACATGCATAAATCAACTTTTCATAAACTAACAAAATAAACATAAACATACCTAATTTTTTTTAATTCATACAAAATCCCTAAATGATGGGTAAAAATGAGTAAATATCGTGGGTGAATGAGGGAGTGTACCTGAGCGCCAGTAAGCACAGACAAGACTGATGGAGACTGTGCGTGCGTCTGTACTTGAGTGAGTCGCTTGATGATACACAAATCCGTCACATACAGCTCCTGTCCACTGACCACTAAAGGCCGTTTCACACTGTATAGGCTGTATAGACATCGCTATATATGACGCCACTAAATATGCTAAATGGACGTCGCTAAATATGCCGTAGGTGTATAATAAAACTACGAATATGAAATTAAACCCAAAAATGACTCAAAAATGCGTTTACATATGATTAGCCTATTTATCACTATTTCTCTCGGGACCCCTAGCGACCTCTCGTGGAACCCTAACGTTCCGGGGAACCCCGGTTGATAAACACTGGTGTAGGGAGTGGATGAGAAAGTGGGATTACATAGAACTAGTGTGAACAGGTTGGCGTGGGCCGATGGGCCTGTTTCCATTCTGTGTTTCAAAACTGAATTAAATTACAATATTGACCGATGAGGTTGCAGACAATTTCCTGCCTCCTCTGCTGAGGGCCAATCATAAGAACAAGAGATGGGCACAGAATGCAGGAGTAACTCAGCGGGACAGGCAGCATCTCTGGGTGACATTCCGGGTCGACACCCTTCTTCAGACTGAATCAGAAACGGCACCTATTCCTTCTCTCCAGAGATGCTGCCTGACCTGCTCAGTTACTCCAGCTTTTTGTGTCTATCCTTGATGTAAACCAGCATCTGCAGTTCCTTCCTACACATGAGACCAAGAAGGTGTGCGCAGCTGTAAAATGGAAGCTTGTTAAATGATGTGTTTATTTCTACCTGTTCTTATCCAGACGGACATGATCAACCCTGATGATTTTACAGAACTGGTCTTCAAGCAGTTTATCACACACTTGTGCCCTCGGCCTGAGATTGACCAGATCTTCCAATTAATGTGAGTTTATAAACTGTAGAATCTGCCTCTTCCCATTCTAGATATTATAATGTGTTCTGATATTATCTAAGCTGGGAGGGTGTTGTTTTTGTTTAGTTTAGAGATACAGCGCAGAAACAGGCCCTTCAGCCCACCTGGTCCACACTGACCAGCGATCCCCACACATTAACATTACCCGACACACACTAGGGACAATTTACACTTATACCACGCAAATTAACCTACAAACCTGTACGTCTTTGGAGTGTGGGAGGAAAGCGAAGATCTCGGGGAAAACCCACGCTGGTCACGGGGAGAACGTACAAACTCCGTGCAGACAGCACCCGTAGCCAGGATCGAACCCGGGTCTCTGGTGCTGTAAGGCAGCAACTCTACCGCTGCGCCACCCAGCTGCCCACAGTCTTTTTTCCAAGAATGAGGATGCAAAAACTAGGGGTTTGAACTAAGGTTGAGAGGGAAGAGATTTTAAAAGAGATCTCAGGAGCAAACTTTTCATTCAAACAATAGTCCGAATTTGGAACGTGCTGTCAGAAGACGGTCTTGACTTGAGTATTGGTGAGGCCTGTCCTGGAGCTATCGGCACAGTGCTTGTTCCCTTATTTGAGTAAGGATACAGTATATTTAGAGGATGTCCCAAAGGGATTGACTGAGCTAGTTCCTGGGATGAGAGATGCAAAGTGCTGCAGTAACTCAGGGAATCAGGGAGCAATCCTGCAGAACATGGCTGGTGACATTTCAGGTCGGGACCCTTCTTCAGACTGAGATGAGAAGTTATATAAAAAATATTAAATCTATATTCATTGGCAGACAGGTCGGTGCAGACATGGTGGGCTGAAGGCCCCATTTCTGTGCTGTATAATTTAGTTTCGAACCACTGATTCCACGCCAACCAGCGATCCCCGCACATTAACACTATCCGACACACACTGTGGACAATTTACAATTTTACCAAGCCAATTAGCCTACAGACCTGGACGTCTTTGTAGTGTGGGAGGAGACTGAAGATCCTGGAGAAATCCCACGCAGGTCACCATCCATTCATAAATTGTGTGTGAACATGTGTTGGGTGTGTGTTGTGTGTGTTGTGGGGGTGTGTGTGTGTGTGTGTGTGTGTGTCGTGTTACATGGACTGTGAGAGGGGATACAGGGATCACACCACATTAGCTAAAGATAGACACAAAAAGCTGGAGTGACTCAGCGGGACGGGCAGCATCTCTGGAGAGAAAGAATAGGTGATGTTTGGGGTCGAGACCCTTCTTCAGTTCCACATTAGTTAATGTTGTCCGTGAAATGTGAGGCTGCCCCAAACTCAGGATGGGAGTGTATGTGGACTGTAAAGGGCCTGTCCCACTTGGGCGACATTTATGCGACATCATTTACGCTTCACGACCACGCAAATGACGCCCAAGTGGGACAGGCTCTTAAGAAACCCTGTGGGTCACTGATAGATAGACACAGAAAGCTGGAGTAACTCAGCGGGAAAGGCAGCATCTCTGGTGGGAGGGAATGTTCGAGACTCTTCTTCAGACCTGCTAGTGTACATGGGCTGCACGGACGATTAGATTCTATGAGAGGATGCAGAGCACTGCTCTGGATAATACATAAACCTGACATAAGAGAAATGCATGTGCCTGTGAAGAATCGGGCCTGCAGAACGGATGACTAAAAGATGTTGTCAAGCTTGAAAGGGTTCAGAGAAGAATTACGAGGATGTCGCCAGGACTAGAGGGTCTAAACTAAAGGGAGAGGTTGAGTAGGCTGGGAGACTATTCCTTGGAGTGCAGGAGGATGAGGGGTGAGGTGTATAAAATCATGAGAAGAATAGATCGGGTCGATGCACAGAATCTCTCTAGAATTTAGGAGATTGAGAGGGGATCTTATAGAAACGTACAAAATTCTTAAGGGGTTGGACAGGCTAGATGCAGGAAGATTGTTCCCGATGTTAGGAAAGTCCAGGACAAGGGTCACAGCTTAAGGATAAGGGGGAAATCCTTTAAAACCGAGATGAGAAAAACCATTTTCACACAGAGAGTGGTGAATCTCTGGAATTCTCTGCCGTAGAGGGTAGTCGAGGCCAGTTCATTGGCTATATTTAAAAGGGAGTTAGATGTGGCCCTTGTGGCTAAGGGGATCAGAGGGTATGGAGAGAAGGCAGGTACGGGATACTGAGTTGGATGATCAGCCATGATCATATTGAATGGCGGTGCAGGCTCGAAGGGCCGAATGGCTTACTCCTGCACCTAATTTCTATGTTTCTATGTTTCTATCTCTTGCCCAGAGTGGGGGAATCGAGGACCAGAGGACATAGGTTTAAGGTGAAGGCCAAAGATTTAATCTGAGGGGTAACTTTTTCACACAAAGGGCGGCGGGTGAATGGAACAAGCTGCCAGAGGAGGTAGTTGAGACAGGGACTATTTCAACATTTAAGAAGCATTTAGACAGGTACATGGATAGGACAGGTTTGGAGGGATATGGACCAAGCACAGGCAGGTGGGACTAGTGTAGCTGGGACATGTTGGCCGGTGTGGGCAAGTTGGGCCGAAGGGCTTATTTCCACACTGTATCACTCTATGACTGAATTTGCTGTTCCTTCTTTTCAGGGATGTGATGGTGAAGCCGTACTTGACTCAACAAAAGATGTCCACGTTTATAAATGAGACGCAGAGAGATGCTCGGCTGAATAATTTTCTTTTTCCATTAGTTCAACCTGAACAAACGCAGAAGCTGATTGAGAAATATGAGCTGAACAGAGTGAATGCAAATAAGGGTCAGTGTTCTTGTACATCTACTGTTGCCAGGATAGTAAACCACTCATCTATGTATCCTCACAGACTCCAAGGTAGAACAGGACTGATCTGATCATGTGAACTCAACACATTGTTGAGGTGGCGCAGCGGTAGAGTTGCTGCCTCACAGCACCAGAGACCCAGGTTCAATCCTGACTACGGGTGCTGTCGGTACAGAGTTTGTACATTCTCCCCGTGACCCGCGTGGGTTTTCTCTGAGATCTTCGGTTTCCTCCCACACTCCAAAGACGTACAGGTTTGAAGGTTAATTGGCTTGGCACAAATGTAAAATTGTCCCTGGTGTGTGTAGGTTAGTGTGCGGGGAGCGCTGGTCGGGGTGGACTCGGTGGGCCGAAGGGCCTGTTTCCGCGCTGTATCTCCAAACTAAACCAAATTAAACCAATATTGGTGAATTAGCAAGATAAATGCTTCAACACATTTCCAATTCCTTCCCCTGGCAGTTCTCTTGATGGGATGTCTGAAGAAGGATCTCGACCCAATCCTTCTCTCCAGAGATGCTGCCTGTCCCACTGAGTGAAGGGCTTGTCCCACTTTCACCACCTAATTCACGACCTCTACCGAGTTTGCCCTTGACTCGTACTCGCAGCATGGTCGTCACAAGGTTGTCGGAGGCCGTAGGAGGCCATAGGAGGTCGTGAGGCTAATCGTAGGTACTCGTGGCATAGAGTAGGTTGGGGCGTTTTTCTAGCCTGATGAAAAATGTCCACGAGTAAAAAAGGTTGTGAATTAGGTCCTGAAGTGGGACGGGCATTTTGTGTCTGTCTTGAGTTTATCTAAATTATCTAGGGGCTAGTGGAATCAAGGGATATGAGGAGAAGCCAGGCATGGGTTATTGATTGGGGACGATCAGCCATGATCACAATGAATGGCGGTGCTGGCTCGAAGGGCCGAATGGCCTCCTCCTGCACCTATTTTCTATGTTTCTATTTTTCTATGTCTTCAGTTTAAACCTGCATCTGCAGTTCCTTCCTACACAGTTCACTTGATGGGTTAGACAGATAGAACGATACAGCATGGAAACAGGTCCTTTGGCCAGCCGAGTCCACAATAACCATCCACCACCCATTGTCACTACTACACAAATCTAATCCATCTCTAGTCTCTCTATTTTGCCATCAACTTCTCCCCAGATTCTACCGCTCACCTACATACAAGGGGAAATTTACAGCGACTGATGAGCCTACACGTCTTTCAGATTGGGGGGGGGAATGGAGCACCCGGGGGAAACCCTTGATCACAGGGAGAACATACAAACTCTGCACAGATTGCATCCGAGGTCAGGATTGAACCTGGGTCTCTGGTGCTGAGGCCGTGGCTCCACCAACTGCACCATTATGCCTCCCAGGCTCCAGTGTTAAATGTGTTGATGTTGGTATTGGCTTATTTATTATCACTGTAAGAACTAGAGCGCAGGACATACCATACTTGAGTACAATCAAACCAGGCAAGTTCAACAGGTAGTTGAGATATTGCTTTTGAGAGAGTGTTCACCAGGTTAATTCCCGGGATGGCGGGACTGTCATATGTTGAAAGAATGGAGTGACTGGGCGTGTATACACTGGAATTTAGAAGGATGAGAGGGTTTCTTATTGAAACGTATAAGATTATTAAGGGATTGGACACACTAGAAATAGGAAACATGTTCCCAATGTTGGGCGAGTCCAGAACCAGGGGCCACAGTTTAAGAATAAGGGGTAGGCCATTTAGAATGGAGGTGTCAAGTTGGGAAAAGGAGAAGTACAATGGGATCTGGGGATCCTTGTTCATCAGTCACTGAAAGTAAGCATGCTGGTACAGCAGGCAGTGAAGAAAGTGAATGGCATGTTGGCCTTCATAGCAAGAGGAGTTAAGTATAGGATCAAAGAGGTCCTTCTGCAATTGTACAGGGCCCTAGTGAGACCTGAAGTATTGTGTGCAGTTTTGGACTGCAAATTTGACGAAGGACATTCTTGCTATTAAGGGAGTGCAGAGTAGGTTCACCAGGTTAATTCCCGGGATGGTGGGACTGTCATATGTTGACAGAATGGAGCGACTGGACTTGTATACACTGGAATTGTGAAGGATGAGAGGGTATCTTATTGAAACATATACGATTGTTAAGGGTTTGGACACGCTAGTGGCAGGAAACATGTTCCCGATGTTGGGGGAATCCAGAACCAGGGGCCACAGTTTAAGAATACGGGGTAAGCCATTTAGATCGGAGATGAGGAAAACCTTTTTCACACAGAGAGTGGAATTCTCTGGATGCTTTCAAGAGAGAGTTAGATTGGGCTCTTAAAGATAGCGGCGTCAAGGGATATGGGGAGAAGGCAGGAACGGAGTACTGATTGTGGATGATCAGCCATGATCACAGTGAATGGTGGTGCTGGCTCGAAGGGCAGAATGACCTACTCCTGCACTTATTGTTTATTGAATATTGTAGTGCAAAAGAGAAAGGAAACAGTTCAGAATATGATGAGAATGGGGTTAGGAGGGAGAGATAGATCAGCCAGAGATAGATTGAATGGCAGAGTAGACTTGATGGGCTGAATGGCCTAATTCTGCTCCTATCACTTATGATCTTATGATCTAATGACTGATGAAGGCTTATGTACCTAAAGCCTACAAGAGCACCTTATCTACCTGTGGCACCACTTTCAGGCCACACTGAAACCAAGGGATCCCACCTTGACCAAGGGGATGTACAATACAACAAAGACCTGGTGAGAGCAGTGTGTCGGACACGCTGAGATTGGGATGTGGTAACGGCAGCATCCTGGATGTCAATGACCCCAGTCTTACTCGTCTCCTCCCTTCAGCATCCGTGCACCAGTTACAAAGCAGACAGACACAAAAAGCTGGAGTTACTCAGCAGGACAGGCAGCATCTCTGGAGAGGAGGAATGGGTGACATTTTGTGTCGAGACACTTCTTTAATCTGAAGAAAGTCATCCTTCCATATCCCTGCTTTCCCTCTCCCGTGACTCTCAGTCTCAACCCAAAACGTCACCCATTCATTCCAAGGGCGGTCACGGTGGCGCAGCGGTAGAGTTGCTGCCTTACAGCGCATGCAGCGCCGGAGACCCGGGTTCGATCCCGACTACGGGTGCCGTCTGTATGGAGTTTGTACGTTCTCCCTGTGACCCACGTGGATTTTCCCCGGGATCATCGGTTTCCTCCCACACTCCAAAGACATACAGGTTTGTATGTTAATTGGCATGGTAAATGTAAAAACTGTCCCTAGTGGGTGCAGGATAGTGTTAATGATCAGGGATCGCTGTTTCCGCGCTGTATCTCGAAACTACACTCAGCAGAGATGCTGCCTGACCCGCTGATTAAAGGGCCTGTCCCACTTACGCGACCTTTGCAGGCGACTGCCGGCACCCATGATAGGTCGCCGAAATGTTCAACATGTTGAAAATTCAGTGGCGACCAGAAGACGCTACGACTCTTTGGAGACTTCTCACGACCACAGGCTACATGGTCGTGATAGGTCTCCTATGGTCGTGGGAGGTCACCTGCGACATGTCGCCAGGGGGCGCCTGTATGGTCGAGAGAGGTCTCCTATGGTGAGTCTTTAATGCTTGAATTGGGGAGAAATGTTTTGTGAGTGTGCCTGTGGTTCGGCCGTGTGCTGCTCTGAGCTGATCCACGTGATCAGTGCAGATTCTGACCCCTTGTCCTCCTTCGCTTCCCAAACAGGCCACATGTCGCTGGAGGGACTTTGCTGGTACCTGTCCGGCCCGGAAAACAGCCTGATATTCCCGGAGAGGCTGACTGTGTACCAGGATATGTCGCAGCCCCTGCCGCATTACTTCATCAATTCCTCCCACAACACCTACCTCACCGGTAAACATATGATGAAAGAATGGATCGACTGGCCTTACACTGTATTCACTGGCATTTAGAAGGATGAAAGGGGACCTTAGAGAAACATATAAAATTCTTAAGGGATTGGACAGGCTAGATGCAGGAACAATGTTCCCGATGTTGGGGGAGTCCAGAACTAGGGGGTCACAGTTTAAGAATAAGAGGTAGGCCATTTAGGACTGAGATGAGGAAAATCGTTTTCACCCAGAGAGTTGTGAATCTGTGGGATTCTCTGCCACAGAAGGCAGTGGAGGCCAATTCACTGGATGTTTTCAAGAGAGAGGTAGATTTAGCTCTTAGGGCTAAAGGAATCAAGGGATGTGGGGAATAAAGCAGGAATGGGATACTGATTTTGGATGATCAGCCATGATCATATTGAATGGCAGTGCTGGCTCGAAGGGCAGCATGGCCTACTCCTGCACCTATTTTCTTTGTTTCTCAGCCCTTCGGCCCACCGGGTCAGCGCCAACCAGCGTTCACCCCGTACACGAGCACTATCCTACATACTAGGGACCATCTACAATTTTTACCGAAGCCAATTAACCTACAAACCTGCACGTCTTTGAAGTGTGGGAGGAAACCGGAGCACCCAGAGAAAACCCATGTGGTTACAGGCAGAATGCACAAACTCCATACAGATAGCACCCGTAGTCAGGATCGAACCTGGGTCTCTGGCGCGGTAAGGCATCAACTCTGCCGCTGTGCCGCCGTGCCGTCCAATAGTTGGCAGGAAGAAACCGTGCATGCCTCAGAGAAGGTCCATTAGGACGATTCGCTTCTGACTGCAATTGTCAGTTTCCCAGAGCACGGCTGTGGAAGCATCTCTCTCGTCTCCTCGCACCCTATCACTGTCATTCTTTCCCTCCCACTCCCGTCGTATATGGTGCAACAAACCTGGATTCTCCTGAGAGGCCATCTCCCGCCAACAGTGTCCAACACGGCATACCTACCTGTTGGTGACCAGGATGGCTGATCATCCACAATCAGTACCCTGTTCCTGCCTTCTCCCCGTGTCCCTTGACTGTGCTATCTGTATCCAACTCTCTCTTGAAAGCATTAATGCGGTTGACCAGTAGCTGTAGTTTCATTTCCTGCACAAACTTTCATCGTGGATATCAGACGTCCCCACTTTGCATGTCTTCTGGCTTTTAGTTTTAGAGACACAGCATGGAAACTGGCCCTTTGGCTCTCCGTGTCCGCGCCGAACAGCGATCCCCGTACACGAGCACTATCTCACACACTAGAGACAATTTACAATTTTTACCGAAGCCAATTAACCTACCCACCTGTACGTCTTTGGAGTGTGGGATGAAACCGGAGCACCCGGAGAAAACCCACGTGGTCATGGGGAGAATGTACAAACTCCATACAGACTGTGCCAGTAGCCAGGATTGAACCTGGGTCTCTGGTGCTGTAAGGCAGCAACTCTACTGCTGTGCCATTGTGCTGCCCTGTGTCCCACCTCTCCTGCCATGAATTACCCTTAAATTAAATTCGTTCATTACTCACCTTAATTACTGATAAAAATTATGATAAGAATCTTAGTTCACTCCAAACATTATTGGAATATAAAATCTTCCGCTTTAGTTAATGAACCGCAGAAATAGTAAACACACTGGGGGATAGAAGTTGTAGTAACTCTGTGGGACAGGCAGCATCTCTGGAGAGAAGGAATGGGTGACGTTTCGGGTCGAGACCCTTCTTCAGACTGGTTAGGGATAGTAAGGGAAATGAGAGATATGGACGGTGATGTGGAGAGATAAAGAATAATGAATGAAAGATATGCAAAAAAGTAAGGATGATAATGGAAACAGGCCATTGTTAGCTGTTTGTTGGGTGATAATGAGAAGCTGGTGTGACTAGAGGGAATGCCGGGGAGAGAAATCAATACCAAGCTGCCGAAGCGAAATTTGAGATGAATTCCTCCAATTTGCGTTTAGCCTCAATCTGACAATGGAGGAGACCGAGGACAGAAAGGTCTGTGTAGGAATGGGACGGAGAATTAAAGTGTCCGGCAACCGGGAGATCAGGTTGGTTCACGCGGGCTGAGCGAAGGTGTTGTGCGAAACGATCGCCCAGTCTACGTGGACATATTGGCGGCTTGGTGAGGGTGTGTCACAATGACCTTTGAACCCTCTGCTGCCATTCAGTGCCAAGCGTGCGATGTACCTCTATCTCACTTGTGCTCGCTTCTCAAGGACAATTTCCCACCTGTTTGCAGCCCTTCTCGCCAAACAGTACGACCAATCTTTCTCAGTTCCTTCAGGAAATTTTGGAAGCCTCCACCTCCCTCTCCTATATCAGCTGAGTCTGAAGAAGGGTCTCGACCTGAAACGTCACCCATTCCTCCTTCTCCCCAGATATGCTGACTGTCCCGCTGACTTACTCCAGCATTTTGTGTCCACCTTCGGTGTAAACCAGCACCTGCAGTTCCTTCCTACACACATAGCTCAGCACCACTGGTGGAGGTGGTGCGTGTGTGGTGGGAATGTCCTAATGGTTGACTCCAAAGGTTGTAGGTACAAGTACATTTTTCTTAATGAAGATCGCTTTGGAGGATATAGACCACGCTCCAAACCAAAGATCCTATAGCAAGCAAGATAGATCACTCGACGAAAAAGACGTAGTACGGTCATGGGCAGATTCATGGGTAATTTTCGGCCCCATTTCCGTAACCGGCTTCCGTCTCCGCACCAAAGATCCCGTAGCGGAGCAAAGATACTAGTGCGGAGACGGAGCCGGTTACGGAAACATCCTCATAAAAATAAAAGTTCATTGGTAAAAATCTTCTCCTCATTTTCAGAATTATAATTTATTAACACAAACTGTTCCCCCGCAACGTTGATTACACTGCGAGTCGGGTCGGGTCGGGTTACTGAAAAGGATGAAAAAAAGGCCCATGTTCCGCTCCGTTGCGTACTACACGTCAGCCCATTGCATTTAGCAGGAGTGGTCTATCTTGCTCCGCTATAGGATCTTTGCTCCAAACCTCCATATAAGCTGCAAACTACATAGATTTGGGGGCATTTTTCTTTGCACTTTCATTGTTTGCCCACTTTTTATGTAAATTGAACTTAATTTTGTTGTTTATTATGGTGTTTACAGAATACCGTGTGTGCTGCTGCAAGTAAGATTTTCATTGTTCTGTTTTGGGACATATTGGGAAATTGCCAATATTACCCCGCTGTACAAGAAGGGAGCAAAGCAGAATAGTGGTTAGTCTGATTTCAGTGGTGGCAAGATTTTAGAGTCCATTATAAAGGATGAGGTTACGGAGTTCATGATAAGATTCAGCATGGCTTTGTGAAGGGGGGGTCTTGTCTGACGAATCTGCTGGAATTCTTTGAAGAAGTAAATAGCAGGACACACAAAGGAGGGTCAGTAGATGTTGTTACTTAGATTTTCAGAAAGCCTTTGATAAGGTGCCACACGAGGCTGCTGCTCAGGAAGATGAGAGCCCACGGTATCAAAGGGCAGATACAAACATGGATAGCAGGTTGGCTGGATGGCAGAAGGCAAAGAGTGGCAATAAAGGGGGCTTTCTCTGGTTGGCTGCCAGTGACTAGCGGAGTTCCACAGGGGTCGGTGTTGGGGCCGCTACTATTCACGTTGTATAATTAATAATTTGGATGAGGGGTTTGAAGGCTTTGTGGACAGGTTTGCGGATGATACGAAAATAGGTGGAGGGCCAGGTAGTGCAGAGAAAGCAGGGACTCTGCAGAAGGACTTGGACAGGTTGGGAGAGTGGGCAGAGAAGTGGCAGATGGAATAGAGTGTAGCAAAGTGTGGAGTCATGCATTTTGGCAGTAGGAATAAATAATAATAATAGATAATTCTACTCCTATTACTTATAACCTTATGACCTAATATGACAATAATCTTTTGACTAGTTCTTTAGGAAAAGCATTAGGCTGCTGCAGCACAATGTTGTGGTCTCCCAATGCAAAGCAGGAGGTCTAAGTGTGCTCGCTGATGAATGCGTACACTGTGTATGTGTATTTGTTGATGTTACAGATTCATACATACAGACCCTTCAGCCCAACTCATCCATGCCAACCAAGGTACCCTGTCTAAGCTCGTCCCACTTGCCCGCATTTGGTCCATAATTCTCCTAACCTTTCCCATCCATATGTTCTTGTTGGGTATTCTGCATCCCGGAATCCGCGCCCGCTTTTCCCTTTCAAGTTGCTCTTCACTGCTCTCCCCTCTTTCCTCCTGACAGCTGGGCAGTTCTCCGGGATTTCCTCCCCGGAGATGTACCGGCAGGTCCTCCTAGCCGGGTGTCGCTGTTTGGAGCTCGACTGCTGGAAAGGACGACCGCCAGATGAGGAGCCAATCATTACGCACGGTTACACCATGACAACGGAAATTCTCTTCAAGGTAGTCTTACTTTCCGGCATTCGGTGGGAATAACATGCAATCTAAGAGACGGTTTTACCCACGTGGTGGTTTTTCCCACGTTTTTATGTGTATGTACGTGCGTATATATGTGCATATATATATATATATATGTATATATATATATGTTTAGTTCAGTTTAATGTCAGGTGTACCGAGGTACAGTGAAAAACATTTGGTTGCGTGCTACCCAGTCAGCAGAAAGACAATACATGATTACAATCGATCCATTTACAATGTACAGATACATGATAAGGGAATAATGTTTAGTGCAAAGTAAAGCCAGCAAAGTTCGATCAAGGATAGTCCGAGGGTCACCAATGAGGTAGATAGTAGTTCAGGACTGCTCTCTGGTTGTGGTAGCGTGTGTATATATATATATATATATGTGTGTGTGTATATATATATATGTATATGTATATATGTGTGTGTATATATATATATATATATATATATATATATATATATATATATATGTATATATATATATATATATATATATATATATATATATATATATATATATATATATATATGTATATATGTATATATATATATATATGTATATATATATATATATATATATATATATGTATATGTATATGTATATATATATATATATATATATATATATGTATGTATATATATATATATATATATATGTATATGTGTATATATATATATGTATATATATATATATATGTATATGTGTATATATATATATGTATATATATATATATATATATATATGTATATATATATATATGTATATATATATATATATATATATATATATATATATATATATATATATATATATATATATATATATATATATATATATATATATATGTATATGTATATATATATGTATATGTATATATATATATATATATATATATATATATGTGTGTGTATATATATATATGTATATATATATGTATATATATATATATATATATATATATATATATATATATATATATATATATATATGTGTGTGTGTGTATATATATGTGTGTGTGTATACATATATATATGTGTGTATATATATATATATATATATATACATGCACACACACACACACACACACACACACACACACATACACACATATATATATATACACACATATATAAATATATATATATATATATACACACACACATATATATATATATATATATATATATATATATATAAATATATATATATATATATTATAACATGCTGCATATCCAAAACTAAAATGAAATGACTCAAGCCGTTGAAATTGAAATAAGAATGGTGATAATGTCCAGAGGGCCAGGCAGCATCTGTGGAGAGAGAAGCCCAGATAACGTTTTAGCTGATGAATTTTCATTGGAATTTGGAAATATTAAAAATCAATTTTAAGCACGGTGGTGTAGCGGTAGAGCTGCTGCCTTACAGCGCTAGAGACCTGGGTTCGATCTCGACTACGGGTGCTGTCGGTGCAGAATTTGTAAGTTCTCTCCACGACCTGCGTGGGTTTTCTCCAAGATCTTCAGTTTCCTCCCACATTCCAAAGACGTACAGGTTAGTAAGTTAATTGGCTTGGTATGAATGTAAATTGTGTGTAGGATAGTGCAAGTATGCAGTGATCGCTGGTGGGCTGAAGGGCCTGTTTCTGCACTGTATCTCTAAGCTCAGCTAAGTTACAGAGAGAGTAGGTGATGTGGGGTGAACGGAGGGAATGTCCGTGATACGTTTGACGCAAAGAGAGACAAAATGGCAAATGTGGTAATGGTGCTAGCTGAGAGAGGGCGCAAAAGCTATCTACTTCATTGGTGACCCTCTGACTATCCTTGATCGGACTTTGCTGGCTTTACCTTGGACTAAATGTTATTCCCTTATCATGTATCGAGACATTGTAAATGGCTCGATTGTAATCATGTATTATCTTTCTGCTGACTGGATAACATGCTTTTCACTCTAGTCATAGAGTGTGGAAGCAGGCCCTTCAGCCCATATTGCCCACACCGGCCAACATGCCCCAGCTACACTAGTTCCACCTGCCCGCGTTTGGCTCATATTCCTCCAAACCCGTCCTAACCATGCACCTGTCTAACTGTTTCTTAAACGTCAGCCTCAAATACCTCCTCTGGCAGCTCGTTCCTTTACACCCACCACCCTTTGTGTGGAAAAAGTTACCCCTCAGATTCCTATTAAATATTTTCCCCTTCACCTTGACCCCCGAGGTCCTCTGGTCCTCGATTCCCCCACACAGTGGTTGTACAAGACAGTGTTGTGTTGGCGGAGATGGGCGAACCTTGGAGACACAGAAGGAAAGGCCCCTTTAGAATACTAGGAGAGGCGAGGAGTAACATGCATCTAGAAGTGGCTCCTCATTAGTAGGAATCGTTATGGACTGATCCATTGGGCATGGAGGTTGGTAGAATGCAAGACCAGGGCAAATGGGAACCATATTCTTACTCTAGGTTGGAATTGGAACAGGTACTACCTGGAACCCTGGCAACTCTGACATGAAACCATGGCTAAAGGAAAACAAATAGCTCAGAAGCAACAGTGTGGAAAGTGTTGGTCATCTAGTCATCTCCCTTGTGAGAGCAGATGCGATAGAACAAGAACAGGGATAATGGGATGAATTCCCCACAGGAAAACAAAGATAGGGTCAGGATAGCAGCTGGAATCTTGGACTTGCAATAGATATTGGGGATGTATAGGAAGGAACTGCAGTAAACCGAAGATAGACACAAAAAGCTGGATTAACGCAGCGGGTCAAACAGCAACTCTGGGGAAAAAGGAATAGGTGACATTTTCTGAGACATGCCTGAAGAAGGATCTCGACCTGAAACATCACTTATTCCTTTTCTCCAGAGATGCTTTCTGTCCCGTTGAGTTACTCCAGCATTTTGTGTCGATGAATAGCTGTCGGGAATAAGTTGCACCAAGCTGCCCAGCGCTGAGGAGGGGAAATATGGTCGCAAAACTTGCAAGCTTGAGCTTGTATTTGATTTTTCACAAGGTCATGGATGTGGATATGGGACTCCAGACTTCGAGCATGTGGCTCCTCTGAGGTGGAGATAAGAGTGGGGCTCCCTGTGAAATATCGGTGGATAATGTGCTATAAAGTGGTCTCCGTAACACCAGGAAAGGTCTTTTACATTCCTGAAACCTAGGATTACTTGTCCATACACATAGGAAATAGAAGGCAGTTTGGTTTCCATAAGTTCATAAGTGATAGGAGCAGAATTAAGCCATTCGGCCCATCGTCTACTACTCCATTCAATCATGCCTGATCTACCTCTCCCTCCTAACCGCATTCTCCTGCCCTCCCCGTAACTCCTGGCAGTGATCGACACAAAGCGCTGGAGTAACTCAGCGGGATTTCTGGAGAAAAAGGATGGGTGATGTTTTGGGTCGAGACCCTTCTTCAGACTGAAAGAAGGTGGAGGAACAACTAGGGACGTTCACAAATAACCACAGTGGTGCCTGGTCATCCCATTGTTGTCCGTGGAAGGTGTGGGCTCACGAGGGTAAATCATAGGATAACTGTGGAACTGGTAAAACAACTAGGGTGGAGGCAAGGGGAGGAGTTAGAGAAGTCAATGTTCATACCGCTGGGGTGTAAGCAGCCCAAGCAAAATATGAGGCGCTGTTCCTCCAATTTGCGCTGGGTGGGGGAATGGGAGTGGTCAGCATCCGGGACATCCAGCGGGTCAGCGTTCAGTGAAACAGTCGCTGAGTCTACGTTTTGGTCTCGCCAATGTAAGGCGGCAGATAGAGTAGGTGAGGTTAGAGGAGGTACATGTGAACCTCTGTCTAATCAGAAAGCACTTTTGAGATCCCTGGATGGAGTTGAGGGTGGTGGAATGACAGGTGTTACATCTCCTGCTTTTGCAGGGGAAAGTACCTGGGGAGGGGGTGGCTTGGGTCAAGTCAAGTCAAGTCACTTTTATTTCTATAGCACATTTAAAAAACAACTCTCGTTGACCAAAGTGCTTTACATTGGTGGAGACTAACGTTATACAACAGTGGTTCATAGATTTAATACACACATAACTACATACATATAGCCCTCCCTCAGAGGACGTCAAGTAAGGCTTGAGATTAAAGATGAGTTTTAAGTCTCGACTTAAAAGAGTCGATGGAGGGGGCGGTTCTGCTGGGAAGAGGGATGCTGTTCCACAGTCTAGGAGCTGCAACCGCGAAGGTTGAGCTGGGTGGGAAGCGATGAGTGAACCGAGGAGTTGTGGAGGGTGCATTCTAGATATATAGATAGAAACATAGAAAATAGGTGCAGGAGGAGGCCATTCAGCCCTTTGAGCCAGCACCACCATTCATTGTGATCATGGCTGATCGTCCCCAATCAATAACCCGTGCCTGCCCTCTCCCCGTATCCCTTGACTTAACTAGCCCCTAGAGCTCTATCTGACTCTCTTAAATCCATCCAGTGATTTCCCTCTGTGGCAGGGAATTCCACAAATTCACAACTCTCTGGGTGAAAACGTTTTTACTCACCTCAGTCTTAAATGACCTCCCCTTTATTCCAAGACTGTGGCCCCTGGTTCTGGACTCGCCCAACATCGGGAACATTTTTCCTGCATCTAGCTTCTCTGCGGAAGGCAGAAAGAGCTGGGGATGAAAAGGTGTGATTAGTGTTGGAGGCTGGTGGGGGGAAAAGGTGAGAACTAGGGGAACTCTAGTTCTCATCCATATTGGACCCTTGAGTAGGGGGAGCGAGAACAGAACTACGTAACACAGAGGAGACGTGTGTGACGGTCTCATCTTTGTGGATAGGAAAGGTTTAGAGGGATATGGGCCAAAGGTAGGCAGGTGGGACTAGTGTAGATGGGGCACCGTCATTAGCATGGGCAAGCTGGGCCTAAGGGACTGTTTCCATGCTGTATGAGTCTGAAGAAAGCGTGCAGTGGTGCACCAGAATAATTGCAGGGACGAAGAGAAGAGATTAGGTCGATTAGGACTAATCTGTATTCAGTTTAGTGGAATGAGAAATAACGTGTAAAATTATCATAATACGTTCATGTTCAGAAGTGATAGGAGTAGAATTAGGCCATTCGGCCCATCTAGTCTACTCCGCCATTCAATCGGGGCTGATCTATCTCTCCCTCCCAACCCCATTCTCGTGCCTTCTCCCCATAAACCCTGACGCCCGTACTAATCAAGAATCTATCTATTTCTGCCTTAAAAATATCCATTGACTTGGCCTCCACAGCCTTCTGTGGCAAAGAATCCCACAGATTCACCACCCTCTGTCCAAAGACATTCCTCCTCGTCTCCTTCATAAAGGAAAGTCCTTTAATTGTGAGGCTATGCCCTCTAGTCCTAGACTCTCCCACTAGTGGAAACATCTTCTCCACATCCACTCTATCCAAGCCTTTCACTTTCCCTATTCGACTAATGGTGCCTTTCACTCATGTTCACTAGAACAGACATGGACATGTTTCCTCTGTTTGTGTGTAGGGTCCATGTCACACCCTCAAAATAAAGAGCCATCATTCAGGACAGGGATGAACAGAAACGTCCTGGTCCAGAGGGTGGTGAACCTTTTGGTATTCTCTACCCAAGTGGAGTGTGGGGGTTTGTTCGCTGTGTGTGGTTTAAGGGCCTGTCCCACTTGGACACCTAATCCATGAGTTTAGAAGACCCTGGACGCGTTGAAAAAAATGTCAAGGTCGTGTTGACTCGCCAAAGTAAAAGACCTCTTCATGGCCCTGTCCCACTTTCACGACCTCATGGCCCTGTCCCACGGTACGAGTTCATTCACGAGCTCTCCCGAGTTTAAAAAAAATCAAACTCGTGGTAAGCACGGAGAATGAACGTAGCGGGTACGTCGGAGCTCGGGGACGTCTCTTAGCAGCTCGTAACGCTAACGGCAGGTACTCGGGAAGACTTGCTAACGGCAGGTAAGCACGGGAAGACTCGTGAAGATTATTCAACATGTTTAAAAATGTCCACGAGTGGCCACTGACGAGTGGCCATTACCGTAAATCTCCGAGTTCGAATCGGGGCAAACTCGGGAACGACACCAGACATTAGACAATAGGTGCAGGAGTAGGCCATTCAACCCTTCGAGCCAGCACCGCCATTCAATGTGATCATGGCTGATCATCCCCAATCAGTACCCCGTTCCTGCCTTCTCCCCATATCCCCTGACTCCGCTATTTTTAAAGAGCCCTATCTAGCTCTCTCTTGAAAGCCTCCAGAGAACCGTCTCCACTGCCCTCTGAGGCAGAGAATTTCACAGACTCACCACTCTCTGTGAGAAAAAGTCGTTCCTCGTCTCTGTTCTAAATGGCTTTCTCCTTATTCTTAAACTGTGGCCCCTGGTTCTGGACTCCCCCAACATCGGGAACATGTTTCCTGCCTCTAGCGTGTCCAAACCCTTAACAATCTTATAAGAGTTCTTGGAATGAACTCTAACCGTGGGACAGGGCTATAAGACCTCCTACGACTATGTCTACGACCTCCTACGACCTCGTGGCGACCATGCTGCTAGTACGAGTCAAGGGCAAACTCGGCAGAGGTCGCCAATTAGGTTGTGAAAGTGGGACGGGGGCTTAAGGCAGGGAATGGTCGAAGAATTGAGGCATGGGTTGAGTGCAGGAAAATGACAGTAGTAAAAGACCAGCCACCATCATCTTGAATGGTTTATCTCTGCTTCTGTGTTTCATATTGTTAGAAGCAGGAGCTGAATTAGGCCATGTCAGGATGACACGGTGGCGCAGCGGTAGAGTTGCTGCCTTACCGCGCCAGAGACCCGGGTCTGTACGGAGTTTGTACATTCTCCCCGAAACCTGCATAGGTTTTCTCCGAGATGTTCGGTTTCCTCCCACATCCCAAAGACGTGCAGGTTTGTAAGTTAATTGGCTTGGAATAAATGTAAATTGTCCCTTAGGTGTGTTGGACAGTGTTAGTGTGTGGGGATCGCTGGTCGGCAGGCCTGTTTCCGCGCTGTATCTCTAAACTAAATTAAATGTAATAAATGCAGAGACACCATTACACTGTGGCGGAGGAAATCCAGAACAAGGAACCAGAATTAGGTCAAATGTGAGTGATACCGTACAAAAGATAATGACCTGCAAACTCGGACATGGACAGTGGCAACTGTAAACTGAGCAGCGAGGAGAGCCTTGAATATAGTAAATGGCAGAGCAGGCTCTGGGGGACTGAATGGCCTCATGTCCTGTTGCTCATGGCCGGAATGTAACCAGCAGAGCCAATATTTCTCTGCAATGAAAATGCTTCCAATGTTTCCTGTAACAGGATGTCATCGAGGCTATTGCGGAGAGTGCGTTCAAAACATCACAGTACCCAGTCATCCTGTCCTTCGAAAACCACGTGGACTCGTAAGTACAAATCGACTCTTTGATCCAAGATTTGGATGGGAAGGTAAGGGGATCAGAAAGCAAACAGATCTGGGGTGCAGGAAGTGAGCAGTGGGGGGAGGAGTGGAGGGGGGAGGGGTGGTTAAAGTTGGGTGTTGAGATCAAGATCCTAGAACACATTTTCCATCAATCCTTCATCAAGGTCATGGCATTCTAGGGGGTTCCAATGTATAGACACAAAGAACTGGTGCTGGTTTATACAAAGATAGACATAAAGTGTTGGAGCAACTCAACGGGCCAGGCAGCATCTCTGGAGGAAAAGGGTAGGTGGTGTTTTAAGTCGAGATCCTTCTTCAGACCAAGATGTAATTGAAACATACAGAATAGTGAAAGGCTTGGATAGAATGGATGTGGAGAGGATGTTTCCACTGGTGGGAGAGTCTAGGATAGAGGTCATGGCCTCAGAACTAAAGGACGTTCATTTAGTAAGGAGATGAGGAGAAATTTCTTTAGTCAGTGGGTGGTGAATCTGTAGAATTCTGTGCCACAGAAGGCTGTGGAGAACAAGTCAGTGGATATATTTAAGGCAGAGATATATAGATTCTTCATAGTACGGGTGTCAGGGGTTATGGGGAGAAGGCAGGAGAATGGGGTTAGGAGGGAGAGGTAGATCAGCCATGATTGAATGGCGGAGTAGACTTGATGGGCCGAATGATTCTACCCCTATCACATGACCTTATAATATATTCCTGCTAGTTTTGTACAACCAAATACTAGGGGGAATTGTTTATTAAGTTTAGAAATAAACTTATCTTTGTATATCAGTTTAGTTTAGTTTAGAGATACACTGCGGGAACATACCCTTCCGCCTACTGAGTCCGCACCGACCAGCGATCCCCGCACACTAACACTGTCCTACACACACTAGGGACAATTTACATTTATACTGGGACAATTAATCTACAAACCTGTACATCTTTGGAGTGTGGGAGGAAACCGAAGATCTTGGAGAAAACCTACACAGGTCACGGGGAGAACGTACAAACTCCGTACAGACAGCACCCATAGTCGGGATTGAACCCTGGTCTCGAGACTGCAAAGTAACCAAAAAGGTTGATCAGGGCAGAGCTGTGGATGTTATCTATGTGGAATTCAGCAATGCATTTGACAATGTTCCGCATGGTAGGCTGCTCCGGAAGGGTAGATCGTATTTGATCCAGGGAGAGCTAGCTGACTGGATAGAGAATGCGCTTCATGGAGGGTGATGGTGGAAAGTTGTTTTCAGACAGGAGGCCGGTGACTAGTGGTGTGCCTCAGGGATCAGTGCTGGGCCCTATCAGTGATTTGGATGAGAATGTAAACGCCATGAGTAGTAGGTTTTGAGATGACAACAAAGTGGGTGGTATCATAGATAGCGAAGATAGCAAAACGTACAGTGTGATCTTGGACTCTATTCCTTGGAGTGATGGAGGATGAGAGGAGATCTTATAGAGGTGTACAAAATCATGAGAGGAATAGATCGGGTAGGTGCACAGAATCCCTTACCTAGAGTAGGGGAATCGAGGACCAGAGGACATGGGTTTAAGGTGAAGGGGAAAAGATTTAATAGGAATTTGAGGGGGGGGTTTTCACACAAAGTGTGGTGGGTGTATGCAATGAGCTGCTGGAGGAGGTAGTTGAGGCTGGGAGTATCCTCTTCTTCTGCTTCTTCTTGCGTATGGCGTGCACAGCCTAAAGTTGTAGGACAACTTGATCTATTTGATCTTGTTTGTGCACGTCGAGTTGATTGCATTCGTCGAAACGGGGTGGACCACGTGAAGGTTGCAATCTCCCACCCCGAGGCAGGTACTATTGCAACGTTTAGGCAGGTACATGCAAAGGACTGATTTAGTGAGATATGGGCCAAATGCAGGCAGGTGGGACTAGTGTAGATGGGACATGTTGGCTGGTGTGGCCAAGTTGTTCCGAAGGGCCCGTTTCCATGCTATGAGACTCTGACTCCATGATCAGTTGGGCTAGTTGTCTGAGGACTGGTTAATGGAGATAAGTGTGTGAAGTGTTTTGGGAAGTCAAACCATGTCTGGACTTGACAGTGGATGGCAGGGGTTGGGGGAGCAGAGGGATCTAGGAGTGCAGGAACTGAGCTCCTTGAAAGTAGTGTCTCAAGTAGATAGGGTGGTCAAGAAGGCTTTTGGTACATTGGCCTTCATCAGACGGAATATTGAGTGTAGAAGTTGGGATGTCACGTGATGTTGGAGTATTGTGTTCAGTTTTGATCTCCCTGCTATACAAGGTTGTTGTTAAGCTGGAAAGAGTGCAGAGAAGATGTTGCCAGGACCTGAGGGCCCGAGCTGTAGGGAGAGGTTGGGAAAGCTGGAAATGTATTCCTTGGAGAGCGGAACGGATGAGAGGTGACCGTGTGCAGGTGCATAAGATCATGAGGGGAGCAGATGAGGTAGAGTAGATACACAGATTATTCTACCCAGAGTAGCGGAATCAAGAACCAAGGGATATAAATTTATGAGAGGAAAGATTTAATAGGAACCTGAGGGGCAACATTTTCACTTGGGTATAGTGGGTACACGGAACGATCTGTCAAAGGAAGTAGTTGAGGCGGATACATTTAAAATACATTTAGACAGGTACATGGATATGAAGGGTTTAGAGGGATATGGGCCAAATGTGGGCAGGTGGGATGAGTGTAAGATGGGGCATCTTGGTCGGCATGGGCAAGTTGGGCCGAAGGGCCTGTTCCATGCTGTTTGACTCTCTGACTAAAAATGTTGAGCAGATTAATAATAGGCCGGGGGGTTGTGACAGTTTAGGAAGAGAGGATCTGCCAATCCTGGTAAATGAAATAAAAAAGTTGGCAGACAAGTTGGCAGTAGGAAAGCTTATGGAACATTGGCAGCTTTACGGGACTTGGGTTGTGCTGCGTTTGGGGTATTGTGTACGATTCTGCCCGTCTCATTATTGGAAGAATGCGGGGGCTTCAGAAGAATGCTGCCTGGATCAGAGGACATTAGCTGTGAGGAGAGGTTGGACAAACTTGGATTGTGTTCTCTGGAGCGTCGGGAGCTGAGGAGAGACCTGACACAAGAATGGATCTTGTAGACAGTCAGAATCGTTTTCCCAAGGTGGCAATGTTAAGGGCGAGAGGTCATACATTTAAGGTGAGAGGGGCAAAGTTTAAAGGAGATGTGCGGGGTAAGGTTTTTTTTTTTGCACAGTGGGTGCCTGGAACGAGCTGCCAGGGGTGGCAGTGGAGGTAGATGCGATAGTGGTGTTTAAGAGGCTTTTGGATAAATGCAGGGAATGGAGGGATATGGATCAAATGCAAGCAGGGAAGAGGAGTTTAAATTGATATATTGTACAGAGCAGACGCTGTGGGCTGCAGGGCTTATTCCTGCGCAGAACTGCTCTATGTTCTCTGGTCCTTGTGAAAAAATAAACAAGGACATGGGATTACACAGGAAGGGAAGTTTTGATGTAACTTTTCCAGACGTTGGAGAGACACCGATTGGCGGGCACTGTCTGATCTCTATCGGTAAGGAAGGATATTCTTGTGCTGGACGCAGTGTAGAGGAAGTTCAATCAGTCAGTTCCTGGGATGAAATGGCTGATGCATTAAGAAAGGTTGAGTAGGTCAGGTTGTTCAGAAAAAGCTTGGGTCTTTTTGTAAGCAAGAGTTAAATGCAGAGTGCTGGAGCAAATCAGTGCATCAGGCAGCATCTGGGCAGAGAAAGGACAGAGAAAGTTTCAGGTCGTGCCCTTCTTCACACCGATGGAGTTGGGAGGGGGGGTAGAGAGTTAGAAAAGAGAGGTAGGGGTTGCGTTGCCAACTGTCCCGTATTAGCCGGGACATCCCGTATATTGGGCTAAATTGGTTTGTCCCGTACGGGACTGCCCTTGTCCCGTATTTGACCGCTACTACTCGGGTCGAGGGGACTGTCGGGTCGGAGCGCCGCGTCCGGCCCCGTCTCATCCATCCCGACGTAGTGCAGCCCGTGGAGTGCAGCAGCAGCAGCGCCTCGCCCGTGGCCCCATCGGTCGACAGCCCGGCCAGCTGCCCGACCTTCGGACCTTCGCTTACCACCAACACCACCGCCCCTCCTTCTCACGGCTGATCATCGGTTCACGAGTTGGACGGGGCGCCGGACTTTGCGCGTGACGTCGCGCGGCCCGGGACCAAAACTCCTCAGCTGGCCCGCCGGCTGGGCTTTGTGTGCAGTCCAGCACCCGGGACAACTCATCATTCACCCAGCCACGGCCGAGTCGGTCAACAAATTGCCGTCGGGAATCTGTCCCGTATTTTGATCTTTTGTCCCTTATTTGGGAGTGAGAACGTTAGCGACCCTGGGTGAGGGTGAGGGGAAGCCTTGCATAAGATGGGTGGACACGGGTGCTAAGGGCAAATTAGACTCAAAAAGCTGGAGTAACTCAGCGGGACAGGCAGCATCTCTGGAGATCTCCTTTTCTGCCGAGATGCTGTCTGAACCGTTGAGTTACTCCAGCTATTTGTGTCTTTCTTCGGTTTAAATCAGCATCTGCAGTTCCTCCCTACACTGGTGTTAAGGTGGGGAGGGGGTGGAATGTGATTTACAGATGGGTGGAGATAGTGACAAAGACTAATGAAAAGGAAAACAGGGTGTCAGATGGAACAGAAGAGGATCCCAATGAGGGATAGAAGAATGGTCCTGACAAGAAATGTCCGCCAGTTTACTGTGTATAAATTGCATGACTCATTTCCTACATCTTCCCCCCCCCCCCCCCCCCCCCCCCCCCCCCCCCCCCCCACCACTGGCTCTTTTCCCCCATCCCTTTCCCCCCCCCCCCCCTTCCACCTCCCACGTTCCCCCTCTTTCCCTCCCCTTCTCTCTTGCCCTTCTCTTTTTTTTTCCCCCCATGTTCCCCTCATTTCCCCCCCCCTTTCCCCCCCTCTTCCCCTCTCTATCACCCTATTTCCCTCCTCTTTCTGCTCTGTTTCCCTTCTTTCCCCCTCTCTTTCCCCCTCTCCCCTCACTTTCCCCTCTTTCCTCTTGCCTTCCTCTCTCTCCCCCCTCTCTCCCCCCTCTCTCTCTCCCCCCCTCTCTCCTCCCCTCCCTTCTCTCCCTCTCTCACTCTCCCCCTCTCCCCCCCTCTCTCTCCCCCCCTCCCTTCCCCCCCTCTCTTCCCACTCTATTACCCTCTCTCCCCCCCTCTCCCCTCTCCCCCCCCTCTCTCCCTCTCTCTCTCTCTCTCCCCCCTCTCTCCCCCCCTCTCTCCCCACCTCTCTCTCCCCCCCTCTCTCCCTCTCTCTCTCTCTCCCCCTCCCTCTCTCTCCCTCTCTCCCTCCCTCTCTCCCTCCCCCCCCCTCTCTCCCCCCTCTCTCTCTCCCCCCTCTCTCTCCCCCTCTCTCTCCCCCCCTCTCTCTCCCCCCTCTCTCCCTCCCCCCCTCTCTCCCCCCCTCTCTCCCCCCCCCCCCCCCCCTCCCCTCCTCCCCCCCTCTCTCCCCCCCTCTCTCCCTCCCCTCTCCCCCTCTCCCCCCCCTCCCTCTCCCCCCTCCCTCTCTCTCCCCCCCCCCCCCCCCCCCCTCATTCTCCCCCCCTCTCTCCCCCCCCCCCTCTCTCTCCCCCCCCTCCCTCTCCCCCCCTCTCTCCCCCCTCTCTCCCCCCTCTCTTCCCCCCCCCTCTTCCCACTCTATTTACCCCCTCTTTTTCCCCTCTCTTTACCCCCCTCTCTTCCTCCCCTCTTTCTCCCCGTCTCTCTCTTCCCTCTTCTCCCTTACTCCCCCTCTCTTTTCCTCCCTCATTCCTTCCCTCTTTTACCCTCCTTCTCTCTCTGACTCCCTCTCCCCGACTCTCCCCCACTCCCTCACCCCTCCCCCTCTCTCTGGCGCCTCCCTATTTCTGTATGTAACTCTCTTTCCTCAAGATGCATCTGATTTTTCTTCTCTAATTTGGAACAGCCCAAAGCAGCAAGCCAAGATGGCCGACTACTGCAGGACAATATTTGGTGACATGTTGCTGACAGAGCCCTTGGAGAAATATCCAGTGAGTGTGATCCTGCAGCCACAGACGGAGTAGGGTGGTGAATTGAATTGATTGAATTGAATACCTGATTGTCACGTGTGACCAGTCAAAGTGAAATTCTTTGCTTGCAAAGTGACAATGTACTCCTGCGCCGGGTCCCTCTTTGCCCCCCCCCCCCCCCCCCCCGCCTTCCACACGGTGGGTCCCCCCCCATGCCAGGCCCCTCTTTGTCCTCCCCCCCCAGCTTCCACTTGTCCGCCCTCGTCTGTCATTCCCCGCCATCATCGACCTCTCCATTAACGGTGCCGGACACCACTGTGGGGCCCAGCCAGCCCCAGCCGCGGCCAGTTGCGTTGACCTGGCCCGCATGTGCATTGCTGCTGGTGGATAGATACAGCATGGGGATCTCGGTGGATCTTCAGTTACGCTTGGTGTGTTCCTAGAACGCCTTATGTGGTCCTTGGATGTTATGCAAGTCCTCTACCAAAGTTCACCTGTGGCTTTGCACTTCTGATTGAGGGCTGGTGTCCACATGCCCTCTGGTACAGGAAAGGGAGGGTGCTTGGCTTCTGCAACCTCTCCCATTAGTAATGTAGTGTGTGGTATTGTAGCTGACACTGATGTGTGTGGTATAGAAAAATAGAGACATACAAACATAGAAATAGGTGCAGGAGTAGGCCATTCGACCCTTCGAGCCAGCACAGTCATTCAATATGATCATGGCTGATCATCCAAAATTAGTACTCCGTTCCTGCTTTCTCCCCATTTCCCGTGATTCCTTTAGCCTTAAGACAGTGGTCGACAACCTTGTTCTGCATAGGGGCCGGGACGCATGTCTGTGAGCGGATGTTGGGCCACATCTATAAACATGGATCCCGCCCCCATCCCGCCCCGGATGGCAGGCATCAAATCACGTGTTCACAGAAGGTAGACAAAAATGCTGAGGAAACTCAGCGGGTGAGGCAGCCTCATGCAATCCTTGCATGTCTCCAGCATTTTTGTCTACCTTCGATTTTTCCCGCATCTGCAGTTCTTTCTTAAACGTGTTCACAGTAGGTGCGCGGCCGTGCTGGATGATTTCGGGTAACGGGCCGCATTCGGCCCAGGGGGCCGCAGGTTGCCGACCCTTGCCCTAAGAGCTAAATCTAACTCTCTCTTGAAAACATCCAGTGAATTGGCCTCCAGTGCCTTCTGTGGCAGAGAATTCCACAGATTCACAACTCTCTGGGTGAGAACGTTTTTACCTCATCTCAGTCCTAAATGGCCTACCCTGTATTCTCAAACCGTGGCCCCTGGTATTGTAGATGGCACCAAAGTGGGTGGTATTGTAGACAGAGAAGATGGTTGTCAAAGGATCTCGATCGGTTGGGCGGTTGGGCTGAAGAAAGCTTAATGGAGTTTAATACAGATAAGTATGAGGTGTTGCATTTTAATCAGGGTAGGATATACACAGTGAATGGCTGGGCTCTGGGGAGTGCTGTCGGGCAGAGGGATCTAGGAGTGCAGGTACATAGTTTCTTGGAGCTGGTGTCCCAGTTGAGGGCCAGTCCCACTTCACGACTTAATTCAAAACCTCTGCCGAGTTTAAAGGACCTAAAAATATAATCAAGATCGTGGTAATCTACGAACTCCTACGACCTTCCACGACCATGTTCACGAACTCCTACGAGTCTGTCTACGAATTCCCACGACTATTTCGATGCCCTCCTTACGAGTAAAAAGTTGCAATTTCTTTCATCCCGACCATTTTTTTAAACATGGACATTTTTTATCGGGCTGGAAAAAAACGTCCCGACTTACCTGATGCCACGAGTACCTACGGCTGGCATAACGAGCCGCTACGATGTATCTACGAACTCCTACGGACTCGTTACGAACATTCTATGAGTTTGAATCAAGGGGAAAACTCGGGAGAATTTGTGAATTACCTCGTGAAAGTGGGACAGGCCCTTTAGACAAGGTGGTGAAGAGGCTTTAGGCAGATTGGCCATCATCAGTCAGAGTATTGAGACTAGACTAGATTAGAGGTCATGTTACAATAGTACAAGACATCAGTGAAGTCACATTTTGAGGCCACAATAGTGTGTTCAGTTTTGGTCACCCTGTTGTAGGAAATATGTTGTTCAGCTGGAAAGTATGCAGAGAAGATTAAGGAGAATGTTGCCAGGACTCGAGGGCCTGAGCTATCGGTAGAGGTTGAGCAGTCTAGGACGTTATTCCTTGAAGAGCGTGAGGATGAGTGGTGATCCTATAGAAGTGTATAAGATTGTGAGAGGAATAGATAGGGTGAATAAAGGATATGGGCCAAATGCAGGAAGGTGGTACTAGTGTCGATGGGTTATTTGTTGGGCTGTGTGGAGTTGGCGGGCCTGTTTCCACGCTGTTGTGACCATTGTGAGCAGACAGCAGTAGCTTGCATACTCTTCAGATAACTGAATTCACGTACTTATGTGTGATGTTCATCTGGGGAGCTCAGGGCAATAGTTTTCACTTTTGGCAATACCTTGCTTTCATCGGGAAACATAACCCAGTGTGTGTAAGGAGGAACTGCAGGTGCTGGTTTGCACCCAAGATAAACACAAAATGCTGGAGTAACTCAGCGGGACGGGCAGCATCTCTGGAGTGAAGGAATTGGTGACGTTTCTGGTCTTCAGACTGAGAGTTATGGGAGAGGGAGACTAGAGATATGGAAGGGTAAGGTGTGAAAACGACAGATCAAAGCGGACATTGATCACGGAAATGTAGAATGGTTCACTGCTGGATGAGGGGAAGATGACAAGGAGACATACAAATAATGAGTAAAATTAATCAGGAGGACAGTGAAACCAGTCGGAGAACTAGGATGGGGGAGGGATGGAGAGAGAGGGAAACCAAGGGCTATCTGAAGTTAGAGAAGTCAATGTTCATACGCTGGGGTGTAAGCTGCCCAAGTGAAATATGAGGTGCTGTTCCTCCAATTTGTGCTGGGCCTCACTCTGACAGTGGAGGAGGCCCAGGACAGAAAAGTCAGTGGGGGAATGGGAGGGGGAGTTAAAGTGTTTGGCAATCAGGAGATCAGGTAGGTTTATGCGGAGGTGTTCAGTGAAACGATTGCCGAGCCTGCACTTGGTGTCGCCGATATACAGGAGTGCACACCTGGAACAGCGGATACAGTAGATGAGGTTGGAGGAGGTGCAAGGGAACCTCTGCCTCACCTCAGGGTCCTTGGATGGAGTTGAGGGAGGAGGTATAGCGACAATCTCTGCCTCAGAGGGCGGTGGAGGTCGGTTCTCTGGATACTTTCAAGAGCGAGCTAGATAGGGCTCTTAAAGACAGCGGAGTCAGGGGATATGGGGAGAAGGCAGGAACAGGGTACTGGGGATGATCAGCCATGATCACATTGAATGGCGGTGCTGGCTCGAAGGGCCGAATGGCCTACTCCTGCACATATTGTCTATTGTCCATTGACAGGCGTTGCATCTGCTGCGGTTGCAGGGGAAGGTACCCGGGGAGGAGGTGGTGAGATCTATCATTAAACAGGGTCACAAGTTCAATAGCTCTCCTGACATCCCCATTATCATACATCTGTTTTCCATGCTGCTGTGTTGAAATTTGCATATTCCTCCATTATCTGGTACACATTATACAATAAGCACTGACACACCTGAGCTGTCCTTGGCATTGCCCAAACAAAAGCCCCTATTCATCTCCTGTCAGCTAAAAAATGACTCAATGCATATGCTAATTGATCAAACTGAATATTAAAATTCACCCAACAAAGACAGTAAATATTATTCCAATGTAAACTTGAATCCTGTCTGGTAGAAACAGGGATCAGCAGATGCGGAGGTGTTGAGTTACTCCAGCATTTTGTAGCATATTTTGTGTACTAACCCTGCCTAAATGTTATGTCCAAACATTAACCCTGTTTTGCTTTACTGTCCCCCAACAATACTGGCTCTTCATAGTTGAGATGCATTTTGGTGGCTGGCAAACACAAAATGCTGGAGTAACTCAGCGGGACAGGCAGCTTCTCTGGAGAGAAGGAACGGGTGACGTTTCAGGTCGAGACATGGATATTGCTGGTCAGTGAGGACTCTAAGGGACAAAGGGCCTGTTTCTGCACTGTATCTCTAAAGTCTAGAGTGTAATATAACATTTTACTTTTCATACCCAAGTTGAGATTACTGCACACCAAATGCCTTCTTCACTATCCTGTCCTCCTGTGATACCACTTTCAGGGAACTATGTGTGACTTGTACTCCTATGCCCCTTTGTTCTACAACAGAGGGCCTGACCATTCACTGTGAAAGTTACACCTTGGTTTGACTTCCCAGCTCTGGTTTGGCATCGCATACTGATCTGAATTAAAATCAATTTGCCATTATCCTATCTGCTTAGGTTACCATTCCATTTAACTACCAAATGACAAGCAGCACCTGTATGCTAATCTTTAGTGCTTCATACACTCTGAATTTCAGATTCCTTTGCTATGTTTTGGAGTCTCTCTATTTAAATAATATTCTAATATTCGTACCAAAATGGAAAACCCCACATTTCCACACATTACATTTCTTAAATAAAGCTTGTAAGTTGTTAAGATTCCAGCACTAGTTCATATGGCATAGTATTAGTTACTGACTGCCAGCCCGTTAAGGGGCTGTCCCACTTGGGCGACCTAATTGACGACCTCTGCCGAGTTTGCCCGTGACTCATACTCGCAGCATGGTCGTCACGAGGTCATAGGTAGGTCGTAGCAGGCCGTGATGCTAGTCGTAGGTACTCGTACCATCAAGTAGGTTGGTGTGTTTTTCTAGCATGATGAAAAATGTCCACGAGTAAAAGGAGTCGTGAATTAAGTCGGGAAAGTGGGACAGGCCCTTTCCTCTAGCTTTTTGTGTCTATCTTCGGTTTAAACCAGCATCTGCAGTTCCTTCCTACACGTCCCCCTGCACCTACACCAAATCTGAGACCCGCAGGGCAGTGGAGCTAAACTGGTGACTGGGGGCGGGGGATGAGTGGGCAGAGAAGTGGCAGATGGAATACAATGTAGCAAAGTGTGGAGACATGTATTTTGGTGGTAGGATTAAAGTCATAGACTTTGTTCTAAATGGGGAGAGAATGCATAAATTATAGTAGTGTTGGTGAAGGATTCCCACGAGGTTCACTTGCAAGATGAATCGGTAGTAAGGAAGGCAAACTCAATGCTTGCGTTGATATCAAGAGGAATAGCATACAAAAACAGGGATGTAATGCTGAGGCTCTAGAAGGTGTTTGTCAGGCTGCATTTGGAGCATGTGAGCAATTTTAGGCACCATATCTGAGAAAGGATGTGCTGGCCAGAGGTTTACGAGTATTATCCCAGGAATGAGTAGGTGAACATTGAGCGTTTGACAGCACTGGGCCTGTATTCGCTGGAGTTTAGACTGATAAAGCCCCTGTCCCACTGTACGAGGTAATTCACAAGTTCTCCCGAGTTTTCCCCTGATTCGAACTCGGAGAATGTCCGTAGCAGGTCCGTAGGAGTTCGTGGATGTCTCGTAACGGCTCGTAATGCTAACAGTAGGTATAAAAAGTAACAATTTTTTTCATCACGAGTATTTTTTCACTTGTGGACATTCTTTGCTGGGATGTAAAAACGTCACGAGCTACCGAATGCCCCTACCGTTAGCATTATGGGAAAGATGGTGTCAAGCTGGAAAGGGTACAGAGAAGATTTATGAGGGTGTTGCCAGAACTCGAGGGCCTGAGCTATTGGGAGAGGTTGAGCAGGTTGGGACTTTATTGCTTGGAGTGCAGGAGAATCATGGGTGATCATATAGATGTGGGGGTGGGGGAGAGAGAGAGGGAGAGAGTGAGGGGGAGAGAGAGGGGGTGCTGAGAGGGGGGTGCTGCTGAGAGGGGGAGCAGGCAGGGGGGGAGGGAGTGTGGAGGGTGGAGGGAAGAGGGTAGGGGGTGTGGAGGGGAGGGGGTTTAGGGGAGGGAGGGTGGGGGAGTGGATGGAGGGGGGGAGGAGAGAGAGAGAGAGGGGGGGGGGGGGGGTGAAGAGAGGGGGAGGGGGGGGGTAGGGGGGAGGGGGGAGAGAGGGGAAGAGAGAGGGTGTGCTGAGAGGGGGGTGAGATGAGGGGAGGGGGAGAGGTGGGGAGCGGGGAGGGGGAGGGAGGGTGGAGGGAAGGGGGTAGGGGTGTGTGGAGGGAATGGGGGTTTTAGGGGAGGGACGGTGGGGGAGGAGATGGAGGGGGAGAAAAAGAGGGGAGATAGGAGGAGGGGTGGGAGAGGAGGAGGGGGGGAGAGAGAGAGGGGGGGGGAGAGAGTAGAGGGGGGAGAGGAGGGGAGAGGGGGGGGGGAGAGGAGAGGAGAGGGGGGGGAGAGGGGGGGGAGAGAGGGAGGAGAAAGAGAGAGGGATAGGGAGAGACAGGTGGAGAGAGAGAGAGTGCCTTTTTTACTCAACCCAAACCCAAACAACCAATTGCAGGCAGTGCTATTTTACTTCGAACTATCTATATTTTCATTTTTCAAACCAAGTTAAGGGTACTCACTGTGCTGTAGACATTTGTTCAGTGTCATTCAGAGCTCAGTGACAGAGACTAATTGACAGAGCTCCAGTTTGCAGAGATTAATTGAGGCACACCACTTCCTGATTTTATAGTCCCTCTCCCTCCTACCAGCAGGAGCAGCAGAGAGAATGGGGAATTTTGTAAAAACATTAATACACCTGTCATTTTTCATCGACAGGAAAAATCCTCGGCACTCATACGGCGGAGGGGGGCTCTGAGCGAGGTGGCCAAAAATGGCGGCGTTCTCTCAGAAATCGCAGCACAGATGGCCAAAACCGGTCAAGAACAGACTTTTAGTAATATATAGATACACACATAAATAACAGATAAAGTGCAATGGGCTGTTTAACAATCAGAGTTTTGTTTGAGTTAAGTTTAATAGTCTGATGGCTGTGAGGAAGCAGCTATTCCTGAACCTGGATGTTGCAGATTTCAGGCTCCTGTAAAATGGAGCCAATGTGATGTTCGATATGCATCTCAATGTGTTTTGCCCCTTCTGTGGCAGCTGAAAGCTGGATCTCCCGTCCCCAGCCCCCAGGAGCTGCTGGGCAAGATCCTCATCAAGAACAAGAAGAATCAGGTTGCTGACAACAGGTGCCAGGAGATGAAGAGGAGGAAGAGCATGGACTCCGTGGCTGAGGAGGCAGCGTCCGGGGAAACATCGCAGACAGGTACAGCCTTCTCTTCCCACTGGCTGCTCTGATGCAAGTTGGATAGGCTGGGACGTTGGAGTATCATGTTCACAAGTTATTGTCATGTTGCAGTTGCATAAGACGTTGGTGAGGCCGTGTTTAGAACGTTGTGTTTCGCTCTGGGCACCATGTTGTAGGAAAGATATTGTCAACCTTGAAAGGGCTCAGAGAAGATTTATGAGGATGTTGCCAGGTCTAGAGGGTGTGAGCTGTAGGGAGAGGTTGAGTCGGCTGGGTCTCTATTCCTTGGAGCGCAGGAGGATGAGGGGTGATCTCATAGAGGTGTATAAAATCATGAGAGGAATAGATCGGGTAGATGCACAGAGTCTCTTGCCCAGAGTAGGGGAATCGAGGACCAGAGCAATTAGGTTCAAGGTGAAGGGGAAAAGATTTAATAGGAATCTGAGGGGTAACCTTTTCACACAAAGGGTGGTGGGTGTATGGAACAAGCTGCCAGAGGAGGTAGTTGAGGCTGGGACTATCCCAACGTTGAAGAAACAGTTAGACAGGTACATGGATAGGACAGATTTGGAGGGATATGGACCAAGCGCAGTCAGGTGAGATGTTGGCCCGTGTGGGTAAGTTGGGCCGAACGGCCCGTTTCCACACTGTATGACTCACAAAATTAGGCCATTCAGCCCATCGAGTCTACTCCGCCATTCAATCGTGGCTGATCTCTGCTTCCTAACCCCATTCTCCTGCCTTCTCCCCATAACCTCTGACACCCGTTCTAATCAAGAATTTGGCTTAAAAATATCCATGGACTTAGCCTGCACAGCCTTCTGTGGCAATGAGTTCCACAGATTCACCACCCTCTGACTAAAGAAGTTCCTCCTCACCTCCTTTCTAAACGAGCGCCCTTTAATTCTGAGGTTCTGACCTCTGGTCCTAGACTCTCCCACCAGTATCGGAGGCTAAGGGGTGACCTGGTTGAGGTGTACAAGATCGTGAGTGGCCTGGATCAGGTGAATGCTCACAGTCTTTTTCACAGTGAAGGCCGTAAGGTATATCAGCATTACAGAGATTTTAATGTGTCCCACTCACAGGTGTGAGGTGTGTCTGTGTGTCAACGTGAGGGGTGCAGCCAATTGTCACAGTGATAGGGGTGTGTGCAGCAGCGCCTCGCCCGTGGTCCCGTCGGTCGGCAGCCCGGCCAGCTGTCCGACCTTCGAACCTTCGCTTACCGCCGACACCACCGATCATCGGTTCATGAGTTGGTTGGGGTGCCGGGCCAAAACTCCTCAGCTGGCCCGCCGGCTGGGCTTTGTGTGCAGTCCAGCACCCGGGCCAACTCATCATTCACCCAGCCACGGCCGAGTCGGTCAACGCATTGCCGTCGGGAATCTGTCCCTTATTTTGACCTTTTGTCCCTTATTTGGGAGTGAGAAAGTTGGCGACCCCAGGTGTATCAGTGTTACAGTGTGGGGTGTATTGGTGTTGCAGTCACTGATATTAGGAGATCAGTCCCTCCTCCACCATGGTTCTCCCACTAGTTTCACGGTCCTCCTGATTATATTTTGTTGATTAGAAACATAGGAACATAGAAATTAGGTGCAGGAATAGGCCATTCGGCCCTTCGAGCCTGCACCGCCATTCAATATGATCATGGCTGATCATCCAACTCAGTACCCCGTACCTGCCTTCTCTCCATACCCTCTGATCTCCTTAGCCACAAGGGCCACGTCTAACTCCCTCTTAAATATAGCCAATGAACTGGCCTCGACTACCCTCTGCGGCAGAGAGTTCCAGAGACTCACCACTCTCTGTGTGAAAAAAGTTCTCCTCATCTCGGTTTTAAAGGATTTCCCCCTTATCCTTAAGATGTGACCCTTTGTCCTGGACTTCCCCAACATCGGGAACAATCTTCCTGCATCTAGCCTGTCCAACCCCTTAAGAATTTTGTAAGTTTCTATAAGATCCCCTCTCAATCTCCTAAATTCTAGAGAGTATAAACCAAGTCTATCCAGTCTTTCTTCATAAGACAGTCCTGACATCCCAGGAATCAGTCTGGTGAACCTTCTCTGCACTCCCTCTATGGCAATTGTATGCCTCATTGTCATCTTCCCCTCAGCTGACACCAAACCATTCTTAATTTTCCGCGATCGCCATCCCCTTGGCGTGCAGGGCCCATCACTGTGTTACACTGAGGTCTACATGATACATCAGTGGCGAGTGTGGACTGTGAGGGTTTGACGCTGCAGGGTGCATCGTCAGCGCTGGTCCCGGGCAAACAAAGCACTCTAGATGACTCACGCTGGCTGGGGAAGCGAACAATACCTGGCAGGCAGCCTGTGATCTTTGGCAAGCACGTCCGCATTGAATGTCAACAGTATCTCTTCTAGTTTTTGTCCCCTATCCCTCAAGCATTCGTCTGGATGGTGCAAACATGAACGGCCCCTGTGCCAACGATTTATAATCCTCCGGCGTTATATTTCCAGCCCTCCAGGCTGCACGTTACATACACGCTGGACAAATACAAGGACTCAGACCTCTGCACACTATATTCTGGATTCCCTCACCAGCCTGACTTTTAGTTACAATCTCCAGCCCCTCTGCCACCCATGCTTCAATGAAAAAAAATCCAGTTTATCCAACCTCTCAATAGACAATAGGTGCAGGAGTAGGCCATTCGGCCCTTCGAGCCAGCACCGCCATTCAATGTGATCATGGCTGATCATCCACAATCTGTACCCCGTTCCTGCCTTCTCCCCATATCCCCTGACTCCGCTATTTTTAAGAGCTCTACCTAACTCTCTCTTGAAAGCATTCGCCTCCACTGCCTTCTGAAGCAGAGAATTTCACAGATTCACAACTCTCTGGGTGAAAAGGGTTTTTCCTCATCTCCATTCTAATTGGCCTACTTCTTATTCTTAAACTATAGCCTCTAGTTCTGGACTAGCACAACATTGGGAACATGTTTCCTGCCTCTAGTGTGTCCAATCCCTTAATAATCTTTCGTGTTTCAATAAAATTCCCTCTCATCCTTCTAAATTCCAGAGTGTACAAGCCCAGCCGCTCCATTCTATCAACATATGACAGTCCCGCCATCCCGGGAATTAATCTGGTGAACCTACTCTGCACTCCCTCAATAGCAAGAATGCCCTTCCTCAAATTTGGAGACCAAAACTGCGCGCAGGTGTGGTCTCACTAGGGCCCTCTCCTTGTAGGTAAAGATAGACACAAAATGCTGGAGTAACTCAGCGGGACAGGCAGCACCTCTGGAGAGAAGGAATGGGTGACGTTTCGGACCGAGACCCTTCTTCAGACTCACCTTATAGCTCAAGGCTGCGAGCCCAGCAAACATCCTTGTGGATAAACAAGGAACTGCAGATGCTGGTTTACACAAAGTGCCCGAGTAAGTCAGTGAGTCAGGCAGCATCTCTGGAGAACATGGATAGGTGATATTTCGGGTTGCACTAGTGGTGAAGAAAGCTGGAAGAGAGGAGGGGCAGGACAAAGCCTGACGTAATAGGTGAAATGTGTGTAGGAAGGAACTGGTTTACACTGAAGATAGACACACAATGCTGGAGTAACGCAACTGGACAGGCAGCTTCTCTGGAGAGAAGGAATGGGTAATGTTTCAGGCTGAGATATTTCTTTCCACCTGAAATGTCACCCGAAACGTCTCCCATTCCTTCTCCCCATAGATGCTGCCTGTCCCGCTGAGTTACTCCACTACTCCAGCAATGTGAACACAGGTGATGGGAATTTTCACAGACAAATAGTTGGGCAAAGGCCAGAAATGGAAAGAGAGAAAGAGTGACACAAAAGTATTGCATTTTGAAGCTGGATTCCAGGTGTTGCACAGGGGAGAGAGGGGGTGGGAGAGAAGGGGGAGGAGTTTTGAAGTTACCTAAAATTGGAGTTCAATGGGGTGTAAGCTGCCCAAGTGGAATATGAGGTGCTGAGGTGCTGTTTCTCCAGATTGTGGCCTCTCTATGACAATGGAGAAAGGCCAGTGTGGAAATGTGAAGAGGAGTTAAAATGGTTGGCAACCCGGAGATCCCGTAGACCTTGATGGACTTGGCTCATGTGTTCAGCGAAACGGTTCATCGAGCCAGCGCCTGGTTTCGTTGGTGTACAGGAGGCCATGTTGGGAACACCAGATGCAGTAGATTTGTTAGAGGAGGTGAGGATATCCTAATGAATCCCTTTCTAACTTAAGGACATCCTTCTACGAGCTGGGGGGCGTGAACTGCATACACTACTGCCAGTGTAGTTTTACCAACCACTTGTACAGGGCATCATGATGTATAGGTTTTGTGGTCAGACCGGTTTCCAGTGAAGGCAGGTGTGCCAAACACTTCCTTCAGCACATGTGTCCACCTGACTCACCAACTTTAGGGAACTTTGCACCTGTACTCCCCGTTCTTTCTGCACTGCATCACTCTCCAGGGCTCTAGTTTCGTTATTTTTAGTTAGGAGATACGGTACAGCCCACCAAGTCCACACTGACCTGTGATCCCTGCTCCTGGAGTATTGTGCGCAGTTTTGGTCTCCAAATTTGAGGAAGGACATTCTTGCTATTGAGGGAGTGCAGCGTAGATTAATCCCCGGGATGGCGGGACTGTCATATGTTGATACAATGGAGCGGCTGGGTTTGTACACTCTGGAATTTTGAAGGATGAGAGGGAATCTTATTGAAACATAAGATTATTAAGGGTTTGGACACGCTAGAGGCAGGAAACATATTCCCGATGTTGGGGGAAGTCCAGAACCAGGGGCCACAGTTTAAGAATAAGGGGTAAGTCATTTAGAACGGAGACGAGGGTTGTGAATCTGTGGAATTCTCTGCCTCAGAAGGCAGTGGAGGCCAATTCTCTGGATGCTTTCAAGAGGGAGTTAAATGCCCCTGTCCCACTTAGGAAACCTGAACGGAAACCTCTGGAGACTCTGCGCCCCACCCAAGGTTTCCGTGCGGTTCCCGGAGGTTGCAGGTGGTTGCCGGAGGTTGCAGGTAGTGGAAGCAGGTAGGGAGACTGACAAAAACCTCCGGGAACGGCACGGAAACCTTGGGTGGGGCACAAAGTCTCCAGAGGTTTCCGTTCAGGTTTCCTAAGTGGGACAGGGGCATTATTAGTTAGAGCTCTTAAAGATAGGGGGATATGGGGAGAAGGCTACTGATTGTGGATGATTAGCCATGATCACAGTGAATGGCGGTGCTGGCTCGAAGGGCTGAATGGCCTACTCCTGCACCTATTGTCTATTGTCTATTAACACTACCCTACACACACTAGGGACAATTTTACATTTACACCAAGCCAGTAACCTACAAACCTGTACGTCTTTGGAGTGTGGGAGGAAACCCGAAGATCTCAGAGAAAACCCACGCAGGTCACGGGTAGACTGTATAAACTCCGTACAGACAGCTCCCATAGTCAGGATCGAACCCGGGTCTCTTGTGCTGTAGGCAGTAACTCTATCGCTGCGCCACCCAAGCACCCTGCTCTACCATTTACTGTCTAAGTCCTGCCCTGGTTTGACATACCAGGGATAAATTCCATTTGACATTCCTTGGTCCACCTTCCCAAATGATCTAAATGCCATTGTAAACTTGGATATCCTTCCTCACAGTTCACTGTGCAAATGTACTGATGATGTTAAGCACATTGCCGTCCAAATCTTTCATGTACATAACAAACAGCACCGACTACTGCAGCACTCCACCGGTCACATCAGAAAACAACCCTCCACAACGACACTTTGATTCCTTCCTCCAAGACAAACTTGAATCCAATTGGTAGCTCCTCTTGGATTTCATGCAATGTAACTTTCCAGATTAGCCTACCATGTGTCACTTTGTCAAAAGCCTTGTTCATGCTCAGAAAGACAATGTCTACTGCCCTGTCCTTTTGACCAGTCCCCTTGTTCACCCCCTTCAAAAGCTTTCTCACTGTGAACGCTAATATACCAATACCCCTGACTGTGCACTGATACACCCCATGCTCCTCAGTACTTACTTACTTACTTATTGCTTATTATGCCTCTGGGCATGTAAGGCAGCAACAAAGTTCCTCCACTCCTGTCTGTTCTGGGCTAGCTTCTGGACACTACCCCAGGTCAGGGCTAGCATCTGTCGATAGCCCTGGAGGCCCATCACGCCCAGCAGTGTTGATTCCTTCAGTTGCTGTTTCCATAACATATTTGTTTTACGAGACAGGGTTGTGAGCCCTATGCTCAACCTCCAACCTGGAGGACCAATGGATCGCTCTTCGTCTCGCCTCTACCCTTCCACCTGTCTAGCACGGGAGACCCTAACAGGAGACAAATCTCCCTCTGGCATAGCTCTAGGGGTCACTGAGACACACAAGCTCCCCGACCACGACAAGGTTGCAATCCAACAGGGAAACGCTGCTCAGTGACACACTGATACACCCCACACTGTAACACTGATATACCTCACACTGTAACACTAATATACCCCACACTGATATACACCCCACACTGTAACACTGATATACCTCACACTGTAACACTGATACACCCCACACTGTAACACTGATACACCCCACACTGTAACACTGATACACCCCACACTGTAACACTGATACACCCCACACTGTAACACTGATACACCCCACACTGTAACACTGATACACCCCACACTGTAACACTGATACACCCCACACTGTAACACTGATACACCCCACACTAACACTGATACACCCCACACTGTAACACTGATACACCCCACACTGTAACACTGATACACCCCACACTGTAACACTGATACACCCCACACTGTAACACTGATACACCCCACACTGTAACACTGATACACCCCACACTGTTACACTGATACACCCCACACTGTAACACTGATACACCCCACACTGTAACACTGATATACCCCACACTGTAACACTGATACACCCCACACTGTAACACTGATACACCCCTCACTGTAACACTCAAGATTCAAGAGAGTTTGTCATGTGTCCCAGATAGGACAATGAGACTCTTGCTTTGCTTTAGCACAACAGAACATAGTAGGCATGAATGCAGAACAGATCAGTGTGTCCATATACCATTGTGTAAATATATACACACATCAATAACTAAAACGGGTAAAGTGCAAATAAACTGATAATGGGCTGTTAATGCTCAGAGTTTTGTTTGAATTGAGTTCAAACCAATTGATGGCTGTGGGGAAGTAGCTATTCCTGAACCTGGATGTTGCAGTCTTCAGGCTCCTGTACCTTCTACCTGAAGGCAGCGGGGAGATGAGTGTGTGGCCAGGACGGTGTGGGTCCTTGATGATGCTGCCAACCACTGATACACCCCACACTGTAACACTGATATACCCCACATTGTAACACTGATATACCCCCCACTGTAACTCTGTATTGTGTAGCTGCTGATAGTTTTTTTCTTTGGACCATTCCAGGTGAAACTGAAGAGCAGTGTGAAAATGAGGAGGAGCAGGAGCCCATTGATCAGGAAGACGAGGAAGAACATAAGAAGAATGCATCCGATGAGGTACGAGAAGTTGCATTTCACAATGTGGGTCGACGTGCGTCAGCCTCATGTTGCAATGGGAAGATGCTGGTGAATCCTGGTCTGGGAACATTCTTCTCAGTCCCGTTGGATCAGCCCGTCTATGGGGCATGACTCAGTTGTCACTCTGAAGGCCATCAGGTTCTTGCAAATCACAAATGTTTCAGCGTACCTTTTCCGGAAGCTGGGCAGTTGCCGTATCCTTGATCGGGCATGCCCTGATCCCCACCGCGCCAGTCCAACTCAATGCCCTCTGCAGCAGCCATTGTGCCCTCACTTACGTGCCATTGTAACCGTGCATGCAGTTCTGCTGTTGATTCCCTAACAAACCTCGCATTATAGAAAGTCGCATTTAAATAAGCATTCATGTCGATGGGGGAAATAGCTGGGCAAGAGAGCTTCAGACTTGCAGTGACTATTTGTTTCCAGAAGGATTGTCAAACATAAATTTCAATTTTAATGGCTACAAGTTTATTTTTGTCACTGCAAGCTAAAATACTAAAGGGGCTGCAGGCTGCATTGTGTAAGAGGGCTTCGGTGCACAAGTGTCAATAGAGGTGATTGCTTATCAATTTCAACAGCCTCCCGTATGAAGTGACGATGGTCCAATGGCAGTTTATTGTCATATGTACCAAACTATAGATAAATTCCTTTCTTGTATTCACTTCAGTGGATGTCTCACTGTACATAGGCACAATCATACTTAACATAGATCGTAGTTCCGTACAGCACAAGAACAGGCCCTTTGGCCCACGATTTCCATGTTGAACATGATGCCAAGACCAAAGGTAGACAAAAATGCTGGAGAAACTCAGCGGGTGCAGCAGCAGCATCTATGGAGCAAAGGAAATAGGCAACGTTTCGGGCCGAAACCCTTCTTCAGACCATCACGTATCTATTGGCTCAGAGCCCACATCCCTCCATTCCCTTCCCTGCGCATCCACCACCAGGGGCAGTAGAGATGTAAAGTCTGATCAAAGATAGTCTGAGGGTCACCAATGAGGTGGATAGTAGTTCAGCACTGGTCTCCGCTTGTGGTGGATTGATTTAGTTGCCTGATAACAGCTGGGAAGAAACTGCCCCTGAATCTGGAGGTGTGCGTTTTCACACTTCTATACCTTTTGCCTGATGGGAGAGGGGAGAAGAGGAAGTGGCCAGGGTGTGACTGGGCCTTGATTATGCTGCTGATGTAAAATCTTGCTGTAACGGTGTCGGGACGAGCATGCCTGGGACAGACGCACGATGCTGGAGTAACTCAGCGGGGACAGGCAGCTTCTCTGGAGAGAAGGATGGGGGAGACATTTCGGGTCGAGACCCTTCTTCATTCAGATGCTGCCTGTCCCGCTGAGTTATTCCAGCATTTTGTGTCTACCTATAGTTTTATTCTCCTTATTTAAGGAACAAGTTCCTTTCTTGGGAAGCTGTTCACGTGAGGCATGAACTTGAATGTGGGTCTATCTTCCTGAAACAAAGAGAGCCCGATCACGGTTGTTAGCGGGATGCAGAAAGGGTGTTTCTGATCATCAGACATGATCATGGGGCTATTTAGAATTTGAGAGAGATTCAGGTTGAGGGTCCATTTGGGAGATGAGGAGGAACTTCTTTCATAGATCTGTGAACCTTTTGCATTCTTTACCGCAGAGGGAGCTCTGGGGATTGAGACATTGAATGGTGTGCGGAAGTTTGTGGAATTCCCGGCCTCAGAAGGCGGTGGAGTCTGATTCTCTGGATGCTTTCAAGAGAGAGCTAGATAGAGCTGTTAAAGATAGCGGAGTCAAAGGATATGGGGAGAAGGCAGGAACTGATTGTGGATGATCAGCCATGATCATATTGAATGGCGGTGCTGGCTCGAGGGGCTGAATGGCCTACTCCTGCACCTATTGTCTATTGAATGTGGTCAGAGCAGCGGGAAAAGATAGACACTCGGAGGGTGGGTTCAAAGTGATGGAAAACAAGTTGAGGATATAACCAACAGCATGAACTGATCTTACATAATGGTAGAGCGGACCTGAAGGCCTCTGGGCCTACATTCTGCTCCTATTTCCCATGTTTTTAAGGAGGGCGAGGGCATCTGACACATGGGTAACCCCCCTCAATTCACACACCCTTCTGGTTACATTGGCTAAAACCTACTGTTGCACTCTGTTAAAAAACACTTTAAAACGCTCCACGAAGATCGGGCAAGGCAACCAAGACTTTATTGAAGAGCGTGATCACTGGGAGCAATCTGGGAGATTCCTCACCAACCAAAGATTTGTTTGCTCCTTACGGGAGTCACGGTGGCGCAGCGCTAGAGTTGTTGCCTTACAGCGCTATTCTGACTATGGGTGCAGTCTGTACGGAGTTTGTACGTTCTCCCCGTGACCTGCGTGGGTTTTCTCCGAGATCTTCGGTTTCCCCCCACACTCTAAAGATGTACAGGTTTGTAGGTTAATTAGCTTGACGTATGTGTAAATTGTCTCTAGTGTGAGTGGGAAAGTATTAATGTGCGGAATTAATGTGTTGAAAATTTTCGGCGACCTGCAACGACCTATGACGGATGCCGGCAGTCGCTGAAAAAGTCGCGCAAGTGGGACAGGCCCTTAACTGAGGAGCATCTTGTACTTATTGCTTTTGTTTTTTCCTGATAGGGGACTGCTGGTCAGGAAGTGAGAGCATATGCGGAGATGTCTAGTCTGGTGAACTACATTCAGCCCGTGAAGTTTGACTCTTTTGAGCTCTCCAAGGGTAAGATATCCAATATTCCTGGCAACTTGTTTCATTTAGACACAAGGAAACACAGATCGTGAATAGTGAAAGGCTTGGATAGAGAGGATGTTTCCACTAGTGGGAGATTCGAGGACCAGAGGTCAAAGCCTCAGAATTAAAGGACATTCCTTTGGGAAGGAGATGAGGTGGAATTTCTTTAGTCAGAGGGTGGCGAATCTGTGGAATTCATTGCCATAGAAAGGCTGTGGAGGCCAAATATTTAAGGCAGAGATAGATAGATTCTTGATTAGTACAGGTGTCGGGGGTTATGGGGAGAAGGCAGGAGAATGGGGTTAGGAGGGAGATAGCCATGATTGAATGGCGGAGTAGATTTGATGGGCCGAATGGCCTAATTCTGGTCCTATCACTTATGAACATGATGCGATGCTGTTTTACCAAAAAAGACACAAGGTGCCACAGTCGTCGATGAGAGGTGAGGACTCTATATTTCTCCCAGTGGCTTCACATATACGCCTCTTCTAATCGCACGTGTAGGAAGTAACTGCAGATGCAGGCTTACGCTGAAGAGGGACACAAAATGTTGGTGTAACTCAGAGATGCTTGCTGTCCTGCTTAGGTACTCCAGCATTTTGTGTTTATCTTTTATTCTCATTCCTTATCTCATATTTTTTGTCTTTTTATCTCTGGCCTTTGTCCACCCATCTGCCATCTGCCAATAACCCCCCCCCCCCCCCCCCCCCCCCCCCCCCTCACCACCCACCCCCCCCCCCCCCCCTCATTTGCCAGAGATAGACACAAAATGCTGGAGTAACTCGTCAGGACAGGCAGCATCTCCGGAGAGAAGGAATGGGGGCGTTTCGGGTTGAGACCCTTTTGCTGGGCTTTGTCCCGCCCCATCTCTCTGCCAGCTTTCTCCCCCCTACTAGAATCAGTCTGAAGAAGGGTCCTGACCTGAAACCCTACCCATTCACGTTCTCCAGAGATGCTGCTGAGTTACTCCGGCACTTTGTGTCGTATTCGGTTTTATTTACGGGCCTGTCGCACTTGGGCGATTTTTTTTTTTAGGCAACGACTAGTTTGTCACCACTTGTTCGCTGGTGGTAGCCGTGAGTAGTCTCCTCAGTTGCACAAAAAGTTGTACTGTATTTCTGGTCGTCGCTAAATTTTCAACATGTTGAAAAAACTTTAGCCGACAGCGGGTTTGACGCCAATGAGCGTAGCTTGACTTCTCCTGACGTAGGTGCTGTCGTAGGTTGTCGCCAGGATGACGTAGGTCGTCGCTATGTTTTTCGGCGACCTGCTACGACTATGACAGTCGCCTAAAAAATCGCCAAGTGGGACAGGCCCATTACTGGGGCTCTTTTCCCTGAGGCAGAAAAGAATGGAGAGCACCCTAACATAATACCTTTAATACTGCAAGCAGATTTGATGAGGTAAAAGAGAAAATTGATTGCACTCATAGGGTAGACTAGAATTCAAAGGTATCAAAGGTATTTTATTGGTCACATTCACATACACCCAGGTGTAGTGGCTTCTTGCCATTTTGCAGCACACAAAAAACGAATACAGACATAACACCAATGAGAGTCTTAAACACAAAGAACATCCCCCCACAATGGCTCCCACCATGAGGGAAGGCACAAAGTCCAGTCCCCATCCCCAGTTCACCCATAGTCGGGCCTATTGAGGCCTCCACAGTTGCCTCTACGGAGGCCCGATGTTCCAGGCCGTTCTCGCCGGGTGATGTTGCTCCAGCATCGGGAGAGTCCTCACAGCGGCTTGGGAACCCTGGAATGGCCGCCTCCGTACTGGAGGCCGCGGCTTCCGAAGCCGACAAGGCCGCGCCAGATGGAGCTCCACAACTGGCGATCTCATCTAGAGATCCCAGGCTCCCGATGTAAAGTTCGGCGCCACCGCCCGCAGCTCCGCGATGTTGTTCCCGGCGGTCTCAGCTCACCGGAGCTCTAGCGCAACGACCCAGGCAAGGCATCGCCCGCTCCACGATAGCTCTCCAGCGCTGTGCCGCCACCGAAGCCGAGGTTCTGGGCGGTCCCCGACAGGAAACACCGCTCCAGGCCCGCTGGTAGGCCGCGAGGACGGGTCGAAGCTGCAGCCCGGAGAAAAGCTGCCTCTCCGACCAGGTAGGGACCCTGAAAGGTAGTTTCCCCCTTCCCCCTCCCCCCACATAAAAAAGTCTAGACCTCCAAACAAAACACTTTAACTAACTAAAAATAAAAATAAAACGGTGAAAAGACAGACAAACTGCTGGCTGGGCAGCCGCGCACAGGACAGCGCCCCCTATATACCTGGAGGTTATATAAATAGAAATACATTAGTGAATCCAATGATAAATTCAGGAGTAACTTTTTTAACTAGTGTTTATCATTTGGACCCACTATTGATACATTTAGGGGGTTTATTGTCATGTGTTCCAGATAGGACAATGAAATTCTTGCTTTGCTTCAGCACCACAGAACATAGTAGGCATAAATAAATACAGAACAAATCAGTGTGTCCATACATCATAGAATATATATATATATATATATATATATATATATATATATACACACACACACACATAAATAAGCAGATCAAGTGCAATAGGCTATTAAAGTTCAGAGTTTTGTTTGAGTTGAGTTTAATAGTCTGATGGGTGTGGGGAAGTAGCTATTCCTGAACCTGGATGTTGCAGATTTCAGGCTCCCGTACCTTCTACCTGAAGGTAGCGGGGAGATGAGTGAGTGGCCAGGATGGTGTGGATCCTTGATGATGCTGCCAGCCTTTTTGAGGCAGCGACTGCGATAGATCCCCTGGATGGTAGGGAGGTCAGAGTCGATGATGGATTGGGCAGTGTTTACAACTTTTTACAGTCTTTTCCGCTCCTGGGCGCTCAGGTTGCCGAACCAAGCCACGATGCAACCGCTCAGCATGCTCTCTACTGTGCACCTGTAGAAGTTCGAGAGAGTCCTCCTTGACATACCGACTCTCCGTAATCTTCTCAGGAAGTAGAGGCGCTGATGTGCTTTCTTTATAATTGCATCAGTGTTCTGGGACCAGGAGAGATCTTCAGAGATGTGCACGCCCAGGAATTTGAAGCTCTTGACACTTTCCACCATCAACCCGTTGATATAAACGGGACTGTGGGTCCCCATCTTACCCCTTCCAGTCCACAATCAGTTCCTTGGTTTTGCTGGTGTTTAAGGCCAGGTTATTGTGCTGGCACCATTTGGTCAGTCGGTCGATCTCACTTCTATACTCTAACTCGTCCCCATCAGTGATACGTCCCACAACAGTGGTGTCGTCGGCGAACTTGATGATGGAGTGTTGAGATTGTTGAAGGGTCTCCACACACAAAATGTCACCCATTCCTTCTCAACAGAGATGCTGCCTGTTACTCTGGCCTTTTGTGTCTATCTGAGATGTTGAATGGAGTTGAGTGAAGAAACATAGGTGGATGCTTCCAGGGAGGTTAAACACTTCATGGAAACTTTGAGCTGCATAGTCTGTTTTTCATTTACTTTGTTCATTTTTGGGGGTTTAGATGTTGCTGGAGACTGGCGTTTATTGCCTGTTCCTAGTTGCCCATGGCGTGGAGTCTCCTAATCCACTCCAGTCCGCATTGAAGAGTCGATGGCTTGGGTGTGTCTGGAGTCGCACGTTGGCAGAGTAAAGGGCCTGTCCCACTTGGCCGTCATTTTGAACGCGTACCAAAATCCTGGGGAGCCACATGCGACCGCGCGTCACTGCCTATGTCACCACGCACCCTGCGCGCGTAATACGCACTATGCGTGCATCGCATGCGTGTCACGGTGCGCGCGTTGTGCGTCGTGACGCGTAAATGCTGTCGTGTAAATTACGCGCAAATGACGGCCAAGTGGGACGGGTCCTTAAAGAGGACAAATAACTGGTGTAAACCAGATGGGTGTTTACAACCTAGGAGATTGCTGGTGCCTATTGCAGGCACGCTGAAGCACAGACAAGGCACCACCACTGCTGGCTATGCAAAATCTTCCAGCTTCACTGAAAGGATATGCAAACCGACATCATCTCCCAGGTCGACATCAACGTCGTAACGTTTGCATCTCCCCTATCTCCATCCCTCCCCCACCCACGTTGCACCAGCTTCAATGTTGTCTTGTTGAGTCTCATTGTAACTCATTCTCACACAGCCAACAATGGCCTGTTTCCTTTATCATCGTCACTTTCATTCATTTGTTCAATATCTCTCTACATCACCGTCTATATCTCTCGTTTCCCCTTCCCCTGACTCTCAGATTGAAGAAGGGGTCTCGACCCGAAACATCACCTACTCCCTCTCTCCGGAGATGCTGCCTGACCCGCTGAGTTACTACAGCATTTTGTGTCTATCTTCAGCACTGAGGCTCCAGTTACACTCAGTAGGTATTGGACAGGCCATGTCATTTGCAAGCCTGACGTCAAACTCATTGACACTTGATTCTAAGCTCTGTCTTCAATGTGACTGAGGAAAAGATTCAATGGTGTGTTCAAAGCTTCCTTGAAGAAATGCGATGCACCCACTGGTGGAAAGATTCGGAGGGATATGGATGTAAGGTGTATTGAATTGAATTGAATTGAATTCCTTTATTGTCATTCAGACCTTACGGTCTGAACGAAATTTGTATGTATAAGTTGGGCTTGTTCACGTGCTGTATGTACCTAAGGCTCCATGATGCCTGGGAATCTCTGACATTTGACCCCACCAAGGGGTATTCTAGGCGATATTAGGTCTGTGCATCAGGAACCCACAGAAGCCCTGTGGAAATGGTGGAATGAACCTCGCAAGATAGACACAAAGTGCTGGGGTGACTCAGCGGGTCAGGCTGCGTCCCTGGAGAAAATGGATAGGTGACGCTTCGGGTCAGGATCCTTCAATGTTGATAAAGGTTGTAGTAACTCAGCAGGTCAGGCCGCATCTCTGTAGAAAATGGCTTCACAAGCTCCCCGCTGACTGCATCATTAGGCAGTTCCCACTCTATCTGTGGATGAAAGTCTGTGGATCTGACATTGGTTTCATCAGCTCATGAAATCAGAATGGGCGCAAGTCATTCTCAAGATAGACACACAAGGCAACATCTCTGGAGAGAAGGGATTCGGTGACGTTTCGGGATGAGACCCTTCTTCACTCATTTTCAATCCCACGGAAGAAAATATCAGTCGTTTTTTGTATTTCTTAAAACTTTGGATTAGTAATATAATCATGGTAGAATTTGAACTCAGGAGCCTGCTTCATCATGGCTGATCTAATCTTATACTTTTAGTCTAGTTTAGGGATACAGTGCGGAAACAGGCCCTTCGGGCCATCAGTCTGTGCCGACCTGTGATCCCCACACATTAACACTATCCTACACACACTAGGATAATTATCATTTATACCAAGCCAATTAACCTACAAACCTGTATGTCTTGGGAATGTGGGAGGAAACCAAAGATCTCGGAAAAAATCCATGCAGGTCACGTGGAGAACGTGCAAACTCCGTACAGACAGATACATGGTAAAATAAAATGACATATAACAGTGAGTTGCATTTATTCACACTCTCTGCCTGAATGTGCATCCTATGATTCACACTGAAGTCCTTCTCATTTCCTTGACTGTGGAACTTTTCACTAGTTGACTATTCCGAGTCTATAATAAAGGTTTGAGTAGAAGCTATGTAATCATTTACCAAAGTCACTGTTCAGTAGCTTGGTTTAGTTTAGTTTGGAAATACAGTGCAGAAATAGGCCCTTCGGCCCATCGAGTCCGCGCTGACCAGCGATCCCCGCACATTAATTTTAAGGCAAAGATGGATAGATTCTTGATTAGTGCGGGTTAAGGGGAGAAGGCAGTACAATGGGCTTAGGAGGGATAGATAGGTCAACCATGGTTGAATGGCGGAGTAGACCGGATGGGCCGAATAGCCTAATTCTGCTCCTATCACTTTATGATCCGTAGTCGGGATCGAACCCGGGTCTCTGGCGCTGTAAGGCAGCACCTCGACCGCTGCGCCACCGTGCCACAGCTATCTCCACATCCCATTATTTACAACTCCCTCAACACCGCCTTGACACTCTTATAGTTAAACGCCTGCCAGTCTCCACCTTAACTATAATCAATGACTCAGCCCCTGGAGGCAGAGGTATTCAAAGATTTATCACCCTCTGAGACAAGAAATTCATCCTCACCTCTGTGAGGTGAGAGAGGCAATCCCCGCACATTAACACTGCCCTACACACACACACACTAGGGACAATTTACATTTATACCAAGCCAATTAACCTTCAAGCCTGTACGTCTTTGGAGTGTGGGAGGAAACCGAAGATCTCAGAGAAAACCCACGCAGGTCACGGGGAGAACGTACAAACTCCGTACAGACAGCACCCGTAGTCAGGATCGAGCCCGGGTCTCTGGTGCTGTAAGGCAGCAACTCTACCGCTGCGCCCTTGCGCCATCTGACTATCCAGACTATCAGATCCTTACAGTATTAATAACGTCATATTGCTCCGTTCTTGATAACCACCCTGTTGACAATTCAGAAGAAAGCCACGTTAGTGGCTAATCATAGGATGCAGACAAGCAGAGCGGGTGAGTTGCATTTATTCACACTCTCTGCCTGAATGTGCATCCTATGATTCACACTGAAGTCCTTCTCATTTCCTTGACTGTGGAACTTTTCACTAGTTGACTATTCTGAGTCTATAATAAAATCAAACGCTCATTTTTATAACCACAATGTCCTTAAAGTTTAAGGGTGCCATGTTGACACAGCAGTATATAATGCATAGTAACACATTACCCAATTTGGGGAATCGAGGAGCAGAGGACAAGGGGAAAAGATTTAATAGGAATCTGAGGGGTAACATTTTCACACAAGGGGTGATGGGTGTGTGGAACACGCTGCCAGAGGAGGTAATTGGGGCAGGTACAGGTTAAGAAACAGTTAGACAGATACATGGTTAGGGCAGGTTTGGAGAGATATGGACCAAATACTGGCTGGTGGGACCAGTGCAGCTGCAACATGTTGGGCAAGTTGGGCCGAGGAGCCAGTTTCCACTATGACTCTGTGACTATGAAAAAAGTTACTAACTTAATCTGGCTTCTTCATTTGCAGAAAGAAATCGATCTTACATCATCTCATCCTTCACCGAGACCAAAGCGCTGGACATGCTCATCAAATTTTGCCTTGATTTTGTTGAGTATCTTTTCAAAAGCTCTACACGAAACAATACTTGACCCATACTTGATGCAGCCGGTTAATGCAAACTTTTATTAGACAGAAATAGCTTAGATTTTAGGTTGAAAGCAGCACAGCAGTTCAGTTTAGTTTATGCCACGTGTACCGAGGTACAGTGAAAAGCTTTTGTTGCGTGCCACCCTGTCAGAAATACATGATTACAGTCGAGCCATTTACAATGTACAGATACATGATAAGGGAATATCATATTTAAAGTAGGAAAAGTTGCTGATGGAGTAGAGATTTTCAGGGGGTTGAGAGAAATGAGAGGTATCAGGGGTTATGGGGAGAAGGCAGGAGAATGGGGTTAGGAGGGAGAGATAGATCAGCCATGATTGAATGGCAGAGTAGGTTTGATGGGCCGAATGGCCTAATTCTGCTCCTATCACTTATGACCTTATGGGATTTAAGAGTGTGGAGCGATTGCAATATGTGATTGTAGATCTACTTCTGTGGATAGCACGCAAATAGTCGCCTGGGTTGGTAAAATATGAAGGTGCAATTTGTAAGTTTGGAGGGATATGGACCAAACGCAGGCAGGTGGGACTAGTGTAGCTGGGACATGTTGGCCGGTGTGGGCAAGTTGGGCCGAAGAGCCTGTTTCCACACTGTATCACTCTCTATAGCATTATTGGCTGCATGGGTCGATCTTCTTTGAGTTAATTTGCCAATTAGTCTGGTCGCTTTATTTGACATTGTTTCTAGTCTCACTGAAATGTCTCCCTGGTTTGCACTGGGACAAAATAATATTTTGGTTTCCTGTTCACCCACCACCATATTGTTCTCAATCCCTGGAGCCCAAGTTCTTTGCTCGCTGGATTCCCAAGTCCGATTTACCTTTCTACCCTTCCCTTTCCCCGAGCCTTCCAATATCTCAAGCCCTCCTCTTTCCCCCCTTATTCTCCTTGCTGCTTGTTCTCCCTTTGCCTCACCCTCTTCACTGTTGCCAGGTTCAAGGGCCTGTCCCACTTGGGCGTATTTTCCGCGTCATTTACAGGTCACGATGCACGACGCGCGCATGGTGAGCAAATACGCACGCATTGTGCGAAGTGACGTAGGCAGTGACACGTGGTCGCGCGCTGCGCCCCAGTATTTAGGGATGTACAAAATCTTCGTGCACCATCAGCGTGACCCGCAAATGACCGTCATGTGTCTCCCTCCCTCCTACCCATCTTTGCCTGCTCCACCCTCATCCCAATTCATCTCATTTCGAAGATGGCCTCTCCAATTTGGGATGCTGAGAAGCTTGCCCTATCTCCTCCTTCTCCTCACTGCGCTCTCTTCTTCTCATACCCCAAGTCTGCTCCCGTGAAGGTGTCTCTATGTTCACCTTTATTGAACGAGATTGGAACCCGATCTCCATGAGTGTGCAACGTTCACTGCACCTAGTTCCTCCCAGCTTCAGTGAGGCTGGCTCGCATCTCAAAGGTCTCTCAGTTCCTATACAACCCACACAGATACAACAAGAGACAAATGAGTCGCATTTACCCCAAGGGGACGAGAATGGATTCCTCAAACTACATGCCTCATGTCTTCTGGAATACTGGCTGTCAGATGGTGGCTCTGAACTTCCAGACATCAGGTGAGTTTCAAAGCCGAGATTGGTTTCAGGCCCTTGGTTCCTTGTCATTAAAAGCTGGATCATAGAAGGAAGGAAAGATGTGTCTGGCATGGTTCATAGTGTAAAACTTAGTCAGAGGTTTGACTGAGGTTTAAGGTGAAGGGGAAAAGATTTATTAGGAATCTGAGGGTTCACTTTTTCACCCAGAGGGTGGTGGGTGTCTGGAACAAGCTGCCAGAGGAGGTAGTTGAGGCTGGGACTATCCCAATGTTAAAGAAACAGTTAGACAGGTACATGGATAGAACAGGTTTGGAGTGATATGGGCCAAACGCAGGCAGGTGGGACTAGTGTAGCTGGGACATGTTGGGCGGTGTGTGTGTGCAAGTTGGGTCAAGGGGCCTGTTTCCACACTGTATCATTCTATGACTCTATGCTTTAAAGGAGGAGAGAATCGTGCCAAGGTTTGGGGAGGTGGGCGGGAGGATTATGGAGACGAGTGAGGGCCCATGTGATGGACATTGGATATATTGGCAAGTGATAGCACAGTAAACATTAATTAAAAGGTTGAAGCAGATAAATGAAGGAAGTAGATTAAAGAGCAAATGCATCAGGTTAATGAACGGTTAATTGAAGTTAAAGTTTAGGTTAACTAATGCTTCAGTAGGAGAAGCAATGAGATTAACATAAGAATAATAACAATAAAGTTATTTATGTGACGCCTGATAATATCGAGGTTAGCTAATTCTCTCCAATCTAGGCATCATTCTAGTAATTCTTGTCATTGAGCTATATAGCACAGAAAACCACCAGGGGAGCCGCACGATGGGCAGCCCCGCCAACAGTCTGTCTGTTTTTTCATCTTTTAAAACATTTTTAGTGTGTTAAAAGTTCATGTAAATGTTCTCCGGTTGGTTTTATGTGGGGGAGGGGGTGGGAATCGGGTGAAACTTTTTTTCAGTTTCTTACCTTACCGGAGGCGCAATTATTTTCTGGATCGTGTTCTCCGGTCTCTCTGCGGCCTACCATCGATGGAGCTGGAGGCCTCCTCGGAATGACCTTGGGCCCCACCGTGGGCCGTGGACTTACATCGGAGCGATCCCTTGCCTGGGAGCGCTCCGACAGTGGCCTGCGGACTTTACATCGGGAGCTCGCAGTCTCGGGAGAGGCCGTGGATGTCGGGAAGTTCCAACGTCACGGAAGGTTCGACCAGCCCCGATGCGGGGTCTGATCGCCGGCGCAGGGGAGCTGACATCCCCCCGATACAGGAGCTAATCGCCCTGATGCGGCGGGCCAAAACGCCGCCGGCTACGGGAGTCAAGATTGTCCCGTCAACGGATGGCTCGAGGCCCCCGACTGTGGGAGAGCAAAGGGAAGCAATTTAATTTTTTTTCACCTTCCATCACAAAGAGGAATGTGGAGGAGTCACTGTGGTGGATGTTTATGTTAAAATGAGTTTTGTGTGTTCCGTTGCTTTTTATTTGTATGACTGACTTGGCAAAATAAATTCCTTGTATGTTGCAAAACATACTTGGCTGATAAAGTATGATTGTGATTGTGATTGAAAAGACGGCACGGTGTCTCAGCGGTAGAGTTGCTGCCTTTCAGCGCCAGAGACCCAGGTTCGATCCCGACTACGGGTGTTGTCTGTATTAAGTTTGTACGTTCTCCCCGTGACCTGCGTGGGTTTTCTCCGGATGCTTCGGTTTCCTCCCACACTCCAAAGACGTACAGGTTTGTAGGTTAATTGGCTCGGTATAATTGTAAATTGTCCCCGGTGTGTGTAGGACAGTGTTAGTGTGCAGGTCGGCGCAGTCTCGGTGGGCTGAAGGGCCTGTTTCTGCTCTGTATCTCCAAAATTAAAACCTAAACTATTTTGAGGAAGACTTTTAAAAACGACCAGGGAAAAGGATTAAAATTAGAATTAACAATAGAGTATCAATAGGGTATTCAGCCCACTGAGTACCTGATGCAGGTATAGAGTCATGGAGTTATCCAGCACAGAAACAGGCATGTGGCTCACTCAATCATGCCAACCAAGATGTTTGTCTGAGCAAGTCTCATTTGCCCTGAGTTTAGCCTACATCCCAAACCCTTTCCTATCCATGTAACTGTTCTCATGTATTTTTAACTTTAGTTTTTACTTTTAAGGAGACAGTGCAGATACAGGCCCTTTGGCCCACCAAGTCCGGACCGCCCAGCAATCCCTGCACATTAACACTATCCTACACACACTGGGGACAATTTACACTTATACCAAGTTTCCAACCCCAAGCCAATTATCCTACAAACCTGCACGTCTTTGGGGTATGGGAGGAAACCGAAGATCTCGGAGAAAACCCACACAGGTCAAGGTTCAAGGTTCAAAGTTCAAGGTCTTTTACTGACACGGGGAGAACGTACGAACTCCGTACAGACAGCACACGTGGTCGCTGTCGGGATGGAACCCGGGTCTCCGGCGCTGCAAGCGCTGTGAGGCAGCAACTCTACCGCTGCGCCACCGTGACGCCCATTTAATTGTGCTCACCTCTACAACTTCCTCTGGAAGCTCGTTTCAGGCACCCACCATCCTCAGTCTGACCCCCAACATCACCTATCCATGTTCTCCTGAGATACTTGCCTAACCGCTGAGTTACTCCAGCACTTTGTGTGAAGATGCTGCCTCTCAACTCTCTTTTAAATCATTCCCCACTTACCTTAAACCAATACCAATACAAAGTGTTAGTATCCTCTTTAAACTGGGGAAAAGACTTGGTAACCTTTCACCTTATCTATCTATGCTCCTCAGGATTTTATATCTATTGATAAGAACCTCAACATCCTGCACACCATTGGAAAAAACTCCTTATCATCCAATCCTGATATCCTGATGTATCTTGTCTGCCATCTTTCCAGCTTAATAACATTGTTCCGACAGTGGGGCGACTATACTGCACAAAGTACTCCAAGTGTAGTCTCATCAACGACGTGTTCAGTTACAGCATGACATCCCAACTCATTGCCCTGTCTGATAAAAACAAGCATGGCAGATATGTTCATCATCACCCCATCTGCCCGTATCACCACTTTCATGCAACCATGCTCCTACATCCCTAGATCTCAAGTTCAAGTATCAAGTTTACATGTGTTGTCACATGCACCAATTGGTACAGTGAGAGTTGTGTTACCATACAGCCACACGAATAAAAAGAACATAACACACGATAGAATTTAACATAAACATCCCCACACAGCGGAATCAAAGTTTCCCACTGTGAGGGAAGGCACCAAAGTTCAGTCCTCCTCCCCTTTGTTGTTCACCCGTGGTCGGGGCCTCCCAAGCCCCCCCGCAGTCACCGCTACAGGCGGCCCGATGTTCAGGCCCTCTCGCCGGGATGATGGAATTCTGACGGCAGAACGGAAGAACATTCTCAGCGGCTCTCTGTTCTAGGGCACTGTCCAGGCCCGACTGTTAAATGTGCATGTCCTACCCTGGTTGAATTCATTTAATTTAATTTAATGTATCGAAATGCTTGTCGGAGTTAAATTCCATTTGCCATTTCTTCACCAACTTCTCCAGTTCAACTACATAGAATAGAATAAAATGCCTTTTATTGTCATTCAAAGAGCTTGGTTTGAACGAAATTGCATTTTTTCAGTCTTAACATTACAAAAAACCCAAGACCCACACTTAACACAGTTTACACAAACATCCATCACAGTGAATCTCCAACACCTCCTCACTGTGATGGAAGGCAAAAGTCTTATAGCTTCCCTTTGTTATTCTCCCGCGGTCCAGCAGTCCAACTGCTGCGTCGAGGCGAACTGGGGCTCCCGATGTTAAAGCCCCCGGCGGGCGATGGTAAGTCCCACGACCGTTATGCCGCGCCGGGCGATGTTAAGCCCCACTCCAAGTCATTTCACCCCGCGATTCCCGCAGGAGAAATTGCCGTTTTGGGAGCTCCGAAAAACGGTCTCCCACCAGGGACCTGTTGCATATGTAGAGTCGTCTTCACAGGCTCAATATCATATGTATATCTCTATAGCTGTGTGTAGGAAGGAACTGCAGATGCTGGTTTAAAGCGAAGATAGAAACAAAATGCTGGAGTAACTCGGTGGGACAGGCAGCATCTCCAGATAAAAAGAATAGCTGAAGTTTCGGGTCGACACACTTATTCAAAGTCTGAAGAAGGGTCTTGAACCGAAACGTCACCCATTCCTTCTCTCCAGAGATGCTGCCTGTCCCACTGAGTTACTCCAGCATTTTGTTTCTATCTTTGGTTTAAACCAGCATCTGCAGTTCCTTCCCTTCCTACACACAGCTATAGAGATATACGTATGATTGTGAGACATATTGAGCCTGTGAAGAAGACTCTACATATGCAACAGGTCCCTGGTGGGAGACCGCTTTTCGGAGATCCCAAAACGGCAATTTCTCCCGCGGGAATCGCGGGGTGAAATGACTCGGAGCGGGTCCTAACATCGCCCGGCGCAGCATAACGGCCGTGGGACTTCCCATCGCCCGCCGGGGGCTTTAACATCGTGAGCCCCAGTTCGCCTCGACGCAGCAGTTGGACTGCTGGACCGCGGGAGAAGAACAAAGGGAAGAGATAAGACTTTTGCCTTCCATCACAGATGCAGGTGTCACTACTGCCGATCCTGCACCCTCGGATGCGATCTCTGATATGGTGCTCGGTGTATAATTACTGACCCAGTAGCTCCAAATGTTCGAAACATTCGAAAAACGTTCCCAATGTTGGGCGAGTCCAGAAACAGGGGCCTCAGTCTTAGAATAAAGGGGAGGCCTTTGAAGACTGAGGTGAGAAAATTTTTTTTTTGTTGTGTATTTGTGGAATTCCCTGCCACAGAGGGCAGTGGAGGCCAAATCACTGGATGGATTTAAGAGAGAGGTAGATAGGGCTCTAGGGGCTAGTGGAATCAAGGGAGAAGGCAGGCACGGGTTATTGATTGGAGACGATCAGCCATGATCACAATGAATGGCAGTGCTGGCTCGAAGGGCCGAATGGCCTCCTCCTGCACCAACTTTCTATGTTTCTATGTAGATTTCAGTCAGTCTTGATTTGGTAGACTTCTTGATTGAGATTTGATCTCTGCTTCATTCCTTTAGATATCCCCATGCAGCTAAACAATTCATGCTTCGAGTTCAATGGTCGTTGTGGCTACATTCTGAAGCATAAACTGCTGCGATGCCTGGACAAGAAGTTTGACCCTTTCACCGAAGATCAGATAGATGTGATCGCACCAAGCACGTTGTCCATTTTGGTAACGCTTGCATTTTATAACACTTCAAGATTACTTTCACCAATGTTCCACGAGTGAATTATGGAACATTAAAGGGGATTCCCTCTTCAAACACCAGCTGTTTTAGATACTGTCTTTTCCTTGTAAGGTTCAGGATAAGGCTTGATGGGGCTGTCCCACTGTACGAGCTCATTCAAGAGTTCTCCCGAGTTTCCCCTGATTCGAACTCGGAGAATTACGGTAATAGCTGCTCGTAGATACTCGGGGCTCTCGTGGACATTTTTCAACATGTTTTCATGAGCTTACCGCCTTTCCAGAGTACCTACCGTTAGCGTTACGAGCTGCTAAGAGATGTCCCCGAACTCCGACGTACCCGCTACGTACATTCTACGTGCTTACCACGAGTTTGATTTTTTTTTAAACTCGTGAGAGCTCTTGAATTACCTCGTACAGTGGGACAGGCCCTTAACTCAGCGAGACAGGCAGCATCTCTGGAGAGAAGGAATGGGTGACGTTTCGGGTCGAGACCCTTCTTCAGACTGAGAATATAGGGAGAGGGAGACAAAGAGATAAGGAAGGGCAAGGTGTGAAAACGAGGCATCAAAAGAGTTGAAGTTGAAGGACAATGTAGAATAGATCATTGTTAGCTGAGAGAAGGTGACAAGAAAGAAAACAGAGATAAAATATAATGGGGGACAGTCAGACTGGTTGGAGAACTGGGAAGGGCAGGGATGGAGAGAGAGGGGGAGCAAGGGTTACTTGAAGTTAGAGAAGTCAATGTTCATACTGCTGGGGTGTAAGCAAAATATGAGGTGCTGTTCCTCCAATTTGCGCTGGGCCTCACTCTGACAAAGGAGGAGGCCCAGGACAGAAAGGTCAATGGGTGGGAGGGGGAGTTAAAGTGTTTGTCAACTGGGAGATCAGGTAGGTTTAGGCGGGCTGAGCGGAGGTGTTCAGCGAAACGATCGCCGAGCCTGCCTTGGGTGTCGGGGAAACATCTTCACTCGGGAGTGGGGAATCTTTGACTTGCCTTTCCAATATAATCTGCTTAAGTTACCGGATGCATTTAGGAAGGTGTGGATAGATTTCTAGATATAAAAGGCAGCAAGGAGGGTGGGGAGACAGTAGGAACGTGGCACTGAAATAGGGGATAAGCCATGTTCCCTTTGAATTGCCATGCAGCTTGAAGGACAAATCTCAAAATTTGAATCAGCAGGTCACCCAAACCTTGTTGATTCCTGAATGTGATGACTCTTTGTGGGTTAACTATCTGTGATTGAGTCATCTGCCTCTTGCAATGAAGACATCGCTTCCTTTCCAGTTGGCAGCAAACATTACCCCTAACCTGGCCATCCAATGTTTCACCCCATCCCGTGCTTTGCCCTTAATAGGATGCAATTTGACCCGTCTATTCATACAACACTCTTCAAACAAAACTTGCACCTGAGCTGATGTTAGGGCGACTGAGAGGCGGGATTTCAGAAATGTCTTGAAGGGCAAACGACTAGTTTAGTTTTCAGTTTAGTTTAGTTTAGAGATACGCCGCCGAAACAGGCCCTTCGGCCCACCGAGTCCGCGCCGACCAGCGATCCACACACACTAACACTACCCTACACACACCGAGAATATTTTACCATTACCACAATTATCCTCCAACCCTGTACGTCTTTGGAGTTTGGGAGGAAACCGAAGATCTTGGAGAAAACCCAAGTGGTCACAGGGAGAACGTACAAACTCCGTACAGACAGCACCCGTAGCCAGGATTGAACCCGGGACTCTGCCGCTGTAAGGCAGTAACTCTACCGATGCACCACCACAGTAGAGAGGGAGATTTTATTTCGGGGGGGGGGGGGGGGGGGGATCTAGAAGGATAGAAATGCAGATGCTGAAAATCTAAAGTAAAAGACCAAAATGGAATGATCTTGAATGTGATCAGGCCGATGATTATAAAATTGAGGCAATGCCATTGAATGCTTTAGAGGCATGCATTGTCTTTGCCCTTGCTATGAGTGCGTATATATTTTGATTGAAGGGAATCAGAAGGTCATCCGCAGGTTGTAAATCAGGAAGGGGGCAGAGATGAAGATTGCGTACATATCTATATTCGTGGCTTTATCTCCAGCAATGATCCATGTTACAGGGAGCAGCATTGTCTCTTTTGTGAGGTTCATGATGGCTGGAAAGGAGGTGGGGGTGGGCCAAGGCCTGGCAACTGTAAAGGTGAGAGGGGTGGTGTTTTATTTGGCCAATGGTTGGGCAAACACCAGAGATGAAAATATAAAAGGAGAGAAGATTGAGTTCTCCAATTTTAGCTAACCCAACTATGTACCTAGAAACAAGGGGCTGCAGATGCTGGTTTACAGTACAGATTCTTGCTTGGCATGCATGTCAGGGGTTATACGAAGAAGGCAGTAAGATTGGGTGAAGAGGGAGGGATAGATCAGCCATGATTGAATGGTGGAGTGGACTTGATGGGCTGAATGGTCTGAATCTGCTCCTATCACATGAACGTGAATTTAACCCTTGCTGCTTTCTGTTACAGGTTAAATCAGGGCAGTTTCTGTCGGATCGGAACTGTAAATTCTATGTTGAAGTGGAATTGTTTGGGCTTCCAAATGACCCTCGGCAGAAGTTCAGGACCAAGTTGACCTGTGAGCAAAATGCCATCAACCCTCAGTGGAGGGATGAGGACCCATTTGTTTTTGAAAAGGTACAGTGCTGAGAGGGACACTGTTGCAACACGCACAGTGTTTCCCTTTGCTACTTCACTCCCAGCCCCATTGACTCAAACTCATCAGCCAGACCCCGGGTCCTGAACGGGACAAGCTCATGACACTCAATCCCCACCCCAGCCGGGCTCATTGGACCAAACCGATTCCTGATTAGTGCGGGCGTCAGGGGTTATGGGGAGAAGGCAGTAGAATGGGGTTAGGAGGGAGAGATGGATCAGCCAGGATTGAATGGCAGAGTAGACTTAACGGGCTGAATGGCCTCATTCTGCTCCTATCATGTATGACCAGCTCTCCCAGTGAAACTGTGAGTGAGCTGCCAGCTCCAATGTCCCACTGGAGCCCAGACCCCAATGCTCATATGGGACATCCTCCACTCAATCCACAAGTAACTGTTGCTATTCCACTCTCTCCATCCCCTCCCCCTTCCCAGTTCTCCGACCATTCTTCCTGTCTCCGACGACATTTGACCTCTGTTTGCTTTGTTGTTATTAGCTTCTCCCAGCTAACAATAATCACTTCTACATTTTCCTGGATCTCCATTCCCTTTGTCCAACCTTACACTTCCTTATCTGTCTGTCTGTCTGTCTGTCTGTCTGTCTGTCTGTCTGTCTGTCTGTCTCCCACTCCCCCCCCCGACATCAGTCTGAAGAATGGTCTCGACCCGATACATCACCCATTCCTTCTCTACAAAGTTGCTGCCTGTCCCGCTGAGTTACTCCAGCATTTTGTGTCTGTCCACACATTTTAAGTTGTTGGATCGCAGGTGAGCTAAAACCAACACAAATCTCTGAGCCAGGTTGGTGTGCACTCTGTCCTACCAGCTAGCTATTGGACCCTTGGTCTCCAACCCATGTGAGCCACCTCATTCGACACGTGAGCCGTCTTGCATTTTAGTTGGCATAGGACCCCAGTCCTCTCTGTAGAATGTGAAAGAGATAAGCCAAGCTAACCACACCATGTATCCACACACTGCAATGGCTCAATTATAATCATTTCTGCTGACTGGATAGCAGGCAACTAAAGCTTTGGTCACGGGGAGATCACTGTGGCACAGCGGTAGAGTTGCAGCCTTACAGCGAATGCAGCGCCGGGGACCCGAGTTCAATCCCGACCACGGGTGCTGTCTGTACGGAGTTTGCACGTTCTCCCCGTGACCTACGTGGGTTTTCTCCGCGATCTTCGGTTTGCTTCCACCCTCCAAAGACGTACAGGTTTGTAGGTTAATTGGCTTGGTAAATGTTAAAAATTGTCCCTTGTAGGTGTAGGATAGTGTTAGAGTGCGGGGATCGCTGGTCGGCGCGGACCCGGTGGGCCAAAGGGTCTGTTTCCTCGCTGTATCTCTAAACTAAACTAAACTAAACCAGCCTTCACCTCAATGTCTCCCTCTATCCTGCACCCCTTGGTGTTTGAATGCCGACAAATCCACTCATTGATTCCGTCTCAACAGCTTTCTGTGATTAGGAATTCTGGAGAGTCATGATTCTCCGAGACGTTTTGTTTAGTTTAGTTTAGTTTAGTTTAGAGATACAGGTTCTTTAGTAACTTGTCAGTTTCTTTGTTGAACTAAATTAAGGCGCATGTTGCAATCAAAAGCGCTTGAACAATTGGTTGGGAAGAAAGCCAAACTGTAAGAAAGACGACTGCGCCTCCTTTTCAAGAGCAGCCAGCTCTTGCACGGTCGGTGCCAAAGCATCAACATGAACTTCTTTCGGTTTAGTTTAGAGATACAGTGAGGAACCGCCCAGCCCGCACCGACCAGCGATCATCACACACTAAACGCTATCCTACACACACTAGGGACAATATATAATGACACCAAGCCAAATAACCTACAAACCCGGACGTCTGGAGTGTTGGAGGAAAACGGAGCAAACCCACGCGGATTACGGGAAGAACATAGGAACACCGTACAGACAGCACCTATAGTCAGGATTGAACCTGGGTCTCTGGCGCTGTAAACATTGAAACATAGAAATATAGAAAATAGGTGCAGGAGTAGGCCATTTGGCCCCGAGTCTGCACCGCCATTCAATATGATCATGGCTGATCATCCAACTCAGTATCCTTGCCCTGCCTTCTCTCCATACCCCCTGATCCCTTTAGCCACAAGGGCCACATCTAACTCCCTCTTAAATATAGCCAATGAACTGGCCTCAACTACCCTCTGTGGCAGAGAGTTCCAGAGATTCACCACTCTCTGTGTGAAAAAAGTTCTTCTCATCTCGGTCAAGGGCCTGTCCCACTTTCACGACCTAATTCACAACCTCTGCCGAGTTTGCCTTTGACTCAGACTCGCAGCATGGCCGTGACAAGGTCGTAGGAGGTTGTAGGTAGGTCGTAGCAAGTCATAGGTAGGCCGTAGGTGCTCGTGGCATCAAGTAGGTCGGGCCGTTTTTTCAACATGATGAAAAATGTCCACGAGTAAAAAAAGGTCGCGAATTAAGTCACGAAAATGGAACAGGCCCTTGACTCTACCACTGGCCACCCAGCTTACATAGGCAACTCTCTGAAACTATGTCCCCAAATCCACAAACATCCTGACAGCATCCACCTTTTCAACTTCCCTCAAATGTTGAACTTTCTGTAAAATAACCTCACATTGTAAACTTGGTCAGGAAGAAAAAGGAAGTGTAAGTCAGGTATAAGAAGGTGGCATCAGATGGGAATCATGAGGAATATACAAAGCGAGTAGGAAGGTGGGAACTCAAGATGGGGATTAGAAGGGCCAGAAGGGACCATGAAATGTCAGAGGCAAGTCAGATTATGGAAAACCTCAAGGCTTTTCATACGTACGTTAAAAATAAGAGGGTAACCAGGGAGAAGGTAGGACGTCTCAGAGATAAAGGATTTTATGCTTGGAGTTGGAGAATGTAGGTGAGGTACTAAAGGAATACTTTGCACCTGTATTCACCAAGGAGAAGGAGTTTGAGGACAGTGAGATCAGTGTGGGGAATACAAATATGCCAGGGCAGTTTGAGATAGAGCAGGAGGTGGTGCTGAGACTCTTGAAGAACATTAAGGTGGATAAGTTCCCAGGGCCTGATGGGATCTATCCCAGGTTATTGAGGGGGGCAAGAGAGGAGATTGTGGGGACCTGGACGAGGATCTTTGTTTCTCCTCCAGTCACAGGCGAGGTCCCAGAGGACTGGAGAGTCAGTGGCCACTGTTGTTCCTTTGTTTAAGAAAGGAAGTAGGGAGAATCCTGGGAACAATAGCACATAAAGCCTCATTTCAGTGGTTGGGGAAAAGGGCCTGTCCCACTTTCACGACCTAATTCACGACATTTTTTACTTGTGGACATTCATCATCATGTTGAAAAAACGCCCCGACCTACTTGATGCCTCTAGTACCTAAGACTTGCATCACGACCCACCTACGACCTCGTGAAGACCATGCTGCGAGTATGAGTCGAGGGCAAACTCGGCAGAGGTTGGGAATTAGGTTGTGAATGTGGGACAGGCACTAAACTATTGGAGAGAATTCTTTGAGTTAAGATTTACCCCCGTTTGGAAGAGAATGGGCTAATTACGGATGGCCAGGGTGACTTTGTACGCGGCTGGTCGTGTCTCGCTAACATGATTGATTTTTTGAGGAGGTGACAAAGAAGATTGATGAAGGATGGGAGGTGGATGTTGTGTACATGGATTTTAGTAAGGCTTTTGATAAGGTCCCGCATGGTAGACTGAGCCAGAAAATTACGATGTTCGGGATTCACGATGACTTGGTCGTGTGGGTTCACAACGGGCTTATTCATGGCAGACAATAGAGTTGGGGTGCAAGGCAGAGATTCTGGTTGGAGGTTCGTGACTGGTGCAGAGTTCTGCAAGGATCTGTGCTGGGACCATGGCTACTTGTGATATATGTTTGCTGATGACAGTAAAACCGGAGGCGTTGCAGAAAGTGAGGAAGGCTGTCAGAAGGTACAGTGGGATACAGATCAGCTGCAGAAATGGGTGTTTCCAGGATACCCTGATCATTTATCCTGAGAACTGTGCAAACCTATACATTAGAGCCTAAACCCAAGCACAGATCTGCAGTTGTACAAGGCCCTAGTGAGACCACACCTGGAGCATAGTGTGCAGTTTTGGTCTCCAAATTTGAGGAAGGACATTATTGCTATTGAGGGAGTGCAGCATAGGTTTACAAGGTTAATTCCCGGGATAGCGGGACTGTCATATGTTCATAGAATGGGCTTATATACTCTGGAATTTAGAAGGATGAGAGGTGATCTTATTGAAACATATAAGATTGTTAAGGGTTTGGACACGCTAGAGGCAGGAAACAAGTTCCTGATCTTGGGGGAGTCCAGAACCAGGGGCCACAGTTTAAGAATAAGGGGTAGGACATTTAGAACGGAGATGAGGAAAAACTTTTTCACACAGAGGGTTGTGAATCTGTGGAATTCTCTGCCTCAGAGGGCGGTGAAGGCCAATTCTCTGGATACATTCAATGAATGAATAAGTTTATTGGCCAAGTATTCACATACAAGGAACTTGCCTTGGTGCTCCGCCCCGCAAGTGACAACATGACATACAGCGACTGTTAGGAACGACACATAAAACATTAAACATTAATAATAAAACATTAATTAAGAGAGAGTTAAATAGAGCTCTTAAAGATAGCGGAGTCTGGGGATATGGGGAGAAGGCAGGAACTGGGGGGGGGGGGTTACTGATTGTGGATGATAAGCCATGATCACAGTCCCAAAGGGCTGAATGGCCTACTCCTGCACTTATTGTCTATTGTCTATTGTCACATGAGAGCCAGTCTCACAAGTCATTGACTGCAGTCTCTATACAAGTTTGTACATTAACCCCAAGTGCCCATTTCAGCTATGGTTGACAAGTTAATCCTCTTGTGGGCTAAGATCATTAGACTCCAGCCAAAGGGATCCTAGATCTTGAAACCCTACACCTCAGTGACCACTTGCCTGAACAGTGTACAAACTAGACTCCTCTGTGAGTGGGCTTGTTTTATCCCAGCCTTCATGCCATCTCACATGTTGTTCAACAGCCCATTGTTCGCTGTTCATGACCTCCTTACAGCTGAGGTACCAGCGGTCCAGGGCCATTGCCCAGGTCCACACAATCAGGAACCTGGGTTCACTCCTAACGTCTGCTGCTATCTGCGTGGAGTTTGCATGTTCTCCCTGTTACCCCGTAACATCGCACACACCTGCTTATTGGCAGGTAAATTGTCCCCTGCAAATTTCCAGGGTGTGTCAGTGGGCAATTGGATCTGGCAGGGAGTTGCTGGGAATGTCAGATGAATAAAGAACCGGTGGTGGTGAATCTGTGGGATTCTTCGTCACAGAAGACTATGGAGGCCAAATCGATGGATGTTTTTACAGTAGAGATAGATAGATTCTTGATTAGTACGGGTGTCAGAGGTTATGGTGAGAGGGCAGGAGGATGGGGTTAGGAGGGAGAGATAGATCAGCCATGATTGAATGGCGGGGTAGACTTGATGGGCCGAATGGACTAATTCTACTCCTATCCCTTATGACCTTATGTAAGTGGTTGGTTAATGGTCGACGTCGACTCAGTATGCTACAGGGTACTTTTCCATGCTATATAACCATGTGATCAGAATTTAGCCTTGGACCTCATGTGAGATGGCTCATTTGACTACCCCCCCCCCCCCCCTTGATCCAGCCCCCCCCCCCCCCCCCCCCCCCCCCCCCCCCCCCGATTCCAATGCTGGCTGGACTAGCTGGACCCCAACATCATTAGTGCCCAAGGAAACTGGCCACCCGGGGACTTGGTCGACCTGGAGAGATCCCAACTTATGTGGAGGGTCAGCTTAGGGGAAACCTCAGGCTGGACAACAAGTAAACATGGCTGTGGGCTGGTGCAGGACCATCCAATCCATAACAGAGGCCACGATTACTGGCACCATCAGACCTCTCAGCCTGGCCTCCTTTCCTGGGTTCAGGCTGTTCACTGCCCCCCCCCCCCCCCCCGCCACATAGTTGGCTTTGTTGCTAATCTCTGCGTGGATCTAGTTGTCTGTTTGGGAATGACACTTCAGCTGTTGTCTAATCGGACTTCTTGCCTTGCAGATCCTGGTGCCGGAAATGGCTTTTGTACGGATCGCCACTTTTGAAGAAAGTGGAAAATTCATTGGGCACAGGATTCTTCCAGTTACTGCTGTCCAAACAGGTACTCCAGGTGTAGATGCTATCCGTCATTGTACTGATTTATCAATCACTCCCAAATTATATTCATATTATTGTAGTCATAGAGTGATCCAGTGTGGAAACAGGCCCTTCGGTCCAACTTGCCAACACCGGCCAACAATGTCCCAATTATACTAGTCCCACCTGCATGCGTTAGGCCCATATTCCTCCAAACCTGTCCTATCCATGTACCTGTCTACCTGTATCTCAACAGTTGGGACAGTCCCCGCCCCAACGACCTCCTCTGGCAGTTTGTTCCATACGCCGACCGCCTACTGTGTGTGAAATTATGTTCACATTCTCCTCACAAATACAGACCATATTTACATGGCTTTGTTTCCTGTAATCCCATGAGCATTCTGAAACTCTAAGGACACATTACATGGATGTTCCCTACAATCACAGACCGCAAGCATAATATTCCTGGATCCCCATGTTATTCACATATTCCTCGGCATATAATTGGGTGGCACGGTGGCGTAGTGGTAGAGCTACTGCTCTATAGCGCCAGAGACCCAGGTTCGATCCTGACCACGGGTGTTTGCCTGTACGGAGTTTGTACGTTCTCCCCGTGACCCGCGTGGGTTTTCTCTGAGAGCTTCGGTTTCCTCCCACCCTCCAAAGAGGTACAGGTTTGTAGGTTAATTGGCTTGGTGTAAATGTAAAATTGTCCCTGTAAATTGTAGTGTGCGGGGATCGCTGGTCGGTGCGGACTCAGTGGGCCGAAGAGCCTTTTTCCATGGTGCATCTCTAAACGAAACAAAACTAAATAGATAGGTAGTTTCCAGACTTTATACAGGCAAATGGCATTTTACACCAAGGTCATGTTACAATGGATGTTTCCTAGCTGGTTAGGCCACATTACAGCCACATACTCAAAGCTCAAAGTTATTATTGCATGGATCATTCATAACTGACAGATAATATTTATACATGATTTACAGGACATTCCTGCATTCCAGAATCCAATTTCAAGTGTACATCATGTGATTCCATACTTATTCACAACCCATATTATAATTTACAGAAAATACTGGAACTACTCAGCAGATCAGACAGCGTCTGTGCAGAGTGAACCTGCTAATGTTTAAGATCAATCTTGAAAATTCATTGACCTGACACTTTCACTCAGTTTCTTTATGAACGGGTGCCTTTCCTGCTTTTATTTTGAATTACCGGCGTCAGCAGTTGTTTATTTCCCCATAAAAATGGCGGTCACGGTGGCGCAGCGGTAGAGTTGCTGCCTTACAACGTTTGCAGCGCCGGAGACACGAGCTCCATCCTGACTACGGGTACTGTCTGTACGGAGTTTGTACGTTCTCCCCGTGACCGGCGTGGGTTTTAAACGAGATCTTCGGCTTCCTCCCACACTCCAAAGACGTGCAGGTTTGTATGTTAATTGGCTTGGTGTAAGTGTAAATTGTCCCCAGTGTGTGTGTAGGATAGTGTTAAAGCCCTGTCCCACGGTACGAGTTCATTCAAGAGTTCATTCTCCCGAGTTTGCCCTGATTCGAACTCGGAGATTTACGGTAATAGCTGCTTGTCGGTACTCGGGGCTCTCGTGGACATTTTTCAACATGCTGAAAAATCTTCACGAGTCTTCACGAGCTTACCGCGTTTCACGAGTACCTGCCGTTAGTGTTACGAGCCGCTAAGAGACATCCTCGAGCTCCGACGTACCAGCTACGTTCATTCTCCCTCCGTGCTTACCACGAGTTTGATTTTCTTTTTAAACTCGGGAGAGCTCGTACAGTGGGACAGGGCTTTTAGTGTGCGGGGATCACTGGTCGGCGCGGACTCGGTGGGCCGAAAGGTTGTGTTTCTGCGCTGTATCTCTGAACTGAACTAAATTCAAATGAATTTTAAACTAAACTTAACATTATTTACCTTTCACTGTCCTTTACTTGCCCTGTCCTACTCAACCTCTCCCCTGATATACAATGTTCCTGAGTGTGATGTCCATTGGCTCCACAGGCTATCACCATGTCGGTCTGCGCAATGAGACCAACCAGCTGCTCACCATGCCGACCCTGTTCGTTTATATCGAAGTGGGAGACTACATACCTCACACCTGGGCAGGTGAGGTGGATCATTGCACTGCCAGCTCACATTCACCGCACCTCCCACACTCGCTCGGTGTTAGTACAACCACACGCTCAGTGTTACTCACTCCACATTCAACCCACACCCGCCCTGAGAGATCCACCCCGGTAATTAAAGTGTAAATGTGTCGGGAGCGCAGTTACCTTTCCTTAAGGGCCTGTCCCACTTTCACGAGGTAAATCACAAATTCTCCCGCGATTTCCCCTTGACTCAAACTCGCAGAATGTTCGTAACGAGTCCGTAGGAGTCCGTGGATATATCGTAGCGGCTCGTTATGCCAGCCGTAGGTACTCGTGGCATCAGGTAAGTCAGGACGTTTTTTCCAGCCCGATAAAAAATGTCCACAAGTAAATGTCCACGTACTGTTCTAGGAGGTCTTTGTAACTCTCCTTCATGCTCGAGAGTAGTCCCCGCGTACTCGAGGCCTCAGCTAGGTAGGGGCGTATTTTTCAACATGCTGAAAAATGCCCGCGAGTAAATAAACGTCGCCATGTAAAAAAATCTATATTTTTTTACTCGTATGTTTAGTCGAAGTAGGTCGTACTAGGTCGGCATGTTAGTCGTGGGTAATCGAGGGTAGTTGAAGGTAGTCGAAGATAGTCTTCATCATAGTTGAAGGGAGGTCGAAGGAGGTCATCTTCACGCTCCACGATTCGGTGTCCAATTTTCCCGAAGTTAGTCAAAGCTAGTCTTCAACATAGGTCGAAGGAGGTCTTCTACATAGTCGAACGAGGTCTTCAACATGCCATTTTTTCAAACTCTCCTAAACTCTTCTAAACTCGCCAATTAGGGCAGCCCCTTAAACCTTACTGTGCATGAAAACGTTGGTGTACCTGACCTGGGGGTGTGATACTCCATATCAAATGGGTGTGATTGGTCCAAGGGAGTGTTTGGGAAGATATCAGGGAACTTTGTCAGGGATCCTCAAACTGCAGAGCACCTTGGACAATACAGCTCACTCCCCTCCATGACACAGTTGTCAACCTACCTTGAGCAACAGATTGGTTCCACCAAGATGCAGTACAGAACGCCACAGGAGATCCTTCTTCCCCGTGGCTATCAAACTGTACAACTCCTCCCCCTTCTGTCGTGGGGTAGACTGAGACTCCCCTCCCCCTCCCCCGCCTCTCCCCAATCTTTGCACATCCCCAATCCTTTCCACTCGTCACTTTAATTTCATGTTTCATGTATTTTGTGTTTTATGACTGTTGGCAGATCAATTTAGTCTAATCATATCGATACATCGTATCGTATCATTTATTCCATATCTAATGTGATTCTAATGTTCAGCTTACCAGATATTCCAAAGGACATTTAACTCTGTATCTAATGTGATATTCCTCCAAGGAAGAACATGATGTGCCAATCCAGAGGGATGTTGACACTGTGTTCCATATCTGCTTTAGGACTATTTAACGGGAGAACATAGCGGGAGCTTTAATCCATATCTCTGCTGCATTCCACCAGCTCTGGGGCTTCTTGATGGAGCTTTATGGAGGAAGTTTTACTTTGATTCAAACTTATAGGTGTTTTTAGGAATGTAGCAAGAAGGGTGAATATCGGGAACCAAAGGTGGAGATTCAGCAAATATATATCCTGTACTCGCTGGAGTTTAGAAGGATGAGGGGGTGGTCCTCATTGAAACTTACCGAATAGTGAAAGGCTTGTATAGTGGAGAGGATGTTTCCACTAGTGGGAGAGTCTAGGACCAGAGGTCACAGCCTCAGAATTAAAGGACATTCCTTTAGGAAGGAGATGAGGAGGAATTTCTTTGAACAAATGGTGGTGAATCTGTGGAAATCTTTGTTTTTAAGGCAGAGAGAGATAGATTTTGATTCGTACGGGTGTCGGGGGTTACGGGGAGAAGGCAGGAGAATGGGATTAGGAGGGAAAGATAGATTGGCCAAGATTGAATGGCGGGGTTGACTTAATGGGCCGAATGGATTAATTCTGCTCCTATCACCTATGACCTTATGACCGCATGCTTCGCTCTTAGCTATTCCTTCGCTCCATAGATGCTGCCTCACCCGCTGAGTTTCTCCAGCATTTTTGTCCACCTTTGACTTTCCAAAGGGCTTTCGATAAGGTTCCACATGAGGGTCACTGCAAAATGTGCTGTGGGAGTATTAATTTGTATTATTCGTATTATTCACTAAGCATTAAATGTGTAATTTCCAACTGTAACTAGAGAGGTTACTCGGGAATTAATGTGGACGTTTCAACAATTTATAATCCGAGAGCCCAGTTCACAAGGAGTTGCAGCTGAATGTATTTTCTGCAGGTGTCATCTTCAGGCCCCCCCCCCCCCCCCCCCGACTTCCAACACCCTGCAGGAGGAGCATTCCACGATCCCGCTGGCTGTCCACTGCATCAAGACCTTGGAAGAAGTACACATATAAAACAGACTGTACCTGAACCTGTTCTCACCCTTTGCTTAACCCTACCGATGAAGCCTCTTGAGCTAAAACCACAGCAAGCATTCACCTTCTGACACCACGTCACCTCATCATGGCCTCTCTCTCCCAACACGGCAGTTCCCAATAGGCGGCCATGCTGAATCTTGCCTTCCTTTTGTTGGCCATAGTGCATCTCGCTGAGCCTGCTTTGTATGTGTGTGGAGGAAGGAATTGCAGGTGCTGGTTTAAATCGAAGAGAGACACAAAATGCTGGAGTAACTGCATGGGTGGCACCGTGGTGCAGCGGTAGTGTAGCTGCCTTAAACCCCTGTCCCACGGTACGAGTTCATTCCAAGAGTTCTCCCGAGTTTGCCCTGATTCGAACTCGGAGATTTACGGTAATGGTCACTCGTCGGTAATCGGGGCTCTCGTGGACATTTTTCATCATGTTGAAAAATCTTCACCAGTCTTCCCGTGCTTACCTGCCGTTAGCGAGTCTTCCCGAGTACCTGCCGTTAGCGTTACGAGCCCCTAAGAGACGTCCCCGAGCTCCGACATACCCGTTACGTTCATTCTCCCGTGCTTACCACGAGTTTGACTTTTTTTAAACTCTGGAGGGCTCTTGGAATGAACTCGTACCGTGGGGCAGGGCCATTACAGCGAATGCAGCGCCGGAGACCCGGGTTCAATCCCGACTATGGATGCTGTCTGTACGGAGTTTGTACCCGTGACCTGCGTAGGTTTTCTCCGAGATCTTCGGTTTCAACCCACACTCCAAAGGCGTACAGGGTTACAGGTTAAATGGCTTGGTTTAATTGTAAATTGTCCCTAGTATGTGCAGGATATTGTCAGTGTGCAGGGATCGCTGGTCGGCGTGGACTCGGTGGGCCGAAGGGCCTGTTTCCGCACTGGACCTCTAAGCTAAACTAAACTTGAGCATGCCCTGGTTGGATGTGTTGGGGCTGCATGATGGGAACGTTAAACTGAATCCAACTAATGCCACACGTGCCATGAGGTTTTTGGGGTCCTTATCCCATTGGATGGAAATAAGCCAGCGATCTGCAGATGATTTGGGAGCCATCGAATAAAAGGATGACGTATTTTGGAAGAGGCAGTGCAGTAGTGCTTTTCCACACTCTTGTTCCCTCCTGTGTGATTATGAGTTTGAACACTCGACACTGTGTCGTTGCAGATCTAAACAAGGCTTTGGCTGACCCAATACACTTTGTCCGTACAATGACTGCACAACAGGACCAGAGTTCATATGCTGATGAGGTAATGAGCAGCAGGGCAGAGAGATGTAAGGGGTTGAGTGTGTTGGCTATGTGTCTTTGGGGAAACATGAGATTCGCTCTGTAAATGTATGGGAGTGAGTGGGATTGAGTGTGGGTGGGGGAGGGGGTTGAGAAAATTGCTTGTGATTTAGTATTTCATACATTATTGTGATGAGAATGTGGGAAAGGTGACGAAACAAGTTATAATATCTATTTCATCTTTATCTTCCTTAACGCCATCAGGTAAGTAATTGCTAGACCATTTAATTCAGCGCTTCTCAACCTTCTTACCCCAATTTTCATGCGGAACCTTGTAACAATTTCCATGTCTCAGGGAACCGCTACATAAAAATTATCATACATCTTTATTAATCTCTTCCTTTCTCGTTCATAAACTTGAAGTTCATACGGCAAGCATAACAGCACAGACAGGACTGATGGAGATTGTGCGTGCGTCTGTACTCGAGTACACACACAAATCCGTCAGGTACAGCTCCTGTCCACTGACCACTAAAGGCCGGTTCACACTGGCGCCGTTTAGACATCGCTAAATATGACGTTGCTAAATATGCCAATTACAGCACGGAAACAGGCCATCTCGGACCTTCTAGTCCGTGCCGAACACTTACTCTCCCCTAGTCCCATCTACCTGCACTCAGACCATAACTCTCCATTCCTTTCCCGTCCATATACCTATCCAATTTATTTTTAAATGATAAAATCGAACCTGCCTCCACCACTTCCACTGGAAGCTTATTCCACACAGCTACCACTCTCTGAGTAAAGAAGTTCCCCCTCATGTTACCACTAAACTTTTGTCCCTTAATTCTCAAGTCATGTCCTCTTGTTTGAATCCTCCCCTACTCTCAATGGGAAGCTTATCCATGTCAACTCTGTCTATCCCTTTTAAAGACCTCTATCAAGTCCCCCTTTAACCTTCTGTGCTCCAAAGAATAAAGACCTAACTTATTCAACCTTTCTCTGTAACTTAGTTGCTGAAACCCAGGCAACATTCTAGTAAATCTCCTCTGTACTCTCTCTATTTTGTTGACATCTTTCCTATAATTTGGCGACCAGAATTGTACACCATACTCCAGAATTGGCCTCACCAATGCTTTGTACAATTTTAACATTACATCCCAACTTCTATACTCAATGCTCTGATTTATAAAGGCCAGCACACCAAAAGCTTTCTTTACCACCCTATCTACATGAGATTCCACCTTCAGGGAACTATGCAGAGTTATTCCTAGATCCCCCTGTTCTACTACATTCCTCAATTCGCTACCATTTACCATGTATTTTGATTTGATTTGTCCTGCCAAGATGTAGCACCTCACACTTATCAGCAAAAAATATGCCATCCATGTATAATAAAACTGCAAATATGAAATTAAACACAAAAATGATTCAAGAATGCGTTTACATATGATTAGCCTATCTATCACTATTTCTCTCGGGACCCCCAGCGACCTCACGTGGAACCCTAGCGTTCCGGGGAACCCCGGTTGAGAAACGCTGGTTTGATTGCTTAGCATTGGTATTGGCTTACTATTGTCATGTGCACCTGGATACAGTGAACAGCTTTGTCTGCATGCTATCTGGTCAAATCATACTAGACATGGCTACAATTAGGCCATGGATGTACAACAGATGGCTCAACGAGAAAAATTCCAGAGTGCAGAATATAGTTTTGTTTAGAGACACAGCATAGAAACAGGCCCTTCGGCCCACCGAGCGCATGCCGACCTGTTCAACCACAGTTCTATGTTATCCCACCGTTGCTTGTGTTTGCTGTAAGTTGGGGCTGGTGCTCACTCAAGGATATATTGGAATGACACTGACTGGCCTGGAGAGCATGTTTCCACTAGTGGGAGAGTCCAGGACGAGGAGGCTTAGCCTCAGAATTAAAGCACATTCCTTTAGGAAGGAGATGAGGAGGAATTTCTTTAGTCAGAGGGTGGTGATTCTTTGCCACAGAAGGCTGTGAAGGCCATGCCAATGGATATTTTTAAGGTAGAGATAGATGGATTTGTGATTAGTACGGGTGTCAAGGGTTATGGGGAGAAGACTGGAGAATGGGGTTGGGGGGGGAGAGATAGATCAGCCATGATTGACCTAATTCTGCTCCTATCATTTATGACCTCATGACATCTTTGAGATGTGGGAGGAAACTGGAACACCCAAAGAAAATCCATGCGGTCACAGGGAGAACGTGCAAACTCCACGTAGACAGCACCTGAGGTCAGGATTCAACCTGAGTCTCTGGCGCTGAGAGGCAGCAGCTCGACCAGTGCCGCCACTGTGTGGCCCTTCAGCTTTATAACATTAGTTACAGAGCGAGTCCAGATAAAAATGAGTGCAAGATCTGCAACGAGGTCGGTTGGGAGATCGGGACTGCCCCGCAGCTCATGGATAGACTGTTCGGGAGTCGGTCAATGCTGTTCCTGAATTTGGTGATAGGTGCTTTCAGGATTTTGTATCCTCTGCCGGATGGGAGAGGGGAGAAGAGGGGAATGGCCCGGGATGTAAATGGTCCTTGAGTATGTTGACTGCTGTCTCAAGGCAGCGTGATGTGGAGATGGAGTCTGGTCTGGCTGATGGACTGGGCTACATCCATACCTCTGCTATATATACTGCTATATGTATTGGCTGAGCTATTCCTGAACCAGGTTGTGATGCACCACAACAGGATGCTGCCTAATAGGATACTATCGAATTGACATTTCCAAGCCGCTGAGGAGTGTTCACCCGACGCCGGAGTTCCTTCTTCCCGGCAGGAGGGCCTATAACATCGGGCCACCGTTGCGGCGACTGGCCATGGAGGCATCAAATAGGCCTCGACCTTGGGTGGTCAAGGAGGAGGAGGAGGACTGGACTTTTTGGTGCCTTCCCTCACAGTGGAAAGTGTTGATTCTGCTCTAGGGGGAGGGGAGGACGTTCATGTTGAATCCTATAGTGTATTGTGTCTTTTTTTCTTCTTTTTTATTTTACATGGATGTATGATAATCTCATTTGTTTTCTCTCTGTAAAGCACTTTGGCTTCAACGTGATTTGGTTTAAAAGTGCTATATAAATAAAAATTACTTACTTACTTGAAATGTAAAGTGTCTTTTAAAGTGTGATGATAACACTTTGCTTGTGTTCGCTGTAAGTTGAGTCTGGTGCTGACTCAAGGAATGACACTAACGGATCTCCCTTTGTACATTGCTTGCAGGTTGTCTCTGAGGATAACGTACAGATACAACAGAGCGGCAACGAGGCATCGGACTCCACTGAAGCATGCAGTAAATCATTGCTTTTAAATACATTGTGGAGGAAGGGACTGTTGATGCTGGTTTAAACCGAAGATAGACACAAAAAGCTGGAGTAACTCAGCGAGACAGGCAGCATCTAGGGTGACGTTTCGGTTTGAGCCCCTTCTTCAGAGTCCTTACAGACTCGACCCGAAACGTCACCCATTCCTTCTCTCCAGAGATGCTGCCTGTCCCGCTGAGTGACTCCAGCTTTTTGTGTCTCTCTCCGGCTTAAACCAGCAACTGCAGTCCCTTTCTCCACGTAATGCGGAGTAATTCAAATCTCACAGGGGACGAAGTATTATGATGATCCTTTGCAACTGGCACACTGGAAAAACACAGCAGTTCAACTCTGTCTCCATTCCCCCCCCCCCCCCCCCCCCCCCCCATCACCCCAAATTTCCACTCATTTCCAACGCAGTGTTCCACCCTCTCCTCCACATCAACATTCTCCTCTCCTTGATCTATCTCTAACCACTCCTGCCTTCCTCACAATCACTCCCTCCAACTAGCCACTTCCTCTCCTCTAGGGTTGCCAACTGTCCCGTATTAGCCGGGACATCCCGTATATTGGGCTACATTGGTTTGACCCATACAGGACCGCCCTTGTCCCGTATTTGACCGCTACTACTCGGGTCGAAGAGACTGTCGGGTTGGAGCGCCACGTCCGGCCCCGCCTCACCCGTCCCGACGTAGTGCAGCCCATGGAGTGCAGCAGCAGCTCCTCGCCCGTGGCCCCGTCGGGCGGCAGCCCAGCCAGCTGTCCGACCTTCGGACCTTCGCTTACCGCCGACACCACCACCCCTCCTTCTCACGGCCAATCATCGGTTCATGAGTTGGACGGGGTGTCGGGCTTTGCATGCAGCAGAACACATAGCCCAGCCGGTGGGCCAGCTGAGGAGTGTTGGCCCGGGCGCCGGACTTTGCACGTGACGTCGCTCGCAAAGTCCAGCGTCCGGGCCAAAACCCCTCAGCTGGCTCGCCGGCTGGGCTGTGTGTACAGTCCAGCACCCGGGCCAACACCATTCACCCAGCCATGGCCGAGTCGGGAATTTGTCCCTTATTTTGACTCTTTGTCCCTTATTTGGGAGTGAGAAAGTTGCCAACCCTATTCTCCTCTATCTATATCCATCCAGGCCTGGCTCGCTCTTCATCCAACTTCTCCACCCAGCCATTTCCTCTCCTCTGCCCCATCTTCTCTACCCAGTATGATTTGTTCCACCTACATGCACCAACTCAATTCAACCCTGTTTTAAAAAATCTCCAATCTACTTTAACGTAATGATTCAATGGCACTTTATTGTCAAGTGTACCCAAGTACAGTGTATGTATTTGTACAGTAAACCCTGGTTTTAACGGACCCCCTTTATAACAGATTTTGGTTATAGCGGACGGGCCTGCTGATGTCACCCCCAGCCCCCACTGCCGCCCCTCCGCTTACAGCCGCGACTTCCAGCTCGCAAGGTGCACCTCCTTCGACCACTGCACCGCCCGGCTGACACGGCCCTTGTTGCAGCTCACATTGTAGCCCGAGGACAGTGCTTTCTTTGGGCCGCCACCACTGACAGGACGCGCGTGCTCGATCAACGTGGAATCCCTGCCCTCTCATGTGCTGTTGCTTCTTCCCGTCAGCCGCCGCTTTGTCCACTCGGCCTTTCCCCGCTGCACCCTCCACCCCACCACCACCGCCTCCTCCTAGCCCAGAGCTACCAGCATACTCTGCCTTCGACGATGTCCCTGACTGCGGGCGAGGTGGAAGAGGAGGCGTGATGGAGCGGGGAGCGGGCAAAGCGAAGGAAGAAGCAGCAGCAGGTGAGAAGGGAGGGAGCCCCGCAGCGACCATATGCGTCCTATCGGCGGCAGCGACCTTAAGAAAGCGCTGTCCCCAGGGGCTACCACGTAGTGTGGTGCAGGAAGGAAGTGCAGATGCTGGTTCACACCGAAGATAGACACAAAATGCTGGAGTAACTCAGCGGGACGGGCAGCATCTTCGGAGAGAAAGAATGGGTGACGTTTTGGGTCGAGTTGTGAAGTAGGGTCTCGAGCTGAAACGTCAGCCATTCCTTCTATGGAGAGGTGGTGGATGTGTGAGTGGTGACATCAACCCTGGCAGTCGCACTCAGATGGAACAGAACAGGCTCGAAGGGCCGAAGGGCCTCCTCCTGAACCTATTTTCTATGTTTCTATAACTTCCTTTTGCCAGTGGCTGGAGGGATGGTAAATAGTCTGTTCGGATGGGGAGTGAAAAAGACATTTGTTGCTGGGACTGAGATCAAAATAACCAGGTGCTATTTCTTCCAGATCCCTACAACCCTACCAGCTCGGACCTTGAGGAATCTTGCAAGAATGCCATCGGTGAGTTCATTGGCATGATTTATGTGCATTTGGCAGGGTATGAAGGGTGTGTTCACAGGAAATGTTGAAGTGTGGGATTCCTGAATGTCTAATGATTCAGATTCAGTTTGCCGTCATATTCGGCAGGGTGCAATGAAATTCCTCGTTGACATGAAGCACACAATGTGAGCAATGTACAGACGGCAATGATAAGTACAACAACACAATGACGAGCGCAAGACAGCAGAGTGGTGCAAAATGAAAGCAACCCAAGAGGAGTTTCATGTAAAATGTCACCACTCTCCAGCTGTGGTGGCGAGCGTGTGGAACAAACTGCCGAAGGATGTAGTTGAGGCAACGTTTCTACAGCCCCTGTCCCAAGGTGCGAGTTTACCCAAGACCTCTCCCGAGTTACAAAAAAAAATCAAACTCGTGGTACTTCATCACAAGTATTTTTTTACTCTTGGAAATTTTTCATACCGTTGAAAAAACTTCACGAGTTTCCGTGTTTCCCGAGTACCTGCCGTTACGATGCTACGAGACATCCACGAGCTCCGACGTACCCGCTACATACATTCTACGTAATTACCACGATTTTAAAAAAATAATTAAACTCGGGAGAGGACTTGGGTGAACTCGTACAGTGGGACAGGGGCTTTACTTGCTGCAGCACAACAGAATATGCAAACATAATACATAACGTAGCAATGTTTAAAACACTTGAGATTTAAAAAATCAAGTCTGCAATTTATCCCATCAGATAAAGCATAAAAATAAGTTTAATTTGACATCTAATTCACTTTCATATCTTCAGTATTAAAAAAGTTAAGTATATTTTCATACTCGGAAATTAGCATCTTGTTCCCGATTGCTTTTCCATTGACTTAACACAAAAGCTGTGATCGAGGACAGTCAAAAGCCCATAACTTTCTTAAAAATCAAGAGAACTGAATGAAATTTTCAGTTATTATAGATTGAAGCATTCAGAAACAAATGTCAAACATCTTACTTGGATGACCTGAAATTAAAGCATATAATGAATTAGTTACCAAATTGTAGCTAATTACAAAATTGAACTTTGTGACGGAAATAGTAATAAACACCCAGACTGCCTTGAAAATTCAAAAATGTGATGTTCTCAAGATCAGAACTTTAATATTATTGTATTATATGCTGTGTCCGTAACAGACAGGTAAATAAATTACAATTTCTAGCAATAGACCAAGTCTTTATGGAGAAGATTAGTTGCTAGCTGGTACACTGGGATATCATAATCAGTAGCATCATCATACTCCTCAGATTGTAACCAATAAGCAATTCTGTACACCTTGTTTTTCTTCAACTTTTTAATTTTGGCATGTAAACTACAAGTTTTTGCTCTTCAAATCACACATGACATGCCTTTCTACCCACTACTTTCCCCATTTAGAATGTCCTGTAGATTCCATTTCTTAAGTAAAGAATATTTTTTTTAAATAGCCTAAGTATCCAAATAACAAACTAATCCCATTCACACAGGAATTCACAATATAACATGATTTTAAATCTCACTGTCATGAATTTATATCCCAGATGGAAGGAATTTAATGTTTAATTCCCATAAATTAATCCAGAAACATCCTCTCAAAATATAATCAAAATTATTATTTTTGCACAATACATGTGACTCAGACTCTTGTGAATATTTAGTTTAAAAATACTGATCATGGAGAGAGAATAACACAAAATATAGACAATTTGGATGGCATGACACGATTGTCCAAAAAAAAAAATGGGCATTTTAATCATCTTGCTTCTGGAACGCGATCGATTGGAATGTTGAATTTGCGGTGAATTTGAACTCCATATCGGCAGGAAAAACACAGCCGGTTCGTATGGGGCCCAAATAACATTTTCGCAACATAAAATTAGATTAAAGCCATCCCAAGAAGCAAGATTATATGTAAAATACATGACTTATCCTTTGTTTTGTCCCGTTCTTGCGACCCGTCACGTTGTACCGTTGAGGGCGTTTAAAGTCGCTTTTTATTTTAATCCAAATATTAAATTGTCCAGCAAATTAAAAAATATATATATACCGGGAACGGAAGTCCAATCGATTTTTCATCAGCAGCTAGCAGCCCGAGGAATTCCGCCTCAGACAGGCAGTACAAAATGGCATTTTATTCCTGCCCCCCCCATCCCCAAAGGCGCCAAAGTCGCGCACACAGCCAGTGGCAGAACTGCATCGCTGCTGAAGGTAAGTATTGTAACATCGCTACATAACGGGAGAAAAAAAAGTTCATTGTGTATATATACACATGCACACATACTCAATAAATAAATACATATAGTGCAATATTAATAATAGTCTGTTGTAGTTTAGAGCTTATTTGTTGTCATGTTTAATAGCTTGATGGCTGTAGGGAAGAAGCTGTTCCTGAACCTGGATGTTACAGTTTTCAGGCTCCTGTATTTTCTTCCTGATGGCAGGAGTGAAATGAGTGTGTGGCCAGGATGGTGTGGGCCCTTGATGATGCTGGCTGCCTTTTTGAGGCAGCGACTTCGATAGATCCATTCGATGGTGGGGAGGTCAGAGCCGATCATGGACTGGGCAGTGTTTACAACTTTTTGTAGTCTTTTCCGTTCCTGGATGTTCAAGTTGCCGAACCAGGCCACGATGCATCCAGTCAACATGCTCTCTAACGTACACCTGCAGAAGTTCATAAATTAATAAAACGGGTCGCACAAATTACCTACTCCTTCCAGACATTTTTGTAGTTTAGTGTAGTTTAGTTTAGAGATACAGCACGGAAACAGGCCCTTCGTCCCACCAAGTCCACACCAATCAACGATCCCCACACATTAACACTACCCTACACACACTAGGGATAATTTTACATTCACACCAAGTCAATTAACATACAAACCTGTACGTCTTTGGAGTGTGGGGGGAAACCGAAGATCTCGGAGAAAACCCACGCAGGTCACGGGGAGAATGTACAAACCCAGTACAGACAGCACCCGTAGTCGGGATCAAACCCGGGTCTCCTGCGCTGTAAGGCAGCAATTCTACCTCTGCGCCACCGTGCCGCCATTGTGCAGCACATGTCCCAAACACATTACACTCGGCCCGAACTCAGTGCACAAGCCAACTTGTCTAACTAATCTGAAGAGATTTTAACATGAACAAGGATCTGAAGTTAAAATCAGAAATGGATAGATTTTCAAATGTGATTGAGACGGGGATATGAATGTTATGCCTGTGGGTTGGGTGGGCTAGAGACTAACAAATGGTAATAATTCGATTGGAATGATACAGGCACAAGGGCAGGCATAAGATGCTGTGGTATATAAGGTTACATGCCTGTAGCCTCAATAACCATCGAAAAAAATTGAGACTAAGAACGTGAGCATGGAATACAATATGGTAAATATATGATATCATCCATTTTAGTGCAGAAAATAGAAAGGTGGAGTTTGGGGAGAGATTTAAACTTGTTGGAATTCAGAAAGACCTTGGTGCTCTCAATCATCGACAGTTAATATATTCAGGTAGAGCAAGCAATTACATTCAGTTCCGTTTCAGTTCAGTTTAGTTTATTGTCACGTGTACCAAGATACATTGAAAAGCTTTTGTTGCGTGCTATGCAGTCAGCGTAAAGACAATACATGATTACAATCGAGCCATTTACAGTGTATAGATAGATACATGATAAGGGAATAACATTCAGTGCAAGGTAAAGCCAGTAAAGTCCAATCAAGGATAGTCCGAGGGGTACAACACCAGTGGGGTGGATAGTAGTTCAGCACTGCTCTCTGGTTGTGGTAGGATGATTTAGTGGCCTGATAACAGCTGAGAAGAAACCGTCCCTGAATCTGGAGGTGTGCGTTTTCACACGTCTATATCTTTTGATGGGAGAGGGGAGAAGAGGGAGTGGCCAGGGTGTGACTGGGCCTTGATTATGCTGCTGGCCTTGGCGAGGCAGCGTGTGGTATAAATGGAGTGAATGGAAGGGAGGGTTGGTTTGTGTGATGGTCTGGGCTGCGTCCACAATTTGCAGCAATATCTGGCGGTCTTGGATGGAGCTGTTCCCAAACCAAGCTGTGATGCACCGTGAAGGCAAACAGTATGTTGTCCTTCATTAGAATTGTGTGTAATGGGCCTGTCCCACTCGGCCGTCATTTGCGCGCCATTTACGCGACCTGGTAGCGTGTGGGTAGCGTGGTACGGGCACATGGAGTGGCGTGGAGGAGTATGGAGTCGCGCACGGTATTGCGCAGCGCTCCAGGATTTAGTTGTGCACAAAATCTTCGCGCTCCACCGTCCTGTCGCGTAAATGACACCCTGGCGTGGCGCAACGTCTCACCTCCAACAGCAGCAGAAGCAGGCAAACGATCGCCGAGCTCGGCCTGGGGCTCACGGCCATTGCTGATCCAGATCCGCCCCCACTCCTGCTCCCAGAGCGGGGCCAAGACGATTGGAGATAGACACAAAATGCTGGAGTAACTCAGCGGGACCGGCAGCATCTCTGGAAAGAAGCAGTGGGTGACGTTGCTTCCCTGAAGAAGAATCTCGACCAGAAACATCATCCAACCCTTCAAATGACGTCACGCGCTCCAGAGGGCTGTTCCAGAGTGCTGTGCGGACGCACAATGAAGCGCGCGACCTTCGTGGGACCCTCGCGCGTCAGTCACTAATGGCCTGTAGCATAAATGACGGCCAAGTGGGACAGGCCCTGAAGAGTATCTTACAATATAAAGTGAAACCGCACCTAAAATATTATGAACCATTCTGGTTACCCTACCTATAATACAATACAATACAATACAATTTATTTGTCACTTGAACCTCATAAAGGCTCAAGTGAAATGTTGTTTCTGCAGTCATACATACAAGAAAAAAAAGACCCAAGACACAACACAATTTACACAGACATCCATCACAGCGCATCTCCACCTCGCTGTGATGGAAGGCAAAAAAACCGTATCTCTCTCCTGCACTTCCCTCTCCCCCCGATGTCAGAGTCAAAGTCAGAGCCCCCGGCGGGCGATGGTAATTGTCCCGCGGCCATTAACGCCGCGCCGGGTGATGCAAGGCCGCGCTCCGGGTCTTGTTGTTGGAGCCCCGGGCGGGCGCTGGCATCTGACAGAGTGCAACAAAGGTTCACCAGACTGAAATCTAGGATGTGGACATGTTTTTGTAGTAACCTGGTTACTGTTCCTTTTTGGAAGCTGATGTGCAACACATTGAAATGATCTTTCTTCATCCAATGATAGAACCGTTGACCACTTCTGAGCTGAAGACACAGAAAGCGTTTATCAAAATGCAGAGGAAGCACGAGAAAGAGCTGAAGGAACTGGAGAAGAAGTTTCAGAAGAAGAGGAGTGAAGTGATGCAGAAATATTCCGGCATTTTAGCTGAGCAATGCAAGGGAAAACAAACGATTAACAAATCCGTCAAGAAAAAATGGTAAAGATGACATTTGAACTTCCGCTTGACGAAGGAGAATGCAGAGTCCACTAGAGCTCAATGGGAGCTCATGAAAACAGGCGAAGAAACAACACTAAGTCCACCAACAATAAGACTCCACCAAAGTCACAAATTGCTGGAGCAACTCAGCGGGACAGGCAGCATCTCTGGAGAGAAGGAATGGATGGAGTTTCGGGTCGAGACCCCTCTTCAGAGTCAAACAAGAAAGTTTGAAACTGAAGAAGTCTCGAGCTGAAACGTCACCCAGTGTTCGTCTTCAGAGATGCTGCCTGTCCCGCTGAGTTGCTCCAGCAATTTGTGTCTATCTTCAGAGTACAACCGGCATCTACAGTTTCTTCCTACACATTAAGACTCCACGTTTTGGAATGGAGCCGTGTTGCTGTAAAATGTAGCAAAACTTCTCCAATTGTTAGCATGGACATCTCACTGCTACATGGATGGGCCAATTATGTATTGTGTTCTCATGGTCTGCTCCTCCTGGGCCTCCACATACTTAACCTCCTTTACTTACAATCCCACATCATTGCCCATCCTCTTATCAATCACTTCCCCTTCAATTCTTTCCTTTCATCATCACTTTCTCTGACGTTAATGTCCTCCCCTCCTCCCCACCCCAACGCACATCCCCCTTATCATTGCAATATCACTGCAGCGCCCAGACACGATTCCCGCTGCGCTCTTGGCACCTGGTGAAATGACTGGAGGGTGGCAAATGTTGTGACTCTATTTAAGAAGGGCTGCAGGAAAAAATCTGGGAATTTGGATAGACAATAGACAATAGGTGCCGGAGTAGGCCATTCGGCCCTTCAAGCCAGCACCGTCATTCAATGTGATCATGGCTGACCATCCACAATCAGTACCCCGTTCCTGCCTTCTCCCCATATCCCCTGACTCCGCTATTTTTAAGAGCCCTATCTAGCTCTCTCTTGAAAGCATCCAGAGAACCCGCCTCCACCATCCTCTGGGGCAGACTCACGACTCTGTGAGAAAAAGTGTCTCTGTTCTACATGGCTTCCTCCTTATTCTTAAACTGTGGCCCCTGGTTCTGGACTCCCCCAACATCGGGAGAACATGTTTCCTGCCTCTAGCGTGTCCAAACCCTTAACAATCTTATATGTTTCAATGAGATCTCCTCTCATCCTTCTAAACTCCAGAGTGTACAAGACCAGCTGCTCTATTCTCTCAGCATATGACAGTCCCGCCATCCCGGGAATTAACCTTGGCGGGATGGGCGGGATTGGGGCCAGCTCTTGGCACTGGGGTGTGTTGCCAACCTGGTGTGGAAGTGGCATTGAGTCCTCCAACTAGTGGGTATGTTGGGTAGTTCTTTGCTGAAAATCTATTCCCTGCTGGGATGTGAGACTTCACCATCTGTTAACCTGCGGCACAGTGGCGCAGCGGTAGAGCTACTGCCTACAGCGCCAGAGACCCGGGTTCCATCCTGACTACGGGTGCTGTCTGTACAGAATTTGTATGTTCTCCCTGTGACCCGTGTGGGTTTTCTCCGAGATCTTTGATTTTCTCCCACACTCCAAATACGTACAGGTTTGTGGGTTAATTGGCTTGGTATAAATATGAATTGTTCCCAGTGCGTGTAGGATAGTGTTAGTGTGCGTGGATCGCTGGTCAGTGCGGATTCGGTTGGCCAAAGGGCCTGTTTCCACCCTGTATCTCTTTAAAACAAAAATTCAGTGGGAATTTTGTTGAACCTATTTTGTGTTAGGAGGAAGGGATTGGCTATAACCCGGTCTTCTAGTTCATGGGGTTTTTATTTGGTGAAGAGGAGAGGTTTAAATTAATATATTTGCAAAATGATATTAGGCTATCGTATGTGATTAGCGTCAGAGCCATTGATAGTTACATGATCCTTCTCCCTGCTGCAGGAATGTCTGTAATGCTCCCGAGAGCACGCTCAGCAATGCTTCAATGACCGGTGGGCCAGAGGCCGAGAAATGCAGTGAGCTCAGGGACAACATGGAATCAGATTTAATGCAAGTGCATGCAGACCACTACGAACTCATGCGGACCAAGAAGGAGCAACACATCGCTAAGGTAATGGACCAAACTGGCAGTGTCCCCCTATGTGGGGGATGTATTGGCGTTCGATATGTTTCCTGAGTGGTGGGGATTTTTCTGTTACTCATTCTACCTGCAAGCTCTGGCGGCACAGTGGCACAGCAGTAGAGTTACTGCCTTACAGCGCAGGAGACCCAGGTTCGATCCTGACTACGGGTGCTGTCTGTCTGGAGTTTGCACGTTCTCCCCGTGACCTGCGTGGGTTTTCTCCGAGATCTTCGGTTTTCTCCCACACTCCAAAGACGTACAGGTTTGTAGGTTAATTGGCTTGGTGTAAATGTAAAAATTGTCCCTGATTGTGTATAGGACAGTGTTAATGTGCGGGAACTGCTGGTTAGTGCGGACTCGGTCGGCCCAAGGGCCTGTTTCCACGCTGTATCACTAAACTAAATTAAACTAAACTAATCTAAACTCTGGGATTTTCTCTAACTTAAAGCCCTGTCCCACTGTACGAGTTCATTCGAAGAGTTCTCCTGAGTTTGCCCTGATTCGAACTCGGAGATTTACGGTAATGGCCGCTCGTCGGTACTCGGGGCTCTCGTGGACATTTTTCAACGTGTTGAAAAATCTTCACGAGTCTTCCCGTGCTTACCTGCCGTTAGCGAGTCTTCCCGAGTACCTGCCGTTAGCGTAACGAGCCGCTAAGAGACGTCCCCGAGCTCCGACGTACCCGCTACGTTCATTCTCCGTGCTTACCACGAGTTTGATTTTTTTTAAACTCGGGAGAGCTCTTGAATGAACTCGTACAGTGGGACAGGGCCATTATTCTAGTGATCCAGTTAGGTCTGGGGATTTATTACACCCTGTGTTACTTCATCTCCTCCTGCAATGTGCTCACAGCTGGGGCTCTCATCTTTCAATCACTTTCTGATCTTTCAGACACACATCCCTTGGTCTTTGTAAGGAGTTTGACAGAGTACATTGTATGCCTGATTTTGCTAACACAAATGCCTGGAGGAATCACATTCCCTGGATGATATACGCAGGGAATGAGGAAAGGTTCCTCCATTGCCTTGCAAAGGGTTGACAATTCTTTGGAATTTCCCATTTTATAACTTGGCCACCTTCCGTCTATTCAGCATATTAATATGAAAACATGTTAACTTGGCTGGGAAATGTGTGACCCAATCTTTATCCACACCTTTTGAGCTACCCACCAGCACCAGGGACTTGGGTTCAATCCTGACTACGGGTGCTGAATGTACGGAGTACAAGATTCAAGATTCAAGAGAGTTTATTGTCATGTGTCCCAGATAGGACAATGAAATTCTTGCTTTGCTTCAGCACAACAGAATATAGTAGGCATAAATACAGAACAGATCAGTGTGACCATACACTATTGAATATATATATACACACATATAAATAAGCAGATAAAGTGCAATAGGCTATTAATGTTCAGAGTTTTGTTTGAGTTGAGTTTAATAGCCTGATGGCTGTGGGGAAGTAGCTATTCCTGAACCTGGATGTTGCAGTCTTCAGGTTCCTGTACCTTCTACCTGAAGGTAGCGGGGAGATGAGTGTGTGGCCAGGATGGTGTGGGTCCTTGATGATGCTGCCAGCCTTTTTGAGGCAGCGACTGCGATAGATCCCCTCGATGGTAGGGAGGTCAGAGCCGATGATGGACTGGGCAGTGTTTACAACTTTTTGCAGTCTTTTCCGCTCCTGGGCGCTCAAGTTGCCGAACCAAGCCACGATACAACCGGTCAGCATGCTCTCTACTGTGCACCTGTAGAAGTTCGAGAGAGTCCTCCTTGACAAACCGACTCTCCGTAATCTTCTCAGGAAGTACAGGCGCTGATGTGCTTTCTTTATAATTGCACCTGCGTGGGCTTGCTCCGGGACCTCCGGTTTCCTCCCACACTCCAAAGAGGTACAGGTTTGTAGGTTAATTGGCTTGGTGTAATTGTAAATTGTCCCTAGTGTGGTTAGTGGGTTTGCGGGTGCTTTCAATGGAGGGGAGGGCTGTGCATGAGGGGAGAGCAAGCATGTCAACAGGATGGGCCATGAAAGGGGGAACGTAGGGAGATTGCCAAGTTGGCTGCCATGAATAATCCAACTCTGCATGAATGGACAGATGGCTGCTGGGGACATGGAGTGCATGGGACACTGCTCCACAGTACAAACTGAAACAGTCTAAATGGAAAGTTACTGAGTGAAACAATTTTGGTTTAATAGTTGTCAGCTGATGTCATAGAGCATGGAAACAGCCCCTTCGGACCAACTTGCCCATGCCGACCACAGTGCCCCATTCTATGCTACTCTCACCTGCCTGTGCTTGGCCCATTTCCCGCTAAACCTTTCCTATCCATGTACCTGTCCAAATGTGTTTTACATGGTGTTATAGTACCTGCCTCAACTACCTCCTCTGGCAGCTCGTTCTATAGACCTGCCACCATCTCTAAGAAAAAAATTGTCCATCAAGTTCCAATTAAATCTTTTTCCTCTCACCTAACCCTATGTCGTCTGGTTCTTGATTCCATTACTCAATTTTACAGAGTAAGAAAGCTCTGTGCATTCACCCTATCTATTCTCCTAATGATTTTATGAGCCTCTACAAGATCACCCCTCAGCCTCCTGTGCTCCAAAGAATAAAATCCTAGCCACCCAACATCCGCCTGTACTTCAGGGCCTCAAGCCCTGGCAACATCCTCTGAAGAAGGGTCTCGACCCAAAACGTCACCCATTCCTTCTCTCCAGGGATGCTGCCTGTCCTGCTGAGTTACTGCAGCTTTTTGTGTCCAATATCCTTCTCTGAGTCTTCTCTGCACTCTTTCAAGCTAAACCGCATCCTTCCCTACAGCAGGGTGATGAAAATGGACTTGATATTCCAAATGTTGACTCACCAATGTCTTGGACAACTGTAACATAACATCCTTGTCTGAGATACATCAATCATCTCTACTGCATACCCTGATGACAATTATTCCAAGGACTTTTGTCTGAAAAACAATCTTCCACCATCACCCGCTGCTTCCTTCCATGGCCGATTCTCTATTCCGTCAGCTAGTTCTTCCTGGATCCCATGTGATCTAATCTTCCAGGGGAGGGAGGGGGGGGGGGGCAAGGGTCAGATATATCTCCACTTTTCTTTTTCTTTTTTCTTATCTTTATTTACGTTCTCCCTGTGACCTGCATGGGTTTTCTCAGAGATCTTCGCTTTCCTCCCATACTCCAGGTTTGTAGGTTCATTGGCTTGGTAAATGTAAAAATTGTCCTTCGTGTGTGTAGGATAGTGTTAATGTGCGGGGATCGCTGGCCGGCGAGGACCTGATGGGCTGAAGGGCCTGTTTCCGTGCTATATCAGTAAACTAAACTAAACCAAACTGAATGCCTTGCTGAAGTTCATATAGACAATATCTATCATTTCTGCTTTCTTCTTCATAAATTCATATGACATGATCTCCCATATATAAAATCCATGGTGACTATCCCAAATCAGCCCTCCCTATCCAAATTCCCAGTTTTTATTACCCCCTTCTTAAATAAAGGCACATCATTTGCCACCCTCTAGTCTTCCGGCACCTCACCCCACCCCACCCGTGTTCAATGACGATTCATGTATCTCAGCCAAAGTTCCTGCAATTTCTTCTCTCACTTCCCACAATGTGCTCAGATATACCTGAGCAGGTCCTGAAGATTTATCTAACTTCATAGGCCTCGGCATTTTGTCGACATTAATACGGATTGTCTTCAAGACATCACCATTAACTGGCTCAAGTTCCCCAGTCGTCATTTCCTTTTCCATGGTGAAAACAGAGGAGAAAGTCTCATCGAGGATCTCGCTTATTCCCCGTGGCTCTACACAGAGATAACCACTTTGGTTTCTGCGAGGCCCTATGTCTCTCCAGTTAATCTCTTTCCCATTAAATACAACCTCTTTGGATTTTGGTTAATATTATCTGCCAAAGCTATCTCATGCTTCATTTTCCCCTCCTGATTTCCTTCTTAAATATGCTCCTCAGATCCCAAAACTCCTCCAAGGATACACTTAATCCCAGCTGCCAATACTTCTCCCAGGCCACCTTCGTTTTCCTGACCACCGCCTCAATTTCTCTCATCATCCAAGCTTGCCTTCTCCCACCTGCCTTGCCCTTCACTCTAACAGGAACATGCATCGCCTGAACTCTTGTCATCGCACTCTTACAAGCAAGTTTAGTTTTGAGATACAGCGCAGAAACAGGCCCATCAAGTCTGCACCGACTAGCGATCCCCGCACATTAACGCTACCCTACACACACTATGGACAATTTACATTTATATCCAGCCAATTAAACTACAAATGTGTACGTCTTTGGAGTGTGAAAGGAAACCAAAGATATGGACCAAGCACAGGCAGGTGGGACGGGTGTAGCTGGGATATGTTGGTCGGTGTGGACAGGTTGGGCTGAAGGGCCTGTTTCCACACTGGTTCCACACTGTATCACTCTATGACTCTATCACGGGGAGAAAGTACAAACTCTGTACAGACAGCACCCGTGGTCGGGATCGAACCCGGGTCCCCAGCACTGCAAGTGCTGTAAGGCAGCGACTTTACCGCTGCGCCACCGTGCTGCCCTTTGTGCAGCCTTTACTAAGCATTAATATCTCCCCGTAGTCATGAACTCTCCTCACCCCGGCATTACAACGATGACCGCACGCCCCAGGCAAAAGACTAGATGACACAATCCAAATAATGATTTTGTCTCTATACCAACAGCAAATGATCAAAATGGTGGAGTTAGCAAAGGAAAAGCAAGCTGTTGAACTGAAAAATTTGAAGGATTCAGCTGAAAGGTAAGGAGACATCAAGCTAATGTACAAGTGGTTCTGGTGGATGGTGAATGTTTATCTCGGGTCCAGTGCTGTGGTGAGGAAACCTCCAGTAGTAAATTAACTCAAACGCCGTGGGAACATGTGATGATGGAAGGCAGTCTTTTCTCTCCCCTGCACCATTTTTCTCCCGATGTTGAAGCCCCAGGCGGGCGATGGTAAGTCCCACAGCCATTTAAGGCCACGCCGAGCGATGTACGGCCCCGCTCCAGGTCTAAATGTCACAATGGCAGGAGTTTCTAGGAATAATTCGGAAGATGCAGGATCTTTTTATCTTTAAGGGGAGAATGAGGCCACCGTGGCTGACAAAGGAAGTCAAAGACAGCATAAAACTAAAAGGGCATATAATATTGCAAAGATTTCATGGGAAGCTAGAGGATTGGGAAGCTTTTAAAAACTTACAGAAGGAAACTAAAAAGGTAATACGGGGAGAAAAGATGAAATATCACAGAGGATAGCAAAAGTTTCTTCAGATATATAACCAGTAAAGGGCCTGTCCCACTTTCCTGAGTTACTCACAAATTCTCCTGAGTTTTCCCCTTGCTTCAAACTCGGAGAATGTTCGTAGCGAGTCCATAGATGTTTCGTAGCGGCTCGTTATGCCAGCCGTAGGAACTTGGGGCATCAGGTAAGTCGGGACGTTTTTTTCAGCATGTTGAAAATTTTCCACGAGTATAAAAAATCGCCCCGGGTACGTACTGCTGGCTATTACCGTAATTCTCCAAGTTTGAATCGAGGGGAAAACTCGGGGGAATTCGTGAGTAACTCGGGAAAGTGGGACAGGGCCTTAAGAGAGAGGCAAGAGTGGACAGAGGAACACTGGAAAATGGTGCTGGATAAATTATAATGGGGATTGAATTTGCATCAGTCTTCACAGAGGCAGAAACCAGCAATGTGCCTGAAATTCAAGAGACTCAGGGGGTGGAAGTTAGTGGAGTGGCGATTACTAAGGAGAAGGTGCTTGGGAAGCTGAAAGGGCTGAAGATGGATGTCACCCAGACCAGATGGACTACATCCTGAAAGAGGTGGCTTTGAAATTGGTGGCTTTAGAGATTGTCACATTAATAGTGATCTTTCAAGAACCACTAGAGTCAGGAGTGGTTCCAGGGGACTGGAAAATTGCAAATGTTACTCTGTTGTTCAAGAAGGAAGGAAGGAAAATTAGGGGAAACTATAGGCCGATAAGCCTGACTTCAGTGGTTGGTAAGATTTCAGAGTCCATTATAAAGGAGGACGTTTCTAAATGATAAAATAGACTAAAGTCAGCATGTGCAGGAAGGAACTGCAGATGGTGGTTTAAACCGAAGATAGACACAAAAAGCTGGAGTAACTCAGCGGGACGGGCTGCATCTCTGGAGAAGTCTGGGTGACATTTCGGGTCGCCACCCTGCTTCAGACTAGTTCGGGATAAGGGAAGGAGAGATATAGACAATGATGTAGAGAGATAAAGAACAATGAATGAAAGATATGCAATAGTTTTGTGAGGGGGTGATCTTTCCTGACAAATCAGTTGGAATTCTTTGAGGAAGGTAGGATAGACAGTGGATGCTGTTTACCTGGACTTTCCAATCCAATCCACTGACACTGCAGAGCTGCCTGTAATCGAGGATTAATTTTGCATTTCAATTTGTCACCTTTTATTCAGTGAAATGAAAGAATTGAAGAGAAAGTTGGAGCTGAAACGTCTGGAGAAGATTGAGACGATGATTAAAACTACAGCAGACAAGATTGTCCGGGATAGGTGAGTGATAAGGTCATAAGGTCATAAGGTCATAAGTGATAAGGTCATAAGAGAGAGTGGGACCTCGCAGGAAACTAGTCGGCCACAGGAGATGGGCAAGGACCTCAATGAGTTATTCTCCTCTGTATTTACCGAGGAGAAAGACAGTAGGACGGAGGAATTTGGGGCAGTCAATGGAAGTGTCTTGAGAGCAGTCAGTGTCACCGTCAAAGAACTAATGAAGCTACTACCGTGTATGTAGGTAGACAAATCTCCAGGGCCTGATCAGATATATCCGAGGACATTGTGGGAATCTAGAGAGGAAATTACGGGAGCCCTGGTTGAAATTGACAGGTCATCCTTAAATGCAGGAGAGGTGCCGGAAGACTGGAGGGTGGCAAACGTGTGCCTCGTTTCAAGAAGGGCTGCAGGGAAAATGCTGGGAACTATAGGTCGTTGAGCTTAACATCTGTAGTTGGATAGTTACAAGAGAGTATTCTAAGGGATAGGTTAGACAGGCATTTGGATGGGCAAGGGCTGATTAGGGATAGTCAGCATTGTTTTGTACGCGGGAGGTTGTGTCTCACAAATCTGATTGATTTTGAAGACGTGACCAAAAAGGTTGATGAGGGCAGAGCTGTAGATGTTGTGTACATGGACTTCAGTAAGGCGCTTGACAAGGTTCCGTATGGTAGGCTGCTCTGGAAGGTTAGATCTCATGGGATCCAAGGAGAGATAGCTGAATGGATAGCAAATTGGCTCGTTACTGTTTGTCATCTACATCAATGTTTTGGATGAGGACATACAGGGCAAGATTAGCAAGTTTGCTGATGATACAAAAGTGGGTGGTTTTACAGATAGTGAAGATGGTTGTGAACGATTGCAGCAGGATCTGGATCGATTGGCCAGGTGGGCTGAGGAATGGTTGATGGAATTTAATACAGAGAAGTGTGTGGTGTTGCATTTTGGGACATCGAACAAGGGCAGGACCTACACAGTAAATGGTCGGCCTCTGGGTAGTGTTGTAGAGCAGAGGGATCTAGGAGTACAGGTACATGATTCATTGAGGGTCGGGTCGCAGGTAGATAAGGTGGTCAAAAAGACTTTTGGCACTTTGGCCTTCATCAGTCAGAGTATTGAGTATAGAAGTTGGGAGGTCATGTTGCAGTTGTATAAGACGTTGGTGAGACTGCATTTAGAATATTGTGTTCAGTTCTGGGCACCATGTTATAGGAAAGATATTGTCAAGCTTGAAAGGGTTCAGAAAAGATTTACGAGGATGTTGCCAGGACTAGAGGGTGTGAGCTACAGGGAGAGGTTGAGTGGTCTGGGTCTCTATTCCTTGGAGCGTAGGAGGATGAGGGGTGATCTTATAGAGGTGTACAAAATCATGAGAGGAATAGATCGGGTAGATGCACGGAGTCTCTTGCCCAGAGTAGGAGAATCGAGGACCAGAGGACATAGATTCAAGGTGAAGGGGAAAATATTTAATAGGAATCTGAGGGGTACCTTTTTCCACACAAAGGGTGGTGGGTGTATGGAACAAGCTGCCAGAGGAGGTAGTTGAGGCTGGGACTATCCCAACGTTTAAGAAACAGTTAGACAGGTACATTGATAAGACAGGTTTGGAGGGATATGGACCAAGTGCAGGCAGGTGGGACTAGTGTAGCTGGGACATGTTGGCTGGTGTGGGCAAGTAGGGCTGAAGGGCTTGCTTCTACACTGTATCACTCTGTGACTGTATAGGAGAAGAATTAGGTCATTTGGCCCATCAGGTCTACTTCACCATTCAATCATGGCTGATCTACATTATCTCTCCCTCCTAATCCCATTCTCCTGTCTTCTCCCCATAACCTGTGACACCTGTAACTAATCTAAAATCTATCTCTCTCTGCCTTAAAAATACCCATTGACCTGACCTCCCCAGCCTTCTGTGGCAGAGAATTCCACAGATTCACCACCCTCTGACTAAAGAAATTCCTCCTCATCTCCTTCCTAAAAGAAAGTCCTTTAATTCTGAGGCTGTGACCTCTAGTCCTAGACTCTCCCAATAGAGGAATCCTTTTTAATGGAAAATAAGGGGGACAGCCCCATTAACAATCTTGTGGACTTGTGGCTACATGAGTGGGGGGGGGGGGGGGGACAATGCATGATCAGCATGAGGAGAGATTGAAGCATCGTGATGAATGCAAGTGGTGATTCTAGGGCACTGTTCCCCCCCAACCCCAATTCCCCAGACACAATATACACATGGAACAGTGCAGTCCAGGAACAGGCTCTTTGGTCCACTATGTCTGCGCCAAAGATAATAATAATAATAATAATAATAATAATAATTTTTTTATTTATAGAGCACTTTAAAAACAATCATAGTTGCAACAAAGTGCTGTACATCACTAAATCATTGACAAAAAAGTTAATACACACCAATAATAACAATCAAAAGAAATAGTAGGAAAAGACAAGTAAAATAAAGAAACATTAAAAACAATAAAAACAGAAGCAAAGTCTCAGGCATGGTCAAAAGCCAGGGAGTACAAATGTGTTTTAACACTGGATTTGAAGATGGACAGTGAGGGGGCCTGTCTGATGTGCAACGGCAGGGTGTTCCAGAGTGCCGGAGCAGCAACAGAGAAGGCTCTATCCCCTCTGAGCCTCCGATTAGACCTCGGTACCTCCAGGAGCAGCTGACCAGCTGACCTGAGGGACCGGGCAGGAGCGTATGGGTGGAGCAGCTCAGAGAGGTAAGGCGGGGCGAGCCCATTCAGAGATTTAAAAACAAATAACAGTATCTTAAAATGAACCCGAATTAAGATGATCCCAAATTAAACTAATCTCTGCCTCACGTAATCCACATCTCCCCTTTCCTTGCATATACATTTGCCTACCTAAAAGCCTCTTAAATGCCACTATCATCTCTTCTTCAACACCATCCCTCAAAGCTCATTCCAGACACTCACCATTCTCTGCATAACAAAAACCTGTCCTGAACATCTCTATCAAGCTTTGCCCCTCTCACCTTAAAGCAATGCCTTCTAGTCTTGGTCATTTCCATCGGGGTAAAAGCTCTGACTGTCTACCCTATCTATGCCAGCTCATAATTTTATGAACTTTTAGCAAGTCTCACCGCAACCTCAGAAGTTCCAGAGAAAATAAAGGGCCCGTCCCACTTTCACGACCTAATTTACGACCTTTTTTACTCGTGGACATTTTTCATCATGTTGAAAAAACGCCCCGACCTACTTGATGCCACGAGTACCTACGACTAGCGTCACGGCCCGCTACGGCCTACCTACGACCTCGTGATGACCATGCTGCGAGTATGAGTCAAGGGCAAACTCAGCAGAGGTCGTGAATTAGGTTGTGAAAGTGGGACAGGCCCTTAACCCAGGTTTATCCAACCTCTGCAGCTGAAATCCTCTAGACCAGGCAGCATTTTGTCAATCTTCCTCCGCACCTTCTCCAAAGCCTCCACACCCTTCCTCTAATGGGCGTCCAGAACTACACAAATCACTCCAAAATGTATCTATTTTTCATATCTACGGCAGGGTAGCGTTGTGGTCGAGATACCGCCTTACAGCGCCAGAGAACCGGGTTCAATCCTGACTATGGATCATTGTCCGCAGTATGTGTAGGGTACTGTTAATGTGCGAGGATCGCTGGTCGGCAAGGACTTGGTGGGCCGAAGGGCCTGTTTCCGCGCTGTATCTCTACAACTAAAAACTATCAGGCCTCTGTGCTCCAAAATGTCCAAACTGGTCCAGCCTCTCCAGATCGCTAACACCCTCTAATCCAGGCAGCATTCTGGTAACCCTTCACCCTCTACACAGCGTAACATTATGGATGTGCGTGCACACATTTGCCTCATAACGATAAGAAAGGGAGTATATCATATACCTCAAAAACAAAAAGTAAATCTCATTTTGTATCAGGGCGTGTGATTCATGGGACTGAGTGAAGCTCTGAGCAGCCGTCACCTTTATATTTCATTGTGTAAGAAGGAACTGCAGATGCCGGTCCCGACCCAGAACGTCGCCCACTCCTTCTCTCTAGAGATGCTGCCTGTCCCGCTGAGTTACTCCAGCTTTTTGTTTCTACCTTGGGGTTTCAGGTCTACTGGACTCTTGGTGAGGGAAAGCAGTCCAAACATAGATGAACTTATTCTGTAGTCGTGTTTCTTGTTCACAGGCGCAAGAAAGAGATCATTGAGCTCCACATTCAAGTGTCGGTGAAAGAATTCAAGCTGGTAGGTGGCGACGCTGGTTAAAAATGTGCAGACGCTAGAAATCTGAAATAAAACACAAAAAGTGCTGCAAGCACTCAGGGCAGGGAGAATTTGTGTAATGAGAAACAGAGTTAAGGCCCTGTCCCACTTTCCTGAGTTACTCACGAATTCTCCCGAGTTTTCCCCATGATTCAAAATTGGAGAATGTCCGTAGCGGGTCCATAGGAGGCCGTAGGAAGCCGTAGATATTTTGTAGCAGCTCGTAATGCCATACTCGGGGCATCAGGTAAGTCAGGACGTTTTTTCAGCATGTTGAAAAATGTCCACGAGTAAAAAGAAAATAGCCCCGAGTACCTACGGCTGGCTAATACCATAATTCTCCGAGTATGAATCAAGGGGAAAACTCGGGAGAATTCGTGAGTAACTCGGGAAAGTGGGACAGGGCCCTTTAATGTCGCCAGTCAAAAGCCTTTTGTCAGAACTGAGAGAGAAAATAAAGGTAGTTTTAAAATGCAGGGAGGGTGGCAGGAGGAATGGACAGGAATAAGGGGCCGTCAAATGGGGTCACGATGCAATGACCCAGTGATTTTACTTGTCCGTGGTACTTGTTGCCAAGAACAGAGCAGTATATGTGCAGTGGGTTAGGCTATACAGTACTAATCTGCCGCACCTTTCAAAATTGAGGGCGGCACAGTGGCGCCGCGGTAGAGCAACTGCCTTACAGCGCCAGAGACTCGGGTTCGACCCCGACTACGGGTGCTGTCTGTTTGGAGTTTGCACGTTCTCCCCGTGACCTGCGTGGGCTTTCTCCCCGAGATATTCGGTTTCCTCCCACACTCCAAAGACGTGCAGGTTTGTAGGCTTGGTATCAATGCAAATTGTCCCTAGTGTGTGTAGGGTAGTGTTAATGTGCGGGGATCGCTGGTCGGTGCGGACTCGGTGGGCTGAAAGGCCCGTGTCCGCACTGTATCCCTAAACTAAAGTAAACTCTCCAGCCCTTCACCAACTGGTCCACATTCAAAAGTAACCTCTCCTACTAACTGCCAACACTCACCATTCCCTATTCTGCCCCCAGCTGATCATCCCTCTTCATTGAACTATCCCACTCACTGCATCCCGCTGGTCACCGCATCTCCTCATCCATTAATAATGTCAGTGTTCTATTGCAGGCTTTAATGAGCCAGTCGAAGAATGAAAGCAAACTCCAGGAAAAACATGCAGGTGATTTTGAAGAAATTAACGAAAAGGAAAAACAGGTAACAGAATGGAATGAGTTTGATTAATTTATGTGAAAGTTTCTGGAGTTGGATGGTGTTTCCGATCTTTGAATGAAATGACGTGGAATCTGATGGAATTTAGTTGAAAGATGGAAATCTGGGTCGGGTAGTTATGTACTGTGTGTGAAAGGTAGTAAGTTCTTATTTCTGAAGCTGCGTCCAGTTTTTCAGAAATCCTTTGATCAGAATTTGCTCCTCTGTGTGTTTGAAATAGTCACTTTCTGAATGTCAGAAAATTTTAGACCATTGATCAATTAACAGCACCGGCACATTTCCAAGAGGAGATGCATTATCTCAAACTAAATTTCAGAACACATCAAACTTAAGAGGAAAAGCATTTCATTTAACAGGATGGCAAGTGAGAAAACTGGTCAGAGCAATAATAAAAGACAAAGAATGACAAAATGAGTTCCACAAGGATTGGTGCTGGGTCTGCTGATGTACGTAATATATATATATATAAATAACTTAGACATACATGTAGATGGGTTGGTTAGTAAGTTTGCAGATGGCATGAAGATTGCTGGGATCAGGGACTGTGAGGAAGGCTGTCAAAGTATACAACAGGATATAATTAATCTAAAGAATTGGAATGGAGAAATGGCAGATGGAATTTAATCTGAAAAAAGTGTAAAGGGCCTGTCCCACTTGCATGCGATTGCATGCTTTTGGCGCAACCAAACGGAAGCGGAGTTCACGTGAAGTACGCGCTAAGTTCGCGCGTGATGTCATTTGCGTCATACTTACCAATCAGCTGGGCAGAGGCGGGTCGACTGAATTTGTGCATTGCATGGCGTCGGGCGGCGACGTCATCGCGCAATGCCATGCGCTAGGCGTACGCTGTCAACACGCAGCTTAAGCCATCAAGATGCTGCGTACGACCGCAATGCGCCTGCGTGCCGACAGGCCGTTGGCGCGCGAAGATTTTGGACACTGTCAGATTTTCGGAGCCCCGCGCGATCTCGGGACTTGTCCCGCACAATTCCACGCTTGTACGTGGGACCGGCCCCGCGCGGCCATACGGTGCCCGTACGCCTCAAGCGACCACGCTTGGTTGCACCAAACGCATGCAATCGCATGCAAGTGGGACAGGCCCTTTAGATGTTGCTCTTTGGGAGGTCAAATGTACAGGGAAAGTACACAATGGTCATGACTCTTAACAGCATTGATGTACAAAGGGATCTTGGGCCCAAGTGCATTTCTCCCTGAAAGAGACAACACAAATATATAGAGTGGTAAAGAAGATATATCATATGCTTGCTTCCATAAGTCGGGGCGTTGAGTAGAAGAGTCAGGATGTCTTGATGCAGCTTTAATAAGACTTTGGTCAGGCCACATTTGGAGTATTGTGTGCTGTTCTGGGAAGCCTCATTACTGGAAAGATGTGGAGGCTTTGGAAAGTGTGCAGAGGAGGTTTACCAGAATTATATCTAGATTTTACTTCGGAGTCACGTGAGTGACTACGTGAAGAACCCTGCCAGGACGCATGCGTGTCATATCGCTACACGCATTGCGAGACAGTCAGGCGGGGTGGAACGACGTTCCCCCGCAGCAGCAGTTTTAAAAGCCGGAACCTGCAGGTAAGAGTTACTCTGCGGTCTTTTTGTGTTTCCCATACTGATTTACAGGTGGGGAGCATGGACAAGTCGAAGAAAGCAACGAGGGCTGCGACAAAGCTGGTGGGGGAGGACCGCGGAGTAGCGGGCAGCCAGCAGCGGCCAGCGGCACTTGAATCACCTATAATGGGATCAGCTGTGCCCGATGTCGCCTCCGCACCGGCCAGATCCACTCCACGGCCGGGCGGTAAGGCAAGACAAAAAACTAACAAAGTCGTGGACTCAGATGAGTCCGACTTTGAGCAGCCGCGGGCGGCCAGCGACCGTGAGCGCTGGAGCCGGCTGGAGCGGTGTGGGGAGCATTTGCTCCAACGTGACAGGGTCCGGGAGATGGAGTCTAGTCACTGTGGGCTCTATGTAAAACCCACAGCAGCACCTCTTGTAGGGTGGACAGTGCTTCTCCCTCATCACTGGGGGTCAGTACTGGGCTGATCCTGAAGAGGGGTTTGCAGAAGAGAAATCAGGTGTGCATGGGATGCAGGAACGTGAAAATCTACTGGACATGGTGTCCAACTTCATACAGCCAGACCAGACTGGCCAAAACCTGGAGCAAAAACTAGCTGCCAGTATAGATTACATGCCCTTTAACCAGCTACAAGAACAGGCTGTATTGGACACCACGTCAAGGCACCTGGCACCGGGTAACTGTATATCCCTGAATGTTCCTGTAGTAAATACTTGTATATGGAAACATATTGGAATAGGAGTTAGAGGCATGGATATCAAACTCCAAAAGGTATTAAAACTCCTAACAGCAGGGATAACAGCATTCACCCGCACAGTGGATGAGAAGGACATGTCCCAGGACCAACAGGATGCACTGGCACTGCTTTGCAACACTCAATATGAGATAAACAGCATCAGGAAGAGTGCCATCCGACCTACTTTAAACCCGAAATTCGCGGGTCTGTGCAAACCTGGAAACATAAAATCACCAATACTACTATTTGAAGGTAACCTATCAAAGCAAGTCAAGGAGCTCGATGAGGAAGCAAAAACCCTGGGACTCATAAAAGGGACTTCATCAAAAACCCACTACGGCCATAGACAGCACCCTTATGCACCCACCAGTGGAACAAGACCGACTGGTGAAAGCTTGAAGGTCCGGTACACCGAACATGAGTCTTTTTTAGGCCATGGTCCAGGCCGGCCTTCTTGGAAGATACCCAAACCTCCAACATCAACCAAACCACAAACCCAGACACCGACGCCTCAACATCAACGAAGGATTTACAAAAAGAAGTAAACCTGCCACTGGTAACTATGGAGGTAGGTGGGTCTGGTTTCCTACAAATTGTAGGGAGCATGGAGGTTGGGGGGAGATTACACTCCTTTCTGGATGCATGGAGTATGTTAACTACCGATACTTGTATTTTAAGCAGAATCCAGGGATATACAATAGAATTTATACACAAGTACAGACCTCCAGTTCAACATATATCGAACCGAATGTTTGTACTTTCCGGTAAAGAAAAATCAGAAGCGCATGCTGAACTGGAGCGGCTTTACGCAAAAAGGGTAATTGAAAAATCCCATCACGAACCGCTAGAATTCATGTCCAATATCTTTACCAAAAACAAAAAAGATGAACTTTTTTTCACGCAGAGAGTGGTGAATCTCTGGAACTCTCTGCCACAGAGGGTAGTTGAGGCCAGTTCATTGGCTATATTTAAGAGGGAGTTAGATGTGGCCCTTGTGGCTAAGGGGATCAGGGGGTATGGAGAGAAGGCAGGTACGGGATACTGAGTTGGATGATCAGCCATGATCATATTGAATGGCGGTGCAGGCTCGAAGGGCCGAATGGCCTACTCCTGCACCTAATTTCTATGTTTCTATGTTTGTCGCATCATCATAGATCTGACCAAATTGAATACATTTGTACAATATATTCATTTTAAAATGGAAACCTTTGTTACTGCTAAACAATTGATTTCCAAAGGTTACTTCATGGCTAGCATCGATTTAAAAGATGCTTACTATTCAGTGCCTATACGAGGTGACCACAGATGTTACTTAAAATTCAACTGGATGGGACAGCGTTGGCAGTATAGAGCGCTGCCAAATGGGTTAACATCAGCCCCCAGGCTGTTCACTAAAACTTTGAAACCAGCCCTAGCGTTTCTACGGAAATGAAAACACATGGTCATGGCATATCTAGATGACATACTAATTGTGGGCAAAACTTTGGAATTGGCCAAACAAACTGTAACAGCCACAAAACAGTTAATTGAAAAACTGGGGTTTATTATCCATCCAGTTAAATCTAAATTAAAGCCTTCCACTACTATGGACTATTTGGGGTTCACAATTGACTCAGTTCACATGTCGGTGACTTTGCCAAAGGGAAAGGCTATAGACTTAATAAAGGCTTGCAATAACCTCATTGACATCAGTAAACCGTCCATCAGATTGGTAGCAAAAGTAATTGGCAAAATGGTGGCTGCTTATCCAGCCACACAATTTGGACCTTTACATTACCAAAATTTACAGAGAGCAAAAATACAAGCACTCAAAATCAATGCTGGTCATTTTGACAGACCAATGAAGCTGCCTATAAAAGCTATAATGGAACTAAAATGGTGGATAGATAACATTTGGCTTTGTTTCAATCCAATCATTATCAGCAACCCTTCTATGGTGCTTCAAACTGATGCCAGTGCACTTGGTTGGGGTGCCACCAATTCCATCTCCAGCTGTGGAGGTAGATGGACTGCTCAGGAAGCATCATTATTACTAACACTGGGCATAAACTACCTGGAAATGTTGGGTGCATTCTATGGCCTAAAGTCATATTATACTGGGTCATATCACCAGCATGTTAGACTACAGATAGACAATACCACCGTGGTAGCATATATCAACCATATGGGTGGAAACAAATCGACATCATGTGACAATCTGGCTAATACAATTTGGCAGTGGTGTATCCAGAGAGATATTTGGATATCAGCTACTTACCTACCAGGTAAACTAAATTTAGTGGCAGACACCAGGTCACGCAAATTTAATGAAAACACCGAATGGATGTTGAAAAAAAAAGTATTTGTTGATATTACAGCACGATATGGAACACCAGATATCGATCTATTCGCATCCAGGCTTAATCACCAGTTATCAAACTATGTTTCGTGGGAACCAGACCCTGGGGCAGCGGCGACAGATGCATTTTCGCTGCATTGGGGGAAATTGTTTATTTACGCATTCCCTCCTTTCTGCCTCATCAGTCGAGTATTAAGGAAAATACAGCAAGACTCTGCGTCTGGTATTTTGGTAGTACCCGATTGGCCTACTCAACCATGGTTCCCAGTGATACTGAACATGGTATTAGAACCATGTATCACCATCCCGAATAGACCAGACTTATTGGTTCATCCCGTAACTAGGGATAGCCACCCATGCCATAACTATTTGAATTTATTAATTTGTAGTGTTTAAAAATACCACTACTACAGCTGGGACTGACGGACCGAACAGTGAACATGATTTTGGCGACCCACAGACAGTCCACCAAAAAACAGTATCTGGTCTATATCAGGAAGTGGGAGATGTATTGTCACAAACACAGCATCACCTACAGAGATAAGAGCATCCCGTCTGTTCTGGAATACCTGGCAGGCCTCCATTATGATGAGGGGCTCAGTTATAGTGCCATCAACTGCGCCAGAAGTGCCCTATCAACTTATCTATGGCAAGGAACAGAGCGTCACTCTGTTGGGACTCACCCACTGGTAACTAAACTTATGAGGGGAATCTTTAATACCAATCCCCCAAGAACCAGGTACTCTCAAATATCGGATGTGAGTATTGTCCTGAAGGTGCTCAGGAATTGGTCTCCAGCAACAGCTCTGTCCCTACATAGACCGACATTAAAAACAGTCATGCTAATGGCATTGGTCACGGCACAAAGGGTACAGTCATTACATAAATTAAGACTGGACAACATGACTTCTTCATCTGAAAATATTACGTTTCATATTTATGAATTAGTAAAGCAGAACAGACAGGGATCAGCAGGCCTCAATATAGAATTTAAGTCTTACCCAACAGATGATCGTCTCTGTATAGTAAGACATTTGGCGTTATACATGGAGAACACGAAAATCATCAGAGGCAATGAGAAGGCACTTTTAGTCAGCCATAAGCAACCACACAAAAGGGTGACGGTCCAGACCATCTCAAGATGGCTGAAACAGGTTCTAATACAGGCTGGGGTGGATACTAATATTTTTAAATCTCATTCCACCAGGGCTGCAGCTACATCGGCAGCTATGCAGTTGGATGTACCAATGAACCAAATCCTCAAGGCAGCAGGATGGTCAGGGGAAAAAACATTCCAACTATTTTATCATAAACCAGTCATTAAACCTGGAACGTTTGCAGAAACAATTTTAAGTTCTGTAATTTAATTTACCCCATAAATAGGGGCTATAATTTTGTGTTAATAAATTTCATGGATTTCAATGTCGGATTCATATCTAAATTATGTTGACACAATTCCTCCTACAGTCATTAAGGCAGATGTGATGCATGGACTCGTTTCCACGGCATGAAATCACAGAGCTTTGAAATCTTCACGTAGTCACTCACGTGACTCCGAAGTAAAATAGTAAGATTAAACGAGAACTTACCAGTTCGAAGTTTGATCGTTATTTTATGAGGAGTACGTTGAGGGAATACGTGCCCTCCGCTCCCACCCATGATCATATACTCAACTGGTATTTCTTCTCTAATCTTACTATGTTTAAGTCATTACAGTTATCTATGATTTCACACCGCTGCTTTGAAGAATGACACGCATGCGTCCTGGTGGGGTTCTTCACGTATTCCCTCAACGTACTCCTCATAAAATAATGATCAAACTTCGAACTGGTAAGTTCTCGTTTAATCTCACTATTAGGATGTATAAAAGGTCATTAGAGTCAAGATTATTTCCTCAGGATGGAAAAATCAAATACTAGCTTTAAGGTAAGAGGAGCAAAGTGTAAAAGAGCGGCACGGTGGCGCAGCGGTAGAGTTGCTGACTTACAAAGCCAGAGACCCGAGTTCATTCCCGACTATGGGAGCTGTCTGCACAGAATTTCTACGTTCTCCCCGTGGGTTTTCTCCGAGATCTTCGGTTTCCTCCCACATTCCAAAGATGTACAGGTTTGTAGGTTAATTGGCATGGTATTAGTGTAAATTATCCCCAGTGTGTGTGGGATAGTTTAAAGGTGCGGGGATCGCTGGTCGGTGTGGACCCGGTGGGCCGAAAGGCCTGTTTCCGCACTGTATCTCTAAACTAAACTAAAGATGTGCGGGACAATTTTTTTTTACATAGGAGATGAGTGCCTGGAACATTGTGTTGGTTGAGCCAGATATGTTAGTGGCATTTATGACTTGGATAGGCATATTGGTATGCAGGGAATGGAGGGATATGGGTTAGGTGCAGGTAGTTAAGTGATGGTCTTGGTGTCATGTTTGGCACAGACATTGTGGGCTGAAGGGCCTGTTCTTGTGCTGTTATTTTCTATGTGCTGATAAGGATATGGGGATTCTGCAACTGGGTGTAGGCAGTCAGAAGAAGGGTTTCGACCCGAAACGTTGCCTATTTCCTTCGCTCCATAGATGCTACTGCACCCGCTGAGTTTCTCCAGCACTTTTGTCTACCTGGCTGTAGGCAAGTTGAGTAGTGGGTGAATAGTCATCAAATGAGATTTAATATGGAAAAGTAGGAAGTTATGTACCATGGTAAGAGGACTATTCTCTAACTGGAGAAAGATCGCAAATGAGTGCAATATGGTGTTCTTAGCCACGAATTGGAAAAACGTTAGCAAGCAGCTGAAGAAAGCAGGGAGGAAGGTAAGGTGCTTGTTGTCCTTTATTAAAAGATAGTTGTCTTTTAGAACTAGGGAAGTAAAGTATGGGGTACTGGTGAGGTCGCACCCAGAGTGCTTCAGGTGAGTTTGAAAAATGGTTTTGATCCAAAGCGTTGCCTATAATTGTGCTCCAGAGATGCTGCCTGACTTGCTGAGTTACATTCCTCCTAACATTCCAGCATCTGCACTTCCTTGTGTCTCCTCGAGTACTCTACACAATTCTGCTCTCGTTTTTTATGAAAGAGGGGGTGGACTGGGTGGGCCAAAGGGCCTGTTTTCTGCGATGTATCTCTAAAGTTCTTGCATATGGGGTGCACAGCCTAAAGTTATAGGCCAAGGGTAGACCATCCAAGCCAGGACAGCATCAGTTGCTGGGTGGTTGGCTTTGATGCAACCAGGGAAAAGCCTCAGTGGGCAGTCATTCACGATGTGTGATGGGCTGATCTGGATGTCTGCTGCCGTAAGCAGGGGTGTCTGTCACCCCCACTCACGCAGGTGATGGGCTGTTCTTGCATGGAGGGTGCGGATTCTGTCCAGGGTTAGCCATTGCTTGCGATGGAGGTGAAAAACCGGTGGTTTCACTGTGGGGCCTGTGATGACCTCTCCGTTGTTGGTGTTGGCATCTTTCCAGGCTCTAAAGTAAACTAAAATAAAAAGATATACCAGCACAGGAGACAGTCCAAAACAGATTCACGAGGCTAATTCTGGGGTTGAGAGGGTTGTGCAAATGAAATTAGATCTATATTCTTTGGAGATTAGAGAAAAGCATGGGCGGAAATCCTGGATAAAAATCTCCGCTTTCCGTGAAACAGTGGGGGTGGGACTGATGATCGAGGGCGCCGATTGGGCGAGAGAGACGTTGGTCAGCAAGCAGTGGGGGGGGCAGGACATGATGATTCAGCGCGATCATTGGAGGAGGAAGGCGTCGGTCAGAGGCGGATGTTGTGGGGCGGGGCTGAGGATAGAGCGCGGTGATTGGAGAGGTCCTGGTGGAGCAAAGATCATAGAACGGAGCTTGAATCGGCCCGTTCGCGGGGCCTTTCATCGCCCTGCGTGGCTTAAAATTGGCCGCGGGATCTTCCACCGTCCCGCGGTCAAATTGCTGCATCGAGGCGATCGAGGCTCCCGATGTTGAAGCCCCCGGCGGGCGATTCAAGCCCCACGATTCGGGGCGGACAAGGTTGCTGTTGCTGGAGTTCGGTGTCGGTCACCAACCAGGTCAGCTCCCGATGTTATCGCCCGCAGGGTCCACGGCCGAAGCCTCGCTTGTGTGTGTGTGTGTGTGTGCACGTGCGGCCACCCAAAAATTTGTGTCCCCCCCCCATGTTTTGATAGCGATTCCTGTCCCCGGAGAAAAGAGTAGTTTTCCTGTTGAAATAAATAAGTGGTCACACAGTGGTGCAACGGTTGATCCTGACTCAGGTTTGTTCCTGCTGTCGTTCTCCCCGTGACCACATGGGATTTCTCCTCATGCTCCGGTTTCATCCCACATTCCAAAGACGTACAGGCTCATAGATTATGTAGGAAGGAACTGCAAATGCTAACTTTGATGTCAGGGGAGGGGGCGGGACAAAGATAGAATGTGGGCGGAGACAGTGAGACTAGTGGGAGAACTGGGAAGGGGAAGGGGATGGAGAGAGAAAGCAAGGGCTATCTGAAGTCGAGACCCTTCAGACTGAAGAAGGGTCTCGACCCGAAACGTCGCCCATTCCTTCTCTCCAGAGATGCTGCCTCACCCGCTGAGTCACTTCAGCATTTTGTGTCTATGTAAGAGCAGATGTCTTTCTCTGTTAAAAGTATTTAAACAAAGAAAATAATTGATAGATTGAGCATTGGGTTGACAGTAAATGAGTCATTAATCAGGGAAAACCAGGATATAACTGATGAATTATCATTCTTTTTTGCATCAGTCTTCACCATGGAGAATTCAATAACATTCCAGAAATAGGCATGAATTGAATGATTGGAAGTGATGGGGGAACTTGTCGATAAATATGATCAAATATGGTCCGGAGCTAATTGTTTTTTAAAAAACTTTTTTTTTTTAATCAAAAAATGTATTCAATTATTAAAAAATATTATTACATTCAAATAAAACAAATCCGAACCCACCACCATCATACAATACAAACAAATATCCTTATGAAACTACTTTACAACCATGTTACAATCCTTATTGAGGATACATTCAACACCCTGCGTTCCTGGAACTCCCCCAGAGTGCCCGTGGACAGGGCGTATTCCCTTTCTAACGCCACCCGTGCACGGACGTAACCCCGGAATAGGTGAAGGCAGCCGGCTCGGGTACAGCCCTCCACCGCCTGGCGCTGTGACTGGCCGGAGCAAATTGTCGGGAATAACAGGTTGACAAATCTCACGGTCCTGGGCGAAATCCAGAGGAGTTTAAAAACATGATGAGTGGGAGGAATAATGCATTGGTTTTACTTTTGTGAATTTGCTTAGGTTTAAGGGTAGCTCTTTAGGTTGGAAAATAGTGAATGTAACCCCCTGATTAGAAAAAGGGCAGTCAGCTTCATACCGATAGGGATAATGTTAGCGGCTATTATTAAAGATACAAGATACAAGATACAAGATACATTTAATTGTCATTTGGATCCCTTGAGGTCCAAACGAAATGCCGTTTCTGCAGCCATACATTACAAACACATAGACCCAAGACACAACATAATTAACATAAACATCCATCACATAGCTGTGATGGAAGGCCTAATAAACTTATCTGCTTAGAGCAGATCACTTTGAAAAATTAACTCGTGGTAATCAACTGAGGTCGACATGGTTTTGTGAAAGGGGCAGTTCTTTGAATAAGAATTAACTGGAAGGTGCACTAAATTGATTTGTGGGCAGCTTTTGATTATTGCAGAAAATAGAAACTCAAGGTGGAGGAAGCGGTGTATTTGCGTGGGTAAAAGGATAACGCTTTAGAGGAAGCAGGCTTTTATGGCCCCGTCCCACGGTATGAGTTCATTCCAAGAGCTCTCCCAAGTTTGCCCTGATTCAAACTCGGAGATTTACGGTAATGGCCCCTCGTCGGTACTCGGGGCTCTCGTGGACATTTTTCAACATGTTGAAAAATCTTCACAAGTCTTCCCGAGCTTACCTGCCGTTAGCGTTACGAGCCGCTAAGAGACGTCCCCGAGCTCCGACGTACCCGCTACGTTCATTCTCCGTGCTTACCACGAGTTTTATTTTTTTTAAACTCGGGAGAGCTCTTGGAATGAACTTGTACCGTGGGACAGGGCCATTAAATACTGATTGGCAAAATGTTTAGAAGAATGTGAGGTCTTCTTGTTCAAATATATAAGATCCTAAGTTGGTCCCGAGTGGATTGATGTGAGGATGCTTTCACTAGTGAGAAGATCAAGTAAGAATTTAATTGTTCTATCTGGGACATATGACAATAAAACACTTTTGACTCTTGTAACAAGTGGTGTGCCACAAGGATGTGGGAGGGTCTCATAATTTGTGTAAGTGATTTGGGTGAAGGGGTGGAAAGATGTTGTTGCTAACATTTCTGATTATACCAACATAGTTAACAAACTAAATTGTGAACAAGACATAAAGAGATCATGCAGGGATAAAGACAGGTTAAATGTGGAGGTAAAGATCTGGCTGATGGAAGAAAATTAAAAAAAAAAACTATCTTAAGGGTGAGATTGGAGCTCAGAGATAGAAAGAGATGTGAGGGTCTTAGAGTGGAGGAAGGAACTGCAGATGCTGGTTTAAACCGAAGATAGACACAAAAAGCTGGAGTAACTCAGCAGGACAGGCAGCATCTCTGGAGAGAAGGAATGGGTAACGTTTTGGGTCGAGACCCTTCTTTTTCAGACTGAAGAAGGGTCTCGACCCGAAATGTCACAAATTCCTTCTCTCCGGAGATGCTGCCTGTCCCTCTGAAGGTCTTGGAGCCTGATTTTTGGAAGGCTTATATGCAAGGACAGCAAGTAATTAGGAAAGCTAACAACATTTTATTTGGGAGTTTGGTGAATTTAATATAAAATTAGGAAGGCTATACTTCAGTTAATTTGGGTAAGGGTGAGACCACATCTGTATATTGCGTACAGAATTTGTCTTCACTTAAGGCAGGATGTTAATATGTTGGAAGCATTTTAAAGAACGTCGACTTATACTGGAATGAATGGGTTGTCTCATGCAGGCATGGAACTCGCTATCAAAACATGGAGGGGACCGGGGGACAGAGGGGACACAATTTTTTGGCGGTCCCGTGCGCAAGCGCACACTCACACACACACACACACATACGCGCGAGGCTTCGGAGGCTCAATCCAGCACTAAATGCAGCTCAACTCTGCCTGTCTCGCCGGGTTAACCTACAGCCCTGACTGGACTGACGGGATACCAGCGCTGCTTCTCTGCGCTGGTCATATTTCCCGCAAGCCCAGGCAGGTTAACCTGGCGGGACAGGCAGAGTTGAGCTGCATTTAGCACTGCTTCTCTGCGCTGGCTGTGGGCCTGGGGGTACAGCTCCCGTCTGACTCCCGACCTCTCTGGCCACCCGTGGAGGGGGGGGGGGGGGTGTGGGCACTCGGGTGGGGACGGGACAGCGCCGGAGACCCGGCCGGGATCGATCCTGGCTGCGGATGAGGCGCAGGTCTGTGCCACGTCTCCCTCCTCCAATCACCGTGTCTATCCTCAGTCCCACCCCCCCCCACTCCTCCCTCCTCCAATCATCGCACTGAATCATCATGTCCCGCCCCCATTGCCTGCTGACCGACGTCTCTCTTGTCCAATCAGCGCCCTCGATCAGCAGTCCCACCCCCACTGTCTCGAGGAAAGCGGAGATTTTAAAATCCGGATGACAAAAACTTGGGGGGGATGTCCCCCACCTCTCAAAACATGGGGGGACGTGTCCCCTCTGGCCCCCCCGGGTTTTCCGCCCCTGGTCTCATGAGGAAAGGTTGGACAAGCTAATCTTGTGTCAGTTGATTTAGAAGTGCGCGGATTACCCTATCCAGCGAGGCTAAACAGATGTAGGAAGGAACTGCAGATGCTGGTTTACACTGAAGATAGACACAAAAAGCTGGAGTAACTCAGCGTGCTGCCTGGCCCGCTGAGCTCCTCCAGCATTTTGTGCCCATCTTCGAGGCTAAACAGGTTCTTTCCACAGAAGAATGTGAGATCATCTTGTGAAAATATATAAGATCCTAAGTGGTCTTGAGCAGATAGATGTGAAGATGTATTCACTAGTGAGAAGATCTAGGTAAATCAATTCAAAATCACCGATCATTTAAAATTGCAGAACATAGAAATTCCTTGTTGCAGAGGATATTGAGTCTCTGGAATTCCCTAGCGTTATGGAGTCTAGCTCATTGGAAGTATTTAAAGGGGAGAAGATAAATATTTGAAAGATTGGGGGATTGAAAACAATGGATCTGACTGTGGAGTTCATAGATCATCCAAGATCATACTGAAGGCCAGACAGGCTTCAGGAACAAGGTAGACACTAAATGCTGGAGTAACTCGGTAGGTGAGGCAGCATCTCTGGAGAGAAGGAATGGGCGACGTTTTGGGTCAAGACCCTTCTTCAGACTGATGTCAGGGGAGGGGGTGGGACAAAGATAGAAAGTAGGTGGAGACAGTGAGCCTAGTGGGAGAACTGAGATGGGATGGAGAGAGAACGCAAGGGCTATTTGAAGTTGGAGAAGTCAATGTTCAAACCGCTGGGGTGTAAGCTGCCCAAGCGAAATATGAGGCACTGTTCCTCCAATTTGCACTGGGCCTCACTCTGACAATGAAGGAGGCCTAGGTCAGATTGGGAATGGGTGGGGGAGTTGAAGTGCTGAGCAACCGAGAGATCAGGTAGGTTACGACGGACTGAGCGGAGGTGTTCAGCAAAGCAATCACCGAGCCTGGGTTTGGTCTCGCCGAAGTTGACACCTGGAATTGGCTTCAGGAACAAACTGGCCTTCTGCTCCTCTTTTTTCACGTGTTCTTCTTGTTCTTATTTTATAAGTGATAGGAAAAGAATTAGGTAATTCAGCCCATCAAGTCTACTCCGCCATTCAATCATCGCAGATCTAACTTCCCCTCTTAACCCCATTCTCCTGCCTTCTCCCTATAACCCCTGACATAACATATTTCTATGTTATCCTATTTTCTCATCCACTCCCTACACACTAGTGGCAATTTGACAGAGGCTAATTAACCTACAAACACCCGCACGACTTTGGGGCATTGTCACACATTTCCTGTGTGATGGGGGGGGGGGGGGGTGATTGAGACACGTACGATGCTGAAGGGTCTTGATAGGGTGAATGTGGAGAAGATGTCTGGTCTAACTTTAAGACAGGAATTGGGTGAATTTTTCTTTCTCTCAGAAATGTTCTTCCTTAAAGGGTGATGGAAGCAGTGTTTTTGAATATTGTTACGATGTAGACGGATTGATCCTTAGTAAGTAAAGAAGGGAATTGTTATCATTGGATAGGTAAGAATGTGGTGTTGAGTTTACAGTGAGATAAGATACGGCCTCACTGAAACCTGGAGTAAGCTGAACAGGCTGAGTTGCCTGAACCTGACCTGAATTCATCTGTTTGTATTACTCCATGGTGCCACATCTGTGTCTACATCCTGTAGACTGTAGTTGATTTCACAGAGTATATCATTCACAAGATGTCTACGTTTAAATGATAATACTCCTCATTTTGAATGAGAAAGTTGAGGATTCAAGCTAAATCTTGGGATGGTATAGGCAAAGGCACTCAAGCTTGCACTATTGTGATCTGGTTTACCTCAGATAACCTTCTGTCCTAGGCCTCCTCCATTGCCAGAGTGAGGCCTAGCGCAAGTTGGAGGAACAGCACCTCATATTTCGCTTAGGTAGTTTACACCCCAGCGGTATGAACATTGACATCTCTAATTTTAGATAGTCCTTGCTTTCTCCCTCCTTCGCCTCCCCTTCCCAGCTCTCCCACAAAGCCTACTGTCCCCGCCTCTTCCTTTCTTTTTCCCACCAAGCCACCCCTCCCCCCTCGACATCAGTCTGAAGGAGGGTCTCGACCCGAAACGTCGCCTATTCCTTCCCTCCATAGATGTTGCCTCACCCGCTGAGTTTCTCCAGCATTTTTTGTCCACCTTCAATTTTCCCAGCATCTGCAGTTCTTTTCTTAAACAAATACATTGGATAACTGGTCATTTATTGTACGTTTATTTGTGTTATTGTGTTTAATGTGCGTTTAAAGTTGCAGCAAGTACATACGACATGGATAAGTCATGTGACATGAATAGGTGTCTAAAACTAGAGGGAATCATTTCAGGTAAAGAGATGAAAGATTTAAACGGCACCCGAGGGATACTTTTTCTCACACAGAGTTGTGTGTATATGGAACGAGTTGCCAGAGAACGCGGGAGAGGCAGGTATAAATTATGACTTTTAAAAGACTCTTGATCAGGTACATCGGCCCGAAACGTTGCCTATTTCCTTCGCTGCATAGATGCTGCTGCACCCGCTGAGTTTCTCCAGCTTTTTTGTGCACCGTCGATTTTCCAGCATCTGCAGTTCCTTCTTAAACACATGAATAGGAAAGATTGGGCGGCATTTAGGCCAAGCACTGCCAAGTGAGACTAACTCAGTTCGGCAACTTGGTTGGGATAAACTGTTTCCATGCTCTCCGCCAAAATACTTTTGCAGTGTATCCACTGCTATAATGCAGGTAGGGTTGCCAACTGTCCCGTATTAGCCGGGACATCCCGTATATTGGGCTAAATTGGTTTGTCCTATATGGGAACACCCTTGTCCTGTATTTGACTGCTACTACTCAGGTTGAGTGGACTGTCCGGCCCCGCCTCACCCATCCCGACGTAGTGCAGCCCATGGAGTGCAGCAGCAGCAGCAGCCTCGCCCGTGACCCCATCGGTCGACAGCCCGGCCAGCTGTCAAACCTTCGGACCTTCGCTTACCGCCAACACCACCGCCCCTCCTTCTCACGGCTGATCATCGGTTCATGAGTTGGACGGAGCGCCGGACTTTGCGTTTGATGTCGCGCGGCCCTGGCCAAAACTCCTCAGCTGGCCCGCCGGCTGGGCTTTGTGTGCAGTCCAGCACCCGGGACAACTCATCATTCACCCAGCCACGGTCGAGTTGGTCAATGAATTGCCGTCGGGAATTTGTCCCCTAGTTTGACCATTTGTCCCTTATTTAGGAGTGAGAAAGTTGGCGACGCTAAATGCAGGATATATGCTCAAATGCTCACTGCAATGTTCCACACAGTGAGACCAGTGAGATAAGGACCAGACAATCTGTGTAAGGAAGTAAAAAATATCTGATGACAGAAACTAAGTTCGTGGAATCCATTTTGGAGACTTTGGTTGAAGGATAATGTGGACCATGCTAGCAATGAAACGTCTACTATTCCTTGGAATAGGACAATGGGATGAACTGGGTGGCACGGTGGTGCAGCGATAGAGCTACTGCCCAACAGCGCCAGAAATCCGGGTTCGATGCTGACTACAGGTGCTTACCTGTACGAAGTCTGTACGTTCTCCCCGTGACCTGTGTGGGTTTTCTCCGAGATCTTCGGTTTCCTCCCAAGATTGATTGGTTTGGTATAAATGTAAAGCTGTCCCTAGTGTATGTAGGGGTAGTGTTAATATGCGGGGATTGCTGGTCGGCGTGGACTCAGTCGGCCGATGGGCCTGTTTCCGGGCTGTATCTCAACTGCATCCATGAGGGGGCAGGCAAGGACTTGCCTCACTGCCTCATCTGAAAGATAGAATCTTTAACTAGCGTGCATTCCCCCTGCAAGAGGCAGGGCCAGTTGTCCAGGGCAACATTGCTCAATGTGAGACACGATGACTCAGCAGGCATAATCAAGAACCAGTCTCACCTTGGTCACTCCCTCTTCTCCCCTCTCTCCTGGGGCAATAGGTTCAGAAGTTTAAAAATGCATACCTCAGTTCAGGAAGAGTTTCTTCCTAGTGGCTGTCAGGCAACTGAATGGTCCTCTCATCAGCGACAGTGTGGTCCTGGTCTCCTATTTACCTCAATCACGACCTTTGTACTGTCTTTAAATGGACTATATCAGACTTCAAAGTTATATCTTGTAATCAATGTTGTACCCTTTAACCTTTAAAGGGCCTGTCCCACTTTCACGAGGTAATTCACAAATTCTCCCGAGTTTTCCCCTTGATTCAAACTCGCATAATGTTCGTAACGAGTCTGTAGGAGTTCGTAGATATATCGTAGTGGCTTGTTATGCCAGCCGTAGGTACCCGTGGCATCAGGTAAGTCGGGACGTTTTTTCCAGCCCGATAAAAAATGCCCACAAGTAAAAAAAATGGTCGGGATGAAAGAAATTGCAACTTTTTATTCATAAGGAGGGGATCGAAATAGTCGTGGGAATTCTTAGACAGACTCGTAGGAGTTCGTGAACATAGTCGTGGAAGGTCGTAGGAGTTCGTAGAATACCACGATCTTGATATTATTTTAGGTCCTTTAAACTCGGCAGAGTTTTGAATTAAGTCATGTATTGTCTTTTCTTTAATTGGATAACACACAAACATGGATGTTGCCCGCACTTGAGGGCCTCAGCTATAGGGAGAGGTTGGGCAGGCCTGGATGGGAAAGGTTCAGAGGGATAATAGACTAAGTGGGACCCGTTGGGTCCCAGTCACACTGGTAGGCCTGGTCCCCCAACACAACCCATTCCCCAATGCAATATTCCACCACTCACCCATAGCCCCTAACTGCGCAGGCGCGGCTGATTTCCCCTCATCCCCCAGCCCATCCCCCTCCTCTTCATGTTTGGGGAGGGAGGAGGGAGGGGGAGGGAAGGGGGTGTGGGGTGGGCGGGGTATAGAGGGAAGTGGGGGTGTGTGGGCAGGGGGTTGTAGGACAGGGGAGAGAGCGTGGTGTGGGGGAAGGGGGGGTGGGGGGAGGAGGGGTGTGTGAGGAGGTGTGTTTTGTGGGTGGGAGGGGTGTGTGAGGAGGTGCGTTGTATGTGGGGGGAGGGGGAGGATGTATGGGGGGAAGGGGGGTTGTGGGGGAAGGGGTTGTGTGGGGGGAGGGTGTGTGTATGGGCGGGGGGGAGATGTGTGAGGGGGGGTTGGGGGGGGGGGGGGGGGTGTTGTGGGGGGGAGGGGGTGTGTGGTGGGGGGGGGTGGTGTGTGGGGGGGGTGGGGGGTGGTGGTGGGGGGGATGGTGGTGTGTGCACAGGGGGAGAGGTGGTGTGTGGGTGGAGGGGGAGAGGGGTGTGGGGGTGTGGTGTTGGAGGGGAGGGTTGTGGGGGCAGAGGGGGTGGGGGTGGGGGGGGGGGGGGGGGGGGGTTGGGGGCGGGGAGAACTCTGTGAAAAGACGGGGTTGTGGGGGAGAGGGGAGTATCACAGGGGAGGGGGGCAGGAGCCAGCGAGGGGGACCAGAGGGGAAGAGGCTGGAGCTGGCGGTGTGATGGGGACTCACAGCGGGCGCTGGTCGCTGAACGTTTTCCTCCGCTGGGATCAGAGTCTCCACTTTCCGTCTCCATCTCCCGCGCCAGGCCGGGCCGCGCCGCTTTCGGTACCTCCAAAAGTTGTGTCCGGTTGGAATCCTCCGCCGGCCATCATCAACTCCAGTAAAGACGCGATGCCGCAGGAAGGGGCGGACCGTCCCGCTGAGTGACAGGAGAAAAGACCAATCCATGTGGTGCTGACTGGCAGGGGAGAAGATCGATCTGCGCACAAGCGATTTTTAAGATTTTTAAACCTTGCTAAATTTTACAATAGACGACTGATCGGAACAAAACTTGGTGCACACGCAGCATAGGAGAACGGTGAGTGAGCTGGCGAAAAATCGTAGCGCTATCGCCTACAATTTTTGCATGAATAGAAAGACCGCCCAAACCAGAAGTGAACAAGATCAGAGTTTTAGTTATAGATGGATGGATAGACAAATAGATGGATAGATAGATAGATGGATGGATGGATAGATGGATGGATGGACGGACGGATGGATAGATAGATAGATAGATAGATAGATAGATAGATAGATAGACCAAACGCAGGGAGGCGAGACTCGTGTAGATGGGGCACCCTGGTCAGCTTGGGCAAGCCTGGGCCAAAGAGCCTGATCCATGCTGTTTGGCACTGTGACTCCATAAACAAAACATTTTCACTGCACCTTGGTACATTAATAAGCTAAACTAAACTAATGTTGGAATATTGTGTAAAACACAAAGGTGCCGGAGGAACTCGGTGAGCCAGACAGAATCTATGGCGGGAATGGACATGCAACATTTTGTGTCGGGGCTCTTCTTCATACTGAAGAATGGTTCTGACCTGAAACGTTGCCTGTCCATTTCCTCCACAGACGTTTCCTGCCCTCTGAGTTCCTTCAGCACTGTGTGCTTTGCTCAAGTTATTAATGTCAGGTCTAACTGAATTGTCAACCAAGATTAATGGATGGATTATCCCTTTGTTGCTTTGATCATTCATTTTTGCCACATGAACTGAGTCACAGAATGTGGAACATTTTGAGTCACTGTGTAAACTGGTGTTGTGCAATTACATTCGTAATGCCAGAGGATCTGAGGCATTATTAATGATTCACTCTCTGCAATCAACATGAGCCAATGTTCAGCATCTAATTACCTGTTTCTCTCATTGTTCTCCCTGACGCATAGTACCAGCTGGAGGCCCAGGATGAGTACGAGGCAAACATGAAGGCCTTACCTCACGAGGTATTGGAGCTGATCAAGTCGATGTTAAACACTAAGTTCACGGATGACCCGGAGAGAGTGGTGTATGAAGGGAAAGATCTGGCAGGAACAGCACCATGTGACTCATCACCCACATTGACTGATACAGAGGACACAGTTTCTGTGGTGACTCGGAAAGATAATGTTAGGTTATAATTATAATTTAATATTGAACTACCAGTGGTATCTGGTTAGATATGGTCCACGTGTGAAGTGGTAGCACTAGATTGACTAGCAGGGAGTCCAGCTGTTTTTAGTGTGTTTTACTGGCATAAAGTGGCACCTGTTCATTTATCTTGTATGGTAGTTTACAGGAGGTGACATACGCTTTGTTAAGATACTTATATTCAAGTGGAGATTGGACTGGCTTTGGAAAACTGCAACCTTGTTCTGTCAATTTCGTAATGTTCCTCTTTCCATATATTTAGTATGTTCTTGTCCATTTAGTCAATAATCTAATTCAGTGCAGAAACAGGCCCTTCGGCCCACTGAGTCCGCACCGACCAGCGATCCCCGCACATTAACACTATCTTACACACACTAGGGACAATTTACACCTATACCAAGCCCATTAACCTACAAACCTGCACGTCTTTGGAGTGTGGGAGAAAACCGAAGATTTCGGAGAAAACCCATGCAGTCACAGGGAGAGCATACAAACTCCGTACAGACAACAGCCATAGTCGGGATCGATGCCAGGTCTTCGGCGCTTTTCGCAAGCGCTGTAAGGCAACAACTCTCCTGCTGCGCCACCGTGCCGCCCTAGGGCTCATGTCTAGGGAACTATATTCTCATTTTGCCCTTTAATGCTGGTACAGTAAGGTCACACAAATTAGTAGGAAAGTTATTTTATTATATCATGGATATTACAGTAGATTTACAAATGTAATAAATTGGAACATTTGGGCAACCAGTACTGCTTTGTCTGTCAGGAAGAACACTAGATGGAATGGGAAAAGGCAGAGAAATTGAATTATGAAGAGGTGCTTTTCTTGGAGAAAAGGCATGGGGTGAAAGGTCAAAAGGTTCCTTTTGTGCTCAGTGAATTAACTACCATACAAGATGCTACAGCCAATCTCTTTGAGGTTCATTATCAGTTAATCAGTTAATTTCCTTTGTATCTTATAACATGAAACTATTTCTTATTTACTGAGTGGGCTTTAAGCTTTGATTTCTAGGTCACATTAGACATTATAAGTAGAATGTTGTTGACTAGTCATCACTGACAGAGCCATCAGTGTCTGAGGATATTTAGCGCTAGGGCTATGATGTTCTCTCCTGCAGGGAGATAACTAGATGAAGCTGCATATTGCACTAGGGAGGCTGAACTATACATAGATGCTCGTTTGCAGATATCATGGCACGACTGACTATAAAACATACAATAGACACATGCTTCCAACTTAGTTTGCTGAGGCTCCGTAAAATCACCTGGTTATGAAATATTTTGATGATTTTCTTAATATTGGAGTTTGAATCATTGTTGCAAATGCTTTTGGCAATAAAATCTGATTCTGATATGTGTGTAGAATTTTTAAATTTTTATTAAACATCGTGACCGCACGTGGGCCTGTCAATGCGAGCTCATATCTTTTGCCAGAAAATGGATTAACCTGAAATTTGGCGTTTATTTCAACTGACTTGTTCAGTTCAGAATATGGGCAGGTGGTGGATACAGAGGAAGGAGGCAAGTGGTGGATTTAGGCAGTGATTATGCCCAATTACATGTTTAAGAAGGAACTGCAGATGCTGGAAAATCGAAGGTACACAAAAATGCTGGAGAAACTCAGCGGGTGAGGCAGCATCTATGGAGCGAAGAAAATAGGCAATGTTTCGGGTCGAGACCCTTCTTCAGACTGATGTGGGGGTGGGGGGGGGGGGGGGGGGAAGAAGAAAGGAAGAGGTGGAGACAGAGGGCTGAGGGAGAGCTGAGAAGGGGAGGAGAAAGTAGGGACTACCTGAAATTGGAGAAGTCAATGTTCATACCACTGGGGTGCAGACTGCCCAAGTGAAATATGAGGTGTTGCTCCTCCAATTTGCGGTGGGACTCACTCTGGCCATGGATTCGGAATGGGAGGGGGAGTTGAAGTGCTGAGCCACCGGGAGATCAGGTTGGTGATTGCGAACCGAGTGGAGGTGTTGGGCGAAGCAATCGGCAAGCCTGCGCTTGGTCTCACCGATGTCGAGCAGCTGACACCTAGAGTAGCGGATGCAATAGATGACGTTGGAGGATGTGCAGGTGAACCTCTCCCGGGGTGGAAGGCGAGGACAAGCGGGACTGTCCTTTTTGCGAATGGGGGGAGGGGGAGCAGGAGCGGAGCTGCGGGATATCGAGGAGACCCTAGTGAGAGCCTCATCTATAATGGAAGAGGGGAAACTCCAGTTCCTAAAGATTGAGGACATCTCCAATGATCTAGTATGGAAAACTTCATCCTGGGTGCAGATGCAGCGTGGACGGAGTAATTGGGAGTAGGGGATAGTAGTAGTAGTCTTTACAGGAAGCAGGGTGAGAAGAAGTGTAGTCAAGATAGCTATCAGTAGGTTTGCAGTAGATGTCGGTCAATAGTCTATCTCCTGTGATGGAGACGGTGAGGTCCAGAAACGGTAGGGAGATGTCGGAGATTGTCCGGGTGAATTTGAGTGCAGGATGCAAATTTGTCGTGAAGTTGATGAAGTCAGTGAGTTCTGCATGGGTGCAGGAGGCAGCACTGATGCAGTCATCAATGTAGCAGAGGTAGAGTTCGGGGATAGGGCCAGTGTATGCCTGGAACAGTGATTGTTCGACGTACCCTACAAAGAGGAAGGCATAGCTGTGCCCATGTGAGTGCTCTTAGCTATGCCTTGGATTCAAAGGAAGTGGGAGGAGTCGAAGGAGAAGTTGTTGAGGGTAAGGACCAGCTCTGCTAGGCCGAGGAGAGTATTGGTGGATGGAAATTGGCTGGTTCTGCGGTTGAGGAAGAACCGGAGGGCTTTAAGACTCTCCTGGTGGGGGATGGAGGTGTAGAGTGACTGGACATCCATAGTAAAGATGAGGGATTAGGGGCCTGGAAATCTGAAGTCGTCGAATAGAGGAAGAGCATGTGAGGTGTCTTGGACATAGGTAGGGAGGGATTGGACCACGGGGGATAGGATGGAGTCGAGGTATGTGGAAATTAATTTGGTGGGACATGAACAAGCGGAAACAATAGGTCTGCCAGGGCAGTTCTGTTTGTGGATTTTGGAAAGAAGATAAAATCGGGCCGTGCGGGGCTGTGGAATGATAAGGTTGGAAGCTTTAGAGGGCAGAGAGCCGGAAGTAATAAAATCAGAAATGGTGTGTGATATTAAGGTCTGGTGCTCGTTTATGGGGTCATGGTCCAAGAATAAGTAGGAGGAGGTGTCTGTGAGTTGTCGCCTGGTCTACAGTTCCCTCCTACACTCACTGTGTGAAGTGGCTGCACCCATAGATACATAGAAAATAGGTGCAGGTGTAGGCAATTCGATCCTTCGAGCCAATTCAATATGATCATCCACAATCAGTATCCTGTTCCTGCCTTCTTCCCATATCCCTTGATTCCGTTAGCCCTATGAGCTCTATCTAACTCTCTTTTGAATGCATCCAGTGAGTCGGCCTCCACTGCCTTCTGATGCAGAGAATTCCACAAATTCACAACATTCTGGGTGAAAACGGTTTTCCTCATCTCAGTTCTAAATGGCCTACCCCTTATCCTTAAACTGTGACCCTGGTTCTGAACTCCCCCAACATTGGGAACATGTTTCCTGAATCTAGCGTGTCCAATCCCTTAATAATGTTATATGTTTCTCTAAGATACCCTCTCATCCTTCTAAATTCCACTGCATACAAGCCTCGTCAATCCATTCTTTCATCATATGACAGTCTTGAACAGTGGGATAACATTAGCTACCCTCCAATCCACAGGAACTGATCCAGAATCTATAGAACATTGGAAAATGATCACCAACGCGTCCACAATTTCTAGAGCCACCTCCTGGGATGCAGACCATCAGGCCATTGGGATTTATCCGTCTTCAGTCCCATCAGTCTGACTAATATGAATTTTCTTAAGTTCCTCCATCACCCTAAATCCTCTGTCCCCCTGGTACATTTGGGAAGATTGTTTGTGTCTTCCTTAGTGAAGACAGAACCAAAGTATTTGTTCAACTCGTCTACCATTTCCTAGTTCCCCAGAATAAATTCATCTGTTTCTGTCTTCAAGGGACCCACATTTATCTTAACTAATTTTTTCCTCTTCACATACTTACAAAAGCTTTTACTACCCTCCTGTATATTCTCGGCTAGCTTACCTTCGTACCTTATCTTTTCCCCCCTTATTGCCTTTTTAGTTACCCAGGAGTACTACAACTCCTAGCAGGCCACTCGGTGCTGGTAGCTCATGGAACTTCAACTCCCAGCTTGTCATTCGGTGCATGTACCAGGGGAACTACAACACCCCTGGTCTGAAGAAGGGTTTCGGGCCGAAACGTTACCCATTTCCTTCACTCCATAGATGCTGCTGCACCCGCTGAGTTTCTCCAGCATTTTTGTGTATCTTCGATTTTCCAGCATCTGCAGTTCCTTCTTGAACTGCAACTCCCAGCAGGCCATTTGGTGCATGTACCCAGGGGCAAAGATTCCTAGAGGAGCTCCTCTAGGACTTTGCCCAGGGGAACTACAACTCCCAGCAGGTCATTCGGTGCATGTACCCAGGGGAACTGCAACTCCCAGCAGGCCATTCGGTGCATGTACCCTAAGGAACTACAACTCCCAGCAGGCCATTCGGTGCATGTACCCAGGGGAACTACAACTCCCAGCAGGCCATTCGGTGCATGTACCCAGGGGAACTACAATTCCCAGCAGGCCATTCGGTGGATGTACCCAGGGGAACTACAATTCCCAGCAGGCCATTCGGTGCATGTACCCTAGGGAACTACAACTCCCAGCAGGCCATTCGGTGCATGTACCCAGGGGAACTACAATTCCCAGCAGGCCATTCGGTGCATGTACCCAGGGGAACTACCACTCCCAGCAGGCCATTCGGTGGATGTACCCAGGGGAACTACAACTCCCAGCAGGCCATTCGGTGCCTTCCGGTGCGCGGGAAGGCGGCGGCTGGACTTTCGCCTCAGATCGCGAGCATCTGAGGCGCAGTCGGTGACAGAGAGAGGACCAGGAGTCAGTGAGGGAGTGAGGGAGGGAGAGGCCGGGACAAGCAGTCACTGGCCTGGAGTCACAAAGGGGGGAGAGGGGACCCGGAGTTGGTCAGAGAAACCGGGGCCTGAAGTCGGTGAGTGAGTGAGAGACAGAGGACAGACGGCCAGTTAGTGAGAGGGAGAAGGGGGAGAGACCGGGACCGGGAGGTGTTGAGGGGGGGAGGCCGAGACAAGGACACGCAGCCCTGGAGTCACAAGTGGGGAGCCAGGACCCGGAGTTGGTCAGAGAAACCGGGGCCTGAAGTCGGTGAGGGTGAGACCGAGACAAGAGCAGCGGCCATTGACCCGAGTCAGGGGGAGAGAGCCATCGACCGGGAGTGTTGGAGGGGAGGGAGAGACCGGGACACGGAGTTCGACCCGGGTGACGGAGCCAGAGGGAGAGACCGGGACACGGAGTTAGTGAGGGGGGAGAGAGACCGGGACCGGGAGGTGTTGTGAGGGGGGAGAGACCGGGACAAGCAGTGCCAGAGACGGTGTGATTTAAGGCGGGGCGGGGGTCGGGTCGGGTCGGGTCACCATGTTCAGCTGGCTGTCCGGGCCCGACGCCTCTCACAAGGACGCGATGGTGTTTGAGACGGTGGCGGACGGGCTGCGCTCCCTGTACCACAAGAGGCTGCAGCCCCTGGAGGATTACTACCACTTCCACCATTTCCATTCGCCCGCTCTGGAACAGGCTGACTTCGAGAACAAACCTATGGTGCTGCTTATTGGGCAGTACTCGACCGGCAAGACCACCTTCATCAGGTAATCACCAGTCTCAGGCCGGTTACTAACTCCGCACCCAGGTACTTGGGAACGAGCAAAGCAGTTGGAAACGGATCTTTGGTTGGAAATGTTGGGCGTGCCCTGTTCCCCACTGGGAGCGATGGTTTCTTACATAAACAGTGTAGTCTGGGAATGTTTAAAACAAAAACACTGGGTTTTTAAGCTTTAATCCAATAACGATCTTCATAGCGGTGTTTGCTCTGCGGTAAGTAAATACTCCACTAATAAAGGCTCTGGATTCTTGTTCAGCATCCAACTGTGGCATTGCCCATATAGAAAGAGCCATGTCACACCTTCAGCGTTTGTGCCTTCAGTGTTGCTGCACTGGCAAGCTCCTAAAGCAGTCATTGTTGTTGCAAACTGGGAATAATTTAGCAAGTGGGTGCAGGGTAAGTATCAAGGATTTGCATATGCCTTATTTGCAGAAATGCAACATCTCCATTAACTCCTGTGGATCTCGAAGTGAAGAAGCATTTGGAATAGTACTGAAAATCTCATTGCCACGCATCAGGAGCAGCAAGTGTCCCTGAGTGAGCTAAGGAAGGAGCAGACTACCCCACCAGACATCATCTGGATCTGTTGCATGAGTGTGTGTGGCTGCCACATTATTGTCATCAGCTACCTCATAACTAAAAAACTAACTCCCCCAACATCAGGAACATTTCCCTGCATCTAGCCTGTCCAATCCCTAAAGAATTTTATATAGAAACATAGAAAATAGGTGCAGGAATAGGCCATTCGGCCCTTCGAGCCTGCACCGCCATTCAATATGATCATGGCTGATCATCCAACTCGGTATCCCATCCCTGCCTTCTCTCCATACCTCCTGATCCTTTTAGCCACAAGGGCCACATCTAACTCCCTCTTAAATATAGGGAGGTTTCATGGCAGTCGGGTCACGACCCATGACCCGCACTGTTGCTATGCTACTCCAAATGCATTACACGCGATGTACTGCAGGTAGGCACTTACCATTGTTTCCAACGTAGCGGCCCCATTAAAATCCGCCGAAAATGTCAATTTTTGCGCTGTAAATAATTATGGAAATGGATAAGCGTGTGAGACATTTATCCTACTTCAGAATTCCAAAAGTGAGGAGAAATGACGGTAGATAGAAGTGAGAACTGAAGGGACAACAACAGACAGAGTGCTTAGCGAACATTGGTCGTTTGCTCACTGCATTTCATCAACTAAGGCATTATTTGCGTTTTTTCCTGATTTCTTTGGCATCTAAAAAGTTTCAGAAGTGATAAATTTGGCTGTAAATGTTTTAAATCGCCCATGGTTCTCGTGGGTTTTTACATACAAAATGAAAACGCATCTGAAGAAAAATTTACAGCCAGATTGATACTTCTGACTCTTTTTAGATACCTAAGGAATCAAGAAAAACACAAATAATGCCTTACTGTTGATGAAATGCAGTGAGCAAACGCGATAATTCCGATATTTTCAATTCCGATATCTGCACGGCCAGTGTTTACCAAGCACTTTAGCTGCTGTTGTCCCTTCAGCTCTCGCTTCTCTATACCTTCATTTCGCTTCACGTTTGGAATTCTAAAGTTGGGTACATGTCTCTCACACTTACCCCGACTTCCACAATTTTTTTCAGCGTAGAAATTCAATATTTTGGCTTTTTTTAACAGGTAAGAAAGTACGCGTTTCTTGCATTAATAACATATACCAGAAGTGACGGATGTCTTCCAGATGGATTGAGTGGCTCCGTGCGTCAAGCCCTCTGAGCCAGTGACCTTGCGTGCAACCCCCTTATAGCCAATGAACTGGCCTCAACTACCTTCTGTGGCAGAGAATTCCACAGATTCACCACTCTCTGTGTAAAAAAATGATTTTCTCATCTCGGTCCTAAAAGACTTCCCTCTTATCCTTAAACTGTGACCCCTAGTTCTGGACTTCCCCAACATCGGGAATAATCTTCCTGCATCTAGCCTGTCCAACCCTTTAAGAATTTTGTAAGTTTCTATAAGATCCCCCCCTCAATCTTCTAAATTCTAGCGTGTACAAGCCGAGTCTATCCAGTCTTCATATGAAAGTCCTGACATTCCAGGAATCAGTTTCTGTAAGATGCCCTCTCATCCTTCTAAATGCCAGTGAATATAATATTACATTAGTCTTTAAGGCTCCAAGAAATGGAATTTTGAGATGTGTTCAAAATAACTTTTGACACAATATGTAGATAGAGCAATGAAGGAGAGAGCATGCCCATAACCTGGAGAATGAAGCTGGTTCAAGTAGAGGAAGTTTCAGATGGGGAGTAATTTGGGGATTATGACATACTCTCATATGTTTCAATGTGATGGAAAGCGTGATGGACCAGAAATAAATAGAAAGGTCTATCTCCATAAGTTATAGGAGCAGAATTCCATCATTTAGCCCATCAAGTTACTCTGGCATTCAATCATGACTGATCTATCTTTCCCTCTCAACTCCATTATCTTGCCTTCTCCCCATATCCCCTGACACCTGCATTAATCAAGAATCTGTCAATCTCGGCCTTAAAAATATCCATTAACTTGGCAATGAATTCCACGGAGTCACCACCCTCTGACTAAAGAAATCCCTCCTCATCTCCTCTCTAAAGGTACGTCTTTTTACTCTCGGGCTATGGCCTCTGATCCTAAACTCACCCACTAGTGGAAACACCCTCGCCACATCCACTCAATCCATTCAGAGAGGATCTGACTAAAGTTTGAATGAGAGCACCTACTTGCATGCAAGTCGACATCTGCACAGTGGAAAGCATTCAAACGAGAAATAGCAAGGTTTCAAGGTCAACATGTTTCTGTAAGGATACAAGCCAGGGTTCACAAATTCTGGGAGCCTGAACCTAACCTAATCAAAGGTTATTGAGGTTTTGATAAAGTGTATAAAGGAAACATATGATGGGTGTATGGAACTAAAGATGAACAATGCCCACAAGTAGTCTAAAAACTATAAGGAGGTGCTCGAAAGTAAATTAGGAAGACATAGATGGTGAGATGGGGTAGGGTGTGGGGGAAAATCATAAAATATCACTAGCAGACAGGATTAAGATAATTCTGAAGATGTTCCATATGCAGAGCTGCCAAGTAGTATGGATTTTCTGTATTTTGTACGGAAATGCGATCAGAATACGGATGTACGGTTTTGTGTTGTTAAATACGGATTTTAAATACGGAGTTCAGTTCAGTCTGAAGAAGGGTCTCGACCAGAAACGTCACCCATTCCTTCGCTCCAGGCTGCCTGTCCCGCTCCAGGTTTAAATAGAGCGCTGTCAGTTTAACGCGTGGGAATTTAAACGAAGAGCTGTCGGCTGGAGGGTCGTGGGATCTAATATAAAGTGCTACCAGCTGGAGCGCTATGGGCTTTACACATAGAGCTATGGCCACAGCGCTATGGGTCACAGACTGTATAACAATGAGTCTTTGGAATTCTCTTTCTCAGTGGTAGTTGTATACAGCAGTATACAAAGAGATGGCAATGAATGTACTGTCAAGCAAGGTGCATAGAAGACATGTTAATTGGTAGAAAAGTTATGCATTATTGTACTCTTAAATGGGTATGACTGCATTAAAAAAAAAATTTCAGCAAAGTACTGATTTCCTCAGCAAAGTACTGATTTTCAGGTACTAGAATACTGAAATGCTCTGACAAAACTTGGCGCCTCTGTATGTGCATATCAGCACAATGAAATAATCATGGAAAGAGCAGTGTCTATCAGGGATAACAGGAACAATCTGTTTATGGAGCTATAAGTTATAGGAGTGGTTCCAAATGAATACTTCATCAGTATTCACTGGCAAAATGGACTTTGTAGTTGGGAAATTTAGCAAAGGGGAAGTTGAATGTCTCCTTCGTAGACTGGAATATAGAAGCAGACTGAATAAGGGTCGTAACCTGAAACATCACATCCATGTTCACCAGAGATATTACCCAACCCGCTGTGCTACTCCAGCACATTGTGTACATTTCTGTAAACCAGCATCTACAGTTCCTTGATCTACAAAGAGGAGGTACTTGATGCCTTAGTGGGCTTAGTGGAGGATAAATGCACAGGGCCAGATGGGATCTACCCCAGGCTATTTATTACACGGGGAAAGGGAAGAGATTGTAGGGGCTTTAACTAAGATGTTTAATTGCTACCAACTAATAGAGTCATCCAGCACAGAAAAAGGCCATTTGGCCCAACTTGTCCATGACGACCAAGATGCTTCATCAATCTGCCCGCGTTTGGCCAATGTCCCTCTCAACCTTTCCTAACCATGTGCCTGCCCAAATGTCTTGCAGACTAATATTATAATACCTGCCTGAACTGCCTAATGTGACACCTCGTTCCATATACCCACCTGATGGGTATATGGAATGATATACCCATCAGATATACCCATCAGGGATGGCAACTCGGGTCATCCTGTCTATTCTTCTCATTATTTAAGATCACCTATCAGCCTTTTGTGCTCCAAAGAATAAAGTCCTAGCCTGCACACCCTCTCCCTGTATCTCAGGCTCTCAAATCCTGGCAACATCCTCGTAGATATTATCTGCACTCCTTTCAGTTTAACAATATCCTTCATATGGAAGGGTGACCGATACTGTACACAATATTCCACTGATCTTCTTCCTGCCCCCCCCACCCCCACATCAGTCTGAAGAAGGGTCTCAACCCGTAACGTCACATATTCTTTCGCTCCATAGATGCTGCCTCACCCGCTGAGTTTCTCCAGCATTTTTGTCTACCTTCAATTTTTCCAGCATCTGCAGTTTCTTCTTAAACAATACTCCAAATGTGACCTCACCATCGTGTTATACAACTGTAACATAACGTCCCAACTTCTATACTCAATACCCTGAATGATGATGGTCAACGTACCGAAAGCCTTCTTGACCACCTTATCTACCTGTGACGCCAAATTCAGGGAACTGTATCCTGCGCTGTTGGATCCCTCTGCTCTGTAATACGTAGATGTAATACTGAGGCTCTATAAGGCGCTGGTAAAGCCGCATTTGGAATTTTGTGAGCAATTTTGGGCCCCATAACTGAGGAAGGATGTGCTGGGCCTGGAGAGAGTCCAGAGGAAGTTTATAAGAATGATCCCAGGAATGAGTAGGTTAACTTATGATGAGCGTTTGTCGGCACTGGGCCTGTACTTGCTGGGGTTTAGAAGAATGAGGGGCGGACCTCATTTGAAACATACAGAATAGTGAAAGGCTTGGATAGAGTGGATGTGGAGAAGATGTTTCCACTAGTGGGAGAGTCTAGGATAGAGGTCACTTATCTGCAATTAACAATTCCTAAGTCCACTTGCCCAGCAGATCAAGAGCCTGCTGTAATTTTTTAATAATTGTCTTTACTATCTACGATACACACACCTTAGTGTCATCTGCCTTGTACATTCTAATCCACATTGTGCATATAAACTACAAACAGCTATCGGCCCAGCACCAATCCAAGGCACACCATTAGTCACAGGCCTCCAGTCTGACAAACAACCTTCCACCATCACCCTCTGCATCCATCCAAGAAGCTAATTCTCTATCTAGTGTTTCGTAAATTCAAGTGATAGGCAACTAGAAGCCCTTAAATTGAACAATCATAAGCATGGAGGGTGATTTCATCAGAACCATAGAAACTGTTTTGTTTAATTTATTGTCACACGCAAAGCGTTTGTTGCGTGCTAACCTGTCAGAGTCAGAGAGAGAGACAGAGACAGCTAGAGAAAACGGTACAAGGTGCTCGAATAACTCAGCAGGTCAGGCAGCAGCTCTGGGAAACATGCATTATTATGCTGAAGCAACATGAAATGTAGATGGAGTCAATGGAAAGGAGTAGGAACGAACTGCAGATGCTGGTTTAACCTAAAGATGGACACAAGATGCTGGAGTAACTCAGTGGGACAGGCAGCATCTCTGGAGAGAAGGAATGGGTGCCATTTCGGGTCGAGACCCTTTTCAGTTCAGTTTACTTTATTGTCACGTATACTGAGATGCAGTGAAAAGATTTTTGTTCTATGCCATCCAGTCAGCAGAAAGACAATACATGATTATAATCAATCCATTACAGTGTATAGATACATGATAAGGGAATTGTGTCTTATCTTGCATGCTGGTCTGGGCTAAGTCCACAACTCTGCAATTTCTTGCAGTCTTGGATGGAGCTTGTGCATGATTAGCAAAAATCTAGAATGCAATGATAACAAATAATTAGGGCAGATAACATAATAAAATATTTAATTGTATGGGAATTTAATGCAGAATTAGGGGGGGGGGTTATGCCTCATTTATAAAGGGCTTTGATGAGACCACATCAGGTGAACTGTGTACGATATTGATTTCTCTATTTAAAGAACGATATTAATGTTAGAAACAAAAGATTTGATAGACTAATGTCTGGAATAGGTGGGTTGCCTAGGGAAAGTTGGATAGGCCTGGAGTTTAGGTAAGATTTGGTTGAAAACATGTAAAATTCTGAGGTCATTATAGGAGATAAATGGAGAGGATGTTTCCTCTTGTGGGAGAATCTAGAACTAATGGCCAAATAAACAGTTCCCTATTTGAAGAATAGGTCTGAAGAAGTTTCTCGACACGAAACATCAGCCACTTCTTCTCTCCAGAGATGTTGCCTGTCCCGCTGAGTTACTCCAGCATTTTGTGTCTACCTCCAGTTCCCTATTTGAGACAGACGAAGAAAAACATTTTCTCCCAGAAAGCCACAAGACTATAAGATTATCTACCACAAAACATGATGCAGCCTGAGAATCTTTTTGAAGCATGGTAGATAAGCAAGGAGTAAATGGTTATTGTGGGTAGATGGGAATATGAGACAAATTAAATAAGCCATGATCCAATTAAGGGACAGCAGGTTTGAAGGACACTTGTTCTCAATTCCGTTATGTCCCTAGGGATAATGTCCATAATTGTTTGCAGTTAATTTTATCTCTAAATTATTTAATCATACCACACGCATTAATATAATCTGGAAGCGTCAACTGACAGCTCTGTATCCACACCAGAATGACAGTTTTGATTGAATTTTACAGCACGGGATCATGCTGACCATCGATCACCCATTCGCAGTCGTATTATGTTGTTCACTTTTGCATCCACCCCTTGCACATTAGGAGTAATATACCTACGAACCCACACTTTTTGGATGTGGGAGGAAACTGGAGAACCCGGATGAAACCCAAGCAGTCAGAGGGAGAATGTGCAAACTCCTTACAGACAGCAGCTGGTGGTGTCAGGATCAAGGAGTCTCTGGTGCTGTGAGACCAAAACTCTGCCAGCTGTGCCACTGTGCTGCCCAACTTTCAATAAAGAATTGTGCTGAATAATTGAGGTTTAAAAAATAGCTTTCGGTTTCTATTCTAAAATTATAGCACATGGCACAATTCTTGTTATGTGGCAATTCTCAATTCTTGAGAATGTAGCAACTCCCAATAACATTTTGTTACTCCACAGATACCTCCTGGAGCAGGATTTTCCAGGGATGAGAATTGGACCTGAACCAACAACAGATTCCTTCATTGCTGTGATGCACGGAGAAGCAGAAGGGATAATTCCTGGCAATGCACTTGTTGTAGATCCCAAAAAACCATTCCGAAAACTGAATTCTTTTGGAAATGCTTTCCTAAACAGGTATATAATTCCCTTATATGTGTAAACATGTAATCCTGTTCAATTGATAAGATATCAGACAAATGGCTATACATTGCTCCATGTTCTAGGACCATGTGTTTAAGAACGAACTGCAGATGCTGGAAAAATCTAAGATAGACAAAATCTATGGAGCGAAGGAATAGGCGATGTTTCGGGTCGAGACCCTTCTTCTGAAGAAGGGTCTCGACCCGAAATGTCGTCTATTCCTTCGCTCCAAAGATGCTCCCTCACCCGCTGAGTTCCTCCAGCTTTTTTGTCTACCTTTGTGCTAGGACCTCTGTTGTTTGTTACGTATGTAAAATGGCTTGGACAGAGATCACAACCCAATTTCATCAGACCACTGAGACCACACCCATTCACATTGGTTCTATGTCATCCCATTTTCTCATCCACTCCTTACACACTAGGGGCATTTTGTTTTTACAGAGGCCAATTAACCTACAAACCTGTACGCCTTTGGCATGTGAGAGGAAATTGGAGCACAGGGAAGAAACCCACGTGGTCTCAGGGAAAATGTGCAAACTCCACATAGACAGCACCCTAGGCCGGGATCAAACCTGGGTCGCTGGAATTCCGAGACAGTACCTCTAAGAGCTGCACTACTGTGTCACCCTTAAAATAACAATTAATTAGTTTAAAATTAATTTAAGGTACAAAAACAATTACTGCTGCAGATGAAGCCATGCTGACTGTCTCTAATGATCCCATTCTCCTCCAAATGTGAGTTAATCCCATTCTGAAGAAGTCTCTCCAATAGCGTCCTTACCTTTGACATGAGGTTCACCAGTCAATATGTTCCTGGATTATCACTGCTTCCTAAGGGAACAACATTGGCTACCCATGTCCTCTGGGATATCGCCTGTGGCTGGATAGGATACAGAGATCTTTGTCGAGGCCTCAGCAATCACCTTTCTTGCCACTTCTATTAATCTGGGATTGATGCTGTCAAACCCTGGAGATTTATTCACCTTAATCCTTTTCAAGAGACCCAACATTATCTCTCTCTTGATCTCAAACTGTTTTAGTATATTAGTATAACACACCCTTCTCACTATCTTCCATATCCACCTCCATGGTGATTTCAGATGCATGGTACTGCCTATATCCTCATGATTGCAAACATAAATTTCCGTCTTTATAATTGTATTGTTCAACCCTCTCCTTAGTTACCCTCTTGTTTTTAATGTAGGTATAAAACGCAGTGGAGACATAAGAGATTGCATTACCGTAATTTGATTGACTTGAATTAATTTAACTACAGATTGGAATTAATGCAGCAGTACCATGCAAATCATTGTAAAAAGCAAACGCAATTAACTTGTTTTCAGCAGGTTTTCCAAAGCAGTGACTGCTTTTTTTCTCCTATGTAATAGATGCAAAATGCTTTGGGGAAAGTTGTTTTTTTGTACAATATGACCTAAACTAAAGTAAGTTTCCACCTATAATTTCCTTGCAATTTTCCCTCCTCTATTTCTTCTATCTGTGGTGCTGGAAGACTGGATGGTAGCTAATGTTGTCCCTCTATTTAAGAAGGATTGCTTTGAAAAGCCAGGGAACTATAGATCGGTGAGCCTAACATCTGTGGTAAGCAAGTTACTGAAGAGGATTCCGAGGGATAAGATGTATTTGCATCAGATAGAAGCTGATTAGGGATAGTCAACATAGTTTTGTACGGGGAGATTGTGTCTCACAAATTTGATTGAGTTTTTTGAAGAAATAACCAAGAAGGTGGACAAGGGCAGGGCCATAGACGTTGTGGATATGGACTTCAGTAAGGACTATAGTCATAGTCATACAGAATATAAACAGGCCATTGGGCGCAACTTGCCCATGAGAACCAGGCTGCCCCCTCTATACTAGTGCCCATGTTTGGCCCATATCCCTCTAAATAGTTCCTATCCATGTAATCGTCCTTAAGGTTGATAAGGTACATATTGTAGGCTGCTCTGGAAGATTAGACCGCATGGTATCCAGGGAGATTTGGCTGCCTGGATACAAAATTGGCTTCATGGAAAGGTGGTTGTGGTGGAAGTTTGTTTTCCTGACTGGAGGCCCGTGACTAGAGGTGTGCCTTGGGGATCGGTGCTATGCCTAGGGGATCGATGCTGTGCCTATTGTTGTTGGTGGTTTATATTAACAATTTAGATAAGAATGTGTAAAGCATGATAAATAAGTTTGCAGATGATAGCAAAGTATGTGGTATCATAAACTGTGAAAAGGGTTGTCATAAACAGCAGGATCTTGATCAAGAGGGCTGCAGAATGGGTAATGGAGTACCGTGCAGATGTGTGAAGTGTTTTGGGAAGGCAAGCCAGGGCCAAACCTGGGGACTGTTGTAGAGCAGAGGGATATTGGAGTATGGTTGTACAGTTTCCTGAAAGTGGAGTCGCATAGTAAAGAACGTTGGTACATTGGCCTTCCATCGGTCAGGGTATTGAGTACAGAAGCAGGCTCATGGGAATTGTCAGCAGGAATCCTGTGATTTGTCAAAGGTTGAACGCTGTAAATATAAATTGAGCGAAGAGCTGTAGATTTAGTGAGTATAGTTTGGGACCGATTTTTTTGTTGTTTTCCTTTTTCAGTGGGAGACCAGGTCGGGAGGGAGACCGGGGGGGGGGAGAGGGTTGGGAAGACTAGACCGGCTCTCATCCGCAAAACCGTGCCTCATTTGCAGTCAGGATTGAACCCGTGTCCCCGGCGCCATAAGCGCTGCCGAACTGCCACTGGACCGTCCCCGGTTCTTCCCGACGCCCCCCCCCCCCCCCCCCCACTCGTGTCCAATCCCCACCCGGGTGCGCGACCGACTGGACACACCGGCCCCCCCCAGGCTACCGCCAGCATGGAAAACCCACAGCCAGCGCCAATTCCAGCCCAACCCCGCTACACCTACAGAGTAACCCGCTCCCCGTTGGATTGCTACGGCGACTAGTGCCAGTTCGCCCATGGCCTGGCCGAGCTGCGCTACCTCAGCCACAGGACTGGCCGGCAGGACAGGCAGAGCCGAGTTGGAGCCAGCGGCAAAAGGGTGATCATCTAGAGGTGTACACAATCATGAGGGGAGTTGATAGGGTGAATGCACAGCATTTTACCTGCGGTAAGAGAATCAGGAACCAGAGGAAATAGATTTTAGAGTGAGAAGGGAAAGATTTAATAGGACCCTGAGAGGCAAAATTTCACTCAAAGGGTGGTGGGTATATGGAATGAGCTGCTAGAGGATGTTGTTGAGGCAGATACAATAACAACATTTAAAAGGTGCGCAGACAGGTTCTTGGATAGGAAAGGTTAAGTGGGATATGGACCAAATGTGAGCAAATAGGGTGGGCACCTTGGTTGGCACGGACGAGTTGGGCCGAAGGGGGCTCTTTCTCTGCTGTATTACTCTTTAAGAATAAGGGGTAAGCCATTTAGAATGGAGACGAGGAAACACTTTTTCACAGAGAGTTGTCAGTCTGTGGAATTTTCTGCCTCAGAGGGCGGTGGAGGCCGGTTCTCTGGATACTTTCAAGAGAGAGAGTAGGGCTCTTAAAGATAGCGGTCAGGGGGATATGTGGAGAAGGCAGGAATGGGATACCGATTGGGTAAAATCGGCCATGATCACATTGAATGGCGGTGCTGGCTCGATGGGCCGAATGGCCTACTCCTGCATTTAATGTCTATTGTCTATACTGACGCTGGATAGGGTGAACAATTCCAGGGATGAGTCTAAGCAGCACTTTGTGGTTGGAACTAATATTTTAAATGCATTAATTTTCTTTTTGATGTTGGGGGAAAGAAGAAATATGCCAGCATTGGTCCCTACCAATAATCGAATGGTGATGTGACTAGTTTTGGGTCTCCCTTAGTGATTGACTATTGGCTGTTGTCTGAACCTAGGACAAGCCAGTTTGTATGGTTTAATGCAAGCATTCAATGAACTGTTTACAATGCAGGTTATCAATAACAGAACGTGGTTAACATAACAGTATCTCTGCTTTGGATATTTTTATGAAACAAACAAGTTATGCGGACTTGTAATGCCAGTCTTTTCCATTGTTGTTTTGTAAGCATACACCATTAGTAGAGTTAAATAGTAAGATGGACAGAATTGTCATGAGGGCTCAGAACATTTTGAGGTGAGCATCTTATTATGTATTAGTATGTGCTCTGACAGTTGGATCTTCATAATCAAATTTCTAATGATGTTTATGCAAAGTATTAAGAAACCAACCCGTCTGGTGTATTGTGGGACCTGTTCATTATTGCTGTGGGTTCATGTTCAGGATCAGTCTGATGATATGTTCTTTGCCATTTGCAGGTTCATGTGTGCCCAGCTGCCAAATCAAGTCCTGCAGAGCATTACTATTATTGACACACCAGGTATCCTCTCTGGGGAGAAGCAACGCATGAGCAGAGGTAAGAATAGTTTCAGCGGACATGCGTGGGTATCTCCCTCCTGAATTACGAATGAGAAAAGCCAAGTTTTTGGTTTCCTCCTCGGCAGCTACATTGACAGTCAATGTTTCCCAAGCAGAATTTTTTTTTTTTTTTTTTTTGCTTTACATTTAATTTCTTCCTTCCTTTTTCTTTGCCTCCCTTATTTTAAAAATAGCATTTCCTCTGTCGCCTTTCCTGTGAACTCGGACTGGGCTGAAATTTGCGTATTGAACTACTGAAGTGAATAAAGAATGAAATCTGTGACACAATGTAAAAAGAATGAAACGTTTGCCACGCTTGTTTAATTCAAGCGCTTGTGTAAATGTCCGATCACTGGGTGCAGTGCTATTTTGAAATCACTGCATAATATATAAAGGGTGTTGTGTAGTACACTGTTGATTTAGCTGTAGGTGCCATGAGCAGAACGTGCAGATGAACTACTGTAGAGTTCAGAGAGAGACCAGTTGTGATTGATTGGATAGGAAACTGTCAATATGTAGTAGTGCAGACTGGTTTGACAGGATGTGGGCACAGGCATGACAGTATAAACACGGGATAAACTCAGTGTTGATGTTATAACGGGGAGGGTTAAAGGCAGCAAAAATGACAACAAAAACTGAATTGGTTGTTTCATATCGTTGGGTCAGCTAAAAGGAAGATGAGAACACCTGCATAAGTTTAGAAGGAACAGTACGGTTAATAAAATGGGTGTTCTGAATCGACACTATTGAGGGTTGAATCTACCTGTTGTTGATTTGAGGGTTCAGTTCAGCTATCACCATTGCTTGTCAAGATGTGGTATTCTCAGTTATATAAGAAAACTTAGAAAATATTTAAACTATTGGCTTCTGCAATAAATTACGCCGACATTGGTAATAGCAAAGATGAATGAGCACATCCTGCACACTGGGACAATTATATAAATCTGTTTTATTTCACTTCCAAGTCACCTATAGGCATTGTTGAATCATCCATTCTATTGTGTCCACAAACAAATATGCATGGTCAGGAGTAAGTGCACAATATTTGTATATAAAAATATACAATTCGCAAATCACATAGGACGGCTGATAAAACACTGTGTTAACATTATAGAAATATGAAGAAAAGGCTGAATTTTATAAATAGAGCAAGCACAATGGTGTAGCTAGTAGACCCACTGTCTCGTGGCTCGCGTTCAACCCTGAACTCTAGTGTAAAATTTGCACATTCTTCCTTGGATCATGTGGGTCTCCGCATGCTCTGGTTTCGTTTCTCATTCCAAAGATGTGAGGATTTGTAGGTCAATTGGCCGTGATAAATTACCTGTAGTGTATGAATGAGTGATAAAGCTTTGTGGTGGAGTGTTGATGGGGAATTTGGGGAGAAAACATTGGGACTAGTGTATGATACAGTGTAAACGGGTGCTTGATGGTCAATGTGAGCTCGGTAGGCCTAAGGGCCTGTTTGTGTGCCGGGTGACTGAAGTCTCGTGGTTTTATTATTCAGTTAGTTTCATAAAATCTGAAAAATTCAAGTCAAATTCATAATGATAGAAGCATTGATAGATGTTCCCCTGTTGGAGTAAATGTTGTGGATTCCACTAGAATACTTTTGCTTCTGTACTCTGCTCCAGCAACTGTCAAGGTGCTATTTATCATTCTGTTATGACTTTTATATAAATGCCTGCCCAATCTCCTATCTTTTTTGCCTCCTCAAGAGATATTGTCGTTTCAAATCTCCTTTTCCTCGGTTCCATCACTTTATCCCAAGCAGTGCACCCATTCATCCCGTGCAGTAAGAATGTTTTACGAAAGAAAGGAAGAATACAGTAATTTTGCAAAGCAGCTTTCTCAACCCCAGGATATCTTAGTTGAATAAAAAGAGCTGTGTATTCCTTTTGTTACCATTACAATGTTAAAATTTACAGTTAAATAAAAATCAGACCCATAACAATGCATGGGTTAATAACAAAATAGACCTTTTAAAATGTATCAAATAGAAAATCATAGTAAAGTAGTGAGTGCGCCTTGATTGTACACATTTACATTAAGAATTCTGGAGTGATTTTTGCTGAATAATACATTTTAGTTTTTTACAATAAGGATTGCAAGTTTTCCTAATAATATGTTTAGAATCTTTGAACAGCAGCTGATGTAAGAAGGGAGAAATAAAGAACTCCAGATGCTGGTGAATATACAAAAGGGCACAAAGTGCTGGACTAACTCAGCAGGTCAGGCAGAATCCGTGGAGAACATTTTAGGTCGTGACCCTTCTTCAGACAGATTATGCACCACGATTGTGAAAAGCTTTATTTGCATGCTATGCCAACAAATCATACTCGTATGAGCACAATTACAGTCAGTCGTATACAATTAAATCAGAAATTGTAAGCAGAAAAATACCAGAGTGAATAATGTAGTATTGCAGCATCATAACGCAACAGTCACAGAGAAAAAAATTCAAAGTACCACAATGAGGTAGGTTGGAAGATCAGTATTACACCCCATCTTAATGGAGGACAATTCAGAAGTCTGATAATGGCAGGGAAGAAACTATACCAGAAATTAGTGGTACGTTCTTTCAAACATTTGTATCTTCTGCCTGATGGGAGAGGAGACGAGGAAATGACCGACATAAAAAGATCCTTGATTATGTTGGTTGCTTTCCAAGGCAGCATGATGTGTGGATGGATTTGATGATGGGGAGGCTGGTTTGTGTGAATGACTGGGTTACATCCAGAACTTTCCATTTCTTAGTGTTGGGCAGAGTCATTGCCAAATCACCCCTATAGAATGTATTTTACGGTCCATCTATAGCAGTAGGTATAAAGCCATTGGAGACATGCGTAACTTTCTTAATCTGCGAGGAGAAAATGGCTTTAATTGATTTCTTGGTTATCATTTAATTTACTAAAGTGCTCTCTTCTTACTGCGCTTATCCATGTGGGCATCAATCTTATTATTTAAATTCCCGCATCATGTTACCTTAATTGTAGCAGCGACTTAAATTTTAAAAAACTGCAATTTTTTTTCAACAAAAGAGTTTGAATTGTGTTATATAAATCTGATCTCTTTCGCAATACACGGAATATGAGTTCTGAATTTCTTAAGCTAATTTGGGACAATAGAAAAACTAGCTAAAATATAAATGAATGTGGAGGGGGTGGGGGGTCATTTTAAAACCAAAATTAAAAATTGTTTTTTTTGAAAGGAGGTAAATGTTCTGTTGTCCATTGAATTGGTTCAAAGTTATTACTTTGATACTGCAGCATACAGGCTGAGTATCAGAGGAATGTTTAACAAATTGAATGACATACGGTAAATTAGAAATATTCACCCTTGAAATGAACAGCAAGGGGAAACTTATGGAAAGATAAAAATCAGTCCAATAGACGAGGCAATGCCAATCATTGATCAATTACCCAAATATTTCAGATTGAAAATTGTAGAAATTGAAACTAGATTTGGGTCCATTCGAGTGAATGTGCCAAATGAGGAAGCAGACATAATCTAAAATTATCTTGCTGATCTGGTGTGGAAAATTAGTATACATACACCAGATGAGTATCTACAATCTGGCAGTATCTATCGTGAATTTATTAATTCAGCAGTTCCATCATATTGCTTGCTCAGTATCACACTGACCACATTTTGGGAACTGCCATCATATTGGTTGCTCAATATTACACTGACCACATTTTGGGAACTACCAAATAGTCCCAGTTTCTGATCACTTTGTCAGCATTTGAGCTTCTGGTGCATGATATATTTGGATGAAATGAATATTCTAAAGTTATGTAATTTTTCATTCCTTTCTACGCTCAGCAGAAAAATTCCAATGAGATGCATTAAGTAAACCTTTATATACCTTTTTGTTGAGGGTGTGGAGGGAATATGTAAGAATCTGGCAATAACATTCAAGAATATGATGATATCTGAGGAGGTTCAAACTGGAGAGGCGAGTAGGTGGGAACTGGTGTCGTACGTCAGAAATTCAAAGGAGTGATGGGTGTGTAGAGGTTAGGATCAGTACGTCTCAAAGGAAGGACAGTCAAGGAGAAGTGATGGGAATATGGGATAGCTACAAAATGGTGACATTGATGGGCTGAAGTGTATTTATATCACTGCAAGGGGTATTTTGGCGAAACCACAATAACTTAGAGCCTGTGATTATGAGGTTGTGGTCATTGCAGAAACGTGGTTGCAAGAGGGACATGGCAGGCAGCTCAATGTTCTGGAGATTCTATGTTTCAGACGTCATCGGAGGGGGGGAAGAGGTGGAGGAGGTGTGCTACTAATCAAAGAGATTCTCTTGGTGGCACTCAGAGGACATACTGGAGGGTTTGTCATCTAGGTAGAGCTTGGAAATAAGAAAGGGGCAAACATTCTAATGGGGTATACTATAGCCCCCCCCCCCCCCCCCCCCCATGACAAGCAGGAGATAGAAGAACAGATGACTGAAAGATGCCAAGGCAACAGGGTTATTGTAGTGGGTGACTAACTTTCCCAATATTGACTAGGACTTGCTCAGAACAGAATCCAGAGGGTTTCTTGAAAATGTTTGTGGATAAACAAACCCAAGAAGGCTACATTCTGGACCTCGTGTTAGGAAATGAGTCTGGTTAAGTGACTGGTGTTCAGCAGAAGAGCATCTTGGAATGGTGATCACATCTCCATCAGTATTAAGATTGTTTTCAATAAGGAGAAGGGAAGGTACCAAATTGGAGTGTGGCAAGCTGCAACATTATTAGGAGGTGCTCGAGAGGATACACTGGGAACATGTGTTATTGGGTAAGTCTACACCTGACATGTGGAAGATGTTTAAAGACCAGTTGATCAAAGTTCAGAATAAGCATGTTCCCGTGAGGAAGAGGGCTAAGAATGGTAAAGAAAGGGAACCTTGGATGACCAAAAAGATTGCAAATATGGTAAAAAAGAAGATGGAATCAGACAAGGAATATAAAGAAAGGAGGAAAGAACTCAAGTAGGTGATAAGAAGGACCTAAAGGAGCCACAAAATAACTTTGAAGTCAGATTAAAGAAAATCCCAAATCTTCTTGTACCTATGTTAAAAATTGGGGATAACCAGGGAGAAGGTAGGACAGATGGACACAAAGTTCTTCAGTCTGATGAAGGGTCTCGACCCGAAACGTCATCCATTCCTTCTCTCCAGAGATGCTGCCTGTCCTGCTGAGTTACTCCAGCATTTTGTGTCTACCATCGTTTTAAACCAGCATCTGCAGTTCTTTCGTACACAGAAGGTAGGACAGCTCAAGGATGAAGGAGGGAATTTGGGCTTGGAATCTGGGGATGTAGGTGAGGTACTAAATGAGAACATTAGTGATCTCTGTTTTGATGTGAGCCTAGAAAGCATCGTGCTCTTCTGGGAGTTATGCATTGGGCTATCACTTGAGCTACATGGTTTAACTTTATTGGAAATATTGGCAATAAAGCTCCATTACAGCTGCCGAATTCCATTACGGGAAAAGATGGCGCCTACCTGCGGTGACATTTTGCGAACGGCACAACGGTAAATAGTGAAATAGTGTTTTTTAACTCGCCTGCATCAGAGAATCCACTGAAATAAACGCTGTAAGTAGCGAGCTGCTAACGCATTTAAATGCATTAGCGCAACGGCGAACTCCCGATGTTAGCGATGGTAAGGGAATCCCCGATCGGAGGGGTATCCCCGATCTCGCGGAGGCACGCAGGCACAGTAAGAACCTTACCTGTAAACACCGTGGAGTCCTTCATGGAGTCTGGAATATAGGCCATCGGGAAGGATCTCCCAGCAGCAACGATGCTGGAGGTGCCGACTTTAATGGAATCCCCCATCTCAGGGGATTCCCCGACCTCGTGGAGACCTGTAAGTACTCTACCTTTAAACACCGAGGAGGGCTCCATTATGTACGGAAACGTGGCCGTCGGGCAGGACTACAAGTAAGAGTGAAGCGGAGGGGACTTCGGCCCCCTCTCCCTATTCTACTGGCCAACGTACAGTCACTTGAAAACAAAGTGGAGGACTTGAGGGCAAGGCTGCTTTATCAAAGGGAATGCTCTGTGTTCTGTTTCACAGAGACATGGCTCACCCCCAGCTCCCCAGACGCAGCGGTCCAGCCTGAAGGGTTCTGTATCCTCAGTATGGACCGTACACAGGCATCTGGGAAAGGGAGAGGAGGGAGCGTCTGCCTCATGGTCAACTCTGCGTGGTGCTCAGATGTGGCAGTCCTATCCACCTGGAACATCTGGCGGTGAAGTGCCGTCCCTTCTACCTTCCAGGGGAATTCACCTCCATCCTGACCGCGGTCTACATCCCACCCCAAGCAGATGTCCGTCTGGCACTGGAGGAGCTGCACGCCGTGGTCAACAAACACCAGACGCCTTACCCCAAGGCGTTTACCACCATAGCTGGGGACTTCAACAAAGCAAACCTCAAGAAATCACTCCCTAACATCAACCATTTGCAACATCTTCCTACCTCCAAGCAGCAATTAAAGACGGAGGGGGGGGGAACAACTCCAGGACTGTTTTGAGTCTGTAAACTGGGCAATGTTCAAGGACTCGGCAACGGACCAGCGTTACAGACTTCGTGAAGAAATGTGTGGAGGACTGCATCCCAACAAAAACCTTCCAAGTGTTTCCCAATCAGAAGCCATGGATAATAATAATAATATTTTTTATTGTCATTGCACATAGGTGCAACGTGATTTGGTATGCAGCTTCCATCCGATAGTCATAACTTCAACAACTAATAAAATTTAGATATCCCGAGAAACATGATTTATAAAAAAAAAAGAACAGTAAACCAGTCTAAAGTGCAAATATGTCTGTGCCGGGTCGATGTGCGTGAATACACTTCATACAGTTTCAACCTCTCACTTCTGAGGTCTGAGGTTCCCACCTGCTTTAAAAGGGCATTAATTATACCGGCGCCCAAGAAGAGCAAGGTGACGTGCCTCAGCGACTCGACCAGTGGCACTAATGCCTGTGGTGATGAAGTGCTTTGAGAAGTTGATCATGGCGCAAATCCTACCTCGACAAAAAACCTGGACCCACTGCAGTTCGCTTACTGCTACAACAGATCAATGGTGGATGTGATCTCGCTGGCCCTCCACTACGCTCTGGATCACTTGGACAACAAAAACTCATATTCATTGATTACAGCTCAGCATTTAATACAATCATCCCCTCCAAGCTGGTTACCAAACTCTCAGTACTGGGTCTCTGCGCATCCATCTGCAATTGGATCCTCGACTTTCTCAGGTTTACAACTTGATGTTAATTTGGTAAAATTGATAAATACTGAGCTATTTTTCAGTGTTTCAAGTTGAAACACCAGCATATTTTCCTTTGTGTATTGAGATGACAGAGTATTTTACGTTCTTTCTTGGTCATTTGTCTTGTGGTCCATTGTTTACTACTTTAGGTTGAAATGTAGGGTGTGGATTAATTAATTCAATTATTTCATTGTGGAATTGAATAAATCTTGACATTTGTTTCAGAGTTCTGGTTCGAGTTCATGCCCTGTTAACTGAACAAAAACATCCAGTAGTTAGGATTTTCATATTGTATTATTATCAAACTGTCATTGATTGATTACAGTTTAATAAATATATTTTTGTTTGACTGGTGGAAATTTATTGCAGGACATCAGCAAAGGAACAGTTGTTAGTTTTCCTTCCGTTGCTACATTTGACAGTATGATGATTTTGATCAGTAATTTAAATAGTTCAGGAGACTTTGTCATCTTGCCAGTTTTCCAGATGGAATTATAGATGTATACATTTTCATTTGGCCGGTGGATTTACATAAGTGTGCAATTTTTTTAATTAAGTAAGCTATTTGAGGGATTTCATTTATTTTTCATGTAACACATTCATAGTGTCTAGATTTGGATAAGGGTCTTAACCCAAATTATCATCTGTCCATTTTCCTCCACTAGTTTGTTGCGTTCCTTTTAGAACTTTGTTTTTTTGCTCTGGATTTTTGGTTAGTACGTCTGTAATGAAAATGCATAGCAGGAGGGCGTCAATTGATCTTCAGGTCCTAACCTGATCCTGTTCAGATATGTCACTTTAGGATCCTGTACAGACAAAGAACATTGCTCATAGGAATGGTTCTATTACAAAGGTTATTTATACCAATTCCAAAGACACAGTTCAAGGTCCACAATGGGGGTAAGAGGTGAATCGGACAGTACCTTAGCTTATGGAAGAACCCTGAAGCCTGATGACTGAGGGGAAGAAGCTGTTCCGGAGTTTCGAGTTGATAAAAAAGGTCCGACCCAAAACGTCACCTAGCCTTGTTGTCTAGAGATGCTGCCTGACCCCCCTGACTCCAGCACTTGGTGCCATTCTTTGTAAATCAGCATCTCCAGTTCCTCATTTCTACTAATAGCCTGAGGGGTTTTGACAGGATGGCTCCTATTGTGGGTTCCTTGTATCAAGTCTTTGATTATGTTGTATGTTTTTCTCAGGCAGAGTGAAGTGTGAATGGAGCCACTATTTGAGTTCGAATAATGATGGCTCGGCTATTCTCTGCAATTTCTTGCTGTTTTAAACAGAGTTGTTCCCAAACTAAGGCAACCCAACAGTATGCTTTCTATGGTCTTCTTCTTGGCCTAAAGTTGGAGGTCAACTTGTTCTATTTGATCTTTTGTTTGTGCATGTCGGGTTGATTGCAGTAGTCGAAACCGGGTGGACCACGTGAAGGTTGCAATCTCCCACCCTCTTTTCTATGGTGCATCAGTAGAACTTTGTAAGAGTTATTGGAGGTATGCTGAATTTCCTCAGTCTTCTCGGGAAATAGAGGTGTTGGTGTGCTTCTTGCTGTTGCTTCAATATAGTTGGTGCATGACAAATCATTGGTAATATTTATGCCAGGGAACTTGAAGCTTGCAACCATTTCCATTTTAACACCATTGATGCTGATTGGTCATCCATATACTCCGCCAGGCTTCCTGAAGTCGACGACTAGCTCCTTCATCTTGCTGACATTGAGGGAGAGGTTGTTGGCTTCACAACGTCCTCTATCTCCTCCTAATCATCTCGTTATTGTTCAAAGTCCAGCCCACCACAATAGTGTCATCTGCCAACTTGTAAAAAGAGAAGTTGAAACAGTTACAATTTGCAGTGGTTAGTTTTGTATATGTAATTGACACTTCTATATTTTGAATTTAAACTAACATATGCTACTGAAAATCTAAACTCTAAATCAGTCATCATCCACAAACTGATTACCTTTAATCATCTGCCATTATTCACCTTGTATTCTGGTGATCTTTTGTGCTAAAATACTCTCTTTCTGTTTTAACCAATTGTTATGGAATTCTGGTAGACAGAAAATGCTGGAGAAACTCAGCGGGTGAGGCAGCATCTATGGAGAGAAGGAATAGGCGACGTTACAGGTTGAGACCCTTCTGAGTTTCTCCAGCATTTTTTGTCTACCTTCGATTTTTCCTGCATCTGTAGGTCTTTCATAAACATTATGGAATTCAGAATAATTTGGAACTTCAGGCACATGTCCTAGGTTTCTGTTCTGCTTTGGCATGATTAAATTTGTGTAAAAACTGTAAATTGGAAATTATTTACACAAATTAAGCTAACATATTTTATCATTATTCGCCTTTTTTTTAACTCCAAATTTGCTATTTTTGTCAGCAATTACTTAGTACAAAGTTTTTTGCATTGCTTCTCCCAAAAAAAGGTCTAGAATTTGTCTTTTTGTTTTGCACTATATTCGTGTTTTTATTTATTAAACTTTTTTTGTTTATTATGCTATCTATTGATAACTGTGTTTATGAACCTGATGCTGCAAATAAGAATTTAATTGTTCTGTTCCGGTACACACGCCATTCAAAACTCTTGACTTTTGATTCCAAGTTGCAGCAAACTTCATTTTAAGAAAGCTAGGGAGCATTTCCTAGAGGGTCATCTCTATTATGCCCCAAAAAATGCATGTTTTCTTTATTTTACTGTTTTTTTGTTATATTTTTCATTTTTCATGCATTAGCTTTGAGCACTTCCAGCAAAGCTGCTATTTAATGCTCAAACCTAACCATGCTTGAGAAAGCGCAAGTAAACTGCCTTTTTACCTGCAAATGTTATTGAGCTTTTAAGAAGGAACTGCAGATGCTGGAAAATCGATGGTACACAAAAATGCTGGAGAAATTCAGCGGGTGCAGCAGCATCTATGGAGCGAAGGAGATAGGCAACGTTTCGGGCCAAAACCCTTCTTCAGACTGGTGGGGGGAGGCGGGGAGAAGAAAGGAAAAAGGAGGAGCCCGAGGGCTGAGGGAGAACTAGGAAGGGGAGGAGACAGCAAGGGCTAACAGAATTGTGAGAATTCAATGTTCATGCCACCAGGATGCAGACTCCCCAAGCGGAATATGAGGTGCTGTTCCTCCAATTTCCGGTGTTGCTCACTCTGGCCGTGGAGGAGGCCCAGGACAGAGAGGTTGGATTCGGAATGGGAGGGGGAGTTGAAGTGCTGAGCCACCGGGATGTCAGGTTGGTTAATGCGGACCGAGCGGAGGTGTTCGGCGAAACGATCGCCATGCCTGCGCTTGGTTTTACCGATGTAGATCAGCTGACATCTAAAGCAGCTGATGCAATAGATGAGGTAGGAGGAGATGCAGGTGAACCTCTGTCGCGCCTGGAACGAATGCTTGGGTCCTTGAATGTAGTCGAGGGGGGAGCTCTTGGATTGGAAATCCCACAGGGCGTTTTTAAATGTTAAGGTTCTCCTTATGTGTGTATATATAGTGCTTATTTTGTTGAAAACAGATGGCTAATTGCAATGTCTTTGCTTTTTTAGGATATGACTTTTCTGAAGTTTTGCGATGGTTTGCCGAAAGAGTTGATCGCATAATCCTGCTCTTTGATGCCCACAAATTGGATATATCTGATGAGTTTTCAGAGGCTATCAAGGCACTAAAAGGCCAAGATGACAAGATCCGTGTTGTTCTGAACAAGGCAGACCAAGTAGATACACAGCAACTGATGAGGGTGTATGGTGCATTGATGTGGTCTCTTGGCAAAGTGATTGACACTCCTGAGGTCGTCCGCGTCTACATTGGATCCTTCTGGTCAAAACCCCTACAGATTACCGAAAATCGAAAGCTCTTTGAAATGGAAACAGAGGACCTCTTCAAGGATATTAAGGGCTTACCTCGAAATGCTGCACTGCGCAAACTTAATGATCTCATCAAAAGAGCCAGACTTGCCAAGGTATGAGTGTAAAAATAGAATGTTGAATCTGATTCATTACAGGGTGGCAAATTGATAATTATATCCAAAAAAAGCAAAATGCTTTGGAATGCTCGCAAACACTTGACTGGCCAGATCTGAGCAAACTTTTCCACAGATTAGTCAAGCGGTATAATTACGTAATTGAGATATCTTTCAGCCCTGGCGCAGCTGGTCGAACTGCTGCAGCACAGCGCCAGAATATCGAGTTCAATCCCAACCTCTTCTGCTGTCTGTGTGGAGTTTGCACGTTTTTCATGTCACCACATGCGCTTCCTCCCGGTGCTCGATTTCTTCCCACATCCCAAAGACGTGTGGGTTTGTGGAGAGAGGTCACGGAAGGAAAGAGTGTGGAGGAGAAGGGGGGGAAGAGCGAGGGAAGGGACGGGGTCAGAACGAGAGACAGCAAGAGAGAGGGTAGAGGGAGAGATCGGGGAGGAGAGAGAACTGAGGGGACAAGCGGGTCGAGGAGAAGGGGGGGAAGAGCGAGGGAAGGGACGGGGTCAGAACGAGAGACAGCAAGAGAGAGGGTAGAGGGAGAGATCAGGGGAGGAGAGAGAGAACTGCGGGGACAAGCGGGTCAGAACACGAGGCCGTGAGAGGAGAGAGGGGGCGGGTGGGTCGGTGGGCAGACGGAGAGGCTGAAATGAAACGGGGAGAGATAAAGTAGAGAGAGAGAGAGAGAGAGGAGACGATGTGGGGTTTTACACGAGAGGCCGAGAGGAGGGTCCAAAAAAAAGACGATTTGTGTGGTATTTGGTAAAATAATAGCAATATGAAGATGCCATGACCAAAGCAAAGATACTAGAGCGGAAGCCGGTTACGGAAATGGCGCTAAAGATTACCCATGACCTACTACGGCTTTTTCGTCGAGTGGACTATCTTGCTCCGCTCTTTGATCTTTGGTCACAATGTTGATTGCTGGAATGAAGATGGTGAGGTACAAAAACAGGTTGAGCAGGTTCCATCCAAATCCATTGTGGATTCTGCGATGATGTTATCTCTCATTTGGGTATCCAGAACAGGGGTACATGTACCACCAGATTTGTTTTGTTTGTGCATAGATTTAGAAAAAGAGCAATTTCATCTCTGGGGGTCTTTGCTGCTTTGGAGATCTCAACACCACAGAACTACTCCCTTGGCATATTTTCCCGTTTGTGAAAAACAGGCAGAACTACTGAATGGCTTAGCTGACATGAGTTTGGCTGGTTTATTATGTTTGTCATGTGTACAGGATACAGTGAAAAACTTTGTTTGCATGCTATCCTGTCACTCATGCTATAACAAGCCATACAGCCGTACAATAGACTGTGCCAGAGTGCAGAATGAGGTAGTTTGGAAGATCATGCCTGTGCCAGTAGTCCGATGCTGTCCCTGAATCTGGTGGCCTGTGCTTTCAAACTTTTGATTGTTGTGCCTGATAGGAGAGGAAGGAAGAGGAAATAACCATGATGAAAATGGTCCGTGATTATGCTGGCTGCTTTCCCAAGACAGCGCGAAGTGCAGATAGAGACTTGGAGACACAAGGAACTTGGAGAAAACAAGGAACTGCAGATGCTGGAATTTGAGCTTAACAAAATGCTGGAGTAACTTTAGCGTGCCAGACAGCATCTGTGGAGGGAATAGTTAGGCGACGTTTCAGGTTGGGATGTTTCTTCAGACTTGGGCAGCAGAGCTCTAGACATACACTGCAGATTTGTTCTACTTTCAAGATGCCCAAGGCTACATTCCTACATCACAAATATGATATCACAAGGATAAAATAGGAATATTGATATTTAGTTATTTAGTAATTTAATCCTTCCTGTAGATTTAGAGGCTTTTATGGGGGGCAAAATAGGTCATGTGTACACAAAGAATTCCATGAAACAAAAGTTAAAAAATCTCAGATGAAGGAGCTTGTTTAGTGCAGTGCTGTGCAATTTTAATTTCACAAAGCTTCACAGCAGATCGATCTCGACCTGATACGTCATCAATCCATGTTCTCCTGAGATGCTGTCGAGTTACTCCAGCACTTTATGTCCTTTTGTGTCTTAACCAGCATCCGCAGTTCCTTGTTTCTAAACTAAATCGTGAATTACGTTTAGAGATGCACGTGAGGTATGGGCCATGAAAGTTTCATCTGGTAGGGTGGGATGATCTAAATGACTAATCCGGTTTATTATTGTCACATGTACGGAAATGCAGTGAAAAGCTTTGAGTTGCTCACTGTCCACGCAATCAAACCAAACAGACGTCGTAGTGGTAAAAGTGAAATGAAACAGAATGCAGAACATATTTTAAGTTTAATGTTTCAGCATGGAGTGTATGAGATGCCCTTTCAGTCGTCCATTCACTGATAACAGTGTTTTCAAGCTTTTGTCTTTTCTGCCCAATGGGATTATGTTGGTGCATAGATGGAGTGGTTGGGGTGGGTTAGAGTCTGCTTTGCATGATGGGCAGGGCTGTGTTCACATCTCTGCAATTTCTTGCGGTTTTGGAAAGAATAAGTTTTGATGTATCCCTAAATGATACTTTCTATGGTGCTTCTATAAAAATCGTTGGAGATATGCTGGTTTTCCTTATGAGAAAGTAGAGGCAATCATGGGTGTCAATGTGGTTAGATCAGGACAAATTAGTGGTGATATTTATGCCTGGGAACTTGAAGGTCTCGAGCATCTCCACATCAGCGCCATTGATGCAGACTTGGGCATGTACCCCACCCCACTCCCTGAAGTTGGTAACTTGTTCTTTCGTTATCCTGACACTGATGGGGAGGTTGTTGTCTTGATACCATGTTACTAAGCTCTCTATTTCATTCCTGTATTCCTTGTCAACGATGGAGATCTGGCTCGCTACAGTAGTGTCATCTGCAAACTTGTAAATGGAGTAAAAGCAGAATTTAGTTGTGCAGTCGCAAATGTATCAATCAATCAACCTTTATTGTCATCCTGCAAAGCAACAATTGTACAGTGCAAAATGAGAAGACGTTTCTCAGGGAATACCGACCAGAGCATCGCACATAAAACTTAAACATTTCACACATAAATAAAAACAATCCAGTCCCTGATGAAACAGTACAAATAGTTAAAAGCAGGTAAAACAGCAACATTAAAATACAGTCATTAAAATGTCCAGGGCAGCTTATTTGAGTGGCCAGTGCCAGAGTTATTAAATATAACGAGGGTTTGAGAGCGCATCCTTGCAGGTGCTGTGAAAGATCGTGGCAGATGTCTTGTCACCTATTCTTGTTGATCTTGGTCCATAGGTCAAGTAGTCTAGGATCCTGTTGTAGAGTGGTGGGTGAGTCAGGATTTTGGGCATGTTTGCTTGTGTTTAAGATGCTGGGTTTTTATTTATTATTGTCATGTGTACTGAGGTACAGTGAAAACTTTGTTATTAGACAATTTAAAGATATAGCATGGTAACAGGCTCTTCAGCCCACCGAGTCCATGCTAACCATTGATCACCAATGCACACTAGTTATCCCACTACACGCCAAGGGTAGTTTACAGAGGGATTTATATTTGGGGTTGTGGGAAGAAACCACATCACCCAGAGGAATCTCACGCAGTCATAGGGAGAACATGCAAACTCCACGCAAACTGCACCCTGAGGTCTAAGATCTCTGGCCGCTGTACGGCTGTATCTTTGCGCCGCCCAGATGCATGTTATCCAATCAGATGACACTATATATAAATGCAATCAAGCCGAACTCAAGTACAAGAGTAGAGCAAAGGGGAAGATATAATGCAGAATATAATTCTTAGCATTGCAGCGTACCAGATCCATAGGCAAAGTGCAATGTCTGTAATGGGATAGAGATGAATCGGATAGCACTCTAGCATATGGTAGGACTGATCAGAAGCCTGATACCAGAGGGAGAAGCTGTTCCTGAGTCTGGTGGAGCAGGAAGAAGAAAGAACAACCAGGATGGGACATGCCTTTGATTATGTGGGCTTTCCTGAGGCAGCGTGAAGTGTAGATAGTCAATGGTGGGGAGTATGATCTGTGTGATGGACTGGACTACATCCACAACTTTGTGCAACTTATTGCGGGTTTGGGCAGAGTTATTTCCAAACCAAGCTGTTATGCAACCCGCCAGTATGCTTTCTATGGTTCATCTGTGAAGGTTTACATAGATACATAGACAATAGGTGCAGGAGTAGGCCATTCGGCCCTTCGAGCCATTCAATGTGATCATGGCGGTAGGGTCATTGGAGACGTGTCAAATTCCCCCAATCTCTGAAGGAAGTATAGGCATTGGTGTGCCTTCATTGCTGTGGCCGCATTGTGGTTGATCCACAACAGACCGTTAATGTGAAGAAGCTATCATCCATTTCCACTCCGGCACTTCCACACGCTTCTTGATGTCGATAACTAGCTCCTTTGTCTTGCTGACATCTAGGGAAAGTGAGGCAGAGCTGTAGTCAATAAATAGTAGTCTGACTTGGGTACCTTTTATCCAGGGATGATTGTAAGGCCAGGGAGATGGTGTCTGCTGTGGGCCTGTGGCAGAGGAAGGTGACGCAGTGGTTCAAGGCTGCCTGGGAGGTTGGAGTTGATGTGCACCATGACCAGTCGCTGAAACCATTTCATTTTAATTGTTGCTGTAACTTCATCCAACAACCAGAGCTCCAAAGTACACATCTCTGTATCTTTTATTTTCTGTGTCAAGAGAGTAGGATAAATATCTGGAAGGGACAGTAGAGTAGGAATACCCCGGATTGTTCTTTGATAGTTTAGTTCAGAGATACAGCACGGAAACAGCTGCTTCAGCCCACCAAGCCCACACGATTTTTACCGAAGCCAATTACCCTACAAACCAGTACATCTTGGTGTGTGGGAGGAAACTGGAGCACCCGGGGCAAATCCACGTGGTCACGGGGGGAACATATAAACTCCGTACAGACAGCACCCGTAGTTGGGATCGAACCTGTGTATCTGGCGCTGTATGGCAGCAACTCTGCCGCTGTGCCACCATGTCACCCCCATGCTCTTGGTATAGACTTGATAAGGTGAATGGCCTCCTCCCATTGGTGGCAGAAAAATAATTTCTTGGTTGTACATTAGTTTGAAGTGGTATACATTTTTTATTTCAGCAGTCCCATGGAACCTCTACACACGTAATGGTGGCCTTGTTATAACCCGAGCTGAAGGGTGTGTTATATTTATGTCACTTGTATCCTGAGGATGTGGTCATGCTGGAGACTTTGTAAAGTCTCAACTGCAAGGTCATGTACAGCATTATAATTTAAGATCATATTTCTAGAATATCGATGCACTGTTTATGAGTTTTCTGCACAATATTCATGTCTGACATTTTATTTCAGTAAACACCCAAGCACAATTCACTACAAATCTATTATTTGGAATTTGGTTTTGAAATTAAAGCAATTGACTCAAATTATTTGAATATGTATTAGAAATTTCTTTGTCCTTCTATTTGTATGAAAAATAGTTTACGTCTGCTGAATATGTCACATTAGGACATGTCTGAAGAAGGGCCTCGACCCAAAACGTCACCCATTCCTTCTCTCCAGAGATGATGCCTGTCCTGAGTTACTCCAGAATTTTGTGTTTGTCTTCACATTAAGACATTTCTTTCATTTTAAAGTTTCTTGGAAACTGCCTGATATAAATTGCTTTAGGGTTCCCATGAATCTTTCAGTAAGTTTGCACTGTAGATTTTGTGTTGCTTTTAGATTAAAATGAGTATTTCTCGGTTTTCCAAAATCCATACTTGCCCGCAGGCTGCAACCACTTACTTCTCTGTTCTCAAGCTGAACCTGGTGTCATGTCACTTCACAGACTCATGGCCACTAACTCCATCACTGAACCCAAGCATCTACAAATGGACATTTGTAATTACTGTTTAAAGGTTCAAAGAACACTTTATTGTCACCTGTTAAGGTACAGTGAAACTCAAACATGAAATATAATAGCTATTACAACACTTTAGTTCAGGCATAGTTAACTACTTCAGGACGATGTTGGCGGAGTCCAGAACCAGGGGCCACAGTTTACGAATAAGGGGTAGGCCATAGAACGGAGATGAGGAAAAACCTTTTCACCCAGCTCCTCTCCATCCCGCACTGATCCCCATTCCTGTCTCTATTCGGTCCCCCCCCCCCCCCCATCTCTAGGGAGGTTGCACGAAAGGTCACTGGGCCATAGGGCTCGACGCATGGAGCCGCTAAATCCAACTGGAAGACATCCGTCACTTCCGGTATATGTTATTAATGCTAGAAACACCTACTTTCCTACCTGTTAAAAACCGCCAAAATGTTGAATTTTTGCGCTGAAATAAATTGTGGGAGTCGGGGTAAGTGTGAGAGACATGTACCCAACTTCAGAATTCCAAACGTGAAGCGAAATGAAGGTAAAGAGAAACGAGAACTGCAGGGACTACAGCAGCTAAAGTGCTTGGTAAACATTGAAACTATTGTCTAAAAATTCTCAGAAGTGATAAATCTGGCTGTAAATTTTTCTTCAGATGCGTTTTCATTTTGTATGTAAAAACCCACGAGAGCCATGGGCGATTTAAAAAAAATTACAGCCAGATTTATCACTTCTTAAACTTTTTAGATGCCAAAGGAGTCAAGAAAAAACACAAATAATGCCTTACTGTTGATGAAATGCAGTGAGCTAACGGCCAATGTTTGCCAAGCACTTTGGCTGTTGTTGTCCCTTCAGCTCGCGTTTTTATCTACCGTCATTTCTCCTCACTTTTGGAATTCTGAAGTATGCTAAATGTCTCACACGCTTATCCCGATTTCCATAATTATTTACAGCGCAAAAATTGACAATTTCAGCGGGTTTTAACGTGCCCGCTACGCTGGAAACAATGGTAAGTGCCTACCTGCAGTTCATCGCGTGTAATCCATTTAGAGTAGCATAGCAACAGTACGGGTCATGGGTCGTGACCCGACTGCCGTGAAACCTCCCTATTCATCCTGCACTGATCTCCCTAGCCACCTCGCATTGATTCTCCTGCCACTCCCCATCAATCCTACACTGGTTCCCCAATTCATCCTGTACTGACCCCCCTTCCCATCCAACCTGCACTGCTCATCCCTTCATCCTGCACTGCTCCCTCCCATCCATCCTGCACAGATCCCCCCCATTCAACCCCACTGACATCCCCCGCGCTCTCCCCTCACAATTTTACCTACTGCAACCAACACTCACGAATTCCCCTGCCTCAATCCATCCAATCCACACCGATTGCCTTCTCAAGCCCCCCCCCCCCCCCCCCCCCGACCCTATTGTGCTGTAAATGTCTTCAGAGCTAACATTGACAATGTTTGATAACGGAATGCAATCAAATATGTTTTAATTCCCAATGTTATTATTTGTTTTAATCCATAAAGATGGATTAATTAAATTTTGAACACGTGAAACATTAAAACCGCAGTGTTCGATTGTCATTGTCATTGACACGTTATTACAGAATTCAATTTAATGGCAAATCAATGCTGTTAATATGGAGTATTAGTACTGTAGTTATTTAATGAGCAACATTCACGTTGAATTTATCCAGGTATTACTTCTACAGTCAGTCATGTACATCACAAATTTGGTCAGGAGTTATTTCAGTTGAAATTTTAACGTTAATTCTGAAGTGGGAATGATGGAAAAAGCGCTTATCAACAATTCTTTTTTAAAAATGGTGCTTACAAACTGGGTATCTTCATTGCCACATACATCCAATCTGAATGTCTGGTAATGTGGCGTCTTGACACCTTTAAATATATTACCAAACATTTGCTGCATTTATGTCCTTTGGCCATCTCTTGATAGTCAGTGTAATGTTTAACCTGTCAGATGGGTATAGTCAGTTTTAACAGCTATTATCATAAAATGCCTTTAGAAAATTCCTTGCAACCTGTATATTTTGTTGTGGATAAATTATGTGGGAAGCGAGAGTGTTTCTGTACCAATAGCAATAATGACCCATGCTATGGCCATGTCATGATAATTTTTGGTCCTTCACAGAAAACATGCTTGCATCAATCTGTAGTGTGCATGGTTAAGCATATATGTTATCAAGGTCCAGGATTTATTGACACAGGTTGATCATACGCTGAATAATCCAACCACATTTTTGTTTGGAAGTGGAAAGAAATAATAAAAATTGCATTAATTGCAATGTGTAAAAAGAGTTGAGATACTGTATTATAATTTTGCTGCATGTCATTGTGGTATATATCATGTCTTGATTGGTGAATATATTAGTTTGTGACTTTATTTGAAGCAGAAATAATATGTGAATGCTTCATTGAGCATAATTCCGACTGGTAACTACGCACTTCGTCCGAGCACGCGTCATGCAAGCCGTCTTAAATGACCACCTAAAATGTCATTTGGCAACCTAAAAAGCTGCCACGGTTCCCCGGCTGGCAACAGGGAAAAAAAGTTAAGCGAGAGCCCTGCTGTGGATAACTCCGATTAGTGTCTTCTTACCTTTACAATTCCTCAATTCTATCCAGAGCGACTAGATCGTCAGTCCCTATGTCACCCCTCGCAAGGGACTGAATTCCATCCCGCACCAGCAGAGCTACCCCACCTCCTCTGCCCACCTGCCTGTCCTTTCTAAAGGATGTATAACCCTGAATATTCAGTTCCCAGCCCCGATCATCTTGCAGCCATGTCTCTGTAATCCCCACAATGTCATATCTGCCAATCTCTAACTGAGCCTCAAGCTCATCCACTTTACTTCTTATATTTTGCATTCATATATAATACATTTAATCCAGTTCTCACCTCACCTTTCACATCGATTCCTATTTCACTTGGCCATACTCTCCTATCCCTTCGTGAGCTTTCTGTTCCGTTAATTCTGGCGTGTTTCTTAACTTTTCCTATAGTTTCTTTCCCTTTAACTCCATCCTTGTATTTCCAATTTGTCTTCTCCCCTCTCTCCCCCCCCCCCCCCCCCCCCCCCCCCCCACCCACTGTAACACTCCACTGTAAAAAGGCCTGCCCTGCAGCAGTTAAATAGCTTGACTCCTATATGTAAATTATACCGAACCAGTTGTGCAAACAGGTTGGGATGGAAACCATGCTAATCATCAGGCGATCAGAATGATGAAATGCATGCCAATTAGTGAGTTGGATGATCTGTCCATTGCCTGGAAATGATAATCACCAGTACATCATCCCCACGCAAACACTCCAGTCTGAAAGCCGGTTCCCTTTCCACTGTGCCCTTGTGCTTACCACAAAATGTGGAATGTGTGAGAACAGCCTTTCCACACTAATGCAGCTGCATGTGATCCTAACAGGATCGATCTTCTACCGAGCCGGTAGTGAGAATCGTTTTCTTGACTAATTGAATGTACCATTGTTGAAGAACTGCTTTTTACACGTTAGTTTTATCCAAATCAAGTGATATGTATAAGCTATAATGTTTCCAGTGATCGGCTGGAAACATTATATATCCAGTGATGTGAATGCAAGGAATTTTCTTAGCCTCCAGCTGTTTGATCACAGTGGCATAACTTAATTGAGCATGAAAGGAGATGGAAGTGAGTGAATGCTCATACAGATGAAGAGTCCTGACCTAAAACATCACCTATCCATGTTCTCCAGAGATGCTGCTGACCCGCTGAGTTACTTCAGCACTTTGTATCTTTTTTTGCACATCAGCATCTGCGATTCCTTGTTTTCTCGTGCTGCATGTTTCAGTTCACCTACTTATCATATCTTGTTGTATCTAAATGTTGCATCTTTAAACAAATTTAAAATGTTCTTGTTCAAATCAAGTGATAGTGTGAGACTTGTTTCATAGTTTGTGATAGGATAAAAGCATCATATGTAACTTGTAACTCAAATTTCACTGAACCTTAATTGGTATATGTGACAATTAAATTGAATCTTGAATCTTGTATGGAGAAATATTATGCTGTGCACAAAGTAACACCCCCTGTTGAATTCAGTGAGCTAGTTCAACCAGCCTGTTGTTTGCTGGCTATTTTCCAAATACTTCTCCATTTCCTCAAACTTTGACCTCTCCCATGTAAGGCCCTGTACAAAAAGCCTGAGGGAACTTCCCCAAAACACCTGTCAAATTCCACCTCTATCTCTCCTGTAGCCCCTGCGCCCTGGAACATTAAACTGCCAGTTTTGCTCACTCTCTTAGCCAGGTTTTCGTAATGGTTAAAGAAAGGGGCAAAGTATGTATTCAAAGGAAAGATTTAGCTCTTAGGGCTAACGGAATCAAGGGATATGGGGAGAAAGCAGGAACGGGGTACTGATTGTGGATGATCAGCCATGATCACATTGAATGGCGGTGCTGGCTCGAAGGGCCGAATGGCCTACTCCTGCTCCTGTTTTCTACCTTTCTATGTCAAGCGATGCCTTCTAGTCCCAGACATTCCCAACCTGGAAAAAAGGTTTTGACTGTTTTCCCTTTCAATGCCTTTTATAATTTCTTATTATTAAGGTTAGCTCCCAATCCCCGAAATTCCAGAGAAGTAAATCCAGGTTTGTCCAAACTTCCTCTTATAGCTAATATCCTCTAATCCAGGCAGCATTCTGGTAAACCTCTTCTGCACACTTTGCAAGGCCTCTACATCTTTTGTGTAATGGGGTGACCAGAACTGCATGTTATTCTAAAAGTGGCCTAACCAAAGTCCTATAACATTGCGCCATTACTTCCTGAATCTTATGTATGATGCCCTGACCACTAAGGCATGCCTAGCATAAAGCCCCTGTCCCACTTAGGCGATTTTTTTGGCAATTACAGGCGACTAGGCCGTCGCCAAATGGTCGCGGGGTGACGCCTGTATGGTCGTGCATAGTCTCGTCGCTTAAAGAATCGTAACCTTTTTCTGGTTGCCGCTGGATTTTGAAATGTTCAAAACGTTTCGGCCACTGTGGGCTTGACGTAGCTTGTCTTCTCCTGACGTAGGTGCTGTCGTAGGTTGTCGCCAGGATGGCGCAGGTTGTCGCCAGGTGACGTTGGTTGTCGCCGGGTGCTGGCCTCGGTGAATTCCATTGGCGACTACCTACGTCAACTGGCGACAGGTACCGCCGACTGAATTATCTTCAGTTGTCGCCGACAGGGTCGTAGCTTGTCGCGGGTGGACGTGGGTTGACTTTGGTTGTCGTAGATTGTCGCCTGTGTGGTCGTAGGTGGACGTCCTAATGTGTCGCCGGTTGTCGGTAGCTTGACGTCGACAAGGTGGTAGGTTGTCGTAGCTTGTCGTAGACATTGTCGTAGGGGGGGGGGGTCCAGATGTCGCTTTTTCGGCGACCTCCTACTACTGTGACGGTCGCTGGCAGACGCCGAAAATATCGCTTAAGTGGGACAAGCCCTTAATCTTCTCTACCATTCTATCTCCTTGTGTTGCCTCTCTCAGGGAGCTTTGGACTTGGACCCCAAGATCCCCAAATTCAAATAAAGCATTTGAACTCAGAACGGAACATTAAATGGAACAATTGACACAAAAGGCAGAGACATTTGAACTTTTGTGAAATCTTGCACATATTTTAGGGGCAGAAGTTTAGGGGTAACATGAGGGGGAACTTCTTTACTCAGAGAGTGGTAGCTGTGTGGAATGAGCTTCCAGTGGAAGTGGTGGAGGCAGGTTCGATTTTATCATTTAAAAATAAGTTGGATAGGTATATGGACGGGAAAGGAATGGAGGGTTACGGTCTGAATGCAGGTAGATGGGACTAGGGGAGAATAATTGTTCGGCACGGACTGGAAGGGCCGAGATGGCCTGTTTCCGTGCTGTAATTGTTATATGGTTATATTTTATACAGTTTCAGCAGCTGAGAAAAAGGAACAGGAGCTGTTAGACCGCCATCTAGTGGCAGGAGACATGCAACTACACTGCAGACTGTAATCTTGTAGAAAATCCCAGGGCAATTCAATCCTGACTTGTCTGTACGTTCTCCCTGTGACCTGCGTGGGTTTTCTCCAGGAGCTCCAGTTTCCTGCCACACTCCACAGACGTACAGGTTTGTTGGCTAATTGACTTGGTATAATTGCAAATTGTCCCTAGTGTGTAGGATAGTGTTAGTGTGCAGGGATCGCTGGTCAGCGCACACTCGGTGGGCCGACGGACTTGTTTCTGTATCTCTGAAGTAAACTGAACTAAAATATCAAAATCTGAGTGTGAGAGAACTAATTATGTTTTGTTGACTGAACAAATTGCCTTTCCTTTGCAAATCTGTTTATGAGGATTGAAAACTAGTGTACTGCAGGGAGAGTTGTTTTTACCAAGTCATGGAAATATAGTTCAGGCAGAATTTGAAACTCCCAGGTGTGGCAAGATATAGTGTTTGATCACCTAAAACTTTGTTTAACTAATTCATGGGATGTGGACATTGCTGACAATGTTGGCATTGGTTGTCCATCCATCAACTGAAGAGGAAGATAAGAGTCAACAATTTTTTTGGTACTGGAGTTATATATGGGCTTGTCTGACAGCAGTGTCCTTCCTGGAGTACATTAATAGACCATGTATGTTTTTAAGACAATTGAGTAGTTTCTTGCTTACTGTACAGCTATTTAAAAAATTCTAAATTTAATTAACGTATTAAATTCCCCATTTACTGGAGTTGGATTTAAACTTGTATGGCTGGATCAGTGAGCTTTAGCTGTTGGTTCAGTAACTTAATCATTGCACTATAATGCAGAATAGAAAACCAGTAATTTACAAAACAGCAAAAGAAACCTGGTCACAAGGGAGGTAAGAGTTTCTCTGAAGAAAGGGTTGTTACAGCTGGGAAGAAGCAGAACTAGTGTCGTGCCATCATTGGTGGAAGGTATGGTATATTTACATGATATTCCCATTGTAAATAGGACAATTTAGAATGCAAGCTTTGACCCAAAATATGACCAAAGTATGAAGGCATGAAATTAGATCTTGGAATGGAAGTTTATATGGACTTTTGTGCCGGTAAGATTAAGTATTAAACACACCAGTGTGTTTTTGCGTACAGCACAAGTAAAATTAATAGTTAGGAAACTGAAAATATCCTGATCAAATCTAGATTTAGGCAAAGGTACATACTGGCCCCTGTTTGTGTGTCGTGTTGATATTTCTGCTGAGTTCACCAGCAAGGATGCAGATATAAGAGGAATGATAGATTTGGAACAAAGTCTACATGGCAAAGGGAACTAGGAGTACAGGTACAAAACTTCCTAAAAGTGGCATCACAGGTATGTAGGGTGGCAAAGAAGATTTTTGGTATTCTGGCCTTTATCGGTTAGGGTATTGCATATGTGATATGTTGCAGTTGTACAAGATGTTGGTGAAGCTGCATTTGGGGTCCTGTGTTCAGTTTTGATCACCCTTCAAATAACCAAACTGAAATAGAAACTGGAATATGAGAGTGATCATCCCTCATCATTACTGGAACGAATCTGATCATCTCCGTTAATCTCTTCCCCCGTTCGGGGACCCGACTTTTTCCCTGTCGGGTCTCCGGTGTCGTTGGGCTTAACATCATGGAGCCGGCGGCGGCCTCCAGCCGGGACCAACCTGAGGGCTCCAGTCACGGAGCCTGCGGATCTGACATTGCGCAGCCGGCCGTCTTCGGTGCGTGGTGCGTGGCTGCGACCCGACTCCGGAGCTTCGGAGGCTCCGATGGACAGGAACATTGGGAGCTCGCAGGTCCCTGGTGCGAGACTGCTTTTCGGAGCTCCCGCAACGACAACTTCTCCCGCTGGAGTCACAGGGTTTAAAGGACACGGAGTGGGGCCTAACATCGCTCCTCATGGCTTTAACGGCCGCGGGATTTACCATCGCCCGCTGGGGGCTTTAACATCGGGAGCCCCAGTTCGCCTCGACGCAGCAGTTGGACTGCTGGACCACGGGAGAAGAACAAAGGGAAGCGATAAGACTTTTGCCTTCCATCGCAGTGAGGAGGTGTTGGAGATTCACTGTGATGGATGTTTGTGTAAATTGTGTTAAGTGTGGGTCCTTGGGTTTTTTTGTAATGTAAGACAGTAGAAAATGCTATTTCGTTCAAACCAAGCTGTTTGAATGACAATAAAAGGCATTCTATTCTATTCTATCATTAGGGGCACGATGTACTTAGTGGCCCCAGTTACTTCAGCTCTTTACTTAAAAAATGATTGTGTCTGAAGAGATAAGATATGCAAAGATTGAGTATACTGTCAAAATCATGACCGCATCCTTCATTAACACAACAGTCAATTAAGCATTAGTCTCTGGCTTGATAGGTGATGATATAAGCTCTCCTTATCAGATTCTTCATACACAGCTGGAGTCTCAGTGGCTCTGCATTCTGAAGATAGCTGTGTTAGAGTCATATCCATCTTCTGGAATACCTGTTTGCCAAGAAGGCCTGTAAAAATATTGTGGTCTTTTTCAACAGTTGAGTAGCTCTGAACCCGAAACGTCGCCTATTCCTTCGCTCCATAGATGCTGCCTCACCCGCTGAGTTTCTCCAGCATTTTTGACTACCTTTGATTTTTCCAGCATCTGCAATTCTTTCTTAAACATATTGAAAACCTTTATCACTTTGTTGGCACCCTTTTACGTGGTGACTTTTGCATACTTGTACTGTGTACAAACAAAGAATCTCACGGTACCAAGTCAAGTATACGTGGCAATAAAGTATCAATCAACTATGTCTGAAAGATTGTCATCTGCAGTTTTGAGCTGCCCTAAGCTTTGTTCGGCCAGTGCAAGAAGCTGCCCAAATTGAATGCTACATTCCAAGGCACTGGTCTACATGTGGACGAATGCATGAAAGCCTTGTGCAGCTACAGCATTGGCTGTACTAAGAAAATTTCCCATTTTAGGCTCTCCTGCTATTTCACACCGAGGGGCTGGAATCCCTGTGTAAGCCTTTTGGACTGCTTTTGTCATATAATATGCATAAAAAGAAATATGTAATGGCAATATGTGAGTTGTGACATCTATCTTGAATTGTGATATTAGCAAATGTTTTAAAAGTATAATTTGGAAGAAAAATTATCTTGAACATAATTTTTAATTATAGACTGCAATTAAATTACCGTAGTCTAATGGCTGTATGCATGTAATATATTGTCTGATTAGTCTCTGTCGTTTTCTAGGTTCATGCCTACATCATCAGTCACTTAAAGAAGGAAATGCCAGCTATGTTTGGAAAAGATGCAAAGAAAAGAGAAATGATAAGCAGACTTCCAGAGATATACGTGAGCCTCCAGCGGGAGCATAATATCTCTGCCGGTGATTTCCCCAATGTACACAAAATGCAGGTACAGTAACATAAGTATACCAATCAATTTTATTTGGCCAATGGGTGGGTACTTTAGTTTCTTTCAGAAAACATTTAGTTCAGTAATAGAGGAAATTGGTAAGTTCTAGAATTAAATTAAAGCTGTACTATCAACCAATCCTCTTATGAAAAGGGAAACAATATATCAGCTGCTCCTGTTTGTCATTGGAGATTCATTATGTGGGTAAGTGCCATCATTCTCTTTCAATGCCCTGTGTAAAGTCGCAAGTGAAAGGAGGAGAATTAGGCCATTCGGACCATCAAGTCTACTCTGTCATTCAATCATGGCTGATCTATCTCTCCCTCCAAACCCCATTCTCCTGCCATCTCCCCATAACCCCTGACGCCCGTACTAATCAAGAATCTATCTATCTCTGCCTTAAATATAACGATTGACTTGGCCTCCACTGCCTACTGTGGCAAATAATTCCACAGATTCATCACTCTCACTAAAGAAATTTCTCCTCATCTCCGTCTTAAAGGAACGGCCTTTCATTCTAAGACTATGACCTCTAGTCCTAGACTCTCCCACTAGTGTAGGAGCTGGCTAAACTGTAGGTGTGGCTTCAGCAAGAACAAATTAAGTATTTAATTTTACTGCTGAGCATGACTCCTGACAATGTTTTTTTTACATTTGAGTTATCTGAAGGAAGTGAGCAGGCGTTTGGTATACATTTTGGCTTGCATGCAAGTTGATGCAAGTTACAATACCGAAACTGTTTACTTCTGTGTGTGTCTCCAGAATAGCAAATAGACCAACCTTTTCTATTCATAATCCATAGATGCTTATTTTTTTATAGTGACAGACAAGTGCATGTCTGGGGTGTGAGCTAAATACAGACCTGCAATTGGACTCTGGTCTAGATGATGGATAAAATCATCACTGAGTCCCTCGTCTCCAGACAAGCTCTGAGTCCAGGATCCCTGGAGACTGGGGCCCAGCTTCAGATAAGATCCCTTGGTACTCTGGCAGACTCTGGTGGTCATGTCTTCCTTGGATATTCAGCTATAGCTTCTGCAGTGCTATTCCTAGTCTGAATGTGCTGTTGTGCTGAGGACCTGCACTCAGAACCCACAATCTCACGAAATTCCAGTACCCAAGCAGAATGAGGTGTGTTCCTCTAGATTGTGCATGGCCTCATGCTGGCAGTGGAGGGGGCTGAGGATAGAATAAGTAATAATTGTGCCACAAGTGTGAGACAATACTTTCTCCAATCGGGGATAGTCTAACCAACTAACCTTGAATGTTACCATTTGTGAGTCCTCCACCATTAACATCCCAGGGGTCACCATTGAGCAAAAACTCCACTAGACCAGCCCCATACATAAATACTATGGGCACTGTAAGGTCAAAGGCAGAATAGCTTACAGTCATATAGCATGGAAACAGGCCCAACTTATCCACGTAGACCAAGATGCCCAATCTAAGCAGGTCCCATTTACCTGTGTTTGGCCGATGTCCCACTAAACCTTTCCTGTCCAGAGGAAACCTTTTGTATCCATCTTGTGACACTTTACCTCTGACTGACACCCTACTCTCTTTGCATCATCCGAAAGGTACAAAGTAGGAATGCACAAAGTAGTGTCCACATGCCAAGATGAATGCTGGGCTACCAACTAACTCTCAAGAAACTTGGCACCATTCAGGACCATGCAGCTTCCTGAGTATTACCTCGCCCATCACTGCCGCATAATGACTGCAGTATGTGTGTCATCCATCAAATGTATTGCATTATTCACAGGAACTCCTAAACCTGCATCCCAAATGCCAAAAAGGACAAGGGCCTGCAGGTCTCGGTTCAATTTTCAAACTATCGAAATTTTAAAATATCCTTCATTGGGCCCAAATGGGTGGAGAAATGGCAGATGGAGTATAATTCAAGCAGGTGTGAGGTTTTGCAATGGAAGGTCAAATGTAAGGGGAAAATATACAATATACATACCCTTAACAACATTGATGTTCAAAGGGATCTTGGAATCTTGTCCATAATTCCCTGAAAATTGTAACACAAGTAGATGGAATGGTAAATAAAGCATATGGCATACGTGCTTTCATAGGTTGGGGCATTGAGTCAGGAAGTCATAATGCAACTTTATAGGATTTTATAACTTTATAACATTTGGGTTAAGCCACATTTGGACTATTATGTGTAGTTCTGGTTGCCCCATTCATTACAGGACTGATGTTGAGTTTTTGGAGAGTGTTCAGAGGAGGTTTACCAAATCGATGCTTGGAATAAGGGGCATTAGCCACAGGGAGAGGTTGGCCAGACTTTGATTGTTTTCTCTCGGTCAATGGGCTTGTAAGGAGACTGGATGTAAATATATAAAATTATGAAAGGCAAAGGTACAGTCTGAATCTTTTTTCCCAGGATCAAAAAATCAAATACTAGCGGGGTAAGATGAGAGGGGGCAAAGTTTAAAGGAGAGCAAGCGTCTGAAATGTGCTGCCTGTGGTGGTGGTTGAGGCAGATGCAATAGTGCCTTTTAAGAGATTATTGGATTGGCGTATGGATTATGTACAGACAGATGAGAGTTGATCATGGCATCATGTTCAGCACAGACATTGTGGGCTGAAGGGCCTGTTCTTGTGCTGTACTGTTCTATACTCTAACTCACGCAGTCTGATTACCACCATCTTCTCAAGAACAACTAGTCGTGGACAATAATTGCTAGTTTGTCAGATCCCCAAAATTAAATTAAAATTAACCAATGGGTAGAAAATAATCATTTCAAGATCCACCAGGTAATTTCTCCATTGCCCGGCTTTTGTCGGGAGAAAGTTAACGAATTTCATCAATAAATTTGAAGGGTGAGAAAGAGCAGAGGGATGCAGTGGTGATAGGATGTTTGCTGGTGTTTTGGGATGGTATCGTCTGGAGAGTTGGTGTTGTATTGGGAGAGGCAATCATCCTCTCGCAGGAAGAGAATGCCAAGTAGCTCCAGGGAAGTAAAGCTTATTAATTCAGATATGAATGATAGAACCATGAAAATCATCATCAGCGATCTGTTGAAGTCGCGCAAGATTGTCCACCTCTTGTTCCTGGTGGATGCCTGTGCGTGACATCCTATAACATGGGGAGACTGTGTGAGTAGCCACCATACGTTCTTTGACAGAGGCAGAACCGGGTCCAACGGCATGGACTTGACAACAGTTGGAAGTCTTGCCCTGCTGCTGCAGCCGCCTTCTGCCTTCGCAGCTGTTGTGATGCTCCTCCTGCTGGGAAGTCCCCGTCCACCACCTATATCACCGTTGAGTTCTTAAAGGCCTGTCCCACTTGGCCGTCATTTGCGCCTCATTTACGAGTTATATGTAAATTAGGTTGACGCGTTGTGATGCGTGGGGTGCGCATACATTGCGCATGGTGAGGCGTGCAATCGTATGCGGTGACGCGCGGTATCGCGCAGCGCTCCAGGATTTAGTACAGGAACAAAATCCTCGCACACCACCTGCGTGACGCATCGCGTAAGCACGCTGACGCATTGGCGTCCCGACGCCTCGTGTGTATCGCGTGGTGACGTATGGTTATGTCAACGTCCTGCTGCACGGTATTCTAATGACGTCACGCGCACCACACAACTGTGATGACGCGTGATTTGCGCGCGACATCGCGCATCACAACGCGTCGACTTGTTTTACATATGACACGTAAATGAGGCGCAAATGACGGCCAAGTGGGACAGGCCATTTATTCTTGGTTCATGCTTTGTCACAAACTTCGCCTTGACTTGCCCATCATGGGACATCCTGGCCCGGAGCCTAGCTCTGGAAAGGTTGAGCTTTTAGACACCTACATGGATAGTTGAGCTCTTAGACACCTACACGGACCCGACCTACCCGGCACCGCCGTCGGACCCGACCTACCCAGCATCGTCGCCGGACCGGGGCTCCCCCAACATGGCTGCCGCAACGCACCCGACTCATCTCGCCGCCCCACCGCTATGGCCGGCCCGCCGACTATCCACCCACCGGGACCTCCCACGCATCGCCCGCGGACCCCGACTCAACTGCCACGGGACTCCGACCATCGGGTCCGGTGACCCGCGCCACTGGACTCCGACCATTGGGTCCGGTGACCCGCGCCACTCCACCCCCCTCCAGCAACCCACAGCCGTCGCCTTACCTGGAGTCTGGACTCTGCACTGGGCCTGGAGCCTCGACGCTGCTCACTCCCACTCTCCTGGGCTGAACTCCACTGGGTCCTAGTGCCGGTCTGCCCAGCCTTGCTAACCTCAGTGGCTGTTCCACTGTCTCTCCCCCATCCACCTCCAACTATGTCACCCCCGCTCTTCCCCACCCACATTACAGCCCTCTCACCCCCCCACCCCCCCTGACCACCCATCACCCCTCCAACATCCACAACCCCCCCCCCCCTACCCCCTACACATCGCCCCGTCCCCAGTTCACCCACCTGCCTGCCTCTGGCCCCAACTCCCATTCCTGCCGGGTGTTCACTATCCCCCCCCTACCTCCCCCTCTCCCACACCCAACGGTCTGTCCGCAGCAGAGGTCTTACCTTTGTCCCCCTCCGTCCCCATCTCAATGAGTTCCGCGCCCACCATGACTTGGAGCGCTTCTACCGTCGTCTCCGCCTCACAGCGCACTTCCATGGGAAGGAGTCCTCGCCCCCCCAATGATGAACCTTTTTCCCATCTCCAACGTACCCCCTCCTCGTGGAACCCCTCTCGTAACGTCCCGGCTCTGGAACTCTTTATCCAGAACTGCCGCCGCGACGTCAACCGCCTCAACTTCTCCACTCCCCTGTCTCACTCTAATCTTTCCCCCCCTGAACGCACTGCCATTGAATCATTCCGCAAAAACCCAGATTGGGTTATCAAACCAGCCGACAAAGGAGGTGCCGTGGTAGTCTGGCGCGTCGATCTCTACAAAGCTGAGGCCACGCGCCAACTCTCGGACACCTCCTCCTACTTACCCTTGGACCATGACCCCACTGACGAGCACCAGGCCACCATATCTAGCACCATCACCGACTTCATCAATTCCCACGCCCTGCCCGATTAAGCTTCCAACATCATCGTTCCCCAGCCCCGCACGGCCCGTTTTTACCTTCTCCCCAAAATCCGCAAACCCGGCTCTCCCAGCAGACCCATTGTCTGCCTGTTCGTGCCCCACCGAACTCATCTCCACATACCTTGACTCCATACTATCCCCCTTGGTCAAATCCCTTCCCACCTATGTTCTAGACACCTCCGACACTCTCCACGCATTCCACTCTCCAGGACCTCACCCCCTCATCTTCACCATGGATGAGTCGCTCTACACCTCCATCCCCCACCAGGATGGCCTCAAAGCCCTCCGGTTCTTCCTCGACCAGAGGAGCAACCTATACCCAGCCAATGACACTCTCCTCCGCCTAGCGGAGTTGGTCCTCACCCTCAACAACTTTACGTTTGACTCCTCCCATTTCCTCCAAACACAAGGCGTAGCTATGGGCACACGCATGGGCCCCAGCTACGCCTGCCTCTTTGTCGGATACGTTCAACAATCCTTGTTCAATACGTACCAGGGCCCCATCCCCGACCTCTACCTCCGTTACATTGACGACTGCTTTGGGGCCACCTCCTGCACCCACACACAACTTACTGACTTCATCCACTTCACCACCAACTTCCATCCGGCACTGAAATACACCTGGACCATTTCCGACACTTCCCTACCATTCCTTGACCTCACCATCTCCATCGCAGGGGACAGGCTTCTGACCGACATACACTACAAACCAACTGACTCACATGGCTATCTGGACTACACGTCTTCCCACCCTGCCCCCTGTAAAGACTCCATCCCTTACTCCCAATTCCTCCGCCTACGCCGCATCTGTTCCCAGGATGAGACGTTCCACATCAGGGCATCGGAAATGTCCTCGTTCTTCAGGGAACGGGGATTCCCCTCCGCCACCATAGATGAGGCTCGCACCAGGGTCTCATCCATACCCCGCAACACTGCTCTCTCTCCCCATCCCCGCACTCGCAACAAGGGCAGAGTCCCCCTATTCTTCGCCTTTCACCCCACCAGCCGGCAAATACAACACATAATCCTCCGCCATTTCCGCCACCTCCAACGTGACCCCACCACTCGGCACATCTTCCCATCTCCCCCTATGTCTGCCTTCCGCAAAGACCGCTCCCTCCGCAACTCCCTTGTCAATTCTTCCCTTCCCTCCCGTACCACCCCCTCCCCGGGCACTTTCCGTTGCAACCGCTAGAAATGCAACACCTGTCCCTTCACCTCCCCCCTCGACTCCATTCAAGGACCCAAGCAGTCGTTCCAGGTGCGACAAAGGTTCACCTGTATCTCCTCCAACCTCATCTACTGCATCTGCTGCTCTAGATGTCAGCTGATTTACATTGGGGAGACCAAGCGGAGGTTGGCCAATCGTTTCGCCGAACACCTCTGCTCAGTCCGCAATAACCTACCTGAACTCCCGGTGGCTCAGCACTTCAACTCCCCCTCCCATTCCCAATCCGACCTCTCTGTCCTGGGTCTCCTCCATTGCCAGAGTGAGCAACACCGGAAATTGAAGGAACAGCACCTCATATTCCGCCTGGGTTGCTTGCGTCCGGATGGCATGAACGTTGAATTCTCCCAATTTTGCTAGCCCTTGCTGTCTCCTCCCCTTCCTTAACCCTCGCGCTGTCTCCTCCCATCCCCGCCCTCAGGCTCCTCCTCCTCCCTTTTTCCTTCCTTCTCCCCCCCCCCCCACCCCCCATCTGTCTGAAGAAGGGTTTTGGCCCGAAACGTCGCCTATTTCCTTCGCTCCATAGATGCTGCTGCACCCCCGCTGAGTTTCTCCAGCATTATTTTTTTATTTATGTGTACCTGCCTGGATAGGACACGTTTAGTGGGATATGGACCAAGTGCAGGCTTGGTGAGACTAGTGTAGCTGGAACATGTTGGCCAGTGTGGGCAAGTTGGGCCGAAGGGCCTGTTTCCACACTGCATCACTCTATGTCAAGCTTCTCCATTGTGATAATGTGGCGAACCACAGAGAACACCATTCTAATAGCCGAGAGTAAAAATGTGGTTTACCAGTGCTGTGATGATTGAAAAATCAGTCGCATCGTTTTATTACTGGGCAGCTTTGCAAGAACAATGTAGAACAATATGAAGGACCTCTTCCACCCCTGCAACAGACTGTTCCAGCCGCTGCGGTCAGGCAAACGCCTCCGTTGCCATGCAGTGAGAACGGAGAGGTTGAGAAGGAGTTTCTTCCCAGAGGCAATTCGGACTGTAAACGCCTTTCTCACCAGGGACTAACTGTACAGAACGTTTTTCCTTCTATTATTTATTACGTATAATAATATGTGTGTTATGATTGTGTTTATAATTTGTTTGGTTGTTTTGTTGTTCCGCGAGCATTGCCACTTTCATTTCACTGCACATCTCGTATGTGTATGTGACAAATAAACTTGACTTGACTTGACTTGAAGAACAATTTTAACAGTTGGCCTGGTGACTTTCATTGTCTGGCAACTCGTTAACACCTCGCCCACAGCCAACAATGGACCATTTCGTTGATCATTGTTAATTTTTTGCATATCTTTCATTCATTTGTTTTACACTGCTCTCTATATCAGAGAGTGGGTTTATTTTCTATCTCTTTTCTGTCGCAGTTATGTGGATTAACAATTACATTTACAATAGTCTGCATTGAATATAGCAAGGAGAAATAATCCCTTTATCTTCATGCCACACCACGTGTAAGATTCCGGAGAAACTACTGTTATCAGAAGTCAAAAATTGTAATGTTCATATTTAGTCAAATGAGTTGATAGCAAGTGAAACTTTTCAAAATGTGGAAATGCCACTGAACCTTGATAACATAACCAGTGGAAACTGAAGTTATATTCACCCAGTAATCTCTAAATTTAACAAAACTTCAATTGAGAAGTGTGTGCGAAGACCTACGTTTTAAACCATTTCGTTTAGTTTAGAGATATAGCACAAACAGGCCTTTCGGCCCACCGTGTCCGCATCGACCAGCGATCCCCGTATATTAACACAATCCTACACACACTAGGGATAATTTACATTTTATACCAAACCAATTAACCTACAAACCTGTACGCCTTTGGAGTATGGGAGGAGACCGACCATCTCGGGAAAAACCCACACAGGTCACAGGGAGAACATACAAACTCCGTACAGACAGCACCCATAGTCGCGATCGAACCCAGGTCTCTTGTGCTGAAAGAACTATAAAGGGGCTGTCCCACTGCGGCAACCTAATCCGCGAGTTCAGACGAGTTTGCCCTCGACTCATACTCACAGCATGGTCGACACAAGGTTCTAGGAGGTCTTTGTAACTCTCCTTCATGCTCGAGAGTAGTTCCCACTAGGTCGCAGCGTATTTTTCAACATGTTGAAAAATGCCCGCTAGTAAAAAAAGGTCGCCATGGAAAAAATCGATACTTTTTTTACTCGTAGGTTTAGTCGAAGTAGGTTGTAGTAGGTCGGCATGTTAGTCGTACCTAATCGAGGGTAATCGAATGTAGTCACAGATAGTCTTCATCATAGTCGATGGGAGGTCGAAGGAGGTTGTCTTCACTCTCCACTATTCGGTGTTCAATAGTCGAAGCAGGTCTTCAACATAGTCGAAGGAGGTCTTCAACATGACATTTTTTTCAAACTCCCCTAAATTCTTCTAAACTCGCCAATTAGGTCGCCACAGTGGGGCCACCCCTTAAGGCAGCAACTCTGCTGCTGCGCACTGTGCCGTCACTTGCCAGAAATAAATTATATTTCTCTTTTGAAACGACGGTTATCTGCTATTGACGATGTTGACAGTGCAAAATCATATCTTCCTTTGTTGCTGATGTTATCCAGTAACGATCACAATTCCACAGACTGAATGTTTTAAAACTCCTGATTTTATTCGGGTTCCTTGACATTAGATTGAGGGTGAATTGAAAAATCTGAATTGAAATGTAAATTGGAAAAAAACTAAAACCCTGGTGTTGTTATGTCAAAATGCATTTCATTCCTACTGGTACAGGAATGTCTTGTTTCCAAAACCAGAACAAAATCTTTTTGCTGTAGTGCCAAAATGTAGTTCACACTCACGTGTTGGAATGAAATTAGGGGAACAAAGAAGCAGTAACGTGTGGTTTGGAATTTACTGTCTGTGCACTGCAGTGTAATTGTTTGCAAATAATTCATGCTGCCGTCTCTAGTGTAAACACATTGTAACAAAGAATGGGATACAATGGCAGTGTTTTGTCAGTGATTTAAAGGTCAAACAATGACGCATTTTCTGGGTTGTTTGAATTCCTTTGCACATCCTCTTCTTTCTCGGATTGAATGCAGAGATGATTAGTGAGTATTTAATGGTAAAAGCAGTCAATACAAAAGATCCTACAGCGAGCAAGATAGATCACTCGACGAAAAAGACGTAGTACGGTCATGGGCAGATTCATGGGTGATTTTCAGCCATATTTCCGTAACCGGCTTCTGTCTCCGCACCAAAGATCCCATAGCTAACTAGTGCGGAGACGAAAGCTGGCTACGGAAACAGCCTCGTAAAAATAAAAGTTCTTTAATAAAAATCTTCTCCTCATTTTCAGAATTATAGTTTATTAACACAAACTGTTCCCCCGCAACGTTGATTGCACTGTGAGTTGGGTCGGGTTACTGAAATGGATGAAAAAAAGGCCCACGTTCCGCTCCGTTGCGTACTACACGACAGCCCATTGCATTTAGCAGGAGTTGTCTATCTTGCTCCGCCATAGGATCTTTGGTCAATACATTTCATTAAGTTCAGTTAAGCTACAGACTTTCTGATTTGTATAGGAAGGAACTGCAGATGCTAGTTTACAACGATAATAAACACAAAATGCTGGAGTAATTCAGCCGGACAGGCAGCATCTCTGGCTAGAAGGAATGGGTGACATTTCTGGTTGAGACCTTTCTTCAGACCCCATTTTCTGATTTGTTCGATTTAGTTTAGAGATTTAGTGTGGAAACAGGCCCTTTGGCCCACTGTGTTAACGCCGCTGATCACCTGTACACTAGTTCTATCCTACACAGTAGGGACAATTTACAGAAGCTAATTAAACTACAACCCTGCACCTCTTTGGAATGTGGGAGGACACAGGAGCACCCGGAGAAAACCCAGAAGGTCAGAGAGAAAGTACAAACTCCGTGCAGACAACACCCGTGGTCAGGCTCCAACCCAGCTGTCTGGCACTATAAAGCAGCAACTCTACCACTGCGCCACTGTGCTTAGATTTGGATGGACATTAACAAAGATATTAAGTATATGTCAGACGTTTGATGACCAATCTCGATCTTTAATCCCTTTTCATTGCAATAATAAGTAACATCAATGATATGGACAATTGATTGCCTGAGAAACAGCTGTTATCCCATTCACATTTTTCTCATATTGTTCACCTCTCTCCAAAGTTGTGACTGTACGTTTGTTTCAACTTGTTTCTTTCTCCTCTACTGCATCTAACTGCTAGTTTTTTTTTAGTAACTGTTGCTTTGACAAATATGGTTGCATTCTGTCATAGACATTCCCTTTTACCCTCCACCCTTTTCCCCCTCTGCAATTTTACACACTTATTTTCTCGCTCTTTCAGTTCTGTTGAGGGTCCTTGACCTGAAACTTCACCTGTGCTTCTTTCGCTCTGCTGCTTGACCTGTTGAGTCCTCCCGGCACTTGGATGCATCAAAGAAGCAAGTAAGCTATACTAACACCAGTTAGAACAGACAAAAAAAGCTGGAGTAACTCAGTGGGTCAGGCAGCATCTCTGGAGAAAAGGAATAGGTGGCGTTGAGACCCTTCTTCAGACTCTCTGACTGAAGAAGGGTCTCACCTGTTCCCTTTCTCCAGAGATGCTATCTGAGCCACTGAGTTACTCCAGCTTTTTGTGTCTAACTTAAGCCAGCATCTGCTGTTGTTTCCCACACACCAGTTAGAACAGATCTGCTTCAGCAAGGTTTTCATAAGAATGCAAAATGTTACTCCGTAGAAGATGCTCAATAACGTATACATTGGCATCAAGTTCTGCCTTGAACTAATAGTTTTAATCAGAAATTTGAAAGGCTGGCTTTCAGATCGGATGAGATTTTCTTGCTACTTAACCTTTTGTTTTGGTTTGGCAGGATATGTTGCAATCATATGACTTCAACAAATTTCACAGTCTAAGACCCAAGTTGTTGGAGGCGGTGGATGAAATGTTGGCCAACCACATTGCCCAGCTGATGAACTTGATACGGCATGAAGAAGCAAGCAAGCCAGCGCAGGCTGTGATGGGTGGTGCATTTGATGGCAACGTTAATGGGCCCTTCAATGAAGGCTACGGTGAAGGAGCTGAAGCAGGAATAGATGACAGTGAGTGGATTGTGGCAAGGGAGAAGTCAAAATATGATGAAATTTTCTACATGCTCTCACCAATTAATGGCAAAATTAATGGGAACAATGCAAAGAAGGAAATGGTTAAGTCTAAATTGCCAAACATAGTCTTGGGGAAGATCTGGAAACTGGCTGACAATGATCACGATGGAATGTTGGATGACGAGGAATTTGCTCTTGCCTGTCATCTGATAAGCATAAAACTTCAAGGCTATGACCTGCCTCTTGAATTACCAGAGCACCTCATACCTCCATCCCAAAGAAAGAATTGAGTTTATTTTGCAATTTAGGTTAGAGACCAATTGGTGAAGGGATGGAAGAAACAGCAGTTAATTCAAGGGAATGATAAAATGGCCTGCAGGTTCTGCTTCAAAAGCGTCTGTTAATTTTAAGCTAAACTAGACATTTAAGCATCTTTGTTAAAACAATTGCTAATGTATTTCAACAGAGCTGTGAAACCTGATAGTGCACACTGTAGCTACTAAATCGTACAATGTCCCCAGAGTGCAATGTCAGCACTTGGTGCAGCATATGTTAAATTGATTGAAAGCTTCCCTAGAATTTTCTTTCTGATCTGATATCTCTTGACTGGTTACAGCCATGCAAAGACCTTTCTATTCTTTGAGTGGTGTAAAACCTTTTTTTTTTCCCTACTTGTTGCCTCTACTTATCTGGGTTGCTGGGAAAACTGAACTAGTTTGATCTGGGTTGGTCCAACCAAACAAGAAACTTTATGTTTGTGAACAAACTGGTAATGTGTATCAGCCCATTGGGTCAGTGTTTGTCACAGGCTTCATCTTTTGCATAGAATTTCGTGACTGAATTGTTGGCAACCATGTATGGTAAAACATCTTGCTTAAAGAAACTTGGCATCATAAGATGGAAGCTCGAGACAGTTCTCCAGGTTGAACGGTTTAGATTTGACTTTTGGCTCATTCATTCTGCAAGTGTTGTCAAGTCTCATCAGTACAATCCATAGCGTTCATTCAATGGCTACATTTACAAAACCATTTTAAAGCTTCCTGGAGAAAAAATTGTGTTGAGTTAAATTTTGAAATTGCATTCTATCTCCAAATAATTTATTAATTCTAACAAAGGCAAAAACGATGAAAGAAATAATTTAATGTGCTGTTCTGGACATTGGCAACACCAAGCACCAGCAGTTGCAAGGAGACACAGGTCAAATCCCAGGATTTGAACCGTGGAGAATGAAATATTTGAATTCAATTGAATTACTTGAAACAATATACAGCTACACCTGATCTTAAGGAGGCATGCACATAGATGTGAAAGAGTAATATATATCATGCCTATTGCCTGATGTTCTGAAACACCAGCTAATGCTACCAGAGGAATGATATACGCTGATAAATTTATATTTTATCATGCATTTGCTTTCCAGAAAAATAATCTGATCTTCACAATTGCATGTGAATCATTAAAATTTGGAATAAACTGTCCTGAAAAATCCAAATTAAACTGGATCTTTATTGGCTATGTTCAGTGCTGGTGGTTAAGGAAGATGTTTGGGAGATGGCAAGTTTTTATGAAACTACGTTGCCTTTTTGAAACCGACCAAAATCAACTCGGCTGAGTGTCATGAAAAATCAACTTGAAATGTTATCATGTTTGACATTATTTTTGTAAAATTGTCAGAATAATTGCCAAATGTATACAGAATATATACACATTTGTGCTACTAATATTTCTCCATGACTACATTATTCTGTTGCACATTTAAACAATGTACGTAATCAGTAAACTGTAAATACCTTCCTAATCTTCTGTAATTTCTTAACAGGCTGAAGTGCTGAAAATCGTAATTTCAGAGCTGATGAGATCATTTTGGTTAAAATGCAATTGCAAACTGCTTCACGCCCAGAATTTGTAGGAAGTGTTCCATTTTTAAACTCAGCGGCTTCTGTGCAGTACAGGGACAAACCTGATTTAGGTCAGTTTTTTTTTCAACATTGATGATGTGACTGCAATTTTTCACAGAATCTTTGTTGCAGTTTATGGAGTATAGATGACTTAAGTATATTTATATTTTCTTAGACCTTTTAAAGTTTTAGGACGGCATGTAGAATACTGACTGTGGCAAATGTGCTGGCACTACCTCTAACCTTCAGTAAGATTTTGTACCATGTTGAATGGAACGCCCCTCGCAACTCTCGAGAGGGATTGATGCATCTTTTTTATTTAACTAAAGATGTAGCTGGGAGAAACCAGCTGATGACAGCAGTGAAAGTGGGGTGGAGCTATTGTGTATAACCTCACACTGCCAATGAAGAGCAAAGCATCAATGTTCCCACTGATATATCCGACTTCCAAACTTCATTCCTGGATCTGGAGCTTTATTTCCAGGCAGTTTTAGTACTTTGGTGTAAAGATGGAGCCAGCCCTTTTCCTGAACTGGTAATTCCTAAGTTATAAGTGGGATACATTACATGTAATTCATTACATTGTTCTGCCTATATATTGTGATGGCTGTCTTTTTGTTTCAGATTTTTGACCAGAATTTCACTTTATTTTGTAATTGTTTCAAATAGCATCACTCTCCATAAAATAAGTTTGTGAGTACTATCCTAGCCATCCAGTTAGTAACACTAGTTATAACTTGTGTGCATTCCTACGGTATTCTGACCAATTATTTTAAGCATCTGTTCCAAACAACGGGTTGTAAAAGCTTGGAACTGAATTGCTACCCCATTTCTAAACTGCAAACATGAAGATATCTTTAGACAATGAGCAAACTGAGCCAAATGGTGGCTGCCACCAACAGGCTGTTTAATGAAATGGTGTCTTCATTGCAGAGATGTGCTCAGTGCAGTAACTGTGCTTTATCTGCTTATACTGTATATTAGTGAAGATAATTGCCAGAAAGGGTGCTTGGCTAATGCATGTCTACTTAGAATAGCAGCCATGAATCCAGAGTTAACTATGCATTTAAAAACAAATTCTGGGAAATAACAGGAGATTGCGTTAAATTTACAGTACAGGTTCTTCTATAGCTGAAGACTATTGAAATGACATCCAGTCAAATACTGGCTGAGAGTCCAGTGTTCTTGGTCATGATTATACCTGATGTTTGATGCGGACATTGTTCAAATTGCAGAAATTATATATTTTTAAATATAGTTTTAACTGGAAAATATTCTTTATTAATGGAATATATTCTTCCTACAATGAGCCAGCATCGTGGTATGATAGATTTCCTTCCAATTATAAGATGTTTCATTGTTTGTTCCAATGCAATACTGTGAACTAGTGCCTACTGCTGTCTGGGTGTTGGTGGTGTGAAGAATGTTGGTTGAATTGAAGAATGAGTCGCCCATGGGGTGGGCGGTTCATTGAATTTCGACGTCCTACTGTCCTTACTGTCCATTGACCGTTGCTGCTACAAAACAAAACCTTGTCTGTCAGGCTAGTCTTGTAACTTAAAGAGTACATCAATAGGTATTTTGGTCTTTACAAAATATATGAGATTATACGGGGAGGGATCTAGCAGAGCAAAAAAATGAACAGTATACAAGCATCAAAGATGTCTGGATATCTGTTTTTTAAGCATGTTTTAAAATTGCTAATTAAAATGTAAACTTTGTTTCTCTTGTATTTCTGTTGCCTTGCATATTCCTTAAAGTTATATTAATTAATGTGCCATCTAGTGTGTGGACATCACTAATTTTGTCTGCAAACTCAAAAAAAATAGAGTCATACGGTATGGAAACAGGCCCTTCGGCCCAACTTGCCCATGCTGACCTAGATGCTCCATCTCTACTTGATCCACATGAATTTGGCATTACTGTGATTCAGTTCAAACTATATTTTTATATTTGAGACTGATCTGCAGATCTGAGTCTGCTCTTCAACTAAGCTTTCTCTTTACAGAATTAGTGACCTATTTTTTTGGATAACTTCGCACTTCAATAAGAGGCTAATAATTAATTATTCATTAATACAGTGCCTTGAGTAGTGTAAACATTTGCCCAGTTCCCTCTAAACATTTCCTGTCGATGTACCTGTCCATATGTTTTTTAAATGTTGTTATAGCATCTGCCTTAACTACTTCCCCTGGCAGATTCCTATTAAATCTATCCCATCTCAATTTAAACCTATGTCCTCTGGTTCTTGATTCCTCTACTCTAGGTTAAAAAAAACTCTGCATCTATCCTAGCTATTCCCCACATGATCTTAAACACCTCTATAAAATCACCCCTCATCCACCTGCCCTCCAAGGAATAAAGTCCTAGCCTGCTCATCCTCGTCCTATAGCTCGGGCCCTCAAGTCCTCGGATCATCCTCGTAAAACTAATTACTTGAAGATTTGCAGACTTGGGAGTTTCACTTGACACCCTAGTACATCTCTTCTCTGTTTAGGATGCTGATACATTTATTTAGATTTTAACTGTTTCAGCTTTTAATATTTTATCTAAACCTTAATACTAATCCTCCTTGTCTCATCAGTTGCCTGCGTCTGCTTTTTCTTAGAAGATGATCTAATTCATGCCACTGAATGTTGTTTAGTTAGAATCAGAACTTGGCCTTACGGCCCAAGACAAGGTTGTTCACCAACTCGTGATAATAGACGCTGTCAGTTTGAATGTTTTTTCAGGGAGCATTACTGTGATTAAGTTCAACGATATTTTTATATTTGAGTCTGATCTGCAGATCTGAGTACACCCTTCAACTAAGCCTTCTCTTTATAGAAGTAGTGACATGTTCTTTAGATAACTTTGTACTTCAATAAAAGGCAAATGATTAGTGCCTGTGTAGTTTGCCCACAAATCTCATTTTAGTTTTACAAATGCTAAAAATATATTGTACCAATCTGTTTTATTTTTAATAACTTAAAAGAAAGTGTATATTTTTGCTTCCCCTGTTTTGATCATATTTTATGATCTATTCAAAAATACAAATCCAGAAATTAAATACTCTGCAATGCTGCCAAATCTCCCACAGCAAACCTTTACTGCCTGGGCTGTCTCACTCCTACGGTTGCATACTTTTAGTTTAATTTTGTTTGGAGATACAGCATGGAAAATGGCCATACAGTTTGGAGATACAGCATGGAAACGGGCCATATACACTAGCGACAATTTACAGAAGCCAAATACCCAATAACGCAGCACGTGAAACCAGAGCACCTGGAGAAAACCCACGCGGTCACAGGGAAAATGGACAAACTCCATCCAGATAGCACCTGGGTGTCTGATGCTGTAAGGCAACAACTCTACCACTGGCCATCGTGGACTCCGCAACAAAACTTCGAAACCTGACTGCTGCAATAAGCACTGGTTTGTCCCTATTCCTGATAGGCATTCTTTATCTCAGAGTTGCCAATATGCCCAAATACATTATATAGTTTAAACACTGCAAGTTAAGATGTATGTTTCTCAGGCATTATTGTTGCTAAGGTTTTGAAATAAAATGTTGCTGTTCCTGATGTAGAGGATGGCCTTATGTGCAATCTGCCACTCTTTAGAGACAAATTATCTTGCAGCTGGATGGCAAAACTCAAACATTTTTTTTAGATATAATGAAAACAGCATCTCACACATAAAAAAACAAAATACTGCCAAGAGATTTTACCCACAGTATCTTCAAATAAATTTAAAAGGCAAGTATAATTTTTTTGTACTGTCACTGTTGCAGGTTGGTGGATTTTGATGCAGTGCTTTGACCACTTGCTTGGACTGTGGAGGGGAGGGGTGTGGTGTGTAGAGGTGAAATAGGTGGATCAGAGAGAGAAAATTTAAAGAGGTGGGTTTTGTAATACAAAGTGACGGGTGCTGGAACGTGCTGCCTGTGTTGGTGATGGAAACAGATATGATGGTGGTATTTAAGAAGCTTTTTAACAAGCACTTGGATATGGTGGGATAATATGGATTGTCTACAGGCAGAGGACAACTTGCCATCATGATATGCAGGGGCATTGTGGACCAAAGGACCTGTTCCTGTTCTGTACTGTTCTAGTTTCTAAGTTTATATCCAATACACTCCATTTTACACTATGTTTATGGAGCAAGCTCTAATTTGGGTATTAAGGTGAAAATGCACTTTTAAAGTATTCTTCAAGGTTATTTGTGGTGGAATTTTGTAAGCATTGCACTTGCCATCCTTAACGTAATGAAGAAGTGGACTCTGGGGAAAAAAAAAAAAGCCAAATATCTAAGATTAGTGATATTAAAAAATCTATTTCTGCTTCAAATACTATAATCTATAAATTCTAATCCTGAGTTTGGTATATTTGTTTTGCTCAATCATCATTTCTAATGAAGAAGATGAAATGTTATAATTTAATGTGTTACATTTATAGCTTCAATATATTAAATTGTATTAAAAGATTCTCTATAAATAAAAATTTAAATGCTAATAATTTTGGGTTTTGGCTTTATTGTGCTCCGATGTTTGCTCCCTACATTCATCTACAAGAAATAGAGTGTAAATATTAGGCAATTACTACTGAGCAGCAAAGGTTTTTGGCCTGCTGCATATTATGGGTCTACATTTTAATAGTGTGGTACAGCTTGCTCATTCTTTTTTACCACATTCATCAATGTTTCAATTGAGAAATGTGAACGGATTTTACATCCCTAGTGTTAATATAGGAATCTACATATTGCCACAATGGTGTGAGGTTTTATTCAAAGCCTGTTAAAAGATTCTCTATAAATAGGGGCGAAAACAAACTTGCTCTTGGTCATGTAATCTTCTGAAAGTAGTTTATACAAGCTAGCAAGACCTGGGACTAGAAACATGTAAAATTCTTAAGGGATTGGACAGGCTTGGTGCAGGAAAAATGTTCCTGATGTTGGGGGAGTCCAGAACCAGGGATAACAGTTTAAGAATAAGGGTTAGGCCATTTAGGACTGAGATGAGGAAAAACATTTTTATCCAGTGAATTGTGAATCTGTGGAATTCTCTGCCGCAGAAGGCAGTGGAGGCCAATTCACTGGATGTTTTCTCTTAGGGCTAATGAAATGAAGGAATATGGGTTTAAAGCAGGAACAAGGTACTGATTTTGGAGGATCAGCCATGATAATTTTGAATGGCGGTGTTGGCTCGAATGGCGGAATGACCTACTCCATCCCTCACCTGGACCTATTTTCTATGTTTCTATGAATGATGTTGACATTTCTGAGTCTGTGGAGTGGGCTGCTGAAGGCCCTGCAACAGCAGGCAGATCGATTGGATCAAGGGGTTGCTAGAGAGGTCAGGCGAGCACGTGGATCAGACATGGTGCGGTGGGACTGTGTTAGAGGACACCAACAGCATCGACCGGTCAGGCCAATCCCTACAACACCGAGCTAGTGCCGCTAACAGGCCAACAGGCCAAATCAACACTATACATAGTTAAGAACTTTGAAACTTGAATCATAACAAGATGGTGCCAGAAACGTGGCAACACCTGCGTACTGCCTCAGTGTGGTCTCCATTCTTAAGCCCGTGCGGGTATTGTGAGACCGCAACACGTCTGCGCGCGTACACGCTACGTCACGCCAGAGGCGGGCGAAGAATCCGTTACCTTACCGAATCCCGGGGCACAACTCCATACCCCTCTGTGCTTCACCATGCCACCGCTCCGTGCGGCCCACACGATACCCGTGCACCTCAACGTGACGTCGAGGTCGCATTATTAGCGTGCCAAGGACACGTAAGTGGGACAGGGGCTTTACATTCTTGTACTTCAGTATGATTCTGCTTATGTATAGTAACATTTTTACTGAATTGTATCAAAAAAAGGCACTTCACTGTACCCAGGACACATGAAAATATAGTACCATTGAATCATTTATATATAAATCAGGGGTTCGGAAGAGAGACTAAAGAAACTAGGACTGCTTTGATGGAGCATAGATTCAGAAGGTTTTGATCTACAAGGTAAACATCTCTAGGAACATGGTACGCATGTATAATTATAATTAAAGAACTCCCTGAAAGGGTAAAAATATATTTTGCAAAGGAATTAAATAAATAGTTGGATGGAAAGAAAAGGCAAGTGAAGATAATTGCTAGCTTTTCCAAAGCAGCCAACACAATGGTCAGATATCTCCGTATTCTACAAAATCTGCTGATTTATGTCAAACATGTAAATTACACTTTTTTGCATATCATTAAGGAAGATATTAGACAGGAATTTGGAAAAGTTGATTGGAGTAGGTTGTTTGCCGGTCAAGGGACATTATAATGTGGGATGTTTTTAAGAGTGTAATGGTGAGAGTTCAAAGCACAGAGAGAGTTTAAGCAAGGCAGATGGGAGTAAGGGGATGAGAGAAATTAAAGAAGAACGGTCTTGACCCGAAAGGTCACCCATTCCTTCTCTCCAGAGATGCTGCCTGTCCCGCTGAGTTACTCCAGCATTTTGCATATATCTTAGATAGATATGCCATTTATTGTCACTATACATGTACAGTGAAACTGAAAGCTGCTCGTACTCAGTGCATACATACAATTTTACACAAAAAACAAGAAACAGAAAACAAAACAGAAGGGAGATGGGGGGGGGGGGAATAGGTGCACAAATTCTACGGCGCTACATACATATATACATATATACAGATGGAAGTCCGTGTTGGGCGGTGTAGTCAGTGAATGTGTGGATTTGAATTCATGGTAGATATAATTCTCGGGAAGCAGCTATTCCTGAGTCTGTTTGTCCTGGATTTGATGCACCTATAGCGCCTTCCAGAGGGCAGCAGGTCGAACAGTCCAAACGCAGGATGGGAGCTGTCTTTCGTGATCTTCTTTGCCCTGCTAAGGCAGCGGGAGGTGTAGATGTCCATCAGGGAGGGGAGAGGGCAACCAATGATCCTCTGCGCTGTCCTGGTTACCCTCTGAAGCCTCTCCCTGTCTGCCATGGTGCAGCTGCCATACCATGCTGTAATGCAGTATGTCAGCAGGCTCTCGATGGACGAGCGGTAGAAGGTCAGCAGCAGGTTAGAGTCTAGGTTGTGCTTCCTGAGGACCCTCAGGAAGTGCAGCCGCTGCTGAGCCTTCTTGATGACCGCTGTCGTGTTGTCCGTCCAGGAGATGTCAGCCGCGATATGGACGCCGAGAAACCGGAAGGTGTTGACCCTCTCCACACACTCGCCGTTGATGTGTAGGGGGGCTAAGTCGGTGCTGTGCCTCCTGAAGTCGACAATGAGCTCTTTTGTTTTCCTGGTGTTCAGAGCCAGATTGTTTCTGAGCACCAGGTTGTCAACTTCAGGACTTCCTCTCTGTAGGCTGCCTCGTCTCCCTTTGAAATAAGTCCGACCACAGTAGTGTCGTCAGCAAATTTGACGATGCGGTTGTTGTTGTGGGCCGGACTACAGTCGTAGGTGTAGAGACAGTATAAGAGGGGGCTTAGCACACAGCCCTGTGGGGAATCGGTACTCAACCTGCGAGTGGAGGAGAGGTGGGGGCCAAGTCTCACAGTCTGGGGCCGGTTTGTGAGGAAATCCTTAATCCAGAGAAGTTAAAGTGTTGGGGTAAGGAAGAAGTATGACAGGTCAGATCTAGACAATGGGTTGTTCCAATGTTTGATCTGTTGAAGCCTAATGGGTCTGGTGTCAACTCCCTCCCATCTGCATTCCTATATGCTGCCAAACATGGTAAAAGTAATCAGAGCTGATGACAAGAATCAGAGATTATGATGGAGGAATCTGGGTGTTGGCTAAATGGTAAAGTCCAATGAAGATAACTTGCCAGACTGCTGCTTTATTACCCTGTGGCCAGTTCTTCCAATCTACAAATAGTTGTGAGGAGGACATTGCCAAACTGATTGGACTGGGAGAGTTTGCGACACCCAGATTGATGCAAAGTATGTTTAATGGTTGCACATATATAAGAGCAATTTTACAAAATTTGAGATTTTAAAAATCAAGTCTGCAAATTATCCCATCAGATAAAGCATAAAAAGTTTAATTTGACACCTAATTCACTTTCATATCTTCAGTTTTAAACAAGTTATGGCCATTTTCATACTCGGAAATTAGCATCTTGTTCCCAATTGCTTTTCCTTTGACTTAACACAAAAGCTGTGATCGAGGACAGTCAAAAGCCCATAACTTTCTTAAAAATCAAGAGAACTGAATTAAATTTTCAGTTATTATAGATTGAAGCATTCTGAAACAAATATAAAACATCTTTCATGGACCTGACCTGAAAGCATATAATTAGTTAATTACCTAATTGTAGCTAATTACAAAATTGACCTTTGTGACGGAAATAGTAATAAACACCCAGACTGCCTTGAAAATTCAAAAATGTGATATTCTCAAGATCAGAACTTTAATATTATTGTATTATATGCTGTGTCCGTAACAGACAGGTAAATAAATTACAACTTCTAGCAATAGACCAAGTCTTTATGGAGAAGATTAGTTGCTAGCTGGTACACTGGGATATCATAATCAGTAGCATCATCATACTCCTCAGATTGTAACCAATAAGCAACTCTGTACACCTTGTTTTTCCTCAACTTTTCAATTTTGGCATTGTAAACTACAAGTTTTTGCTCTTCAAATCACACATGACATGCCTTTCTACCCACTACTTTCCCATTAAGAATGTCCTGTAGATTCCATTTCTTAAGAAAAGGATTTTTTTTTTAATAGCCTAAGTATCCAAATACCAAACTAATCCCATTCACACAAGAATTCACAATATAACATGATTTTTAAGTCACTGTCATGAATTTATATGCCAAATGGAAGGAATTTAATGTTTAATTCCCATAAATTAATCTAGAAACATCCACTCAATATAATTAAAACTTTTTTTTTTGCACAATACATGGGACTAAAACTGATATTTAGTACAGGTATAACAATATTGACTATGGATAGACAATAACACAAAATATAGACGATTTAGATGCACTTATGACATGATTGTCCAATAAAAAGAGCATTTAAATCATCTTGCGAGTGGGTTTTTCTGGAATGCGATCGATTGGAACGCTGCATTTGCGGTGAATTATGAACTCCATATCGGCAGGATAAACACTGCCGGTACGTATGGGGCCCAAATCAAATTTTTGCAATGTAAAATTAGATTAAAGCCATCCCAAGAAGCAAGATTATATGTAAAATAAACAACTTACCCTTTGTTTTGTCCCGTTCTTGCGATCCGTCACGTTGAGGGCGTTAGAAGTCGCTTTTTATTTTAATCTAATTATTAAATTGTCTCACGATTTAAAAAAAAATTGGGAACGGAAGTCAGATTGATTATTCTTCAGCAGCTAGCAGCCCGAGGAAATCCGCCTCGGACAAGAAGTAGAAAACTGGATTTTAATCCCACCCCCCTTCCCCCCTCAAAGGCGCCAAAGTCGCATGCTCGGCCAGTGGCAGAACTGCAGCGCCGCTGAAGGTAAGTTTTGTAACATCGCTATATATAATATAGCCGATTCATCGTTTATAATCCACAATATACAACAGATCATTGCCTTTAATTTCAAGGTTCAGATTGCGTTAGTCACAGAGATATAGAGCATGGAAACAGACTTTGTACCACTGTACATGTCAAACATCAACTGGGCATTGGCAGGGATCTTATATGAATCACATTCTCTTCATCTCTCCATAGATTCTACCAATCACCGACAGTCCATGGGTCATTTACAGTGGCCTATTAATCTGCATGTATTTGGGATGTGGGAGGAAACCTACATGGAGTCATACAGCGTGGAAACAGGCCCTACGGCCCAACCAGCCCTCACCAACCCTGCCTCAGCTACTGCATCTCCTCTGGCAGCTCGTTCTATACACGCACCACCATATGTGTGAACATGTTGCCCCTCAGATTCCAATTAAATCTTTCTCCCTTCACCCTAAACCTATAGTACTCTCCATAATGTTTGGGACAAAGACCCATTGTTTATTTATTTGCCTCTGTACTCCACAATTTGAGATTTGTAATAGACAAAATCACATATGGTTAAAGTGCACATTGTCAGATTTTATTAAAGGCCATTTTTATACATTTTGGTTTCACCATGTATAAATTACAGCAGTGTTTATACATAGTCCCCCCATTTCAGAGCACCATAATGGTTGGGACAAATGGACACATTACTTAAAAGAGCAACCACAGTTCTGGAAAAAGGTCTTGTGGACAGATTGGAGACGAAGATTCACTTATATCAAAGTGATGGCAAGAGCAAAGTATGCAGGAGTGAAGGAACTGCCCAAAATCCAAAGCATACCACCTCATCTGTGAAACACGGTGGTGGGGGTGTTATGGCCTGGGCATGTATGGCTGCTGAAGGTACTGACTCACTTATCTTCATTGATGATACAACTGCTGATGGTAGTAGCCTAATGAATTCTGAAGTGTATAGGCACATCCTAAATGCTCAAGTTCAAACAAATGCCTCAAAACTCATTGTCCAGCAGTTCATTCTACAGCAAGACAATGATCCCAAACATACTGCTAAAGCAACAAAGGAGTTTATCAAAGCTAAAAAATGGTCACTTCTTGAGTGGCCTAATCAATCACCCAATCTGAACCCAATTGAGCATGCCTTTTATATGCTGAAGGGAACTACCCCCCAAAACAAGCATATGCTAAAGATGGCTGCAATACAGGTTTTCCTGGCAGAGCATCACCAGAGAAGACACCCAGCAACTGGTGATGTCCATGAATCGCAGACTTCAAGCAGTCATTGCATGCAAAGGATACGCAACAAAATACTAAACATGACATTGCTGTGTCCCAAACTGCCCCTGAAATGGGGGGGGGAGGGGGGGGTGGTGGGGGGGGGGGGGACTATATATAAACACTGTTGTCATTTCCACATGGTGAAAACAAAATGTATAAAAATGGCCTTCATTAAAATCTGACAATGTGCACTTTAACCACATGTGATTTTTTTTCTATTACAAATCTCATATTGTGCCCTCTGGTTCTCGAATTTCCTACTTTGGGGAAGAGACTTTTTTTATACTCCCAACTTCTATACTCAATATTCTGACTGATGAAGGGCAAAGGTTAGTTTAGTTTATTATCACGAGTACCGAGGTACAGTGAAAAGCTTTTGTTGCATGCTAACCAATCAGTGGTAAGGCAATACATGACAATACAAAAACCTTTTTACCTGTCTACCCTATCTACCTGTAATGCCACCTTAAATGAACTTTGTTCGTGCACTCCTACATCCCTCTGCTCTACAACATTCCCCAGAGCTCTACCATTCAGTGTGTAGGTTCTGCCCATGTTAGACCTTCCTCACAATACCTCACGTTTCTCTGTATTAAATTCCATCAACCATTCCTCAGCCCACCTGACCAACCAATCAAGTTCCAGCTGCAATTTTTGACATCTATCTTCACTATCTGCAATACCACCCATTTTTGTATCATCTGTGAAGTTGCTAATCTTGCCATTAAGGTTCTCATCTAAATCACAGATAAAAGGTAAGGTTCTCATCTAAATCATAGATGAAAAACAGTAATGGGCCCAGAACCTAACCCTGAGGCACACCACTAGCCCACGAAGCAACCTTCCACCATTACTCTCTGCTTCTTTCCATGAAGACGATTTTCTATCATGTTCCATGGAGAATGAGTAAACTCAGGGACTGGACGTGGATTCCTGACGCTGTGGACAGCGGGTCTATGAGTTGCATCACTTTATCGCCTAGATTTCCATCAGTTCTAAATGTCAAATGTTCCTTGACTAGACAGGTTGAGAGCCCTTGGTGTGCAGTAGCTGGAGGGCTTTAACCAGCGGCATTTCTCCGTCGAATCTCTGTGGCAGCTCTTTTAAGGTTGAGTTTGTGGTCATGAATTTTGGATTGTGTTTGCCTACAACATTCTCCCTTGTACAGATCCCTGCACTGGACGACCAGCAACTTCAGGCAGAGACGTTTCTTTCAACAAGCTGATCATCTCTTGCAGCAGTTGATGTCCATTTCATCAGACTGATTTCTTGGACGGTAAGACTGGCATTGGGTGGATTGGGCTAATGTTCACTGGAGTTTAAAAGAATGAAAGGGGATCTCATAAAATCTAGACGGAACCAGACAGACTAGATGTAGGAAGAGTTGTCGATGAACTAGGGTCACAGCTTAAGGAAACAGAATAAATTATTTCCGACTAAAATAAGGAAAAATGTCTTCACCCACAGGGTGGTGAACGTGTGCAATTCTCTACACAAGAGATTGTGTCTTTTCATTAAATATATTTAACAGGTATGGTTCTCAAGGGCTAGAGAGATCAAGAGATAAGGAGAGAAAGCAGGAACAGAGCACAGAATTGGATACCTTTGATTTTTCTAGCATCTGCAGTTCTTTGTTAAACAGAATTGGATGATCATATCAGACTTGAAAGACTATTCCTATTTTCTGTGTTTCTGTGCTTGTCCCTGCAGCTGATTGTTATGCAGCTATTCAGGATGATGAAAATCACTGTATCTCATTCCAGACCTTGGAGATGGATGATGGTGTTATCCCTGGTAGCAGTTTGATAGAACTTGCTGTTTGCTTACTAAGAGGCCAGAAGTCAACCGTGTATCAATCCGACAGGGCAAATATTGCAGATTTCCTTGCTCTAAGCTCCTAAATGAGTTATTTTTATGACGCTTGGCGTGGCGCTTTCACTTTCCTCCCTTTAGCTGCTTTAATGTTTAGGGCTACTTCAGATCTTTAACCATGCAGTGGGTTAGGTAGCTGGCTGACTGACAAGGAGGAAGACCATAAATGCCTTTCAGTTATTATCAAAGGTCACAGGAAGAAATAAAAAGATACTCTGAGCCAGGACTTAAAAATACCTTATTCATTGTAGGCGAAGTGGCCTGGAGTGCAGATTTCTCCTGAACATTGTGAGACTGGATGCAGTAGATCGATATCATAAGAAGCATACTGGATAACTGGTAGGAGAGTAGTTTATATTTGTGTTTTCTTGTGTTTTCTTCTAATGTTTTGTAACTGTTTGTATTTTGCTCCGATTTTAAGTACATAGCTCGTATGTAGAAATTAATTCATAAAAGTCCATAGTTCATCTGCTTGCCATGAATTTGCGACTGAGGAAAATAATGCAATTCTGGGAAGCTTGAATGTTTGAAGAATTCATGTCTGAAAATCTTGCTGAATTTTGAGGGACCTTCTGCTGAAGATGTAATAGTAGGTGTCCCTGTTTCTCCATGTGTCGCCTTGTGGTTCAAATGCTAGTACTTTTGTCAGTTCCAGGAGGTTAAAAATTCATTCTGCATACCTGTTTTATCAGTCCATTGCTTCTTTGGTGGAGGTGCTGACTTTTGAAAGGAGCTCTGTCAATTAGCAAATAATCCTTTGGCACAAGGCAAGATTTGAATAGACCTTATGGGGAAAAAAGCTGGACAGGCTGAAGGCTTTTCTTTAAAATGTTTTCATGCATGGAATTGGCAGAATTTATTGCCCATTGCCAAATATTAGGGCGGTCACGGAGGCGCAGCGGTAGAGTTGCTGCCTTACAGCGAATGCAGCGCTGGAGACCCTGGATCGATCCCGACTACGGGTGCTGTCTGTACAGAGTTTGTACGTTCTCCCCTTGACCTGCGTGGGTTTTCTCCGAGATCTTCGCTTTCCTCCCACACTCCAAAGACGTACAGGTTTGTAGGTTAATTGGCTTGGTAAATGTAAAAAATTTTCCCTAGTGGGTGTAGGATAGCGTTAATGTGCGGGGATCGCTGGTCGGCGCGGACCCGGTGGGCCGAAGGGCCTGTTTCCGGGATGTATTTCTAAACTAAACTAAACTGAACTAAACTAAACTAAGCTGAGCAACAATTAAGAGTCAACCAATTTGATGGGTGCAGAGTTGCATTTAGGCCAGATTAGATAAAATTGTCCGATTTTGTTCTCTGATGGAGATTTCCAATGGCCACCTGGTAATCTCATCAATTTGCTTTCCAAATGCAAAACAAAGCATTTCACTGTACCTAAGTACATGTGACAATAAAGTATCACTGAATCATTGATTGGTGTATTTCTCAGCCCTGAGTCTCAAAGCATGTAGCAGCCCATTAATTGCTTATGAAGTGTGGTCATAGCACAAGAACAGGCCCTTCAGCCCACAATGTCTGTGCCGAACACGATGCCATGACCATCTCTTATCTACCATAATCCATATCCCTCCATCAAAGGGAGTTTGAGATCCAGAAGGAGGTGATCTGGTTTTGATAAATCCCCAGGGCCTGATTGAATCCATCCAAGATTATTAAAAGAGGAAAGAGAGGAGATTGCATGGGCCTTGACTAAGATCTTTTGTGACATCGCAAACCACGGGGGAGACCCCAGGCAATTGGAGAGTAGCCAATGTTGTTCCTTTGTTTAAGAAGGATGTAGAGATAATCCAGGGGATTATAGGATGGTGAGCCTCACGGCACTGGTAGGGAAGCTTTTCAGGAGTATTTTTCAGGATAAGATTCAATCCCATTTGGAAAGGAATAGGATCATTAGGTATAGTCAGCATGGTTTTATATGTGGCAGGTCATGTCTCACTAACTTGATCAAGTCTTTTGAGGAGGTGACGAAGGTGGCCAATGAGGGTGCGTAGCAATGTGGTCATGAATGTTGGATTTTAAGTAAGGCATTTGATACGGTCCCCCATGGTAAGCTGATCTAGAAGATTAAGATGCAGGGGATTCATAATCACTTAACACCATAAGTGATAGGAGCAAAATTAGGCCATATGGCCCATCAAGTCTACTCTGCCATTCAATCATGGCTGATCTATCTCTCCCTCCTAACACCATTCGCCTGCCTTCTCCCCATAACCTTGGTCATATGAATTTAGAACTGGTTTACTGATAGAAGATAGGGTTTGTGGTGGAAGGCTATTACTGAGGATGGACATCTGTGAGCAGTGGAATTCACCACCATCCAGGGACTTAAACCGCCCTTCCATGTCAGGTAAAGATTCACATGTACATCCATCAATCTCGCACTCTCCTCTCCTCTAGTCTTCACTCTCAACAATTTCTCTTTCTGTTCCTTCCTACACACATTAACTTCTCCAAAGACACAGACAAAATGCTGGAGTAACTCAGCGGGACAGCCATCATCTCTGGAGGGAAGGAATGGGTGAGACCCTTCTTCAGACTGGCGTCGGGGGGGGGGGGGGGGGGGGGGGGGGGGGGGGAGAGATACGTAGATAAAGGAAGTGTGATGGTGTGGAAAACAGGGCAAAAGGAATTGTGATCATGGAAAATGTAGAATAGATCATTGTTAGCCTGAAGAAGGTGACAAAATGTAGTCAGGGACGGTCAGACTGGATGGAGAACTGGGAAGGGGGAGGGATGGAGAGGGAGGGAAAGCAAGGCATACTTAAAGTTAGATAAGTCATAGTTCATACTGCTGGGGTGTAAGCTGCCCAAGCGAAATATGTGGTGCTGTTCCTCCAATTTGCATTGGGCCTCACTCTGACAGTGGAGGAGACCCAGGCCAGAATGCTCAGTGTGGGAATGGGAAGGACTTCACCAATGTCAGTTGAGAATGGTGATATTTGTTTGAAGAAGGGTTTCGGCCCGAAACATTGCCTATTTCCTTTGCTCCATAGATGCTGCCTCACCCGCTGAGTTTCTCCAGCATTTTTTTCTACCTGTTATTTAAATGCACTTTTGTTCTTCACATATATTAGCACTGGTGCACACAGATTATGACCCTTATGAAAATTGCATCATTGCATGTGCATGCACGCACCTACACACCTTAAAGCAATCAAAGGTGAAAATGTCCACTGTTGTATACAGATACAGATTTTGAATATTTTTTAATTAACAGTTTGAAGAAAAATAATCAGGATTTTTTTTTTAAATCTGGCTCAACTGAGTTAGTAGATTCAGTGCTTGAATACTGTTTTGCTTTTTCTGTGTTTTTGAATTTGGTAAGGACTCTAAAAAAAGCTAAGGGGCACACCCTATAATAAGCTACAATAAAATAGAACTTTAGACTGTTTTTAGATCATGTTATCTACCACGTAACAAGGCAGTCCTGACCAATTTGAGGATGTGTTCATTCACTAGTGTAACGTAAGAGAAGTGACTAGGTTAAAGATCAGTATTGATTTATAATGGTTTATTGTTCAGGTATGAGGCAAATTCCATCTAACATTAAGATTAAACAAAAGATAAAGCACATCCTCCCTAATGAGTCTGGTCTACCTCTTGTCCTTTGCTCTTCTGCACCTTTGCTCTAAGCAGGGTAAGTTCACCACAGCAATTTTTTTTTAAACTGAGTTAGGGCAATTGTGCGTGTGCTTACAAATTGAAGGTATAGGTAAACGATAATTCTACTCATAAAATACCAGCTCAAAGAAAATTCCCAGTTTAAGTAATGAACTCCTTTTGCTCAACTATATTTGATCTGCATTCAACCCTATTGTTCGGTTAAACAAGTCTGTAGAAAAGGAGGTAGACACAGGATGCTGGAGTAACTCAGCGGGACAGGCAGCATCTCTGGAGGGAAGGAATGGGGAATTTTGGGTCGAGACCCTTCTTCATATGCTAGAAAAAAGGAGAAATCAGCAATATAAAGGGCCTGTCCCACTTGGGCGACCTAATTTTCGAGTTCTGGCGAGTTTGCCCTCGACTCATACTCGCAGCATGGTCGTCACTAGGTCATAGGAGGTCTTCGTAACTCTCCTTCATGCTCGAGTGTGGTCTCCGCGTACCCGAAGCCTCAGCTAGGTCGCGGCGTATTGTTAAACATATTGAAAAATGCCCGCAAGTAAAAAAAGGTTGTCACTTTTTTTTACTCGTAGGTTTAGTCGTAGTAGGTCGTAGTAGGTCGCCATGTTACTCGTAGGTAGTCGAAGGTAGTCGTAGATAGTCTTCATCATAGTCGAAGGGAGGTCGAAGGAGATTGAAGCATGTCGTCTTCACTCCACTATTCGGTGTCTAATTTTCCCAAAGCTAGTCGTAGCTGGTCTTCAACACGGTTGAAGGAGGCCTTCAACATGTCATTTTTTAAAACTCGTTTATACTCGCCATTTAGGTCGCCCAAGTGGGACAGGCCCTAAAAAATACTGCCCTACTTGTCACGATGAATTTTCATAAAAATTCTTGGCAAATGGAGATACATTATTCTCACAGTCAGAAACTGAAAGTGCTTTTGCCACAACTGCAGTGGTTCACGAAGGTGTCTCCCCACGACCTTGTAACTGGCAATTAAGGGTGGGCAATAAATATCTTACTGTCACACCCAGATCATAAACTGAATATAAAAACATTGCATCACTAAGGGAGTGTTAAATTTTGTTCTGGATTAACATCAAAATCAAATAAGTGATCAGATTTTTTTTCTCCCCACCAATAGTTAGAACTTCTTCTAGGGAAAGTAGGGAAACTAGAACAGATTTAAAAATGCAACACAATAATTAGTCACAGAGGACATGACTAGAACAAGGGACAGAAGTTTAATAAAACTTCTTTACTCAGAGAACACGGTGTGGAATGAGCTTCCAGTGGAAGTGGTGGAGGCAGAGTTCATTGGTATCATTTAAAAATAAATTGGATAGGCATATGGATGCAAAGGTAAATCAATGGTATGAGTGCAGGCAGGTGGGACTAAGGGGAAAAAAAATTTTGTTCGGCACGGACTTGTAGGGCCGAGATGGCCTGTTTCCGTGCTGTAATTGTTATATGGTTATATGGTTAAAATATTAAAATGGCGGAAAAGCAAAGGTAAATCGAATTAAATGGAAATCACGTGCAAGAAAGAACTGCAGATGCTGGTAAAATCGAAGGTAGACACAAAATGCTGGAGTAACTCAGCGGGACAGGCAGCATCTCTGGAGAGAAGGAATGGGCGACGTTTCGGGTCGAGACCCTTCTTCAGACTGATGTCGGGGGAGGGGGTGGGACAAATATAGAATGTAGTCGGAGACAGTAAGACTAGTGGGAGAACTAGGAAGGGGAAGGGGATGGAGAGAGAAAGCAAGGCCTATCTGAAGTTAGAGAAGTCTATGTTCATACCGCTGGGGTGTAGACTCCCCAAGTGAAATATGAGGTGCTGTTCCTCCAACTTGCGCTGGGCCTCACTCTGACAATGGAGGAGACCCAGGACAGAAAGGTCAGATTGGGAATGGGAGGGGGAGTTGAAACCTACCTACATTCCATCTTTGTCCCGCCCCCTCCCATCAGTCTGAGGAAGGGTCTTGACCCGAAACGTCACCCATTCCTTCTCTCCAGTGATGCTGCCCGTCCCGCTGAGTTACTCCAGTGTTTTGTGTCTAAATGGAAATCACTTTCAGCTGCAGGGCAAGAGTAATGGGCAGGAATCTTGTGAGATCTTTCAGAGAAATGGTGCAATCATATTGGGTTAAATGATGAAGGAGTCGGACCTTGAGTTAGAGCTTTCATGAAGAGGCACAGCATGGGAACCGAATCCCTAATCTTTTTATATTGGAAGCAAGAGGCAAACTAGGTAAAGAGCAGGTCCTTTCAGGGACCAAAAGGAAAATTCATGTGTGGAGCCAGGGAGTATGTACAGGATCCTAAATGAATATTTTTTAGTGTTATTCGCCATGTGAAAAGGATATGAAGGATGGAGAGAAAAGATAGGTATGCTGCTATTTTGGGGCATTTATGGGTTGGGAAGGGGGGTGTGTAATTGGACAAATGATGGTGGATTAATTCCCAGGGCCTGACAGGATTTATCCGCGACTTCTAAGGGAAGCAAAGGAGGAAATTACAGGAGGACTGTCAGATTTCTCCATCTTTGGTAGCCTCAGGTGAGGTATCAGAAGACTGGATGTGATAGCATTAGAAAGAGTGTAGAAGGTCACCATGGAATGGAGGGATTTACTTAAGAGGAAAAATTGGATGGGCTGGGTTTATTTTCACTGGAGTGTGGGAAGCTGAGCATTGACCTTATGGTGTTTATACAATTATGAGGACCATCGATAAGGTGGATACTTTTTCTTGGGGTTACGGAGTCTATGACTAGAGTAGGAGAGAAGAAATATAGAGCAGATAGAGCAGATGGACATATAGTGTGATATGTAATTAGCCGGCCGAATGTGTGGTACAGGCAGGTACCATAGAGGTAATTCTGCTCTAATATATTTCAATGATGTACATTGTTATAGGGTGATTGATGGATTGGGGAACACTATTTGTATTATACGGGGCTGCATTTGTTACACTACAATTGCAGCCAGGAAAACCTGAGTAAATCAGTGCCTTGCAGGCAACAAGGCACTGCTCAAACTCGGCTCTCATAGAAACATCGAAACATAGTTGCAGCAGTAGGCCATTCAGCCCTTCGAGCCAGCACCACCATTCAATATGATCATGGCTGGTCATCCAAAATCAGTACCCCATTCTGGCTTTTCCCCCATATCCCTTGATTCCCTTAGACCAAAGAGCTATATCTAACTGGGTGTCATGGTACACCAGTCATTGAAAGTAGGCATGCAGGTGCAGCAGGCAGTGAAGAAAGCGAATGGTATGTTGGCTTTCATAGCGAAAGGATTTGAGTATAGGAGCAGGAAGGTTCTACTGCAGGGTACAGGGTCTTGGTGAGACCACACCTGGAGTATTGCGTACAGTTTTGGTCTCCAAATCTGAGGAAGAACATTATTGCCATAGAGGGAGTGCAGAGAAGGTTCACCAGACTGATTCGTGGGATGTCAGGACTGTCTTATGAAGAACGACTGGATAGACTTGGTTTATACTCTCTAGAATTTAGGAGATTGATGAATTGTATCGAATGGGCTTGTATTCACTGGCATTTAGAAGAATGAGAGGGGATCTTATAGAAACTTACAAAATTCTTATGGGGTTGGACAGGCTAGATGCAGGAAGATTGCTCCCGATGTTGGGGAAGTCCAGGACAAGGGGTCACAGCTTAAGGATAAGGGGGAAATCCTTTAAAACCGAGATGAGAAGAACCTTTTTCACACAAAGAGTGGTGAATCTCTGGAACTCTCTGCTGCAGAGGGTAGTCGAGGCCAGTTCATTGGCTATATTTAAGAGGGAGTTAGATGTGGCCTTTGTGGCTAAGGGGATCAGAGGGTATGGAAAGAAGGCAGGTACGGGATACTGAGTTGGATGATCAGCCATGATCATATTGAATGGCGGTGCAGGCTCGAAGGGCCGAATGGCCTACTCCTGCACCTAATTTCTAAACATCTATGTTTCTAACTCTCTCTTGAAAACATCCAGCGAATTGGCCTCTGTGGCAGAGAATTCCACAGATTCACAACTCTCTGGGTGAAAAAGTTTTTCCTCATCTCAGTCCTAAATGGCCGACCCATTATTCCTAAACTGTGACCCCTGGTTCTGGACGCCCCCAACATTGGGAACATGTTTCCTGCATCTACCCAGTCAAATCCTCTAAGAATTTTATATGTTTCTATAAGATCCCCTCTCATTCTTCTAAATGCCAGTGAATACAAGCCCAGTCGACACATTCTTTCATCATTTGTCAGCCCCGCCATACCTGGAATTAACCTGCTTTATCTATGCTCAATAGCAATATTGTTCTTCCAGCCAAGACGTTTTTCAACTTTTGTGAGGGTGTGAAGAAGGGTTTCGGCCCGAAACGTTGCCTTTTTCCTTCGCTCCATAGATGCTGCTGCACCCGCTGAGTTTCTCCAGCATTTTTGTCTACCTTCGATTTTCCAGCATCTGCAGTTCCTTCTTAACCATTCAGATAATAATCTGCCTTGCAGTTCTTGCCACCAAAGTCGATAACCTCACATTTATTCACATTATACTGTATCTGCCATGCTTCTGCCCACTCACCCAACCTATCCAAGTCACCCTGCAGCCTCAAGGCATCCTCCTCGCAGCTCACATTGCCACCCAGCTTTGTGTCATCCGTAAACTTAGAGATGCTACATTTAATTCCCTTATCTAAATCGTTAATATATATTGTAAACACCGGTCCCAGCACCGAGCCTTGCGGCACCCCACTAGTCACAGCCTGCCATTCTGAAAATGACCCGTTAATTCCTACTCATTGCTTCCTGCCTTCCAACTAGTTCTCTAACCATGTCAATACACTACCCCCAAAACCATGCGCTCTAATTTTGCACACTAATCTCTTGTGTGGGTCCTTGTCAAAGGCTTTTTGAAAGTCCAGATACACCACATCCACTGGCTCTCCCTTATCCATTCCACTTGTTACATCCTCAAAAAATTCCAAAAGATTAGTCAGGCATGATTTCCCCTTCATAAATCCATGCTGACTTTGACCGATCCTGTCACTGCTTTCCAAATGCGCTGCTATAACATCTTTAATAATCGACTCCAGCATCTTCCCCATTAGCGATGTAAGGCTGACTGGTCTATAATTCCATGCTTTCTCTCTCCCTCCTTTCTTGAAAAGTGGTTACATTGGCTACCCTCCAGTCCACAGGAACTGATCCAGAGTCGAGGACATTGAAAATCACCAATGCATCCACGATTACTTCCTTGAGCACTCTGGTTTGCAGACCATCAGGCCCTGGGGATTTATCTGCCTTCAGTCCCAACAGTTTACCTACCACCATTTTCTGACTAATGCGGATTCCCTTCAGTTCCTCCCTCCCACTTTGGTCCCCTAGTATTTACGGGAGATTGTTTGTGCCTTCCCTAGTGAAGACAGAACCAAAGTACTTGTTTAACTTCAGGTTTGTTAGGAATGTAACTATTATGTTATATACAGAATTATCTGAACAGTTTGTACAAAGCATTTATATAGGTGTTTGGATAGAAAGGGGTTCTTAAGGGGTTGGACTGGCTAGATGCAGGAAGATTGTTCCCGATGTTAGGGAAGTCCAGGACAAGGGGTCACAGCTTAAGGATAAGGGGGAAATCCTTTAAAACCGAGATGAGAAGAACTTTTTTCACACAGAGAGTGGTGAATCTCTGGAACTCTCTGCCACAGAGGGTAGTTGAGGCCAGTTCATTGGCTATATTTAAGAGGGAGTTAGATGTGGCCCTTGTGGCTAAGGGGATCAGGGGGTATGGGGAGAAGGCAGGTACGGGATACTGAGTTGGATGATCAGCCATGATCATATTGAATGGCGGTGCAGGCTCGAAGGGCCGAATGGCCTACTCCTGCACCTATTTTCTATGTTTCTATGTTTCTATGTTTCTAAAGGAGTGGGAAGATATGGATTCTAATGCAAGCAAATGTGATTTGCCTCAACAGACAGGGGCCATTAGACCAAGTGGCTATTTCTGTGCTCTATAACTACGACTCTTTGATTGTATGATGAGCTTCCAACCTTGTAAATGTCTAGAATTCCGCACTGAATTTTGCAACCGCGGGTAAATTGCTTTCTTATCATTCCCCATGTTGACATTTATGCCCCTTTCTCACCTCGTTTCCATAAAATGCCACCCTAAAGGTGCCCCTTATCACCCTTTTCTACATAAAGTCTTACATTTCAATCCATCCCCAGCTCAGCTTTAATATAAATCTATAATCTCTTTGCTCTTCCCCCAGTTCTGAGGAAGGGCTCCTGAACTGAAATGTTCATTGGTTTCTCTTTCCACTGATGCTGCTTGTGTGGCTGAGTTTTTCCACTGTTTTCTGTTTTGGTTTCAGATTCTAGCATCGGCTGTTTTAATGCAATTCCCATCTGTTGAGCAATCGATTCTGGAAAATGTGTGAATAAATGGGAAGTCAAGTCTAGTTCCGGTCTCATGGTGATTTCCCTGTCAGGAGTTCAGTTGTCCAAGCTGAACCATGAACACTGAATAAAGATGGACACAAAATGCTGGAGTAACTCAGTGGGGCAGGTAGCATTTCTGGATAGAAGGAATGGGTGATGTTTCGGATCGAGACCCCTCTTCAGACATCTCGACCCGAAACGTCACCCATTCCTTCTATCCAGAGATGCTGCCTGTCCCGCTGAGCTACTCCAGAATTTTGTGTCTGTCTTCAGTGTAAACTAGCATCTGCAGTTCCTTCCCACACAACAGTGATACTTAACTGGGGTGGGTTATTGAGCTTTACACTGGGCAAGTGCTTCAGGTGAATTGGGGAAAGCCAGGAAACTGGTAAGTGACTTTAATGGTCCTGTCCCACTTACGCGGCTTTTTCGGCGACTGCCGGTTTCCGTAATAGGTCGCTGCAGGTTGCCGAAATTTTTCAACATGTTGAAAATCCAGCGGTGACCAGAAAAGACCCGCTACGACTCTTTCCTTCTATCCAGAGATGCTGTGTGTCCCACTGAGCGACTCCAGAATTTTGTGTCGTCTTCTGTGTGTAAACTAGTATGGTCGTGCAGTAGCCGCCCACACAACAGTGATACCTAAACTGGGGTGGGTTATGGACCTTTAACATGTTGAAGTGCATTTTTGGCGAAAGCCAACGAAACTGGTAAGTGACTTAATGGGTGCTGTCCCAGTCACGCGAAAAAGTTGCGTAAGTGCCGGTACGGGCGTTAAAGGTCGTTGCAGGTTGCCGAAAATTTTCAACATGTTGAACATTTTCGGCGACCTGCACCGACTTATAGAAACATAGAAATTAGGTGCAGGAGTAGGCCATTCGGCCCTTCGAGCTGCACCGCCATTCAATATGATCATGGCTGATCATCCAACTCAGTATCCCGTACCTGCCTTCTCTCCATACCCCCTGATCCCCATAGCCACAAGGGCCACATCTAACTCCCTCTTAAATATAGCCAATGAACCGGCCTCAACTACCTGTGGCAGAGAGTTCCAGAGATTCACCACTCTCTGTGTGAAAAAAGTTCTTCTCATCGCTTAAAGCATTTCATTTCCATAATGCACTACCTAAAATCAGATTTTAGAATAAATGTTTGGACCTCTCTTGGAGAGAGTAGAGGAATTGGGATAATTGGACCACTCTACCAATGATGGGCTGAATGGCCTTCCTATAATTTAGTTTAGTTTAGAGATACAGCATGAAAACAGGTTGTTCGGCCACTGAGTACAAAGCTGACCATTGATCAACGTCGCCTATTTCCTTCGCTCCGTAGATGCTGCCTCACCCGCTAAGTTTCTCCAGCTTTTTTGTCTACCTTTGGATTTTTCCAGCATCTGAAGTTCTTTCTGAAACAACCCATTCACACTAGATCTGTTATCCCACTTTCTCATCCCACTGCCTACAAATTAGGAATATTTAAATGAGGCCAACTAACCTACAAACCCCCTCATCTTTGTGATGTTTAAGGAAACCAGAGCACCCGGAGGAAACCCACGTAGTCACAGAGAGAATTTGCAAGCTCCACATAGGCAGCACCCGAAGTTAGGATGGAACCCGGGTTTCTGGTGCTGTGAGGCAGCAGCTCTACCACTGCGCCACTGTGCGGTTCATCTGTTAGTCTCTTTTCTATCTTTACTTCACTGAGAATCTTTCAATGTTGGCATAATTTGTGGAATTATTTATTGTCCTTGCACAGTGGCAGTACAGTTGCTGCCTTGCAGCGCCAGAGGCACAGGTTCATTCCACACCTCGGCTGCTGTTCGTACGGAGTTTAAAACGTTCTTCTTGTGACCATGTGGGTTTTCGCCGGATGCTCCGGTTTCCTCCCGCAAAGACGTGCAGGTTTGTGGGTTAATTGGCTTCTGTAAATTGTCCCTAGTGTGTGTGGGATAGAACTAGTGTACGGGGGTGATTGTTGGTCAGTGCGGACTCGATGGGCCGAAGGTCCTGTTTCCAAGCTGTATCTGTAAACTAAACTAAACTAAATTAAAAAGTTGTTGTCCTTTGCAAATGTTGCATATTTTCAATTAAATGAAAATATCCATCATTTGAAGAAACTGCTAACAAAAGCCGTTACTCTTCTTGTCACTGGTTCCTCCTCCTCCTCCTCCTCCTCTCTCTGGGAGTTTAACAGACATAAGTATAGAGTAACTACAATGAACAAAGGCCAATAATTCCCAGTGGCAGGCTGAATATGTACTTGTGAAATGCGTTACTGTTCACTATTGAAGTTGCTTGCAGCAATGTAACTGTCCTTTTACTGTGCCTAGTCTAAAACCCCAGGGCCAGGATGGATGAGGAGTTTGAGAAAGGTCGCATCAAGGAGCTTCAGCAGCAACGGATGACTGTGCAGAAAAAAACTTTCACCAATTGGATAAACCAGATATTTTCCAAAAACCAGGTAAGCCTGCAAACTTTGGGGTGAAAAAGTGCTGTAATGGCTCACTATTTTATTTATGTGTGCAACAATTATACAGAACTGGTATGGCATGGCATGTCAACTTTTTGTATTCTCCAAATGGAGAGAACTGGGAAAAGCTGCAGGATAAGGAGGGGAAAGAAAGGACGGAGCCACAGTTATTTTTCCTTTTCATAAATGAGGAGCAACCACTTAAGCCTACTTGGGTGTTCTTAGCTTGAAAGGTGTAAGATGCTTTGTGTAATGTGTTTAGAGTGACAGACAACTGAGTGAAAGGCTTAGATAGAGTGGATGGGGAGAGGATGTTTCCACTAGTGGGAGAGTCCAGGACCAGAGGCCATAGCCTCAGAATTAAAGGACGTTCCTTTAGGAAGGAGATGAGGAAGAATTTCTTTAGTCAGAGGGTGGTGAATCGGTGGAATTCTTTGCCACAGAAGACTGTGGAGGCGAAGTCAATGGATATATTTAAGGCAGAGATAGATAGATTCTTGATTAGTACGGGGGTAAGAGGTTATGGGGGGAAGGCAGGAGAATGGGGTTAGGAGGGAGAGATAGATCAGCCATGATTTGAGAATTAAGGAACAAAGGATTAGGGGTAACACGAGGGGGAACTTCTTTACTCAGAGAGTGGTAGTTGTGTTGAATGAGCTTCCAGTGGAAGTGGTGGAGGCAGGTTTTCGATTTTATCATTTAAAAATAAATTGGATAAGTATATGGACGGGAAAGGAATGGAGGGTTATGGCCTGAGTGCAGGTAGATGGGACTTTTTTTAGTTGGATTAGAAGGGCCTGCTGTAATTTCCGTGCTGTAATTGTTATATGGTTATATGGTTAAATGATTGAATGGCGGAGTAGACTTGTTGGGCTGAATGGCCCAATTCTCCTCCTATCACTAATGATCTTATGAACTCACTTGGTAAATGTAGCACTTCTTCAGGTTAGTTATTTTACCATGAGCAGCGTCTGTTTGCTGAAGAAGGTACAGTACATGGAATCGAGTGTGGATTTGGAGGGAGGAAGCAAAGTGGAGTAGAGGCCTAGAGTGATTTGTATTTTTAATAAATGTGGGCACAAAATGCAGGAGTGAAAATCTGATATTAACTTGCTGTAGACATTTTCAGGCCACTGTTCAAGAAGTTTGTGCTCCTGGGTGGTCCATCACAGTAGTTATATTCATAGTTGGAAGTCATGACATTTTCTAAAAACAAAGAGGGATTTGATATTGAATTGAGTTATGGTGAAACCTCTTTGTTCAGGAGATGGTGGAATTCATTGGGAATGGTCAAGTCAGAGACCTTTGTAAATCCTAAAGGGCCAGTCCCACTTTCACGACAATTCAAAACCTCTGCCGAGTTTAAAGGAGCTAAAAAAAAAATCAAGATCGTGGTGATCTACAAACCCCTACGACCTTCCACGACTATGTTTACGAACTCCTACGAGTCTGTCTACGAATTCCCACGACTATTTCGATCCCCTCCTTACGAGTAAAAAGTTGCAATTTCTTTCATCCCGACCATTTTTTTACTCGTGGACATTTTTTATCGGGCTGGAAAAAACGTCCCGACTTACCTGATGCTACGAGTACCTACGGCTGGCATAACGAGCCGCTACGATGTATCTACGAACTCCTACGGACTCGTTACGAACATTCTGCGAGTTTGAATCAAGGGGAAAACTCGGGAGAATTCCTGAATTACCTCGTGAAAGTGGGACAGGCCCTTAAGGAAGATTAGATTTATGTTTCAAATAGTGAATGTGCTTTCTTCACCAGAGGAATTTGTTTTAAATCAGTATATCATTTGGTAGCATGGACACAATTATTATTTACGTGCTTTAAACTTCCACCTGGGTGTCCCCAAAGTGCTTTCAGCGAGTTAGTCTGAATACTTAAGGAGCTTTGATGCGCCATGCGTCATTCTCTCTATGCTTCCATTCATCATGTAAAAAATGATTTATGTTATCTTACGGGCAACTTGACACAATTCTTAACATCTCGAATCATCCTACCCTATGATTCAAATCAATGTATGCTAACCTGTTAGCTGCCACCAACCCAGACATCTGTTAGATTGTATGATTTATAACAAATGCTGAAAGGTTGGTATATCCTCTGATCAAGGAGCAACAGAACACCTTTCCTCTGATGTTTAAGAAGGAACTGCAGATGTTGGAAAATCGAAGGTAGACAAAAATGCTGGAGAAACTCAGCGGGTGCAGCAGCATCTACGGAGCAGAAGAAATAGGCAACGTTTCAGGCTGAAACCCTTCTTCAGACTGATGTGAGGGTAGGGGGAAGAAGAAAGGAAGAGGAGGAGCCAGAGGGCTGAGGGAGAGCTGAGAAGGGGAGGAGACAGGAGAAAACAGGACTACCTGAAATTAGAGAAATCAATGTTCATACCGCTGGGGTGTAAACTACCCAAGTGAAATATGAGGTGCTGTTCCTCCAGGACAGAAAGGTCAGATTGGGAATGGGAGGGGGAGTTAAAGTGCTGAGCAACCGGGAGATCAGGTAGGTTAAGGCAGACTGAGCGGAGATGTTCAATGAAACGATCGCCGAGCCTGCGCTTGGTCTCACCGATGTAGAGAAGTTGACACCTGGAACAGTGGATACAGTAGATAAGGTTGGAGGAGGTGCAAGTGAACCTCTGCCTCACCTAGAAAGACTGTTTGGGTCCTTGTATGGAGTCGAGGGGGGATGTAAAGGGACAGGTGTTGCATCTCCTGCAGTTGTAGGGGAAGGTACCCGAGGAGGGGGTGGTTTGGGTGGGAAGGGACGAGTTGACCAGGGAGTTTCAGAGGGAACGGTCTCTGTGGAAAACAGAAAAGGGTGGAGATGGGAAGATGTGGCCAGTAGTGGGTTCCCGTTGGAGGTGGCGGAAATGTTGGACGATTATGTGTTGTATGCGACGGCTGATGCTGTGGAAGGTGAGGACAAGGAGGACTCTGTCCTTGTTACCAATGGGGGGAGGGGGAGCAAGAGTGGAGCTGCGGGATATCGAGGAGATCGAGGTGTCTGAGAGTTGTCGCCTGGCCTCAGTCCGGTAGAGGTTAGCACGCCAGACCACCACGGCACCTCCCTTGTCGGCGGGTTTGTTTATCAAGTCGAGGTTGCTGCAGAGTGAGCGGAGGGCTGTACGTTCAGTGGGGGAGAGGTTAGAGTAAGTCAGGGGAGCGGAAAAGTTGAGGCGGTTGATGTCCCGCAGGCAGTTGGATATAAAAAAGTCTAAAGAAGGTGTAGGACCATCCAGGGGAGTCCCAGAGGAGGGGGTACGTTGGAGTTGGGAGAAGGGGGTCATCACTGGGTGGTGAGGACTCCTTCCCATGGAAAAAGGAACGGAGACAGAGACGACGGAAGAAGAGGTCTACAATGTGGCTGACCTGGGACTCGTTGAGGTGGGGACGGAGGGGAACAAAAGTGAGGCCTCTGCTGAGGACAGACCGTACCATATCAGATTCAATTTAATTGTCATTGTCAGTGTACAGTACAGAGACAACGAAATGCATTAAATAATTGTAGGGAGGGAGGAGAGGGGTGAGACCTCCCCGTTTCTTATCAGAAAGGGGGAGGTCTGAGGGGATGTTGAACACACAGCAAGGGTGTGGGTTAGGGTCGGAGGAAGGCGGTAGATGGAGTAGATGGAGGCTGAGGCGATGTCTGGTGGGGGGATAGTGGGTTTTAAGGGGGAGGCAGGCATGACTATAAGGTAAAAGGGAAAGAACCAGTGAAACCCCCACTGATGTACCCTGTAGGGAGGGGGGGGGGGGGAAGCAATAGGACCCAGCAGAGTCAGACCATGTGGCGTGGTATCGTGGAGACGGTGGGCCTGGAGGATGGAGGACGGCTGAAAAAATCATCGGGACTTCTCTTCCTTCAACCCGGGACATTGCGTGCAAACGTTGCTGGTCCAAGGCCAACAGCATTATAAAAGATCCCACACATCTCCATCATGGACTGTTCACTCTGCTGCCCTCGGGCAAAAGGTATCGCAGTATAAGGAGCAGAACAGCCAGGTTTTGCAACAGCTTCCTCCCTTGAGCCATCAGACTCTTGAATTCCATATAATGTGCCGCCACTATTATCTATTTTGTCTATTTTATCTTTTTATCTATATCTTTTTATCCGTTTGTTGTTTTATGTTGCACGGTGAGCCAGATGCCACAAAACTTTGTTCAGACTTGCATTTGTTGGTGTATTTTTGAATGACAATAAAATCCTGGATTGATTGATTGATTGGTGCTGAGCCTGGGACTCAAGTAAGACGATGACTGCGGGCCGCTGGTGGTCGGTGGAGAAGCGAGGGTCGGTGGAGTCGCTGGTAGAGGCTGGTGGGGGACTGTAGCCCGGGTCAGCAGACGAAGCGTCGGTGGTCCCTGTCAGCCGATGGCTGGGGTGGCAGTGAAGGCCGTCGTGAGCGGTGGCTTCGGGGAGGCGGTGAAGGCCGGCAGTCCTGGGGAGGTGGTGGGAGGTGGAGGCAGCGGCGGTTGTGGCCCCGGGGAGGCGGTGAAGGTTGACGATGGCGGCATCTTGGGTGGTCTGGGCCGGGAAGTCGAGAGGCGGTGAAGGTCGGCGATGGCGGCATCTTGGGTGGTCTGGGCCTGGGATGGGCCGGGAAGGCGGGGAGTGTTGTTGCTGCTCCTCGTGGCGGCAATGGTGTGGCGAGTCGGCCTCGTGGTGTTCGGGCAGGCGGCGCGGTGGGCCTGCGGGCGGGCGGTCTAGTCGAGGAGTGGCGGTGTCGGTGTCGGTAAGAGACCACATCTTGAACAACGGATACAGTAGATGACTACAGTGGTTGGGATGATAGATTGTGCAAGTAGGGGATTAGACAATCCGATCGACTAGTGCATGTTGTGAAAGATTGGCTCCTGATGACAAAGTTATAGTATGTGTGAGGTAAAAGGAAGTTTCAAACTGAGATGATATAAGATTATATGCATGAACTATGGCACTAGATTTATACAATGCTACTCTTGTTCCATAAAAGGGGCATTAACTATACTAAATGGTAGATTTATATCCACTTCAACACAGTCAGCATGCATTACAGCTGATAAAACAATATAATTTTACAATATCCCAGAAATGTACATACCTTTGGAATGATACTGGAGTACCTTGTACCTGGTGATTCCTATCCTAAGGGGGAACGTGTAAGGGACATAGTTGAAATAGTCGGAGAGTCGTAAAGTGAAACAGCATGAAAGTCCTTTCGGCCCGACGCATCCATGCTGACCAAAGTGCCTCATCTCAGCTGGTCTCATTTGCTGCCATTTGGTCCATATCGCTCCACACCTTTCCTATCCCTGTACCTATCAGTGTATTTTACATGTTGTGATAGTCCCTACCTCAACTACCTCCACTATATGCGCACCACTTTCCGTGTGAAAATATGTTCCTTATCCCTCTCACGTTAAACCTGTGTCCTCTGGTTCTTGATTCCCCAACTCTGGGTAAGAAACTCTGTTGCACCCTATCTATTTCCCTCATGCTGTTATACACCTCTATAAGCTCGCTCTTCAGCCTCCTGCGCTCCCTGGAATAAAGTCCTAGCCTGTCCAATCTTTCCCTCCAGCTCAGGTCCTCGTGTCCTGGCAACATCCTTCAGATGCAAATCTTCTCTGCACTCTTATTGTTGCACTCAACATCCAGCTTAATGCCATCCTTCCGATAGCAGGGGGTGAGCAAAGCTGAACACGTTACTCCAAATGAGGCCTCACCAATGTATTGTGCCACTATAAAATAACGTCTCAGCTTCTATATTTAAAGCCCTGTCCCACGGTACGAGTTCATTCAAGAGTTCTCCGAGTTTGCCATGATTCGAACTGAGAGATTTACGGTAATGGCCGCTCGTCGGTACTCGGGGCTCTCGTGGACATTTTTCATCATGTTGAAAAATCTTCACGAGTTTTCCCAAGCTTACCTGCCGTTAGCGAGTCTTCCCCAGTACCTGCCGTTAGCGTTACGAGCCGCTAAGAGATGTCCCCGAGCTCCGACATACCCGCTACGTACATTCTACGTGCTTACCACGAGTTTGATTTATTTTTAAACTCGGGAGAGCTCTTGAAGGAACTCGTACAGTGGGGACAGGGCTATTAGTGGCCTGACTGATGGAGACCAATATACCAGAAGTCTTCTTTAATACCCTATCTACTTTCAGGAATCTCTATACCTGTATTCCTAGATCCCTCTGCTACAATAGTTACCCTACCACTGATGTGAGGCTCGCCGACTTATGCCCCTGTCCCACTTAGGCGATCTTTTAAGAGAATGCTGGCGACTAGGCTGTTGCCACATGGTCGCCGGGGTGTCGCCTGTACGGTCGTGAGTCGTCTCCTCAGTCGCCGTCTTTCTAGTCGCCACTGGATTTCGAAATGTTCAACAATTTTCGGCAACAGTTGGCGACAGTGGGCTTGACGCCAATGAGCGTGGCTTGTCTTCTCTTGACGTAGGTGCTGTCGTAGGTTGTCGCCAGGTAATGTAGGTTGTCGCCGGTGCTGACTTCGGTGAATTCCATTGGCGACTACCAACGTCGACCTACGTCAACCGGCGACAGGTACCGGCGATTGAATTGTCTTCCTTGTCGTAGCCTGTCGCGGGTGGACGTAGGTTGTCGTAGGTGTGGTCAAGGGCGAACGTCTTAATGGGTCTCCGGTTGTCGGTAGATTGCCGTAGCTTGTTGTCGACTAGGTGGCAGGTTGTTGTAGGCATTGGCGTAGACATTGTCATGAGGAGTCCAGTCGCCGGTTTTTCGGTGACCTCTACGACTATGACAGTGACAGTGGCCACTCTCCCAGTTCTCGGGGATCTCACCTTTTCTGTTGGAGGAGCAAGAAAGATCCTCGTCAAAGCTTCCACAATCTCCTCTCTTGCCCAGGAAACTTATCCACCTTAATGTCTCAGCACCACCTCCTGCTCTATCTCAAACTGCGCCGGTATATTTGTATTCCCCACACTGATCTCACTGTCCTCAAACTCCTTCTCCTCGTTGAATATAGATGCAAAGTACTCGTTTAAAACTTCACCTACATCCTCCGATTCTAAGCATAGATAAGGGCTTGTCCCACTTGTACGAACTAATTGCCGACCTCTGCCGAGTTTGCCCTTGACTCGTACTCGCAGCATGGTCACCGCGAGGTCATGGGAGGTCTTCGTTAACTCTTCCTCATGCTCGTGAGTGGTCTGCGCGTACTCGTGGCCTCAAGTAGGTCACGCCGTTTTTTCAACCTGCTAACAAAATGTCCACGAGTAAAAAAAGGTCGGCAAAGGTCGGCCAAGTGGGACAAGGGCTATACCTTCCTTTATCCTTGAGTGGTCCTAACATCATCCTCTTGTTTATAACATACATATATAAAGCCTAGGGATCTTTAACCTGACACCATTGACATTTCATGGCCCCTTTTGGCCCTTCTAATCACCCACTTAAATGTTTTCCTACTCGCTGTATATTCCTCATAAGCCACGTCTGATCTTCTTAATCGTGACATGCGCTTCCTTTTTCTTCCTGACCAAGTTTACAACTTCCTTAATAATCCACAGTTCCCTTAACTTGCCGTCCTTATCTCTCTCCTTACTGGAACATGCTGATCTGCACTTTGATCAACTAATCTTTCAATAACTCCAACATGTCAGCTCTGAATTTACCCAATAACAACTGATCCCAATCTACCCTCCCTCGCTCCTGCCTAATGACATTGTTATCTGCCTTGCCCTAATTAAGTATCTTCCCCCAACATCCAGACCAATCCCCATTCAAAACATAGAAACATAGAAAATAGGTGCAGGAGTAGGCCATTCGGCCCTTCGAGCCTGCACCGCCATTCAATATGATCATGGCTGATCATCCAACTCAGTATCTTGTACCTGCTTTCTCTTCATACCCCCTGATCCCTTTAGCTGTAAGGGCCACATCTAACTCCCTCTTAAATATAGCCAATTAACTGGCCTCAACTACATTCTGCGGCAGAGAATTCCAGAGATTCACCACTCTCTGTGTAAAAAATGTTTTTCTCATCTCAGTCCTAAATGATTTCCCCTTTATCCTTAAACTGTGACCCCTTGTCCTGGACTTCCCCAACATCGGGAACAATCTTCCTGCATCTATCCTGTCCAACCCCTTAAGAATTTTGTAAGTTTCTATAAGATCCCCAATCAATCTTCTAAATTCTAGCGAGTACAAGCCGAGTCTATCCAGTCTTTCTTCATATGAAAGTCCTGACATCCCAGGAATCAGTCTGGTGAACCTTCTCTGCACTCCCTCTATGGCAAGAATGTCCTTCCTCAGATTAGGAGATCAAAACTGTACGCAATACTCCAGGTGTGGTCTCACCAAGACCCTGTACAACTGCAGTAGAACCTCCCTGCTCCTATACTCAAATCCTTTTGCTATGAATGCTAACATACCATTCGCTTTCTTCACTGCCTGCTGCACCTGCATGCCTACTTTCAATGACCATGACACCCAGGTCTTGTTGCATCTCCCCTTTTCCTAATCGGCCACCATTTAGGTAATAGTCTACTTTCCTGTTTTTGCCACCAAAGTGAATAACCTCACATTTATCCACATTATACTGCATCTGCCATGCATTTGCCCACTTATCCAGCCTATCCAAGTCACCTTGCAGCCTCCTAGCATCCTCCTCACAGCTAACACTGCCCCCCAGCTTAGTGTCATCCGCAAACTTGGAGATATTGCCTTCAATTCCCTCATCCAGATCATTAATATATATTGTAAATAGCTGGGGTCCCAGCACTGAGCCTTGCGGTACCCCCACTAGTCACTGCCTGACAATCTGAAAAGGACCCGTTTACTCCTATAAAACCTATAGTCAAAAGGGCACAATGTGCTGGAGTAATTCAGCAGGTCAGGCAGCATCGCTGGAGAACTTGGCTAGGTGAGGTTTCGGGTCGAGATTTTGACCTGCTGGGTTACACAAGCAGTTATTGTCTTTTTGTCTGTTAGCTAGCATCTGCAGTTCTTAGTTTTTACATTAAAACCAATGGAGTTGTGATCACTATCTCCAAATTGCTCTTCCAATGTAACACCAGTCACGTGGCCAGGTTTGTTTCTCAATATATTGTTCAAGGAAACCTCCATGGATACACATTAGCCTGGATGCACATTAGCTGCCTCCTCGTGGCAGTGCTTCCTGTTGATCTCCAAGATGTTGGGAGATCCCAACGGGCCACGAGGCAGAAGGTTGCTTCCCGACAGGCTGCGGCCTGGCTCGCTGCCATGGCAATGAGAACCAGCCTGGAGAGGTTGCCGCCAGGCCCGGCCCGGCCTCTGCTCACCCCGATGAGGGAGTCGGACACAGGGCCGGTAAGCGGGGCACCAGTGTGAAGGAGTGCAGGGCCTCGACGGCAGAGAGGGCCGCAGGAGGCCTTGCAGCAGCTTGGAGCTCGGCCCAGTGAGCTGCGGCTACATCCCAACTGCAGGCCCGGCTCACCCGGAGAGGGAAGGCTGCCCAGCCCGGCCCCTGCTCACCCCGTGGATCGGGAATCAGAGAAGGGGTGGATGGAGACAATAGACAATAAGTGCAGGAGTAGGCCATTCGGCCCTTCGAGTCAACACTGCCATTCACTGTGATCATGGCTGATCATCCCCAATCAGTACCCCGTTCCTGCCTTCTCCCCATATCCCTTCATTCTGCTATCTTTTAGAGATCTATCTAGCTCTCTCTTGAAAGCATCCAGAGAATTGTCCCCCACTGCCCTCTGAGGCAGTGAATTCCACAGATTCACAACTCTCTGTGTGAAAAAGTTTTTCCTCATCTCCGTTCTAAATGGCTTACTCCTTATTCTTAAACTGTGGCCCCTGATTCTGGACTCCCCCAACATCGGGAACATGTTTCCTGCCTCTAGCGTGTCCAAAGCCTTAATAATCTTATATGTTTTAATAAGATTGCCTCTCATCCTTCTAAGTTCCAGAGTATACAAGCCCAGACGCTCCATTCTATCAACATACGACAGTCCCGCCATCCTGGGAATTAACCTGGTGAACCTACGCTGCACTTCCTCAATAGCAAGAATGTCCTTCCTCAAATTTAGAGACCAAAACGGCACACAATACTCCAGATGTGGTCTCACTAGAGCCCTGTACAACTGCAGAAGGACGCTAGTCAAAGGGACCGGTGAGAGGAACCAGGAGCCTTCTGCACCCTCAAAGTCAGCTATGGGAGGTACTCCCTGGGGAACAAGGGCTGAAGAAAGCTAGGTGAGGAGAGAGACAGTGGATCGAGGGACGACCGGAATGGAGGCGATGGCTGCAGTGGGTCTTTTTATCCAGACTTTAGTATATTATCACGTGTACCGAGGTAGAATGGAAATTGCGTGCTATCCAGTCAGCAGAAAGGCAATACATGATTACAATCGAACCATTTACGGTGTATAGATACATGATAAGGGAATGACGTTTAGTGCAAGGTAAAGCCAGCAAAGTTCAATCAAGGATAGTCCGAGGATCACCAATGAGGTAGATAGTAGTTCAGGACTGCTCTCTGGTTGTGGTGGGATAATTCAGTTCCCCGATAACAGATGGGAAGAAACAGTTCCTGAATCTGGAGGTGTGCAGCTGGAACTGTAAAATGACGCCATAATTGCACCTCCTGTACTTCGACTCAGTGGGCTGTTCTGTGCATACTATACTGACCACGGTGATTGTGCCCATGTACTGGGCCAGTCTAGCTGAGCGGTATGCAAAATAAAAAATTCACCCCATTGAAACCATTGAGTGCCGTATCTGTGATGGGCTGGGCAATGTCCACCACTTTCTGCAGCCTTCTTCATTATTGAGTGTTTGTATTTCTGAACCGGGCTGGGATGCAATCAGTCAGTGTGCTCCCTATCATACACCTATAGATGTTTGATGAAGGATTCAGTAATGTAGACACCTCTGAGGAAACCTCTATGGAATAAGGAGGGGAATCACATTGAAACGTACACAATAGTGAAAGGCTTGGATAGAGTGAATGTGGAGAAAATGTGTCCACTAGTGGGAGAGTCTAGGACTAGAGGTCATGGCCTCAGAATTAAAGGACATTGTTTTGGGAGGAGATGAGGAGGAATTTCTTTAGTCTGAGGGTGGTGAATCTGTGAAATTATTTGCCACAGAAGACTGCGGAGGCCAAGTCAATGGATATTTTTAAGGCAGAAATAGATAGGTTCTTGATTAGTACGGGCGTCATAGGTTATGAGGAGAAGGCAGGGGAATGGGGTTAAGAGGAGAGATAGATCAGCCATGGTTGAATCGTGCTCGGGCCGAGACAGATCTGCCCAGTATCCCAACAATAATTATTAGTCAATTAATACCATTCCACCGGGTGGCGCTGTCATTGATGGCAGCCACGCCAACGGTCTGTCTGTCTTTTTGTCTTTTTGTTATTTTTAGTGTGTTTTAAAAGTATGTGTTAGTGTTCTCTGGTTTGTTTTATGCGAGGGGTGGGAGGGGCAGGGGGTTGGGGGAAACTTTTGTTCAATCTCGTACCTTACCGGAGATACGATCCGGAGTTTCCGGATCGTATCTCGGGTCGTGTCTCTGCGGCCTAACGTCATGGAGCTGGAGGCCTTGCTCGAGACTGACTTTGAGCCCCACCGCGGGGGCGTGGACTTACCATCGTTGCCGATCCCTTGCCTGGGATCGATGCTCCAACTGCGGCCTGCGGATTTCACCATCAAGGAGCTCGCAGTCTCGGGTAGAGGCTGATGTCGGGAAACTCCAGTCGCAGAAGGTTCGACCGGTCCCGACCCGGGGTCAGATTGCCCGGCGTGGGGGAGCTGACATTCCCCCGAGCGCCCGACCGCCGGCTACGGGAGCCGAGACCGTCCCATCAACGGAAGGCTCGAGGCCCCTGACCGCAGGAGAACAAAGAAGGGAAGAGATTTTTTTTCACCTTCCATCACAGTGAGGAATGTGGAGGAGTCACTGTGGTGGATGTTCATGTTAAAATGTATTTTGTGTGTCTTGTTCCTTTTTATTAGTATGACTGTATGGCAAATCAAATTCCTCGTATGTTGTAAAAGATACTTGGCTAATAAAGTATGATTATGATTAAATTCTAATTTATCTCATTATTGTTTGTAGTTTCTTTAAGGTAAGATATTGCCTGTCACATTTGCCTATAGTGTGGCAGTGATTGTTTAAAATCTTTATTGCCTGAAAAATATGTTGAAGGTCCAATTACCATGGAAAAGCACCCCTCCCACCCCAACCATGGACTGTTTGCCCTCCTCCCATCAGGGAGGCGGTACAGGAGCCTCAGGTCTCCTACCAGTAGGTTGAGGAACAGCTTCTACAATAATACCATCACATTGCTGAACTCGGAGTCCCGCCGATAGACTTCTCCAGTCTCTCCGTCCACATTGTTCGATTATTGTTTGATTATTCTGTATTTTTATTTTTATTTCTATATTGCACTATACTACGGACTGACGCTAAACTGCATTTCGTTGTACCCATACTCGTATTTGTGCAATGGCATTAAAGTTGAATTGAATTGAATTATAAATGCAAATTTCAGTTTTTAGCCATTAGCAACCGACCGTTAATTCCTAATTTTCAATCTTTGCTGAACAGTGAGCTCTGTGAGAGATTGTCCTCCCTTTAGTCATGAGCTTCTATTCTGCAATGCTCGTTGTTTACATTGAACCCACCACATGATGGCCTGCTTGATATCGTTCTATTCTTTTCTTCACTATATCATGCCTAAGGAATAATGCGCTTTGTTTTATGATGCTCGAGTCAAGCAGGGCTGAGGTGAGTCAAGGAAATGGGTGTGGAGTCCCCCAACAGGGATCTGACTCACTCTTGTAATGAGGAGAGAATCATAATTAGATGCGGAACCTGTGGCTGTAGCCGGGCCTCACTGCTCCACCTTTTAAAATTATCATTACGTGACTCCCTGCTGCAATGTAGAGGATGATCTTCTCACATGTCATATGGTGAATTATCTTTCTCAGTGGCTCATTTGTAGAGCTTGTGCCTTATGGTGTCCATCTGACATGGGCATTCGCCATGTATTATTAGCCATGTGATGACCAGCTTGCCAATGCCCATGTTAAATTGCATGGAGATGCATGGCCATGACAAGTCAACCTCCATGGGACTGTCATATGGGGAAAGACTAGGCTTGTATTCACTGGAGTTTACAAGGATGAGGGGGGAATCTTATAGAAACATATAAAATTATAAAAGGACTGGACAAGCTAGATGCAGGAAAAATGTTCCCAATGTTGGGCGAGTCCAGAACCAGGGGCCACAGTCCTAGAATAAAGGGGAGATAAACTCCCTCCTGCTCTCCTTCTTCACTTATTTCTTTTTTTGCACTATTTTCTTTATCTGTTTTTCCACTCACGTTCACTAGTCTATCTTTCACTATCTACAACCTCTTTTTTCCTTTTTCTCTTCTTACATTTCTCCTTAAAAAAGAAAAGGAAGTTGTACAGTTATATGTTAATGTAACTTAAAATGTTAATGTAATATGTTAACATAATTTTTGTACCACTGTATTGTACTTACTTCTAATAAATAAATAAATAAACAAACAAATAAATAATAAATATAAAAAGAATAAAGGGGAGGCCATTTAAGACTGAGGTGAGAAAAAAACTTTTTCACCCAGAGAGTTGTGAATTTGTGGAATTCCCTGCCACAGAGGGCAGTGGAGGCCAAATCACTGGATAGATTTAAGAGAGAGTTAGATAGAGCTCCAGGGGCTAGTGGAATCAAGGGATATGGGGAGAAGGCAGGCACGGGTTATTGATATGGGAAGATCAACCATGATCACAATGAATGATTCAATTGCACCGCCATTCAATGTGATCATGGCTGATCATCCCCAATCAGTACCCCGTTCCTGCCTTCTCCCCATATCCCCTGACACCGCTATCTTTAAGAGCCCTATCTAGCTCTCTCTTGAAAATATCCAGCCAACCGGCCTCCACTGCCCTCTGAGGCAGAGAATTCCTCCGACTCACAACTCTCTGTGAGAAAAAGTGTTTCCTTGTCTCCGCTCTAAATGGCTTACCCCTTATTCTTAAACTGTGGGCCCTGGTTCTGGACTTCCCCAACATCGGGAACATGTTTCCTGCCTCTAGCGTGTCCAAACCCTTCATAATCTTATATGTTTCGATACGATCCTCTCTCACCCTTCTAAACTCCAGAGTGTACAAGCTCAGCCGCTCCATTCTCTCGGCAGGGATGACAATGTAATGTAAAATCTCTGATGTCATTTTGGGGGGAAATTACAGTGAATTGGTAATATTGGGTTTATATTAAATCGTTATGTATCTTATCTTTTTGGTTTTTGATTTAATATTGCTTTGTCTGTATTTGATCCAGGTGAAGTTTTTCGTTAATGATTTGTACATTGATCTGAAAGATGGAATCATCCTCATTTCTCTCCTGGAACTCATCTCGGGAGAGAAACTGAAGAGACCCAGCAGAGGTAGAATGAGAGTCCACTACCTGGAGAACAACAGCATTGCCATTACCTTTTTGAGAACCAAGGTAAACATATACTTTATAGAGGATGTGTAGGAAGGAACTGCAGATGCCGGTTTACACCGAAGATAGACACAAAAAGCTGGAGTAACTCAGCAGGACAGGCAGCATCTCTGGAGAGAAGGAATGGATGACGTTATGGGTCGAGACCCTTCTTCAGATTGTATCCCTCGTTGTCACCTTCCCCTCAGCTAACAATGAAACATTCTTCATTTTCTTTGATCACCGTCCCCTTTAACCTGTATTTTCACACCTTACCCTTCCACATCTCTATGTCTCCCTCTCCCCTGACTCTCACTCTGAAGAAGGGTCTCGACCTGAAACATCGCCCAGTCCTTCTCTCCACAGTTGATGCCTACCCTGTTGAGTTACTCCAGCATTTTGTGTCTATATCCAATATTGAGTTAAGGTAAGAAAGTCGACTATGCCTCTGTTTACTTGTATAAAATCATATCTAATGAGGCAAAGCATTCAATTATTATTTCTCAGTGAATCCCTGAGACACAATGTTTCTAAAAGTCTTCCCCTCTACATTATGTATAGAGTCCTTAAGCTGTAGGGGTGTTGAGGAAAGTTGTAAAGGGCCTGTCCCGCTTTCATGACCTAATTCACGCCCCGACCTACTTGATGCCACGAGTACCTACGACTAGCATCGCGGCCCGCTACAACCTACCTACGACCTCCGACGACCTTGTGACGACCATGCTGCGAGT